>NW_027362763.1:775136850-775749350 GCF_046119375.1 Phyllobates terribilis
AACGGGATGGGCACATTTCTACAAGATTAGGACCAGAATGGGCACATTACTACAAGATTAGGACCAGGATGGGCACATTACTACAAGATTAGGACCAGGATGGGCACATTACTACAAGATGGGGAATGGGATGGGCACATTACTACAAGATGGGGACCGGGATGGGGCACATTACTACAAGATGGGGACCAGGATGGGGCACACTACTACAAGATGAGGACCAGGATGGGCACATTACTACAATATGGGGAACAGGATGGGCACATTACTACAATATGGGGAACAGGATGGGCACATTACTACAATATGGGGAACGTGATGGGCACATTACTACAAGATTAGAACCAGGATGGGCACATTACTACAAGATTAGGACCAGGATGGGCACATTACTACAAGATTAGGACCAGGATGGGCACATTACTACAAGATTAGGACCAGGATGGGGCACATTACTACAATATGGGGAACGGGATGGGCACATTACTACAAGATGGGGAACGGGATGGGCACATTTCTACAAGATTAGGACCAGAATGGGCACATTTCTACAAGATTAGGACCAGGATGGGCACATTACTACAAGATTAGGACCAGAATGGGCACATTACTACAATATTAGGTCCAGGATGGGCACATTACTACAAGATTAGGACCAGTATGGGCACATTACTACAAGATTAGGACCAGGATGGGGCACATTACTACAAGATGGGGACCAGGATGGGGAGCATTACTGCAAGAAGAGGAGCAGTATGGGACATTACTACAAGATGAGGACAAGGATGGGGCACATTACTACAAAATAAGGACCAGGATGGAGAACATTACTGCAAAATGTTTGCCAGAATTACTATTTGGTGCTAATTGTAAGACAATATTAATGTATGTGGCCAATTTGGGGAATCAAAATTGTAAACGTCAAAAAAAAAATAATTTAAAAATAAAGGATGAAAAATATTTTGGCACTAAAAATGCAGCTTTATATATAAACTAAAGTAAATACAAAAAAGTGCACGTTTATTATCGCCACATCCATTACGACCCAAGCTATAAAAAAATAAAATAAACAAGACAAAAATGTTCAAAAGGTGCATGACAGCGTTCTGCTACGATCCAGCCTGCCATCTCAATGTAGCAGAGCTGGAGCATTGTGGGAACCATGGATGCGCCATTTCTGGGGCGGCTGACGGCTGGTGTTTCTAGCCTGGGAGGGGGCCAATATTCATGGCACCCTTCCAGGGCTATTAATATCAGCCCCCAGCTGTCTGCCTAGGCTTTGCTAGCTATTAAAATAGGGGGACCCCACGTAATTTTTTTGGGGGGTCCCCCATTTTAATAGCTAGTAAAGGCTAGGTATTCAGCTGGGGGCTGATATTAGTAGCCTGGGAAGCTCCGTGGGTATTACCCCCTTCCCAGGCTTCAAACATCTGCCCCAGCCGTCTGCTTAACCTCCGCTAGAGACTAAAATTACGGGGAACCCCACGCCAATTTTTTTTATATAAATCCTTTATTTTAACACTAAATGACAAGTACAGTAACGAACACTGTCACTGTACTTATTATATATGTGACTGACATGTTTCTATCTATCTAATCTATGTGTGATGCTCTATTCTTTCTGTTCTAAATTGTCGGATACCGATGTTATAACTGTATGCAGCTGCTGAATTTCTGGCTTTTTTAAAGAGACGGGTGCGTGAAAATCGGAGGGCACTACTGTGTTCCGAGTGCCCTGCAATGTTTTTCATGCACCCTCCTATATACCCTGCCTGTCTGCCTATATGTTCTGCCTCCCTGCCTGACATGTTTCATTGAGCACTGTTCCCATCGATATGGGCAATTTTTGACCTTCTGCAGACCGCCGGGGGGGACCGCCAGAAAAATGCTCGAGTTTCCCATAGATTTACATTAGGCTCGTTGCTCAGGTCAAGCACCCGAGTATTCCAATGTGCTCGACCCGAGCAACGAGTACCCGAGCATTTTAGTGCTCGCTCATCACTAATTTAGACACAACAGAAGTTACGTAAATCACTTAGATGTAGGTCAGTATTCATACCCCGTGAACATTTCCACATTTTTTAACGTTACACCCACAAACTGAAATGTATTTTATTGGGATTTTATGTGATATACCAACACAAAGTAGCAAATATTTGTGAAGTGTAAAGGAAATTATACATGGTTTCTAAATATTTAAAACATATAAAGCTGAAAATTGTGACGTGCATGAGAATTCAGCCAAGTCTATTCTTTATAGGACCACCTTTCTCTGGAATTACTGCTGTAAGTCTTTTGGGTATGTCTCTACCAGCTTTACACATCTGGAAGCTGAAAAATGTTGCTCTTCTTTATAAACTAGCTCTAGCTCAATGAGATTGGATGGAGGCGTCTGTGAACAGTACTGTTCAAGTCTTGTCACAGATTTTCAATGAGATTTAGGCATGGACTGCGAATGGATCATTCATACACATGAATATGGTTTGATCTTAACCATCTATTGTAGCTCTGGCAGTATGTTTAGGGTTGTTGTCCTGCTGGAAGGTGAACCTACGCTCCAGTCGCAGGTCTTTTACAGCTTCTAACAGGTTTTCCTCCAGGATTTCCCAGTATTTAGCTCCATCCATCTTCTCATCAACTCTGACAAGCTTCCCTGTCTCTGCTGAAGAAAAGCATCCCCACACCATGATGCTGCCACCACCATGTTTGATGATGGGGATGGTGTTTTCAGAGTGATGTGCAGTGTTAGTTTTCTACCACACATAGCGTTTTGCATTTAGCCCAAAAACTTCTACTTTGGTTTCATCTGACCAGGACACTTTCTTCCACATGCTAGCTGTGTCCCCTATATGGCTTTTTGTTATCTGCAAACGGGGCTTCTTATTGCTTGCTTTCAAAAATGGCTTTCTTCTTGCCACTCTTCCATAATGGCCAGATTTGTGAAGTATACAGATAACAGTTGTCCTTGGTAGGTTTGCAGTTGCACCATACTCCTTCCATTTTTGAGTGGTGGATTGAACAATGCTCAATGAGATGTTCAGAGCTTGGGCAATATTTTTATAACCAAACCCTGCTTTACTCTTTTCCACAACTTTATCCCTGACCTGTCTAGTGTGTTCCTTGGTTTTCATGATGCTGTTTGATCCCTAATGTTCTCAAACAAACCTCTAAGGCCTTCAGAGAACAGGTGTAGTTATACTGAAAATAAAATTACACACAGGTGGACTCAGGATTTTATTTAGGGGCATCAGACAACAGGGTGCTGAATACAAATGCTCGGCACAATTTTGAAATTTATATTTTTATAATATTTAGAAAACGATGTATCATTTCAACACACTTCCTACTTTGTTTTGGTATCACATAACCTCCAAATAAAAAAACATTTAAGTTTGTGCGTGTAATGTGATAAAATGTGGACAAGCTCACGGACTATGAGTACTTTTTTTAGGAACTGTACATAAAGGGAGGATAATGCTAGCTCCACGACGCTTTGGATTATTACTCCTTGATCAACTAGGGAAACTTATGAGAATACTAGGATCTGTCACGAGATTTGATGGTCATTAATACCTCTTAAAGGGGTTGTACGGTTTAAAGTTTTATGTGGCTATTTGGTTGCAGATGTATAAAATATCACTCACAGCTGTTCTTCACCCTCCCCATGTCCAGCATGGCCTTTTCACAGCTACTTCAGTGTTTGTTGATGGGCTTCAATGGTAATATCACATCTACAGTGCACGTGACCTCTGCAACCATCACTGGGAGCCAATACAGACAGCACAAATTACTGAGCCCAGTGACTAGCTGCAGCGGTGATGTGCACTGTAGACATGACATCACTGTTGCAGCCAATGAACAAAGCCTGGAACAGCGGCAGAGTGGTAGAGCTGGACCCAGGGAGGGTGAGTAACAGCTATGAGTGTTATGTTATATGTCTGCAACCCTATGGCCATAAAAGTGATTTATACCAGACAAGGCTTTATCATGTGACGTCATACAGGGTGAGAAGCAGCATTGGATTATGTATAAATGTAGACATAGAGCCACTCAGCAGCAGGACGTCCTTGATATTTCTGTAGAGGACTCATTCTTCAAATATGTATTACAATTTGTAGCAACAGGTAATTGTTGCAGATAATGTTTCCCCTCCTCCAATATTGCAGCCTTATCACTTACTTCAGGTTCTCCGACACAGTCTTGCCTTTGTTGTAGTGTCCTCCTACTGGATTGGCAGCAGCAATGATAGACGTCCTGGCTGGTAAACTGCAGACAATCCCAGCTTTGGCAAGACTAATGCTTTGTTGCTCCATGGCTTCCAATAAAGCTTGGTGTTGGTTACCCATTTTATCAAATTCATCTATTCCACATATCCCTGAATGTGAAGAGCAGAAGAACGACTCAACGAAAGCAGGAGTGTATTGCAGAACATGTGCATACGACATATAGAAACTTATAAAAAGTGATTTGTTTAACAAAATGTATAAATCTTCTTTAAAGGGTATCTGTCACCAGGTTTTTATTTTGTAATCAGAGCACAGCATGATGTAGGGACAGAGACACTGATTATAGTTATGCATCACTTACTAGGCTGTGTTTTGCTGCTTCAATACAATTGGTGTTTTATCAGCAAGAAATTATCACTGCAGGACAACTTGTATTGTGCCTCCTAGTCAAATCACGCTTCCAGCACTGACTAGCCGCTCTCAGTCACTATACAATGTACACAGAAAGCTGTGGTGTGGGCGGATTATACACAGCTCTATTACTGAGCTCTGCTAGATCTGCAGCAGAAAAAACTGTGACTCACAAATGCTGCACCCAGTAAACTAAGTGATACATCGCTGGAATCAGGGTATCTGTCCTTACCTCATTGTGCTGTCAGACTACATAGTAAAAACCCTGCTGACAGATTGACCTTTAATCATTTGGATGATCTACAGGAATAAGGAATCTCAAGGAGGTGAATGCTGCAATATTAATGCAGTAAGCATGTCCCCAATCAGGATTTCCCCTAGTACAGAGGCTGAGAACATCCAATACATCTGCCACTGTGCAGGCAAGTTCATTTTGTTTTCTAAAACAGTATAAAAAAATAAAAAAAATGTGAACACAATTGCCAAAAACATCATAAGGCTAAGTGCCCATGATGCAGAAATGCTGCATATTTTTTACGCTTCTCCCTGGCAGGAAAAACGCATGCAGATTTTACATGCGGTTTTCCCGCCAGGTAGAAGCATTTGTGAAGCGTCTTTGCATGCATTTCTGCATGTGGGTTATCAAGCGCTTTTCCAAGCGGTTTTAGCATCACTTGGAAAAGTGCTTGACAAGTTGGACATCGGTAGGTGAGTATAAACTTTATTTTTTATTTTAAATTCTGTTTTTTACAGTTTCTATGGTACCCAGGTCAGGATGAGAGTCTCCTCTTCTCCAGACTTGGGTACCATCTGCACATTGAACCGTGTGATATCCGCATGTGCAAATGCAGTGATGCGGATGTCACACGGTCCAATGCAAGTCAATGGCGGCGATTACGCTGCGTGTCTGCAAAATTAATGGACATGCTGCGGATTTTTGAGCGCAGCATAAACGCTGCGGAAAAATCCGCAGCATGGGCATTGAAAGTGCGGCTTGTCATTTGGGACCATGGGGTGCGGATTACCAAGCGTTTCCCAAGCGTTTATGCTGCGTAAATTCCGCTACGTGGGCACCCAGCCTAAGAGCACTTTTTGGCTCACATCTGGTCCATAAAAGCCTATGGCTATCTTCAGCATATAATGTGGGAGGATGTCAGGAGTTTATCCTGGATGTACACACTACTTGAGCTCAAAGTGTACCTGTAGTTTCTGGTAACTTCAGAAAGTTACTTTTTAAGATCTTCCTGCTAGTATATTTTTTTATAATTAGGAGGTACAACTTTTTATTTGTGGCAAACATAATACCTTGATCTCCTAAAACAAGTGCTCCAGCTTCCAAACCAAAATCTCCTGTTGCACTGTCTCTGGATAAAGTTACAGTCAGTCCAGACGTCGTAGTGGTGTTTCCGCATACATAAATGCCACGAGGTGCGACATTACACACAGCCTATAAAACACATATGTTATGCATATATCACACTATTAGTATTTTTTGTTTTCAATGATTCTGAGTCTAAAATATATCTAAGCATTAGCTATTATTTTTGACTCCTTCCCTGAAGAGTATACTGCGTGAAAAAAATGGTGCATGAGCAGTGTCATCATGACCCTGCTGGAGGTTTTCTTTAAAACCTAATGAGTGCCATCATAGTTGTCTGCTCAGTAATCAAGAGTATAAAGGCCGTCGATACCTGTAACATCTGACTTTTTCCTAATCCAGGGTCTCCAACAACAAGAACATGAGGGTCTCCTCGAATTGGAATCCTGTTTTTGTCATCCACGTATTTCTGGCAACCTCCAAAAAGTGCAAGTAACAGACCAGCTTTAACCACCTAAAAGAAAAGAAAAATATATATTTCATTAGTTAAAAATATTAAAGGGGTTGCCCCACAATCACAATTTACCATCTAAGAGATAGTTAATAAGTTGCCAATCGCTGGGGGTCCCACAACTGAGACCCTTACAAATTATGTTCGTCGGGGTCCAATGTTTTCCTTTAGAAAGAATTATTTTCAAAAATATTGAAATGAGGGCTCAGGACCCGCTACACTTTTAAGGGGGGCAAAAATACCAAAAATACAAGATAGAGAAACTATTATCTGAGACTGAGATTTTCTTAAAGTGACATTATTAAAATGGTTTTATGTCCTTATGATATTGGTAAACTATCCTGAGAACAGGTCATCAATATCAGATCAGTAGGGGTCTGACACCTGGTACCCCCCACCGATAAGCTGCATTCAGCTTCAGATGTAAGCAATAAAGAGTGCTGTATGCTGTGTAAAGGCCACTGTAGAGATCTACAGATCAGCTCCTTTTCACTTCAATAGGAGCCAAAGTTACAGTTCAGATAATATTGGACGCTTATTTTTGGGCACCATGTTTTCCGGGGCATGCAGCATTGTTTTGGCTTCTCCTGTAGGGAAAGATGCTGGCTGTCGAGGAGTGAGAATAACTATTAGTCGGTCAACTAGAGACTGCCCTGATAGTGAATGCTATCACAGAATGCTATGGTTATGTTATTTTTTACCAATGATTCCAGAAAACTGGAAGGATTGCAATTTCCCCCAATGGTCTGTCACAGGTTTACCGCGACTGAGAGGGACCAGGAGACCACAGCGTCTGATTTCATGTACTCATGCACTGATCAGAAGCACTTCTCCTTCATATTCAACGGTGCAGGTTTCTGTTAGCAGTACAGGGGTTAATCTGTTCAGCATGGAGTCTCTGAAGCTTTCCAGCTTGAATGATCTCAGCTGTTCAGTGTTGGCCACTCCCCTCTTCTATATATACTCGCCTCCGGCCATCTGGATTGCCAGTGTTAAGTCTTGTACTGCCTGGTGAGGAGTGGAGGAGTCAGTTGTTGGTAGAGGCATTTGGAGTGCTTGTCTTTGACTGTTGCTAGGTGTTTAGGCTGTGTGCAATTCCTCATCCTCTTATATGGTTTTCCTCCCTTTTCTCCCCAGTGTTCCTTTCTCTTTTCTGTGAGTGCATATTTTTATGACTGCCATTTTCATTCATCCCTGTTTGTCCTTCCTTGTTTGTCTGGTTAATATATATACATACACTATTCCTCCACACTTCCCTGGGTGGGGGAGAGGGACAGACATAGGGCGGATTCAAGAGTTCAGCAAGGTATGTGACCCCAGCATCTTCACCATCAGAAGTAATCTGGGGAGCAAGGATAGCTAGGACGCCCCTAGCGTTAGGGACAGGGGAGGAGCCCTTGGTAATCTGACAACGGAATCATGACACTAATTCATTTCTTCTTTATGTGTTTCACATATAGGTCATAATGCTTTCATGGATATATTTAGATAATCTTACCTCGTGTCCATATATCGTAGGGCAAAGTGAGCTGAAATACAAAGAAAAATGACAATGAGACAAACAAAGTAATGAATTCTGATGGCCAATATTACTGATAGTGCTGCTCACTGGGGCAGTGCATTTAGTAAATGGTTTCCAAACAGAAAACATGTGTGTACAGGTGAAAACTAAGAGTAGCCATCACCTTATATAACCAACAAATAAAGTTGCACTCTGTAGCGCTGTAACATGCAAACATGAAATATATGAAATTTGATTATATATAGAGATGGCTACTCTTAGTTTGCACCTGTACACACCCGTTTTCTGTTTGGAAGTGACCGTCAGTCTTTGATATTTGTATAAATAGGCTCTCTGACTGAGCTCTCCACCCATCAACCTCTGGTGCTTTTAATCACAGCATGATCTTACTTTCCCATTTAAATGTAAGCTATCAGCCCAGGAGAGGAATCACATTAGTTTACATGATCTAGTGCTACAGAATGCAACTTTATTTCTTGGTACATGTGGAGAAGGGCTGAGAAGGACTGAGACCCGGCTAATTGACACCCAGCCATGGGGAAATACTTGAATGTAATGTCCAGCTCAACGTAAAAGCAGGCCACAGAGTGCAAAAAAACTGAAACAAAAAACCTAACTTAGAATTTCAGTTCATCTCTTAAGGTTTTTGTTTCAGTTTGTTTGCACTTAGTGCATTAAAAGTGTGGCCTCTCTTTTCTTTGAGCTGGACATTACATTCATGTTGTTCCCCATGGCTGGGTGTCCATTATCCGGTCTCACTCCTTCTCAGCACTTATCGACATGTATGTCACTTGACACATGGTAAGGTTTTAATACCGGAGGTTAGGACCGACCTAAATAGGGTCACCGTGACGTGGTGGGAAAGCTAATACGTTTTATTGATCAAAATTATGATAACTAAGCACTCTATATTATTTTCATGCACTATTACTTTTTATTAATTTACTGCAGGGTATTTGCTTATTTTGGTTTTATCTTCGGTTTTGTCTGTTTAGTGACCAGTGTGAACATGCGCCTATACGCTGTATGCACACCAACTTATATTCCAGTTCATCTCTTTTTAATTATGGAAAGATAACAAGGTTTTCTTGGCCGGCAGTTTGTAACGTTGGTCCAGTTGTCCATTAAAAGTTTTGATAGTGTTATGGGGTATGCTCCATTCTTTTGGGGAAGCAACTTTCCCTTTATATGGAAGAAAAACTACATGTAAATATGACACGAATGCTGCTTACATGTAGCAGGAGGTCTGTCTTTGAGCTCACCGATTTGCTGCAGGACAGTCAACGTAACGTCAGCGCAGCAGACAATAACAGGAGCAGCAGCAGAAACTCTTTGTCGGACCCGGGGAGGGTGATCAAGGCCCAGTTTATTTGTTTTTAACAAATTGAAGCTGGGAAACATTTCCAAAACAGAAAACCACTTAAATCATCAAAATAAAGTGACACAGACCCTATTTTCTTACACAGGTGAACTTTACAATAAGTTGTGTAGGTGAAGGTCTGCACTGAATATCACTCGTCAGTAAATCGTCCCATCTGTCAGGACGGATGATGATATAACAGCTGAATGTTTCTTAGCAGAGCAAGCTTCTACCAAGCAAAATGAAGCTAAATAATTCATCATTAACATCAGTAAGAAGAAGGCTGTAGAAATATTAAGAGAAACACACTTACTGGACTATTAATTTTAGGAGACTCTCCTGAGACTGGATCTCCCGAATAGCGTAGAGGTCTTTTAAGGAGAAGTCCATGGAAGCTCCATGGGTGGCGCTCTCGTCTGTCTCTTTCCCTTTGTGGCCTTTGCTGTTGCAGACAGAATTTGCCTCGATGTATAATAGGAACATACATTTATTATTTTTGTTTTTAAATCCTCCTATTCACAAGATGAGAGATAAAGAAAGTGATATATTATTTAGATACATTTTATACAGGTTTATTATGCCACTTATATGTAGTACGTGAAATGTACAGAAACTAATTTTGGAAGGTTCTGGTTCTACTTGTGGAGATCCAGCTGGTGTATGGAGTCCAACAGGCAATGCTTCATGGCAATAGCATGCAAATTAAAGGGGTTATCCAGTACTTTAATATTGATGGCCCATCCTGGTCGCTGGTGGTGCGACACCCGACAAACCCACCGATCAGCTGTTCCTCGGTTATGCACATCTGCCCCTATTTGGATGAATAGAAATGGATCTGCAGTACCCACTGCAGCCACTATGCTGTTGATAGAGCTGTGCCGTGCCGCTCTGCAACTGATCACATCTGGCCGACGCCAGCACCGGGAACAGCTAATTGGCGGTGGTGCCGGGTGTTATCCTCACAGATCTAATATTAATGAGCTATCTTAAGGATAGGCCATCAATATTAAATTATCAATATTAAAGTACCAACAAAGCAAAGAAAAAGGCCTCATTTTGCAGGTAGTATGCCTTCATAGTGCAAACTTCATTGGTGCTACCCTCTGCAAAATAGATGGCATCCTTTCTACACTAGCTTGCCAGAAAAGTTCTTTTAGGAGTCATCACCAAAAGGGCTCAATATTATATAATACCACGATGTCCCGCTAGCAGCATTTCAGCTGATAAGCTGGCAGCGTTCAGCACTCTGAAAGTGACGACACATCACATGTGCAGATTCACCAATCTGGCCCCATTCAGTCCTGTTCTGCACAGTATTCCTTATATGATTCAGCACTATGGCCCCCTCAATTCCAGGTGTTGGGGGTCCCAGAATACAGAACCCAACTGATCAAGAAGTGATGCCATATTCTAGAGCTATGCCATCATTTTATGAAATGTGAATATCCCCTGAATCAGTCATGGTCACTAATCTAAAACGGAACTTCCATGAAAAAAATAAAAAAAAATAAAAAATATGTCAAAATATTTCACTACATTGACAAATGTATGAATTTACTGTAATAGATTCCTAAGAACAAGACAAATCACAAGCTTTGGCATGTGGTCTGGAGAAAGTAAATGAAACGTACCATCTTTAATATTAGATACTTTTACTACCCCAGTGATGGTCACCAGATCTCCGGGGACACAGCTGTCCACTAAATCTTGGCTCAGTTCACATTCTACAGTTCTTGGGATCCGACCGGCTTCCCGCTGATCATCTGACATCAACTCTTGGACTCTGGAAGAGAAAACATATCTTCAAGTAAGTTTGTTATCACTTAGGCAACATCGAGTTAAACTCTCTGGAACTGCGACGGCAACGGAGGTGAAATAGGCTGTTTTTTTTATTTTAATTCTGAAGAAATGAGCCGGCACACCTGTCAGTATAGGTGCACATTCACACTGTGGCCATTAACAAACAGAACAAATCCTAAGATAAAAACAACAAGGAAAAAAACTGCAGTAAGAAAGTAGGTAAGTAAATCAAATTGAGATTCTGGTTTGGCTTTTATCCTATGTCATATTGTAAGGCCCGTTAAAGGGCAATAGTGACTTGTAGGATCGCTGCTTCCAACAGGCGGTGCTAGAGAGTTCAAGTCCTCTTCCTGTCTGAAGATTTGCACCTAAGTTATATAAACAAGATGCAAACCCCAAAAGGGGGAGCCATGGGGGTAAATGTTTTTTTTATTTTTAATGGTGAAAATATGGTAATTGAGAAGGGGTTATCCAAGTAGTATACAATTCCTTTAATAAAAACTAATTAGAAAGTTACTTACTGTAACTTTGTATTTAGGAAGCAAATTATCAATAACAAGGAAATTCTATATGAAGGTGTACATAGACTTTAAAGAGGTTGTCCTCTACTCACACAACCCCTTCTCAACCTGTATGTTTGCACCCAGTAAAATAATAAACATTTATACTCACCTTCTGTCCCATTCCAGCACTGTCTCTCCCGGGGTTCGCGTGACTTTGTTATGTCACGCAATCCCTGTGGCCAATCAGCAATCAGCGGCAGCATCATTCTCCCTGCCTTAAGACAAATCACTTTCATCCGGAGGAAGTGAGAGCTGCTATAGCCCTGGGAGAGACAGTGCCGACGCCTCTGGAATGGCACCGACACCAGGGCTGAGTACAAGTGTTATTATTTTAATGGGTGCAAACATACAGACTGAGAAGAGGGTGTTCGAGTAGTGAACACCCCTTTAAAGAGCCTTGAAACATGACTAGAGATACGGTATCATCAAAGCAAGGACACCAGTCTGTAGGCAGCACGGAGTTTTTGCTCCTCCTCATTAGTACAGGGTAGGGTCACATCTTTTGGAACAGAGCACGCTTACCCTTTCATTAGGTTTCATTGCTTTCCTTCACCTACAAGTGGCTTTATCTTTACTGTAATGTGAAAATGATCACACTTTTTTTTTTCTGTTCAACAAAGAAAACATGAGAATCTGTTCTGTGGATTAAACTGGTCATGTCTGTTAGATTATAAGGGCAGGAAACATCAAAATAAAGGAGACACAAAGTGGAATATAGTGAAAGCAATAAAGCGACACAATAGCAATATGCTAAGATACCCTCGTGAGCCGAATATAATGTTCTCACCATGAATAGAGACAACACCCGGCTGAGCCAAGGAGCGGCAACAGAATAAAAAACCATAACCTTTCCGTTTGGAATAATTATATAATCACGATTTCTTTCATATGGAAATCTTGGAGAATATCTGCTTTATGGAGTGAAGACGCCTCTATAAATCTATTCTGAATGAGACTGAATAGGCGGTCTAGGATGCAGGCAGCAAAGAGCAGGTACGGGGGCCGACTGCTGCATTGTCCTTTTGTGACTCACACTTTGATCTATAGAAGCTTTTGTCCAGAACAGACATGTAGGTAAATGGAAAACATACATGGAGCAGATGAAGGACACGTCTTTATGTCTACGTTTCTCCTTGCGGAGAGTGACAAGCCAAGCCTGGCATGTCAGAATGAGGAGACTTATAAGACATGATATAAAACATACTCTCTACTTGCCTGATTGTCTGCCAATCCACTGTCACTGTCAGAGGAGACCCTCGGTTCGGTGTAAATGAGCGTCCTCGGCATTCTGGGACTGGGCACTAAAACACAAAATCCTGGCTATAAAAAGGACCATTATAGGATTTTTACCACATGCCAGCATTGTAAAAAAACATGATCAACCCCTTCTCCCCATGGCCAATTTCCATTTTTGTACTTTAGTTTTTCCTCCCCTTCTTACAAGAGACATATATTTGTAATTTATCCACCGGCATATCACTATGACGCATTGTTCTTTATGGGACATGCTGTAGTTTTGAAGGATGCCATTCACTTTACCATATAATGTAAAAGAAAAATGGGAAAAAAATTCCAAGTCAGATGTAGTGGTTCCATTTTGGAGTATGTACAAAATCACTTTTTATTCTATTTATTTTAAAGAAGGGGAATAACCGAAATATGTCAATTCAGGAGTTTCTATTTTCCTGACTTTATCACATTTACCATATGAGTTAACACATTTTATAATTTCATGGTTCAGACTTTAATGGACACGGCGATAACAAGTGTTTATTCATAAGCATCTTTTTAGTTTTTTGTTTTTGAATTAAAAAGGGAGAGAAGCAAATGAAGTTTTTATACATTTTTTTTACATTTCTAAACTTTTTTTTATGAACTTTCATTCATTATTTCGTTCACCGGTGAACCTGCGATCAACTGATTGCTTGTATTATATACTGCAATATACAGCAAAAAATTCAGTCCTCTATAAAGCCCAGCCATGGGCTGGTCTACATGGGACTACAACAATGGTGGCAGTGGACTTCAGACTTGAGCTATTCTTGTATCCATCTGAATGGCCGCCATGTAATACTACATTTCCCTGGTAATGGCTGCAGCAGGGGTCATGAATAGCTAGCCACAGCTCTTCCCAGGGATGTTCGGAGTGGGACTTGGAGGGGATTAGCTGATTGTCCTGGGGGTTACATTTTGAGAGGAGTTATCTTTCATTTCATCCCTTTAAAGAGGGATATAAACTGTTCATTAGGATTTTCTGATGAGAAGAGAACTGATAAATATAATTATGTGCTAAAAAATACTTGGTGCTTAAAGGGTTTGTCCAGGTGAGAGAGCTACATGTGACTGCAGACTTCTGAATCGTGACAGTGTGCAATGTGTACGCTGTCATGATTCCCCAGTATTGCTGGTGTGATCGAGCGGTCATTTCCATGTATGGCTTCTCTCTATACAAGTGAACTTGACATATAATAAGCCGTGTAAGTAAATCGCATCCCAGTCATCACATCACAAATCATGGTCATGTGTCCGCTCGCACCAGCAATACCAGGGAATCAGGATTCAGAAGTCCGCAGTCACATAGAGTGATTGCAGACTTTGCTCTCAAACCTGGACAACTCCTATAAATAAGCCTCTGTGCAGATGTGATCTTTACCGTAAAGAAGGCACACATCAATCACATGGATAAAAAACAGCCCCCAGACAGTAAGCTGATCACAGAGAGCCTACTGCTGGGACCACCAGAGATTTCCATGTCATAAATGGACGAGCCAGGTCTCCTATTGTTAGAGATGGTCTTAGGAACGGCTTTCTGCTCCCTCGAAGTTATATAGATCCTAAGGGAGGGAACGGTCTAATAGCTCAAAATCCATTAACAGGGAATTTGAACATGCAATTTGTAACCCAGACAATCCCTTTAATGTGTATGACGCTTTAGATCTAAATATACTTATTAACATATGAGTACACCCCAATCAATACGCCTTGCTAGGTACAACCGATCACATGCAGTTTTGTAAGACTGTCAACACCCATGGAAAGCAATTGATTTTAGTGGGCACTATTCCCTGCCTTGTGTTCTCCTGGAAAGACGTGAAGGACAAGGACGACCGTATTTTACATACAATTATTTTGCCGTTGATGATAATACCTTTCAACTTCTAAAAAGAAAAGGTTCCCTGCTCCGCTTAACAACTTAAAGTGGGTAGTGGGTATATCTAAACTGTGTGAGATGAAGAATGGGCTAAAATCCAGGAAAAAATATCAAAACTACGAACAGAGAAAAAACTTTGGCACTCACCACATGGCTGAAAAGTGGTTCCTTTATTACATACGAGGCGGAGGAAAGACACAGAATAAAGAACGACGGCCGTTTCACGCTGCCAGGCGCTTCATCCAGGCTCTGGAGCCACGGCGTGGTGCCACAGTTTCCTCTGTTCCTGTATTTGATGCTGCCTGCCTCCCGTTGAGCACCACGTGTGGCTCTGTTATAACCGACTCAGGACTTAAACAATGATATTTATCTCCACATATTACTACATTAATTTGATTGCAATTACCAGTAGTGCACATCTATCCACTTTTTATTTATTTCCATATAAAAATATGGTACAATGCCGTATTATATATGCATGAGAAAAATACACCAATTGTGCAAAGTGTAGCTTGCTGCATTGCTTTCATATGGATACATTATGTAAACTGCTATAAAAAAGGAGTTTTCAAGCATTTTACCATACATGCACTTTCATCCAAATGTACAGCACAGACATAGGAAACCTGCTATGTAACCTTAGCAGTATCTGATGGATATACCCTTAGTAATATCTGATGGAGATACAGTCTAGAAACATTTCGCTCCCTAACAACAAAAATGCAATTACCTTCAATGAAAATGTTCAGTTTAAAAATAAATAAAATGCCATTACCTTTGTTGGAATGGTATACTTTCCATCCGGCAGGGGGAGGCTGTGCACATCACCACACATGTTGCATATAAAAGCCATTTTGGTGCATAGTGGTTTAATGTTACTGACCCGCACAACCGTGCCACGTAATGCAACATATTTCCCATACAAGTTGGCCCTAAGATTTTTCAAAGCAGTCAATGGATCATAATTATATACCCTATGGAAGAAAAGTCAATTACTAAACATGATACCATTATTAGCACAGTAATACCAGTGCACACTAAATACCTTGCATGTATGTATGGCACATTGACAATGGGGGTCTCCTGTAGTGGAAGGCCTTCCTGCTCCTGTAACTCCGCTGCATGGCTCTCCAGATCCTTGGTTAATACCTAAAAATAAGTCAAAGAAATAAACTTCAGAGATGGATAAAGGCACAAAAATGAAACAGCCCATTGTTTATAAATCTCAGATGTAAGCGGAGAGGTCCATGATCCAAAGGTCCTTCAAATGCAGAACAAAACAATGGGAGATCACAGCACTTCAAGAATGGTGGAAATAATAGGAATTAGAACTTATCGGGTATATTCACACAGGGCAGATTTGTTGCAGAATTTTCTGTGACTGCAAATTAATTCCACTCATGTTAATGATGCTGTGTGCAGATATTTCTGCTAAATTTATTCAGATACATGGAAACAATTTTCGTTTTTTTTTTTTGAATATTGGCAATTAATCTGCCAAGTGTGAATATACCATGTGTCAGCCGTGCAAATTCACAAGCGTGAAAAGGCTCCAGTGTGTGAGCTGTAACATCCCAAACTCTTTGTTTTTTTACCATACCAGCAGTGCTGTGCCACTAAGCCGCTTTTTAGGGCATTTATATTTTGTGTAACTGCTCACCTGGTGGATCGCTAGCCCCATACAATCCAGGATTTTCTCTGGCATATCTTTCAGCTCCGTTGTCAGTGGAACAGATGACGCAACTTCATTGTCCTGTAGAAGTTCCTTATAGTCTACAAGTATGCTGCCTTTTCTTTCAATTTCATCCTGTCATATAAAAGAGGTAACATCTTAGGGAACAAATGTTTAATCCAAGTACAAATGTACATTGTAAGAAATTATATATAGTAGCAGAAAAGCCAAGACCGGGTCATACTGGAGGACAAGGCCGGGTCATACTGGAGGACAAGGCTGGCTCATACTGGAGGACAAGGCCGGGTCATACTGGAGGACAAGGCCGGGTCATACTGGAGGACAAGGCCGGGTCATACTGGAGGACAAGGCCGGGTCATACTGGAGGACAAGACCGGGTCATACTGGAGGACAAGGCTGGCTCATACTGGAGGACAAGGCAGGGTCATACTGGAGGACAAGGCAGGGTCATACTGGAGGACAAGGCAGGGTCATACTGGAGGACAAGACCGGGACATACTGGAGGACAAGACCGGGTCATACTGGAAGACAAGGCAGGGTCATACTGGAGGACAAGGCAGGGTCATACTGGAGGACAAGGCAGGGTCATACTGGAGGACAAGACTGGGTCATATAGGACAATACAGGGTCATATAGGACATATAATGACAATGATAAATATCCAACAATATACTGACAGGTTAAATTGGCTTCCAATGAAATTCGCCCATGTGTGTGTTTGTGAAGGTAATTTTAAATTGTGAGCTCTTTAGGGAACAGAAATAACTAAATTCAAAACTGGTCATTGAAACTGGATAAATCATAGACTTTTAGACTTGCAGCTATCCACTATCGGGACTGTGAAAAACGAGTTATATCAGATTAACAACACTTCCCAATCGCTGGAGATCCGAATGCTGGGACCTCCACCGATCCCGAGATCCGGGTCTCTGAAGAGCTCTGTGTGAATAAGGCGGTGGTCAAGCATGCAGAGTGCAACTCTGTTCAGTCTTATGGCAGTGCCAAAGACCACCCGAGTGCAGCGCTCTTCTATCTCCGGAGTTCTATTAGGAATGACCACAAAGGTAGTGTGCATGGTTGACCACTGCTACATTCAGAGTCCCATTTCCTGGGATCAATGGGGGTCTCATAGTTAGGGGATATCATCCAAACTTGGGAACACCCTATTAAAGAGGTCCTGCGCTTTGGTCAATCTCTACTGTTTCGGCAAATTCTAAAGTGAAACCGTTGCGACTTCCCCAGGGATGAGCTGGTATTTGTGGGGAAACCTCACAGGGAAAATAAAGCATTACGCAGCGCACATTAACATCAAAGTGTAAGACAGACTGGAACAGGTCGTCCTAAGTAAGAGATGCTCTGTGTAGTCACTCTCCACTATATCCAAGAGATGAGGATCCCAAGCAGAGGACCCCTCTTAACTCAGCATTCCCTAATTGGGAACATGGAAATAGGTTTACTAAATCTGTCGACCCCTTTAAAAGGAATGTGTAATGTTGAAAATGGAATCTGATCAGCAGACAAGATGTTATAGAGCAGGAGGAGCTGGTCAGACTGATAGACAATTTTGTCGGAAAAGTTTCAGAAAAACTTGCATTTTATTCATTGAAATCCCTGGTGTTTATATGTATGAGTCCAGGGGGCGGTCCTATTCAGTGACTGACAGTCTTCCTGTATGACTGTGCATGCAGATAGCTGTCAATCACTAGTAGCACCGCCCACTGGACTCCATTACATACAAACACCACGGGTTTTAACGAATAAATTACAAGTTAGGCCAGGTTCACATGTTCAGTATTAGGTCAGTATTTCACATCACTATTTGTAAGCCCAAACCAGGAGTGGGTGATAAATACAGAAGTGGTGACGTGTTTCTATTATACTTTTCATCTGATTGTTCCACTCCTGGTTTTGGCTTATACATACTGATGTAAAATACTGACCAAATACTAATAGTGTGAACGTAGCCTTATACTGAATCTTTTATCATTCTACTCAGCTTCTCCTCCTTATACCGTGCCGCCCACAGATAACACAGCATGTATAAAGTGACAGGTTCCTTTTAAGTCATATACACTTTTAACCCTGCATCTCACACAATATATTTTGGGGAAAAATTATATCATATTTTATTTTAAAAAAATTGACGATCACCTTGTAGGTATCTACTGGTAGGATAATTGTTCATGACCAAGCTGCCCATAGACATGTTAGCAGTGAGCTAAATGATCATCCAATTGGCAGGTATTGCCCCAGACTCCATACATGATAAGCAGGTCATCGACACAAAGATCTTAAAGGTAACTTATCAGGCTCCCCAAGGCCCCCAGACTGCCACCACTATGTTTCAGAGATCTAGTCCTGCATTTTAAGCAGGTTTGCGGTTTGTTTCTCAAAGTTTTCAAGCTATGAGCAACAAAAAAAAATTGTTATGCTACCCATGATGAGCTACGTTGTCAGGACCAGTGCACCAGGGTGACTACTCCTCTGGGCTAGTCCCGATCTCGGGTGCTGTAATCACTAGAAATGAATGACCTTTTCTTCACCGTCTCCAGTAATTGGACGTCGTGTGCTTCCCCTGAGTGCTGTGCACTGAAGATATGATGTGTGAATAAGTAAGATGTCAATCATGCCGAGTGCGTGATTATTGTACCCGAGGCCAGGACTATCCCTGGGAAATAGATGGCTGCTGCACAAAATGCATATGATGAGGGGTGATACAAAATTGTGTTTGCCACTTATAGCTCCAGAGTTTTTTCACAGCACAAACTTGATGAAGACACAAGAATACAGCTCTGTATGATACTGGTGGCGGTTTGGGGGCCTTGAGAAATATGACAGGTTCTTTTTAACGCACACCAATAAAAGATGAGTGAGGGATACTATAGAAGAACAAACATTATCCTAAGTTGTAGGGAAATCAGACGAGGTCGCAGTGTGCTAATTTAGTGATGGGTTACGATTTGATCCACCATAGAAGTCTAATGTGTAAGAAGGGTCCAAGGCTCCACCAGAAAGATTTTTCAAAGATTTATCGTGGAGCACAAATCCAGATAAGCTGATTAGTACATTCACACTCCACAATAAAACTGTGAAAACTTCATCTGGAAGTGCCTTGTGCCCTTTGCATAAAGAAATTGTTTGCCACCATAGTTGGGCATATATATATATATATATATATCTGTTGTTTTATGCTTCGGCTGCACAGAACTATGAAAACTGTGCACCGGTCGGGAGTCCATAACCAGACAAAATAGCGCAGCATACTCTGTCTCCTCCATCTTCTGGACCAAACATTGCGCCAGATAACAGAAATGTTCCTGCAGCAGTTTCTGCTCTGCGCCAAAGAGAAAAGTAAGTTCATTGAAATAAATACTGTGAATATTATGTGTAGATAAATGTACACGGCCAGTAATTAGTATGTATGTAATATGCATATATTATAAAATCAGACCCCCCCCCCCCGATCTGTGCTAAACATCAGAGTAGATAGAGAATGATTCAGTCCTCGGCCTGTACATCCTATACTGGAGCTAGAATCAGAACCTGGGCCGCATGTGGCCCCCGGGCCGCAGGTTGTGCCCGCCTGGTCTACAGGATGTTACAATATGAGAACCATGAATCTTGTCACTTACCTTATCATACAACTCAATGTGTTTAGTAAAAAACTTCTCAAAGACTTGGACCTTCAGCACAAATGGGGAATTGTCACTGTAAACTGATATACCATGGAAATATTAACAACACACTGCATAAAACTACCTACACAACAGAGAGACCTACGAAAAGTTACCTGGACTGTATAGGGTTTTTTTTTTATTATATATATTTTGCATACAAAAAAAGTAACGAGGAAAAACTAAGTACACCCATATCAGTATGGCTGAATAATGCTTTAGTCAACAAACTCAGCCTGTAATTCTAGATACAGAGTGAAGAAGAGATCCATATATATATATAATTAGTAATTTTTATTAATCAATAAAAACAATCCAAAGAAAAAGATTTAAAAAAAAAAAAAAAAAATATTAAAAACAGAGTGCCCAGTAAGGGGACAGATTCCTATCAATGGATCAAGATTATAAAGGCCCTAGTTAGTACTCAACATATAGTTGATAGCCTATTATAGCATACAGTAAATGGTAAACATCAAATACCTCTTTTAACACTTCCCATAGATTAGACAATGTAAATGGTTAATGGTCTCTATTAGTGATAAGCGAGCATGCTCGTTACTCAAGATTTACGAGCATGCTCGCGTGTTTTCTAAGTATCTTCAGCGTGCTCGGGTGTTATGTTTCAGTCACTCCGTGCTCATGATTTGCGACTGCTTCGCAGCTTTAATACATGTGAGGAATGCCTGTTTCTTAGATATTCCTCACATGTATTAAAGCTGTCAAACAGTCGCAAATCATGAGCACGGAGTGACTGAAACATAACACCCGAGCATGCAGAACATACTCGGCAAGCACCCGAGCATGCTCGCCGAAAGGGTTAACAGAACATACTCACTCATCACTAGTCTCTATGGTGTAATATATGACAAGTATGATCTAAAGTGAGCTAGATTACATACATTGTGCATAACAACCTATAAAACAAAGTGGTTGAGAAGTATTGGGGAGATAGCATATACTGGATAGGCATGTAGTGCACCAAAAAAAATCCAGAAGAAGCAAGCGGGCAAAACGCGCATCAGGGTGAAGGGGACGGTGTCCTGCTCTGGATCACAGATTCTTTTGGTGCACTACTTGCCTGTCAGGTACATACCATCTCCCCAATACTTCTCAACCACATTGCTTTATAGGTTGTTATGCACAATGTATGGGATCTAAATGTAGGGCCAGTCCTTAGTTCACTTTAGATCATACTTGTCATATATTATATCATAGAGGCCATTAACCATTTATGTTGTCTAATCTATGGGAAATGTTAAAAAGGGTTTTTGATGTTTACCATTTATGCTATAATAGGCTCTCAATTATATGTTCAGTACTAACTTTGGGCCTTTATAATTTTATAATTTATTATTTTTCTTATCTTTTTCTTTGGATTGTTTTTATTGATTGATTAATAAAAATTACTATTTTATATATATGGATCTCTTCTTCACCTCTTTTCCAGGATTGCAGGCAGAGTTTGTTGACTATGATATTGTTTGAAGTGCCATATTTTGCATATTTTACTTAATTCCTTATTTGATACTTGAATAATGCTTTACAAGAATCTCTGACCACCTAGCCTGATTGACAACTCCTCAGTGTCCCTCCTTCCTGCTGCTGAGATTTCACGCTGCTCAGTACAAGCTGCAGCGGTCTGTCAGGCCAGGTGTGTGGAGATTGAATACACTTGGGCTCATGAGCTCTCTCACTCTATAGCTGGTCTAATAAAATGCCCATCTCAATATCAGGATTCTACAGCCATTCTGACATGGATTATCAAGGCAAGTACACCAGTCTCATCAAGTTTAAGATATTTATTTAATCATATATACAGTTTGTATTGTGAAATCTGTTGACAGATCCTCTATAAATGCACTGAAGTCCTGTCTATGCAAGTTTGTTGTATTTGTGTAATTTCTTTTTTGTAGCAAAGAAATTTTTTGGTGACCATTGAGGTGCAAACACATGTTTCCATTTTGTAGACTGGTACATGCTGACTTGCTGTTACTTGTGGTGCTCTTCTAGCTCAACTGAAATATTCCATGACGTCTGAACTTTGACTCTTTTCTAATTTATTAGAAAGCATCAATACAAATGCTGCAAACTGTTAAAGAAGCACTCCCACTAACTTTTTTCATCAAATGTGTGCGAGTGTACTAATAGTCACCTACCGCTGCTCTATCCGGTGTCCAGCGCTCTTCTTCACTGCGACGTCATCGCTCTGCAGACCACAGAGCGCAGAGTGAGCTGGAAGTTTCTTTTACAGGGAAACCCTATGGAGCGTCAGAACGAGGCCCAATAGGCTTTCATTGTAACAGCGACATCCGGCTCATGCATAGCGCACAGAACGAGCCGGCCAGTCACAATAGTGCTGACGTCACGTAGAAACAGAGAAGAACAGCGTTGGACACTGGAGAAAGCAGTGGTGGGGGGGATATTAATACACTCACACTACATTACATGTACATATACACACATTTAATACAAATTAATTTAAAGAAGCACTCCCACTAACTTTTTTTAAAGGGAATCTGTCACTCCCTGGGACTTATCTGACCTAATATGGGCATACAGGTGATACTGTGCACCATTTTCGGGACTGTACGCATACAGGAGGCGGACACTCAGACGTACTAGACTGCTTCTGAGTGTCCTCCTCTAGTAGGCGGACACTCCCGAAAAAGGTGTACGTCAGTTCGCACTGTCTGCATCATTACAGTGAATGGTCCCGTCGGACGTATGCGCCGGCGTCGTCATACACTATAATGGTGACGGCAGAGCGAACGTGCGCTATCACATGCACCATTTTCGGGAGTGTCCGCCTCTTGCAGGCGCACACTCCCGAAAATGGTGCACGTCGTAGAGCACGTTCACTCTGCCGTCACCATTATAGTGTATGGCCCAGTTGGCGCATATGTCCGAATCCCGTTTTGCAGAGGGGTTCGGACCTATGCGCTGACGGGACCAATGGGGAGGTTGATCCCACTGTCAGATTCCCTTTCAGGTGCTTTCACATTGCGTTCGGTCGCCTGTTGAGGCATACGTTGAATTTCCCTGTAAAACGTAAGTTTGGACATATGTGCTGGTGGGGCCATACACTGTAATGGTGATGGCAGAGTGAACGTGCGCTATCACATGCACCATTTTCAGGAGTGTCCACCTCTTTTAGATGCACACTCCTGAAAATGGAGCACGTCATAGAGCACGTTCGCTCTGCCGTCACCATTATAGTGTATGGCCCAGTTGGCGCATATGTCCGAATTCCGTTTTGCTGGGGGTTCGGATGTGTGCCCCAATGGGACCAGCGAACGTGACCCTAGACGCAATGTGAATGCACCCTTAAATCCATGTATGGCCGCTCATAGTAGGTGATCACATACAGTTGTACCAAATTTATTAAGAGGGATGTATCTAAAGTTTGGGTCATCTTCTGTTTGATGCTGACACATAGAACACCAGTGTTAATAAATTCCCCCATTATGAGATGTTTTTGTCACTTAAACCGTATTATTGAGAGAAATAAAACGAGACACAATTATAAGACATAAGTTTATGTTTATTAACAATGCCAATGTTTAATCATATACTCTGCCTCTATTTACGGTACCAGGCGGTAAGTACTCGGTACATAAGAAACACGTGGAGGACTAACCAGTATCCGAGCAGTGTCATCCTTGACATAGGAGACCAGTAGTAAATCTCAACTATAACAAGATAAGACGCTGTAGACAGGAGTATGGCACTCACAACTGCAATGGTGAGACATGTAAAACAATAGCCGATGCCTTCTCTCAGCCTGCGTCGCTCATAACGAGACACGGCGAGGTACATCCATGTTTCTCTCGGAATCACGTAGCTTCTAGCTGTATACACCGTAGGCACGTCCATGTAAACAGTAAGAACAAGTACTAGAAAGTGAGTGAAGTAAATTTGTCCAATAACGATGTAGCCAGCAAGATTCCAGGGGGCAGGAAGATCCGGGACACAGGATGCAAATGTCGTCACTTCAGCGAACGTGCTGATAACCCAGATGACGATCTGCAGGGCGCTCATTCGCTTTAGACAAGGTTTCCTCCTCAATACAATGATCTGCTGCTCCATAGTGGTGACAACCTGAATCATCAGCCGAGAACAGGTCGCCAGATGTTTGAGAAATCTTCAGTGAAGAAATATCCAATTGAAATTGTAGAGATGCTGAACAGCTCCAAGAACACGTCTGACGTCTCCAACCAATCAAGGAAAAATGGTGGAACATGGCTGCTTTTTTAGGCAGCAGTTATTGTGAGGCGGCAGAGTTCTATTATTGTGAGGCGGCAGAGTTCTGATTGTCAGAGGGTGGGGCTCGGTGATTATGAGGCGGCAGAGTCCTGATTGTCAGAGGGTGGGGCTCGGTGATTATGAGGCGGCAGAGTCCTGATTGTCAGAGGGTGGGGCTCGGTGATTATGAGGCGGCAGAGTCCTGATTGTCAGAGGGTGGGGCTCGGTGATTATGAGGCGGCAGAGTCCTGATTGTCAGAGGGTGGGGCTCAGTGATTATGAGCTGGCAGAGTTCTAGGTTCTATGATTCTAGAGCAGCATTGTTCTATGATAAGGAAGTGGCAGGGTTCTAGGCTTTGTATCACCTATCTTAATCAATGTCTTGCTTTCCCTCATCTGTTTATTACTGCGTCCTCCATATCAATAGTTTTATGATCAATTGTCATTATCATCTGTAATGTACAAGGATTTCACACGGCCTTGTGGGTTTAAAGGGAATCTGTCACCCCCTGGAATGTATATGATCTACTAACAAGGGGATACAGGTGATATAAATGTTAAAGGGAACCTGTCACCCCCTGGGATTTATCTGACCTAGTAATAAGGGGATACAGGTGATATAAATGTTAAAGGGAACACTCCCGAAAATGGTGCACATGATTGGCAGAGCGAACATGCACTATCATGTGCACCATTTTCGGGAGTGTCCGCCTCTTGTAGACGCACATTCCCGAAAATGGTGCACGTCGTAGAGCATGTTCACTCTGCCATCACCATTACAGTGTATGGCCCCACCGGCACATATGTCCAAACTTACGTTTTGCAGGGAAATTCAAACATATGCCTCAACGGGCCACCGAACGCAATGTGAAAGCACCTTAAAGGGAATCTGACAGTGGGATTAACCTCCTCATTGGTTCCGTCAGCGCATAGGTCTGAAGCCCTCTGCAAAATGGGATTCGGACATAAGCGCCAATGGCCATACACTGTAATGATGCAGACAGTGCGAACGTGCATCATTTTCGGGATTGTACACCTACAAGAGGAGGACACTCAGATGAAGTCTAGTCCCTCTGAGCGGCCACTTCTTGTAGGCGTACACTCCCAAAAATGGTGCATGGTAGAGCGCACATTTGCTCTGCCGGCACCATTACAGTCTATGGCCCCGCTGGCGCATACATCCGAACCCATATTTTGCGGGGAAATTCGAATGTATGCACCAACAAGGCCACCTAAAGCAATGTGAAAGCACCTTAAAAGGGAATCTGTCAATAGTATCAACCTCCCCGTTGGTACCGTTGGGGCATACGTCCCGAACCCCCCTTCCTCCACGCAAAACATGATCTGGACGTATGCGCTGACGGGGCCATAGACTGCAATGATGCAGACAGTGCAAACATGCACTCTGACGTTCACCATTTTCGGGAGTGTACGGCTAGGCTACAAGTGTCAGACAGTCAGATGCAATCTAGTACATCTTAGTGTCCGCCTCCTGCAGGTGGACACTCCCGAAAATGGTGCATGGTAGAGGCACGTTTGCCCTGCCGTCACCATTACAGTCTATGACCCCGTCGGCACATACGTCCGAACCCCCATTCGGGGGGAGGGATTTGAACATATGCCCCAAAGGGACCAGCGAACGGTTGCATAAATACAATATAAAAGCACCTGTGAAATGTGAACATGTGCAAATTGCATTCATTACCTCTACATCACACAGACGATGCTCACAACCATTCCCCATAATCAGTTCATGTGTATTCAGCGGTACAAAGACCACTTCAGCCTCAATACAAAGACGTGGCTGATAATACTGGGGGATGCGCTGTGCTTAATAGCATCTTTTCCCTTTTTGAGATGATACAGATAAGTAGCAGATATATTTGATCTGATACAGGGAGAAATGGCGCTACTGCCCTGACTCCTGACACCAGTAATCATCTGCAGATGAAAAATGCTCGGCTGTGAAGGTTATCTGATGAAACCCAGAAAATCACGGACAGAGAATGATTGATGCACAGGAAATAAATTGTGATCTAGATGGTATGAGTGGTGTAATCCATTTCATCTTCACGGGCCGTACCTTCAGAGAAGTAAAGCTTCCAACCTTTGTATGGAACGTACTTGTCCAGTGTAGTCTGGGTTAATCGAGGCCTGGCAGGAATACAGGACTGACCTGAAAAAAATTGCAGAATTATACTTTGTGAGGATACTTGTATTTTTTCAATTATGAGGCGAAGAAAATAAATAGTGAAGTGAAAGAATAAGATATCAGATGAAAGGAGTTGTCCAAGATTTTTTTAAAAAATGGCAATAATTCTGATAAGATGAAAAAGAAAGAAAACATTACTCAACTGTTCAATCTCTCCAGCACCAATGCTCCTGTTATTTCTACTTCTCATCAACAATGGCATGCCATACATACATACATAAATGTGACCACTGCAGCCAATCACTAGTCTCAGAGGTGATGTACAGCATGAGACAGTTGAGGCCAGTGATTGGCTGCAGCAGTCACATGGATGTACTTTTTGCCATCAATGCAGGGAAGTAAAAAGAGGAAACACTGGAGCATCGATACTAAAGCACTGGGGGAAATGTTCTCCTTTCAGACTATTTTTTTAACCTCACCTATCAAGAAAGATAGAAGGAGAAAGATCCAAGTAACCTGTAAAACTCAGAATTTATTAGAAAAATCATATAAAATCATTACAGAAATGATCATGGTAAAGGAATCTATTACGTGTGGACATAGCGGTGGTGGCGTGTAAGAAGGTCACTGAAAACCTCGACGCTCGTTTCACCGCTACTGCGGTTTCGGTTTCCTGACGAAACCGCAGTAGTAGTGAAACGCGCGTCGAGGTTTTCTGTGAGCTTCCTACACGCCACCACCACCACCACGTCCACAGGTAATAGACTCCTTTACCATGATCATTGATTCCCCCATATCTGGACTATCTTCACATGGGTGATTGAATGAGAGTCTGGGATTCCTACCTACTATACTCCACACACTGATTGTGCTGTTATATTATAGGCAATGCTAGATAGCATATAAGGGCATCATTATTATTCTTTATCATGTTTACACCTTGGACTTAGGGGTGAGGTACCATCGTTGTGTTGTGGGGCTCACTGGTCTTTGTGTCCTGAAGTGCAATGTCCCTGTTTCATGTATTGCATTGCGTGGTCTGCACAGACCTGGAATGAAATGACTGTCTGCAGTGACCATGAGGGAGGCTCATCACAGACTGCGCTATCATTGAATTCACTGTATGCAATAGGTTTACACTCTTCTCATAAGAAATTAATCTCCATCGTGTTTTGCATTTACATAGATAAAAAGAATTGTGGATGTTCACTTTAAGAAAAAATGACCAGAATTTGTAGCAATTCAATGACTAATATTCATTGCAGTTTTTGCCATCATGAGGTCTGACTCACCTGATGGATTGGTCCCAGGGTTTCTGTTCCAGTTTCCACTTTGGCCTCTTCCGTTGCCCCTTTGCCTCCAGGGGCGGCCTCTCCATCCTCGTGAGTGATGATTTGCTCCTCCACCTCCTCTCCATCCACCTCTCCAACTCTGACTCATTACATTATGTTTTGCAGGACTCTCACTAAAACAATGCTGAAACGTAGAACGAAACAGAAGAAAATAAAGCTCTCCGCTTTCAGTGATACTGGGAAAGAAATACTGCGCTAGAAGACGTCCAAACAATTCCAGAGCAAAGCTCCTCATTCCAGACACTCCCTGCTCTGGCTAAGGCCAGGTTCACATGTCACAGTTTTACTGTCCGCATATGGCCCCGCGATTTCCAGGCCCTGACCTGAACTCAACGTTGTCATATGTCTGTAGGGCTGCTGAGTTCAAGTCAGGAGAGACACACACAGTCCAGAAATCACAGTCCGTACAAAGACCGTAAAACTCGAACTGTGAAGGAACCTGTCATGTCAAAAAACACTATTAACCTGCAAATATGGGGATAATCTGCAGGTTAATAGCGTTGTGAAGTCGCTCGGCCACCGCACTGAGAGCCCTGCTGCCAGGAGGAAATTAAGTTTATTTCTCCAGAAGCCTTGGGCTTCCAGTCACAGCTCCAGTCACTGCTCTGTACATAGTGAGCGGTGGCTGTAATCGCACCCCAGCACTGACTGACAGCCGGCTCAGCAGTGCATCAGTGCGGATCCGACTGCCAGCCAGTGCTGGGGTGCGATTACAGCCGCCGCTCACTATGTACAGAGCAATGACTGAAGCCACGACTCTATGACTGGAAGCCCTAGACTGCCAGAAGGAATTAACTTAATTTTCTCCTGGCAGCGGGGCTCTCAGTGCAGCAGCCGAACGGCATCAAAATGCTATTAACCACATGTCTACATGTTCATGACATTTCTTTTTATATGACAGGCTTCCTTTAAAGCACCATTTCAGCATGTTTTTTTATTACATCATCAGAGTGGTGTCACTAATCTAAGTTCCATATCCCTAGTCTTATACTTACCAGCTGCCATCTTCTGCTTTTCTCTGTGCCGCTCCAGTTGTCTTCTGCAGGTTGTGACCTGCCGGATCTCTCCAGTGTTTACTGGGCGAGCCGGAGGTCACTTCTCTATGGAAGTTTATGAGAGCCATGCAAGGGAGTGGTGTTTTAAGCTCCCATGAGGCAACCCATCTAACAATGTCAAGTAAAAAAAAAAAAAATGTAGAAAATAAAGAAAGACTTGCTGTATCTTTGCGTTCCCCTTATAAAAAATTGTTTATCACTAAATATGTTTACTCCAAGATGGTTGACATTGAAAAATACACCTCGCCCCAAACCCCCCAAAAAACAAAACAAGACCGCACACAACTACAATAGTAATTAGAAAATCCTCTTTGCCTAACTGGTCACATTGTGTTCTGCCTACGGCATCGCTGAGGGGGAAGAGCTGAACAACCAGTAAGTAGGTTTGTTGGAAGAGATTCATTGTAACCTGTATTTTACTTCAATCCCTGCAACTTCTTTACCTAAAGAGAACCTGTCAGTGTGATCTTATAATGTACAGTCTTGGTGGAATACTGATTACATTTACACCTTTGGTGAAGAAATCCCTTTGTTCTTCTTTAATTAAGTTTTCTGCTAATTAGATTTTGGTGCACAGGGGCCGGACAGTGCGCTGGGTCTTCTCTGATTCTCCGGCCCCTCCGCCTGACTCCGCTCTGCGACTCCCCATGCCCCTCTGCTGCCTCCGCTCTGCGACTCCCCGGTCCCTCCGCCTGCCTCCGCTCTGCGAGTCCCCGGCCCCTCCGCCTGCCTCCGCTCTGCGAGTGCCCGCCCCCTCCGCCTGCCTCCGCTCTGCGAGAGCCCAGCCCCTCCGCCTGCGACTCCCCGGTCCCTCCGCCTGCCTCCGCTCTTCGAGTCCCCGGCCCCTCCGCCTGCCTCCGCTCTGCGAGTGCCTGGCCCCTCCGCCTGCCTCCGCTCTGCGACTCCCCATGCCCCTCTGCCTGCCTCCGCTCTGCGAGTGCCCGGCCCCTCAGTCTGCCTCCGCTTTGCAAGTCCCTGGCCCCTCCGCCTGCCTCCGCTCTGCGAGTCCCCAGCCCCTCCGCCTGCCTCTGCTCTGCGAGTGCCCAGCCGCTCCGTCTGCCTCCGCTCTGCAAGTCCCCGGCCCCTCCGCCTGCGAGTCCCGGCCCCTCCGCCTGCCTCCGCTCTGCGACTCCCCATGCCCCTCTGCCTGCCTCCGCTCTGCGAGTGCCCGGCCCCTCAGTCTGCCTCCGCTTTGCAAGTCCCTGGCCCCTCCGCCTGCCTCCGCTCTGCGAGTCCCCAGCCCCTCCGCCTGCCTCTGCTCTGCGAGTGCCCAGCCGCTCCGTCTGCCTCCGCTCTGCAAGTCCCCGGCCCCTCCGCCTGCGAGTCCCGGCCCCTCCGCCTGCCTCCGCTCTGCGAGTCCCCGGCCCCTCCGCCTGCGAGACCCAGGCCCTGGTCAGGGAGTGGCGCTGTTTCTGAATTAGCAGCTGTGTTTCTTTAATCCTTGGCAATAGCTGTGGTGCAGTCCACTGGGTGCACACATACACTGTGCTCCAAATTATTATGCAAAAAGTGTTTAGGAGTGATAAGGTAAGAATTGTTTTGTTTGTCAGGTAAACTCATTGATGGTGATGTGTGTCAGGGCTCTTTATATCACTGTAAGCAATTGCAGACACCTGTGCTAGATAGTTTGGCAGGTGTGTCCAATGAAAGGCAAGACTACTTAAGAAGGCTGTCCCACATTATTAAGCAGCCTACATTTTCTGGCAAAATGGGAAAGAAAAAGGATGTGTCGTCTGCTGAGAAGCAACAAATTGTGGAGTGTTTAGGTCAAGGCATGACTACAATCAACATTGCCAAGACACTTCATCGTGATCATCACACAATCAAGAAGTATGTAGCTGACTCACAGTACACACGTGTGCGTGCCGATAAGGGAAAATTGAGGACTCTTTCCTACAGGCAATTACGTCAGGTTAAAAGAGCAGCGGCAAAAAAGCCTTGTCATAGCAGCAGACAAGTTTTTGAAGCTGCTGGTGCCTCCAACGTCCCCCGAACAACAAGATGCAGGGTCCTTCAGAGGTTTGCAGCTGTGCGTAAGCCATCCTGTCGACCTCCTCTATCCACTGTACACAAGCAGAAACGGCTCCAGTGGGCCAAACAATACATGAAGACTGACTTCAAAACTGTTTTGTTCACCGATGAGTGCCGTGCAATGCTCGATGGTCCAGATGGATGGAGTGGAGGATAGCTGCTTGATGGACACCCCATGCAAACACAGCTATTGCGCCAACAAGGAGGAGGTGGAGTAATGTTTTGGGCTGGAATCACGAGGAGAGAGATTGTCGGCCCCTTTAGGATCCCTGAAGGGGTAAAGATGAACTCCATAATGTATGTTGAGTTTCTCAAACAGCACTTCCGGCTATGGTTCAAGAAGAAGAACCGTGCATTCCACAGCAAGATCATTTTCATGCATGATAATGCCCCGTCTCATGCTGCACATAACACATCTGCATCTCTGGCTGCTATGGGCATAAAAGGGGACAAACTTATGGTGTGACCCCAATGCTACCCTGACCTCAACCCCATTGAGAACCTCTGGAGCATCATCAAAGGGAGTGTCTATGATGGCGAGAGGCAGTTCACATCTAAGCAACAGCTCTGGGAGGGTATTCTGTCCTCATGCATAACAATTGAAGCAGAAACCATCCAAAACCTGACAAATTCAATGGACGAGAGAGTTCAGAAGCTCCTTTCGAACAAGGGGTCCTATGTGCAAATGTAACATCACCTAGAATAAAGTTTTGAGTTGAAAACTGTTTGATTTCAGTTTGTAATAACCTAATGCTTATCATTTCAAAAATGACCATTTTTTTGTTCTTTATTAAAATGAAAAGGTTGAAAACTCTGCTGTGCATAATAATTTGGAACATGCATTTTGAGTGCAGTTTGAGTGTTTTATTTTTTTAAAAATATACTGTTATCATAGGCAGTTTGTACAAAAAACTTTCAATTGTACTCTAATAGTTATTTGACTGGAAAATTACAATGACTGCAATTCATATAGGTAATTTGGGAAAATCTGAGAAAATATTATTTGCATAATAATTTGGAAGACAGTGTAGAAGCCTAGGGCCTACACTGCTTATATGGCAGAAGGTACATTCGCTTTGTATTACAACTGTTAACAAACTGCAACGCCTAATCTGCCTGCTGGGTGTCGTAGTCCTGCCTCTGAGGCATTCCCTCCTAATGAGACCTTGTCACTGTCCGCAGCCGTCGTCACACCGCACACTCACCTGCCAGCTGCTTCACTTCTAGTTTAGCGCCACGTGACGTCACTTCCGGGAGCTGTCTTGGTCGCCATAGCAACGCGACCCTCTGTAAATACTCAGTATTGCTTTGCCCCTGCGAGTCCCAGGCCCCTCCGGCCTGCCTCCGGTCTGTGAGTTCCAGGCCCCTCCGGCCTGCCTCCGGTCTGTGAGTCCCAGGCCCCTCCGGCCTGCCTCCGGTCTGTGAGTCCCAGGCCCCTCCGGCCTGCCTTCGGTCTGTGAGTCCCAGGCCCCTCCGGCCTGCCTTCGGTCTGTGAGTCCCAGGCCCCTCCGGCCTGCCTCCGGTCTGTGAGTCCCAGGCCCCTCCGGCCTGCCTCCGGTCTGTGAGTCCCAGGCCCCTCCGGCCTGCCTCCGGTCTGTGAGTCCCAGGCCCCTCCGGCCTGCCTCCGGTCTGTGAGTCCCAGGCCCCTCCGGCCTGCCTCCGGTCTGTGAGTCCCAGGCCCCTCCGGCCTGCCTCCGGTCTGTGAGTCCCAGGCCCCTCCGGCCTGCCTCCGGTCTGTGAGTCCCAGGCCCCTCCGCCTGCCTCTAGTCTGTGAGTCCCAGGCCCCTCCGCCTGCCTCTAGTCTGTGAGTCCCAGGCCCCACCGGCCTGCCTCCGGTCTGTGAGTCCCAGGCCCCTCCGGCCTGCCTCCGGTCTGAGAGTCCCAGGCCCCTCCGCCTGCCTCTAGTCTGTGAGTCCCAGGCCCCACCGGCCTGCCTCCGGTCTGTGAGTCCCAGGCCCCTCCGCCTGTGAATGACAGGTCACTGGTCCTTCAGTGGCTGTCTCCGCTGTCTGAAATCTCACACCAGTGACGTCATTGCTGTGGGCCGCACATCTCTTAAAGACCTCAGTGAGCCGGGGACTCAATCTGCGCACAGCTCCATTACAGCCAGGTCTTCACTTTAGATTACAAATTCCTCTTGACAGGTCCGCTTTAAGAGTCCAGTAGGGGGAGCTAATCAGTGATTGCCCATTCATACCATGATACTGTAGCTGTCAATCATTGAAGAGAACCACGCAACTTATTCCTACACATTGAAAGAATAAGGATTTAACCGTTTACAGATATGGCTAGTTTTGATTTTTCTCACTTTAATTTTTCCATCTTTGCCTTTTAGGAGCCAAAACTTTATTTACGACATATGCATTTCAATGCTTGTTTTTTTTTTTGCTGGAAAAATTGCAGCTTTCAATCATTGTACATACATTGATTCACCATATAAAGCATTGACAAAAATATAAACAATTCCGCTACTTTTTTTTTTGGTGGGGGGGGGGGTTCATTTTTATGGCGTTTAATCAGTGGTAATAATGGAATATTAAAGATTTATTCTGTGAATCAGTATGATTATAGTGAGGCCAAACGTATACTGTTCTTTTTATTACCAAAACCAAAAATGGAAAGTGGCACCATATTCTGAGATAACATTTTGTGGAAGGGTTTGGTTTATAATATCTACAGAACCTAAACTTAATTTTATAAAACATGTGACAAGGATATGCTGCAGATCCCAGGGGGTCCAGGTCCTGAGAAGCCCACCGATCACTTAAAGGAAACCAGTTGTGAAATAACGCTATTAACTTGCAGATATGGGGCTAATCTACAGGTAAATGGCGTTCAAAACACATGAGGCTGCTTATAACCCTTTCTCCTGATGCAGCTTGTTTTTTAAAAAAAGGGCTTTATTCACCCTCCCCAGGTCAAACACTGAGTCTCTACTGCTGCTCACAGTGTCTGTTATTGCATCCAGTGCGGACATCACACTGACAGCTCTTCAGCCAAACACTGAGCTCACAGGCTCTTTCTGAGTTAATGGTATGAGTGGCTCAGAGTTGCTGAGCTGTTACTGGCTGCAGAGAATAACAGACACCCGATGCAGCAACAGAGACTCAACTCTGGACCTGGGGATGGTGAGTAAAGTACAGTTTGCTACAACAAACTGCAGCCTGGAGAAGAGGCGTTTTCCAAAATCAGCAAATCTCCTTAAAAGGGTTGATCAAAAGTCTGTGCACGTCTAGTCGGAACGTGGCCGTAAGTATGTATATGGAATATGTGCAGTCACATGACCCCTCGGTCTCGCAGCCAGCACCGAAGAATCCTCCCAGCACACACTGCAAGGATCCACAAGCCTGCAGTCACAGAGTGAAAAACCTGGACAACCCCTTAAAGCTTCCTGGTCTTCATTAGGCCCTGAGCTTCTACAACAAGCCAGGCACACTGCACAGAAGGGGGTGATGGGATGAGGGAACTGAAGAACCCTCAGGGTACCACGCACGGGTATCCTTTCCATTAGTAGGACACGTGCACGCTCCTCGCTGGCTGGTACACACTCGTCCTGCTCAGCATTCAGCAGTGTCTTTCCCCGCACTAGATCAGATCAGAAGGGTAAGGATGCCCAAACAACCTCTTCTAATCCAGAGTTGGAGAACATGGCTGATACTTTCAGAAACAGCACCTCACCTGTCCACAGGTTGTGTGTGGTATTGCACCTCAGCTCCAATCACTTCATTGTGACTGTACTGCAGTACCAGACACAACCTATGGTCAGGGAGTGGCGCTGTTTCTGAATTAGCAGCTGTGCTTCTTTACTCCTTGGCAATAGCTGTGGTGCAGTCCACTGGGTGCACACATAGAAGCCTGGGGCCTACACTGCTGATATGGCAGAAGGTACATTCGCTTTGTATTACAACTGTTAACAAACTGCAACGCCTAATCTGCCGGCTGGGAGTCGTAGTCCTGCCTCTGGGGCATTCCCTCCTGAGACCTTGTCACTGTCCGCAGCCGTCCTCACACCGCACACTCACCTGCCAGCTGCTTCACTTCTAGTTTAGCGCCACGTGACGTCACTTCCGGGAGCTGTCTTGGTCGCCATAGTAACGCGACCCTCTGTAAATACTCAGTATTGTTTTGCCCCTGTCATTAATAAGACCAATAATGTTTCCCTTATCCATTTTGGGGGTCCGACATCAGTAATAACTGACTTTAGCGATTGATTCTATCGGTTATCCGAAGTCCGTCTGCGAGCTCGATGCATTCTGGGTTGGATTCTTCGGGGCTGGCTCGGGAGACCCCGGAAGTAGTGTGTGTGTGTCACACGTGGGTTGTGCGGGTGATCGCTGCTGTGCGGAGGACGGATGGCGAAGTCGGTGGCAGCCTGCGGGCAGCTCATCTGTGAGGGGGATTACGTGGTGCTGAAGAGAGAGGACGTGTTCAAAGCGGTGCAGGTGCAGAGGAGGAAGTGAGTGGCTGCGGCATGTCTGATAGAAGACCCGGATGACTGCGTCTCATGGGTTAATGCTTCTCTTTATTAGGCCACGTTCACACGTTCCGTATCTGCTCAGTATTAGTAAGCCAAACCTGGAGTGGGTGATAAATCCAGAAGTGGTGACTTGTTTCTATTATACTTTTCCTCTGATTGTTCCACTCCTGGTCTTAGCTTACAAATACTGAGGTTAAAAAACTCACCAAATACTGAGTGTGTGAACGTAGCCTAATAAATCCCGGTATTCTGCTAATCTCACTTATCCAGAGCATCCACAATCTCACCAGCGGACGCCTCCTGCAGATCAGTGGTGAATGTGAGCCGAGCAGCCGCTACAGTATATGGAGCTGATCTGGGGGTGCAGCGTGTTGGACCCCACCAGTCTGATATCGAGGGGATATAATTAGCATTCATGTAGCACTTAGGCTATGTGCCCACGTTGCGGACCTGAAGCATATTTTTTACGCTTCTCCCTGGCGGTAAAATCGCATGCGGATTTTACATGCGGTTTTCCCGCCAGGTAGAAGCGTTTGTGAGGCGTCTTTGCATGCATTTCTGCATGCGGGTTATCAAGCGCTTTACAAGCGATTTAAGCATCACTTGGAAAAGTGCTTGACAACTTGTTCACACTATATAAATCCATGCAACCAGCATGGATTTATATAGTGTGACCAAGTAATAGTTAAAAAAAAGAATCAGAATGGTAAAAAATAAAAAAATAAAGTTTATACTCACCTTCCGATGCATTCTCTGCCCCGTCCGGAGTCTTGAGCGTCTCACGCTGTTGTGTGCAGGACCTGCGGTGAAGTCATTGAGTCATGTGATGGGTCACATGACTCAATGACGTGGCAGGTCCTTCACACAACAGCGCGACGGAGGGAAAACATCAGAAGATAAGTATAAACTTTATTTTATTCTTTTTTTTACAGGTTCTTTGGTACCCAGGTCTGGATGAGAGTCTCCTCTCATCCAGACTTGGGTACCATCAGCACATTAATTCCGCTGCGCTTACGCAAAATTAACATGCTGCGGATTTTTGACCGCAGCATATACGCTGCGGAAAAATCCGCAGCATGGGCATTGACATTGCGGAATGCCATTGGGGACCATGGGGTGCGGATATACATGCGTTTTACAAGTGTTTACGCTGCGGAAATTCCACAGAATATACGCTTGTAATACGCAACGTGGGCACGCAGCCTAAGGGTATGTGCACACGATGCAGAAATGAAGCAGAAAATTTCTGCATCTCCCTGGCAGAAAAAACGCATGCAGATTGTGCATGCGTTTTTCCTGCGGAATACATGCGAATTCACATGCGTTTCCGCATGTGGATTGACAATCGCTTTCCAGGCAATTTTAGCATCACCTGGAAAGTGCTTGACAACTAGGTCACACTATATAAATCCATGCTACCAGCATGGATTTATATAGTGTGACCCGAGAGAGTGGTAAAAATAAATGTATACTTTACCCTCCGATGGCCCGCGCTGTCCTGCTTTACACTCCGTTCTCCCTCGCCGGCAACTTTGAATTGAAAGACCTGCCGACGTCAGCGTCACGTGACCCGTCACATGACTCTGACGTCAGCGCAGGGCCTTCAACTCACTGCAAAGTGCCGGGAACCAAGCAGGAGCGGTGCGCGGGCCGACAGAAGGTAAGTATACATTTATTTTTTATTTTATTCTTGTTTTTACAGCTTTTTAATGGTACCTGGGTGTGGATGAGAGTCTCATCTTCTCCACACCCGGGTACCATCCGCACATTAGAACGCGCCAATAGCGCAAGTACAAATGCAGTCTTGCAGAATTGGCGCGTTCTAATGCAAGTCAATGGTGGCGAAAACGCCGCGTTTATGCAAAATTGACATGCTGCGGATTTTTGAGCTCAGCGTTTACGCTGCGGAAAAATCCGCATCATGGGCACAGCACATGCGGATTTCAATTGGGGAACATTGCTGTCCTTCTACCATGCGTTTTTAATGCGTTTCCGCGGCGTTTATGCAACTGCAAAAATGCCGCGGAAACGCATTAAAAACGCATCGTGTGAACTCAGCCTTATTGGTGAAAGGAGAAAATAAGCCCTAACCACACAGTGCCTCTCTGTAACCCCGTGATAGGCAGGACGCAGCGCTGAGCAATCACAGCTCTTCTCCAATCACCCTCACTAGTCAGTTGATTGATGTCCTGGGAATACCCTGAGCAGCACATCACTCAACTGAGCAGTGCGCATAATTGAAAATGGCTGTGACTGTTCCGTGTCCCGTCCTAATGACTGTATTGGAATGAGGAACAATCATTAGGACGGGGTGGCCATTCCCCCTCCCCCTCATGAACACTATAAGGGCTCATTCACACTTCTGATTTTCACACATGACTGCTATCCATGTTTTTAACAAATGGCACTCGTCCCTATGATATTATATGGGCCCATTCACATGTCCGATTTTGATCTGAGAGTTGGACCAAAATCGGCAATGCAAATTTATGGATCTGTGAAAAAATCGTACCGCATTCGGAAGACATCAGAGTGCAGTCTGCTTTTCATGGGCTGTCAGGAAAAGGTGGAGAATTTATTTACTTTTTATTTTTTTACACTGACACTGAGACCACACTCTGGTCAGAATAATCTGTCTGTTTTCTCCTATGTGGTGAAAAAATTGGACTAGTGACTGAGCCCTGAATAATATCCAAAAAGCAGAGGTGGAATCCTAGTTTATTTTTCATCATTTCACCCCACTTGGAAGTTTCTTGCCGTATTACATTGGATGATAAAATGAATGGTGTCAATCAAAACTACGACTTATTCTGCATAAAACAAGGCCACATTATGGCTGTGCTGACCAAAACTCACATTTCCGAGCAAATTGTAAGATTATTACTTGGTGAGTTGCCTTGATTGTGTATTAACGGGGTATATATATATGTATATTCAGTACTTATGTCGAGACCGAGGGCCCCTGATCCCCATCTCGCCTAATGAGAAGCCTCCTCTCCTCATACTTTCTGCCTGGATTTGGTCTCCAGCAGCCGCCACACCAGGTAGAAATAGGATCAGTGCTCCCTGTTTTCACTGTCGGATCTGAAATTCCTGGCATATCCTGTGAATGGAGCATGTGTGTTTCAGGAGCAGCATTGACCTCACTTCCCATGGGCTCCATAAAAGCAGACGCCTCACTTCACACCTGCTGTTTTATTGGTGCTGGACTGTAGCACTTTTTGTTCTGTTTTTATGTGGTCTTGACTAAATTTTATTTAGAAAAGAAAAGGGAAGGAAGACGACACTCCAACTGGTAAAATAGTGAAAAACTTAGCGTTGACTAAGGGCACAACCATGGAGCCAGAAACATGTAGGACTGTTTTATCCTTTTTCCCCCTTTTTAATGAACAAATAAAGTGTTTTCGCTATTTTACTCGTTGGAGTGCCGACTTCCTTCCCTTTTCTTTTGTGCGTGGTTGTGCTCACCTGTGGGACCGGCACCTTCCAGTGAATTATCCTCACCTCATCTGGATCCAGCGTTGCAGCTCCCTGATTCTCCCTCCTGCCTTTCCAGTTGTAAATTTTATTTGGAAGGTTTACCCCCCTATATATGACTTGTGAGGCTACATCATGAATATGGGATACAGCGTTCGGCTCCATGTTTTAAGGGCTCGTTTAAACAACCATATTTTCGGTCCGAGTGCTGTCTGTGAAAAAAATAAACTGCACTCGGACCAATGTTATTCCATGGGGCAGTGCAGATGAGCAATTTTTTTTTTCCACAGACTGAATCGGTTTGTGAAAAAAATTGCAGTGGGCTCTAGTTTCTTTTGTAAAACTGATGAGACTCAGCCGTTCAAGTCTATAGTCTGCTATAGTCTAGAGCCACAGTATAACATCTGATTATTACGGATACATTACAATTCTGTAACATAGGAAACTGTACTTGGTTCTGTAAATCGTTAATAGCTACCGCTGCAACAAACGGATTATATACGGATTACAAGTGAGAAAACAAATCGTCCCACTTTTCTGGATGAAACTGTGATGATTTTTGATACGCTCGTGTGAACCTGCCCTAAAAACAATATTGAGAAGTTAGTTCAAAGGCGGCAACTAGATTATTACAAGGGCTGCAAGCAGGACTGTGGAGTCGGCAAGCCAAACCTCCGATTCCACGACTCCGACTCCCTCATACACGGCTCATGTTTAAGTGATAAATTTACTGTAGCACAGATTCACCTCAGCTAAAAGTCTAGACCCTTAGATCAGGAATAGGAGAGACATTTATAGGACATTTCATAACTTTCCCAAATTCCTCTGAAAAAATATTCCCCACAAACTGCATTGAACTACTGCACCCAATTTATTATATATTTTAGGAGTCGGAGTTGGTCCATTTTATACCGACTCAGACTCCACAGCCCTGGCTGGAAGGCTTCTCCAATGATGAGAGGCTTGTTACGTTTAGAAAAAAAGACGTCTCAGAAGAGATCGCATTTACATGTGTGGTCAATACAAGGGACTGGCACATGATTTATACCTTTCAAGGACCAGGAGGCATTCATTATGGGACTTGGAAAGACGATTCCTTAAAGTTAGGATCCGTTTACACAGACTGGCTGGCTGTACGATATGACTGCCCATAGGTAAACTTTTACCAATCGGCGGGCGCTTGAATGCCTGTTTACACAAGCAGACCAAAGCAAATGGTGCTACTGATGGGCGGACCGGCTCTGTTTGGTGCTCTGCGCTCTTTCTCTGCTCACCAAAAAGAGCCAGCTCTTCTGGATCGGAAATGGATCCCTATTAAATTTGTCTGCATCCCAGTTGAACACACATTTAAGATGAAATTAACGCATCTGACACCCCGCCTACATGCAACCAGCCAATGGAATTGATAGGTTGGCGGGGTTTCATTGGGCAAGGTTTGTGCCGCCAAGCACCATCATTTTACCACCCCCCCCCCCCTTCCCGTGAGAGCCATTCAGAGCCATTAATGGCCCTCACTTCTGGGAACAATGGGAGTCGGCTCTTTGTCTTGGATCAGTCAGGAAGGACCCATCACTAAACATGCGCACTCGCCCATCTATGCTAGGTCGCTCAGTGTGCACAGGCCGCCATTGCTGGTTCTGTTTGCCGGATGATTTTTTTTATGCTGCATAAAAGATGATTTCACTCGATGAATGAGGGATCGTCAGCCTAATTACAAAGAAAGATAATCAGGAAACAAGCGTTTTTAACAGCGCTCGTTATCTTGCAGTGTAAATGCCCCTTTAGAGCAGTCAGACAGTGCAATGCCGACCAGAAGTAATAGCAGATACAATGGGGCTTGATGCTTTTCTCACAATAAATGGCATTGTGGGTTATAAATAATCCAGTGATAGTGTCATGGGTGTGTCAGAAGTGACAGACAGTCGCCCTGCAGTTGGTTGCAGGAGATCTCTACTTTTGACATTACTGACATATTCTTAGAGGCTGTCTCTAGGACCCAGCAGCTACCTTCCTCTAGCTAATTAGCTCCCTGGCCTGGGTGTATAAATACCTGATGTGTCTGAGATGGAGGTGCCGCCGATATTTATTACTACTTGTGAGGCTTTACCAAGAGCAGTACTTTTCTCTCTGGAGCTTTGGGATGTGTGCACATTTGTCTGGAGTCATCTAAACCTAAGCAATTTACCCCTGTTTGACCTTCCTTGTTGTCTATAGTGTTTAGTGGAGATCGACTAGTGTTCATTTCCTCCCTTCCCTAGCCTTGGCCATACGCCAGGGAAAGACAGGGCGAGGCACACGTGCGGCGATTGATGAAGATCCAATACAGGGACGTTAGGGGAGACAGGGTGACGCTAGATCAACCTAGGAGGTCTCCACTTCACCCCTCTCCCTAGAGTCTGGGCTCCTTTTCCCTCTTCCCTTTGTGTTGCACAAAGTCTTTCCCACACCTTGCGTGACAGATAGATGGTAGAAGTCGATGGCTGTGTGTCACTGTGTAAAAGGTTAATTTATCTAGAAATGCTGTGTCTGATCATTCATCGGAGAGGTCTTGTATGAAGCCTCCGCCTGGAGGTAGGACTATTTTAGATCCCCGATGTCATTGCATAATCCTCCAGAAGTGCCGGCGTATTCTACAAGCCTCCTCCAGATGCCATCTGCTCGCTGAGGACGGCATATGTTCCTGCAGGATTCCATAAGGGACACCTCCAGCTTATTATTAGGCTGCGTTCTGCTTCCAATGTCTCCAGCTGATTCATTGATTTCTCATACCTTCCTCATCTCTCATTAAAGCCTTACGTGTGCAGGTTTTCTATTCTGGTGTGTCTGTAATCTCCTTTATCCCGTTGCTTCTTGCTGGGATGCTCTCCTATGCCAGCACAGGTATAATAGTGGCTTCATAAACTACCTCTTACCGGGCTCATGTAGATAACATATACTATTGCTTCTGCCAGGAGAATTTTTTTAGCTGTTCTATGGTTCCGAATTGTGTCTTTCTCTGGAGGACGTCTGTAATAACACCATTGACTAAAAAAAGTACCCAAATTAGAGTCTACCTACACGTGTCATTTCTTTTATACATGTGATAGGTGCTGCGGTTTAGGTCGCCTCCACCCCTTTTAATCGCTGAAAAGACTTGTGCACTTGCGCTGCCCAGTAGCGCTCATACAAGGGGCAGCGATGGCCTTTTTGCTCTGTCTTGCACTTCGTGAGCCCTGTTCTCTTGTATTCGCTGATACTGATTACTATGATACAACACTCTTTTGTGCATGCTCGAGCATAGATGTTATATCTGCGGATTTGCTGCAGCTCAATGCAAGTCAACGGGCGCAAATTCGCTGGGGAAATGCCCGCACAATGGTCATGCTGTGTTTTTTTCCGCAATGGTAATCCTGAGTGGAAATTTCCGCATCATGTGCACAGCACATCAGGATTACCATTGCTACAGCTGGCAGACCTATTAACAAGCATTTTTGCAGCGTTTCCGCAGTGGAAAAGAAGCATCAAAAACGCTTTCTGTGCTCATAGCCTTACTTGGAGTACAGCTGATGGTAGTGAAAGGGTCAGTTCAGCACCTGTGTCTCACTAAGGCCAGGTTCATACAAGCACATTTCCCAGTCCATATGCGGACCACAATGCCCAAGATGACCGCAGGTCTCCCGACCCTAATGTACAGCCTCATCGAAACATATGAGGCTATAAGTTCGGATAGTCAGAGCTGCAGTCAGTCTGGGCATTGTGGTCCGTCTAAGCGAAGCATGTTCTTATAAGCCCGCCTATTGCAGTCTGTATATGGGCTGTGAAATAGGCTCGTGTGAACCTGGCCTAAATCTGGGGATAAGTTGCTGCAGTAGTTTATTCTAATCAGCACAACACTCAGAGAAGGAGGCAGGAGCCATCACTGCCATCATCTGTACTCCAAGTAAGTACATTCTAATATCAATGTAGCTGATGACAGGTCAAAATACTGGGACAAGCAGAGTTTGCATACCACTTGCATGTCTTTTTTTTTTCTTCACAAAATGAATGCAAAACTCCATCTTATCAAGTGATTTGCAAAGTTTCAGATCTTTCCACGCTGGAATATACAGTACAGACCAAAAGTTTGGACACACCTTCTCATTTAAAGATTTTTCTGTATTTTCATGACTATGAAAATTGTACATTCACACTGAAGGCATCAAAACTATGAATTAACACATGTGGAATTATATACTTAACAAAAAAGTGTGAAACAACTGAAAATATGTCTTATATTCTAGGTTCTTCAAAGTAGCCACCTTTTGCTTTGATGACTGCTTTGCACACTCTTGGCATTCTCTTGATGAGCTTCAAGAGGTAGTCACCGGAAATGGTTTTCACTTCACAGGTGTGCCCTGTCAGGTTTAATAAGTGGGATTTCTTGCCTTGTAAATGGGGTTGGGACCATCAGTTGTGTTGTGCAGAAGTCTGGTGGATACACAGCTGATAGTCCTACTGAATAGACTGTTAGCTGCTTTTTTCTTGCCATAATACAAATTCTAAGTAAAGAAAAACGAGTGGCCATCATTACTTTAAGAAATGAAGGTCAGTCAGTGCGAAAAATTGGGCAAACTTTGAAAGTGTCCCCAAGTGCAGTCTCAAAAACCATCAAGCGCTACAAAGAAACTGGCTCACATGAGGACTGCCCCAGGAAAGGGGATAACTATGCCATTGTATATATATTTTCTATATTTTTTGATTTATCCCTTGACCACTTAGGGGTGCCTGGTCTGCCACTCATGTTTGGACTAGCTGTGCGATGTCGTACACGACTTGGGTGACACATTTTGGTGAAAACTGATATTGTACGGGCCTCTAGTGCTAGCAGGTGACTTTTCCCACTCATTCCTTGATTTATTATGATATATGGTCTGACTATTTGGGAGTGCCTGGTTCATCACCCATATTTGGTCTAGTTGTGCTGTGCTACTCTTAACCAGGGTGACATAGCTTGGTTAAAATCAATACTGTACTATGGGATATTACAAATGACACAAATTATACCTATGGCCTAAGGGGGATTTATTGCTTTGGAATATTGTTATTGTCATTTTCCTCCCCCATGAACATTGTAATGCTTTGTCTGTTTTTAAATGTTTTTATTTCCTCTTGTGTTGTCAGTGTGTAATCATGTAATAAAGATTTTTTCATTTTTTCAACATTGGGTGTGCACGGTTGTATATCCTGAGTCTTTTTCTTCTAAACTACTGTACTAGCAGGTTGGAGCGCAAGCTGGATAGGGTCCAGTACAGACTGGGAGACAGGAACAGAGCCGCAGATGCGGTAGACAAGCAGAGTAAAGCGAAACCGCCGGAGCGGAGGACAAGGCAGAGCAGAGTGGAACCGCAGGTGCGGTAAGCAAGCAGAACAGAGCGAAACCGCAGGTGCGAGGACAAGGCAGAGCAGAGAGGAACCGCCGGAGCGGTGGGCAAGACAGAGCAGAATACGGCTCAAGCTGCAGTCAGAGAGGGCAGGGCTCTGTTCACATGGAACAGACTGGAAAATTCAGAAGATGGCTAGAACACAGGAGGTAGATACGGAGGAAGGGAAAAGGGACAAGCAGAACCAGAAACACACAAGGTACTTACAATGAAGTAGCGAGTGGACACTAAACTCACAAGCAGAAGTACAGAGACAACGAGTTGGAGTTAGGTGCAGGTTCAGACACTGCAGGAAGAGGGAAGGTACAAACATAGAAACAAACAGATAACAGACTAGGAGACAGTTCAGACAGGAACTGATACTGCAACTAGATACAGGAACGAGCCTGGGTATACAGCCCCCAGAGTGGCGGAAACAGACTAGAAGTCACAGGTAACAGGCCTGGGTATACAGCCCCCAGAGTGGCGGAAACAGACTAGAAGTCACAGGTAACAGGCCTGGGTACACAGCCCCCAGGGTGGAGGAAACAGACAAGAAGCAGAACAAGACCTGGCAACTCAGAGGCAAGGAGCACACTGATAGTTAGTGATGCTCAGGCACCTTCTTCTGGGTGGAGGGGGTTTAAATATCCAGTGACTCACAGCAATAGGCTGGGGACGCATTAGGAGTGCGCCCACAGCAGCTATAAGAATCAGAAAGTAACCGGGCCGCCACCCTAAGCAATCAGACAAGAGATATGCACACAGCATTAACTGGAGCAAGGTTTGGAGGCTGGACTGATGGGTAAGATTGCGGTCTTGCATGGTGGGAGGTGGTGCACTATGCAAGCACGCCGCCAGGGATGTTACACTCCATACAGAATAATGGGCCTCACATAGTCCTCCATACAGTATAATGGGCCCAACATAGTCCTCCATACAGAATAATGGTCCCACATAGTCCTCCATACAGTATAATGGGCCCCACATACTCCTCCATACAGTATAATGGGCCCCACATACTCCTCCATACAGTATAATGGGCCCCACATAGTCCTCCATACAGAATAATGGGCCCAACATAGTCCTCCATATAGAATAATGGGCCCCACAGAGTCCTCCATACACAGTAATGGGTCACAGAGTCCTCCATACACAATAATGGTCCCACGTAGTCCTCCAAACAGACTAATCGGCCCCACAGTCCTCCATACAGTATAATGGGCTGCATATAGTCCTCCATACAGAATTATGGACTCACATAGTCATCCATAGAGCATAATGGCCCCACATAGTGCTCCATACAGTATAATGGCCCCACATAGTGCTCCATACAGTATAATGGCCCCCACATAGTCCTCCATACAGTATTATGGGCCCCACATAGTCCTCCATACAGAATAATGTGCCACATAGTCACTCCATACAGAATAATGGCCCCCACATAGTCCTCCATGCAGTATAATGGGCCCCACATAGTCCTCCATGCAGAATAATCGGCCTCACATAGTCCTCCATAAAGATTAATTGGTCCACATAACCCTCCATACAGAATAATGGTCCCACATAGTCCTCCATACAGAATAATGGACCCACATAGTCCTCCATACAGAATAATGGGCCCCACATAGTCGTCCGTACAGAAGAATGGCCCTGCATAGTGCTTCACACAGTATAATGTCCCACATAATCCTCCATACAGTATAATGGGCCCCACATAGTCCTTCATACAGTATAATGGCCCCACATAGTCCTTCATACAGAATAATGGGTCCCACATAGTCCTCCATACAGAATAATGGGCCCCGCATAGTCCTCCATACAGAATAATGGGCCCCGCATAGTCCTCCATACAGAATAATGGTCCCACATAGTCCTCCATACAGTATAATGGGCCCCACATAGTCCTCCATGCACAATAATGGTCCCACGTAGTCCTCCATACAGACTAATGGGCCCCACAGTCCTCCATGCAGTATAATGGGCCGCATATAGTTCTCCATACAGTATAATGGGCCGCACATGTCCCCCATACAGAATAATGGACTCACATAGTCCTCCATAGAGCATAATGGTCCCACATAGTGCTCCATACAGTATAATAGCCCCACATAGTGCTCCATACAGAATAATGGGCCCCACATAGTCCTCCATACAGTATAATGCCCCACATAATCCTCCATACAGTATAATGGGCCTCACATAACCATCCATACAGAATAATGGGCCTCACATAGTCCTCCATACAGAATAATGTGCACCACATAGTCCTCCATACAGAATAATGTGCCCCACATAGTCCTTCATACAGAATAATGAGTCCCACATAGCCCTCCATACAGACTAATGGGCCCCACATAGTCCTCCATACAGACTAATGGGCCCCACATAGTCCTCCATACAGAATAATGGGCCTCACATAGACACTCCATACAGAATAATGGGCCTCACATAGTCCTCCATACAGACTAATGGGCCCCACATAGTCCTCTATATAGAATAATGGTCACACATAGTCCTCCATACAGACTAATGGGCCCCACATAGTCCTCCATACAGAATAATAATTCCACACAGTCCTCCATACAGAATAATGGTCCCACACAGTCCACCATACAGAATAATGGCCGCCACATAGTCCTACATACAGTATAATGGGCCCAACATAGTCCTACATACAGTATAATGGGCCCCACATAGTCCTCCATACAGAATAATGGGCCTCACATAGTCCTCCATACAGAATAATGGTCCCACATCGTCCTCCATACAGAATAATGATCCCACATAGTCCTCCATACAGAATAATGGTCCCACATAGTGCTACATACAGAATAGAGGCCCCCACATAGTCCTCCAGACAGAATAATGGGCCCCACATAGTCCTCCATACAGAATAATGGTCCCACATAGTCCTCCATACAGTATAATGGGCCCCACATACTCCTCCATACAGTATAATGGGCCCCACATACTCCTCCATACAGTATAATGGGCCCCACATAGTCCTCCATACAGAATAATGGGCCCAACATAGTCCTCCATATAGAATAATGGGCCCCACAGAGTCCTCCATACACAGTAATGGGTCACAGAGTCCTCCATACACAATAATGGTCCCACGTAGTCCTCCAAACAGACTAATCGGCCCCACAGTCCTCCATACAGTATAATGGGCTGCATATAGTCCTCCATACAGAATTATGGACTCACATAGTCATCCATAGAGCATAATGGCCCCACATAGTGCTCCATACAGTATAATGGCCCCACATAGTGCTCCATACAGTATAATGGCCCCCACATAGTCCTCCATACAGTATTATGGGCCCCACATAGTCCTCCATACAGAATAATGTGCCACATAGTCACTCCATACAGAATAATGGCCCCCACATAGTCCTCCATGCAGTATAATGGGCCCCACATAGTCCTCCATGCAGAATAATCGGCCTCACATAGTCCTCCATAAAGATGAATTGGTCCACATAACCCTCCATACAGAATAATGGTCCCACATAGTCCTCCATACAGAATAATGGACCCACATAGTCCTCCATACAGAATAATGGGCCCCACATAGTCGTCCGTACAGAAGAATGGCCCTGCATAGTGCTTCACACAGTATAATGTCCCACATAATCCTCCATACAGTATAATGGGCCCCACATAGTCCTTCATACAGTATAATGGCCCCACATAGTCCTTCATACAGAATAATGGGTCCCACATAGTCCTCCATACAGAATAATGGGCCCCGCATAGTCCTCCATACAGAATAATGGGCCCCGCATAGTCCTCCATACAGAATAATGGTCCCACATAGTCCTCCATACAGTATAATGGGCCCCACATAGTCCTCCATGCACAATAATGGTCCCACGTAGTCCTCCATACAGACTAATGGGCCCCACAGTCCTCCATGCAGTATAATGGGCCGCATATAGTTCTCCATACAGTATAATGGGCCGCACATGTCCCCCATACAGAATAATGGACTCACATAGTCCTCCATAGAGCATAATGGTCCCACATAGTGCTCCATACAGTATAATAGCCCCACATAGTGCTCCATACAGAATAATGGGCCCCACATAGTCCTCCATATAGAATAATGGTCCCACATAGTCCTCCATACAGTATAATGCCCCACATAATCCTCCATACAGTATAATGGGCCTCACATAACCATCCATACAGAATAATGGGCCTCACATAGTCCTCCATACAGAATAATGTGCACCACATAGTCCTCCATACAGAATAATGTGCACCACATAGTCCTCCATACAGAATAATGTGCCCCACATAGTCCTTCATACAGAATAATGAGTCCCACATAGCCCTCCATACAGACTAATGGGCCCCACATAGTCCTCCATACAGACTAATGGGCCCCACATAGTCCTCCATACAGAATAATTGGCCTCACATAGACACTCCATACAGAATAATGGGCCTCACATAGTCCTCCATACAGACTAATGGGCCCCACATAGTCCTCTATATAGAATAATGGTCACACATAGTCCTCCATACAGACTAATGGGCCCCACATAGTCCTCCATACAGACTAATGGGCCCCACATAGTCCTCCATACAGAATAATAATTCCACACAGTCCTCCATACAGAATAATGGTCCCACACAGTCCACCATACAGAATAATGGCCGCCACATAGTCCTACATACAGTATAATGGGCCCAACATAGTCCTACATACAGTATAATGGGCCCCACATAGTCCTCCATACAGAATAATGGGCCTCACATAGTCCTCCATACAGAATAATGGTCCCACATCGTCCTCCATACGGAATAATGATCCCACATAGTCCTCCATACAGAATAATGGTCCCACATAGTGCTACATACAGAATAGAGGCCCCCACATAGTCCTCCAGACAGAATAATGGGCCCCACATAGTCCTCTATATAGAATAATGGTCACACATAGTCCTCCATACAGACTAATGGGCCCCACATAGTCCTCCATACAGACTAATGGGCCCCACACAGTCCTCTATACAGAATAACGGTCCCACATAGTCCTCCATACAGAAACATGATCCCACACAGTCCTCCATACAAAATAATGGTCCCACATAGTGCTCCATACAGAATAATGGCCCCCACATAGTCCTCCATACAGTATAATGGGCCCCACAGTCCTTCATGCAGAATAATGGGGCTCACATAGTACTCCATGCAGAATAATGGTCCCACATAGTCCTCCATACATAATAATGGCCCCCACATAGTCCTCCATACAGACTAATGGGCCCCACATAGTCCTCCATACAGACAAATAGGCCCCACATAGTCCTCCATACAGACAAATGGGCCCCACATAGTCCTCCATACAGACTAATGGGCCCCACATAGTCCTCCATACAGACTAATGGGCCCCACATAGTCCTCCATACAGACTAATGGGCCCCACATAGTCCTCCATACAGAATAATAATTCCACACAGTCCTCCATACAGAATAATGGTCCCACACAGTCCACCATACAGAATAATGGCCGCCACATAGTCCTACATACAGTATAATGGGCCCAACGTAGTCCTCCATACAGTATAATGGGCCCCACATAGTCCTCCATACAGAATAATGGGCCTCACATAGTCCTCCATACAGAATAATGGGCCTCACATAGTCCTCCATACAGAATAATGGTCCCACATCGTCCTCCATACAGAATAATGATCCCACATAGTCCTCCATACAGAATAATGGTCCCACATAGTGCTACATACAGAATAGAGGCCCCCACATAGTCCTCCAGACAGAATAATGGGCCCCACATAGTCTTCCATACAGAATAATGGTCACACATAGTCCTCCATACAGACTAATGGGCCCCACATAGTCCTCCATACAGAATAATGGGCCCCACATAGTCTTGCATGCAGAATAATGGGCCTCACATAGTCACTCCATACAGTGTAATGGGCTCCACATAGTCCTCCATACAGACTAATGGGCCCCACATAGTCCTCCATACAGACAAATGGGCCCCACATAGTCCTCCATACAGACTAATGGGCCCCACATAGTCCTCCATACAGAATAATGATCCCACACAGTCCTCCATACAGAATAATGATCCCACACAGTCCTCCATACAGAATAATGGTCCCACATAGTCCACCATACAGAATAATGGCCGCCACATAGTCCTACATACAGTATAATGAGCCCCACATAGTCCTACATACAGTATAATGGGCCCCACATAGTCCTCCATACAGAATAATGGGCCTCACATAGTCCTCCATACAGAATAATGGTCCCACATAGTCCTCCATACAGAATAATGGTCCCACATAGTCCTCCATACAGAATAATGGGCCCCACATAGTCCTCCATACAGAATAATGGGCCTCACATAGTCCTCCATACAGAATAATGGTCCCACATAGTCCTCCATACAGAATAATGGTCCCACATAGTCCTCCATACAGAATAATGGTCCCACATAGTGCTACATACAGAATAGAGGCCCCCACATAGTCCTCCATACAGTATAATGGGCCCACATAGTCCTCCATGCAGAATAATGGGCCTCACATAGTTCTCCATAAAGAATAATGGTCCCACATAGTCCTCCATACAGAATAATGGTCCCACATAGTCCTCCATACAGAATAATGGTCCCACATAGTGCTCCATACAGAATAATGGCCCCCACATAGTCCTCCATACAGTATAATGGGCCCCACATAGTCCTCCATGCAGAATAATGGGCCTCACAAAGTACTCCATACAGAATAATGGTCCCGCATAGTCCTCCATACGGAATAATGGCAACCACATACTCCTCCATACAGTATAATGGGCCCCACATAGTCTTCCATACCGAATAATGGGCCACATAGTCACTCCATACAGAATAATGGCCCCCACATAGTCCTCCATGCAGTATATTGGGCCCCACATAGTCCTCCATGCAGAATAATGGGCCTCACATAGTCCTCCATACAGAATAATGGTCCCACATAGCCCTCCATACAGAATAATGGTTCCACAGAGACCTCCATACAGTATAATGGCCCCACATAGTCCTACATACAGAATAATGGCCCCACATAGTCCTCCATACAGTATAATGGCCCCACATAGTCCTCCATACAGTATAATGGCCCCACATAGTCCTACATACAGAATAGTGGCCCCACATAGTCCTCCATACAGAATAATGGCCCCCACATAGTGCTCCATACAGTATAATGTGCCCCACATAGTCCTCTATACAGAATAATGGTCCCACATAGTCCTCCATACAGAATAATGGGCCCCACATAGTCCTTCATACAGACTAATGGGCCCCACATAGTCCTCCATATAGATTAATGGTCAAACATAGTCCTCCATACAGACTAATGGGCCCCACATAGTCCTCCATACAGACTAATGGGCCCCACATAGTCCTCCATACAGAATAATGATCCCCCACAGTCCTCCATACAGAATAATGGTCCCACATAGTCCTCCATACAGAATAATGGTCCCACATAGTGCTCCATACAGAATAATGGTCCCACATAGTGCTCCATACAGAATAATGGCCCCCACATAGTCCCCATACAGTATAATGGGCCCAACATAGTCCTCCATATAGAATAATGGGCCTCACATAGTCACTCCATACTGAATAATGGCCCCCACATAGTCCTCCATACAGACTACTGGGCCCCACATAGTCCTCCATACAGAATAATGGCCCCCACATAGTGCTCAATACAGTATAATGGGCCCCACATAGTCCTCCATACAGAATAATGGGCCTCACATAGTCACTCCATACAGAATAATGGGCCTCACATAGTCACTCCATACAGTGTAATGGGCTCCACATAGTCCTCCATGCAGAATAATGGGCCCCACATAGTCCTCCATACAGTATAATGGGCCCCACATAGTCCTCCATGCAGAATAACGGGCCTCACATAGTCCTCCATACAGAATAATGGGCCTCACATAGTCCTCCATACAGAATAATGGGCCCACATAGTCCTCCATACAGAATAATGGTCCCACATAGTCCTCCATACAGAATAATGGTCCCACATAGTCCTCCATACAGAATAATGGCCCCCACATAGTCCTCCCTACAGAATAATGATCCCACACAGTCCTCTATACAGAATAATGGTCCCACATAGTCCTCCATACAGAATAATGGTCCCGCATAGTGCTCCATACAGAATAATGACCCCCGCATAGTCCTCCATACAGTATAATGGGCCCCACATGGTCCTCCATACAGAATAATGGGCCACATAGTCACTCCATACAGAATAATGGCCCCCACATAGTCCTCTATGCAGTATAATGGGCCCCACATAGTCCTCCATACAGAATAATGGTCTCACATAGCCCTCCGTACAGAATAATGGTCCCACATAGTCCTTCATACAGAATAATGACCCCACATAGTCCACCATACAGTATAATGGCCCCACATAGTCCTACATACAGAATAATGGCCCCTACATAGTCCTCCATACAATATAATGGGCCCCACATAGTCCTCCATACAGAATAATGGTCCCACATAGTCCTCCATACAGACAAATGGGCCCCACATAGTCCTCCATGTAGAATAATGGTCAAACATAGTCCTCCATACAGACTAATCGGACCCACATAGTCCTCCATGTAGAATAATGGTCAAACATAGTCCTCCATACAGACTAATCGGACCCACATAGTCCTCCATACAGACTAATGGGCCCCACATAGTCCTCCATACAGAATAATGTTCCACATAGTGCTCCATACAGAATAATGGCCCCCACATAGTCCCCCATACAGTATAATGGGCCCCACATAGTCCTCCATGCAGAATAATGGGCCCCACATAGTCCTCCATACAGAATAATGGGCCTCACATAGTCACTCCATACAGAATAATGGCCCCCACATAGTCCTCCATATAGTATAATGGGCCCCACATAGTCCTCCATGCAGAATAATGGGCCCCACATAGTCCTCCATACAGTATAATGGGCCCCACATAGTCCTCCATGCAGAATAATGGGCCTCACATAGTCCTCCATACAGAATAATGGGCCCACATAGTCCTCCATACAGAATAATGGGCCCACATAGTCCTCCATACAGAATAATGGTCCCACATAGTCCTCCATACAGAATAATGGTCCCACATAGTCCTCCATACAGAGTAATGGCCTCCACATAGTCCTCGATACAGTATAATGGGCCACACATAGTCCTCCATACAGAATAATGGTCCCACATAGTCCTCCATACAGACTAATGGGCCCTACATAGTTCTCCATACAGAATAATGGTCACACATAGTCCTCCATACAGACTAATGGGCCCCACATAGTCCTCCATACAGACTAATGGGCCCCACATAGTCCTCCATACAGACTAATGGGCCCCACATAGTCCTCCATACAGACTAATGGGCCCCACAGAGTCCTCCATACAGAATAATGATCCCACACAGTCCTCCATACAGAATAATGGTCCCACATAGTCCTCCATACAGAATAATGGTCCCACATAGTGCTCCATACAGAATAATGGCCCCCACATAGTGCTCAATACAGTATAATGGGCCCCACATAGTCCTCCATGCAGAATAATGGGCCTCACATAGTCACTCCATACAGAATAGTGGGCCCCACATAGTCCTCCATACATTATAATGGGCCCCACATAGTCCTCCATGCAGAATAAAGGGCCTCACATAGTCACTCCATACAGTATAATGGGCCCCACATAGTCCTCCATACAGAATAATGGGCCTCACATAGTCACTCCATACAGAATAATGGCCCCCACATAGCCGTCCATGCAGTATAATGGGCCCCACATAGTCATCCATGCAGAATAATGGGCCTCACATAGTCCTCCATACAGAATAATGGTCCCACATAGTCCTCAATACAGAATAATGGTCCCACATAGTCCTCCACACAGAATAATGGTCCCACATAGTCCTCAATACAGAATAATGGTCCCACATAGTCCTCCACACAGAATAATGGTCCCACATAGTCCTCAATACAGAATAATGGTCCCACATAGTCCTCCACACAGAATAATGGTCCCACATAGTCCTCCATACAGTATAATGGCCCCACATAGTCCTACATACAGAATAATGGCCCCACATAGTCCTCCATACAGAATAATGGCCCCCACAAAGGCCTCCATACAGTATAATGGGCCCCACATAGTCCTCCATACAGAATAATGGTCCCACATAGTGCTCCATACAGAATAATGGCCCCCACATAGTCCTCCATACAGTATAATGGGCCCCACATAGTCCTCCATGCAGAATAATGGGCCTCACAAAGTACTCCATACAGAATAATGGTCCCACATAGTCCTCCATACAGAATAATGGCAACCACATAGTCCTCCATACAGTATAATGGGCCCCACATAGACTTCCATACCGAATAATGGGCCACATAGTCACTCCATACAGAATAATGGCCCCCACATAGTCCTCCATGCAGTATATTGGGCCCCACATAGTCCTCCATGCAGAATAATGGGCCTCACATTGTCCTCCATAGAGAATAATGGTCCCACATAGCCCTCCATACAGAATAATGGTTCCACAGAGTCCTCCATACAGTATAATGGCCCCACATAGTCCTACATACAGAATAATGGCCCCACATAGTCCTCCATACAGTATAATGGCCCCACATAGTCCTACATACAGAATAGTGGTCCCACATAGTCCTCCATACAGAAAAATGCCCCCACATAGTGCTCCATACAGTATAATGGGCCCCACATAGTCCTCTATACAGAATAATGGTCCCACATAGTCCTCCATACAGACTAATGGGCCCCACATAGTCCTCCATATAGATTAATGGTCAAACATAGTCCTCCATACAGACAAATGGGCCCCACATAGTCCTCCATACAGAATAATGATCCCCCACAGTCCTCCATACAGAATAATGGTCCCACATAGTCCTCCATACAGAATAATGGTCCCACATAGTGCTCCATACAGAATAATGGCCCCCCACATAGTCCCCATACAGTATAATGGGCCCAACATAGTCCTCCATATAGAATAATGGGCCTCACATAGTCACTCCATACAGAATAATGGCCCCCACATAGTCCTCCATACAGACTACTGGGCCCCACATAGTCCTCCATACAGAATAATGGTCCCACAAAGTGCTCCATACAGAATAATGGACCCCACATAGTCCTCCATACAGTATAATGGGCCCCACATAGTCCTCCATGCGGAATAATGGGCCTCACATAGTCCTTCATACAGAATAATGGTCCCACATAGTCCTCCATACAGAATAATGGTCCCACATAGTCCTCCATACAAAATAATGGTCCCACATAGTCCTCCATACAGTATAATGGGCCCCACATAGTCCTCCATACAGAATAATGGGCCTCACATAGCCACTCCATACAGAATAGTGGGCCCCACATAGTCCTTCATACATTATAATGGGCTCCACATAGTCCTCCATGCAGAATAATGGGCCTCACATAGTCACTCCATACAGTATAATGGGCCCCACATAGTCCTCCATACAGAGTAATGGGCCTCACATAGTCACTCCATACAGAATAATGCCCCCCACATAGTCCTCCATGCAGTGCAATGGGCCCCACATAGTCCTCCATGCAGAATAATGGGCCTCACATAGTTCTCCATACAGAATAATGGTCCCACATAGTCCTCAATACAGAATAATGGTCCCACATAGTCCTCAATACAGAATAATGGTCCCACATAGTCCTCAATACAGAATAATGGTCCCACATAGTCCTCAATACAGAATAATGGTCCCACATAGTCCTCCACACAGAATAATAGTCCCACATAGTCCACAATACAGAATAATGGTCCCACATAGTCCTCCACACAGAATAATGGTTCCACATAGTCCTCCATACAGTATAATGGCCCCACATAGTCCTACATACAGAATAATGGCCCCACATAGTCCTCCATACAGAATAATGGCCCCCACATAGGCCTCCATACAGTATAATGGGCCCCACATAGTCCTCCATACAGAATAATGGTCCCACATAGTCCTCCATACAGACTAATGGGCCCCACATAGTCCTCCCTACAGGATAATGATCCCACACAGTCCTCCATACAGAATAATGGTCCCACATAGTCCTCCATACAGAATAATGGTCCCACATAGTGCTCCATACAGAATAATGGCCCCCGCATAGTCCTCCAAACAGTATAATGGGCCCCACATAGTCCTCCATACAGAATAATGGCCCCCGCATAGTCCTCCATACAGTATAATGGGCCCCACATAGTCCTCCATACAGAATAATGGGCTACATAGTCACTCCATTCAGAATAATGGCCCCCACATAGTCCTCTATGCAGTATAATGGGCCCCACATTGTCCTCCATACAGAATAATGGTCTCACATAGCCCTCCGTACAGAATAATGGTCCCACATAGTCCTTCATAGAGAATAATGGTCCCAAATAGCCCTCCATACAGTATAATGGTCCCAAATAGTCCTACATACAGAATAATGGCCCCACATAGTCCTCCATACAGAATGATGGCCCCCACATAGGCCTCCATACAGAATAATGGTCCCACATAGTCCTCCACACAATATAATGGCCCCACATAGTCCTACATACAGAATAATGGCCCCACATAGTCCACCATACAGTATAATGGCCCCACATAGTCCTACATACAGAATAATGGCCCCTACATAGTCCTCCATACAATATAATGGGCCCCACATAGTCCTCCATACAGAATAATGGTCCCACATAGTCCTCCATACAGACAAATGGGCCCCACATAGTCCTCCATGTAGAATAATGGTCAAACATAGTCCTCCATACAGACTAATGGGACCCACATAGTCCTCCATACAGACTAATGGGCCCCACATAGTCCTCCATACAGAATAATGATCCCCCACAGTCCTCCATACAGAATAATGGTCCCACATAGTCCTCCATACAGAATAATATTCCATATAGTGCTCCATACAGAATAATGGCCCCCACATAGTCCCCCATACAGTATAATGGGCCCCACATAGTCCTCCATACAGAATAATGGGCCTCACATAGTCACTCCATACAGAATAATTGCCCCCACGTAGTCCTCCATACAGTATAATGGGCCCCACATAGTCCTCCATGCAGAATAATGGGCCCCACATAGTCCTCCATGCAGAATAATGGGCCCCACATAGTCCTCCATACAGTATAATGGGCCCCACATAGTCCTCCATGCAGAATAATGGGCCTCACATAGTCCTCCATACAGAATAATGGGCCCACATAGTCCTCCATACAGAATAATGGTCCCACATAGTCCTCCATACAGAATAATGGTCCCACATAGTCCTCCATACAGAATAATGACCCCCACATAGTCCTTGATACAGTATAATGGGCCCCACATAGTCCTCCATACAGAATAATGGTCCCACATAGTCCTCCATACAGACTAATGGGCCCTACATAGTCCTCCATACAGAATAATGGTCACACGTAGTCCTCCATACAGACTAATGGGCCCCACATAGTCCTCCATACACACTAATTGGCCCCACATAGTCCTCCATACTGAATAATGATCCCACACAGTCCTCCATACAGAATAATGGTCCCACATAGTCCTCCATAGAGAATAATGGTCCCACATAGTGCTCCATCCAGAATAATGGCCCCCACATAGTGCTCAATACAGTATAATGGGCCCCACATAGTCCTCCATACAGAATAATGGGCCTCACATAGTCACTCCATACAGAATAATGGCCCCCGCATAGTCCTCCATACAGTATAATGGGCTCCACATAGTCCTCCATGCAGAATAATGGGCCCCACATAGTCCTCGATACAGTATAATGGGCCCCACATAGTCCTCCATGCAGAATAATGGGCCTCACATAGTCCTCCATACAGAATAATGGGCCCACATAGTCCTCCATACAGAATAATGGTCCCACATAGTCCTCCATACAGAATAATGGTCCCACATAGTCCTCCATACAGAATAATGGTCCCACATAGTGCTCCATACAGAATAATGGCCCCCACATAGTGCTCAATACAGTATAATGGGCCCCACATAGTCCTCCATACAGTATAATGGGCCTCACATAGTCACTCCATACAGAATAGTGGGCCCCACATAGTCCTCCATACAGACTAATGGGCCCTACATAGTCCTCCATACAGAATAATGGTCACACATAGTCCTCCATACAGACTAATGGGCCCCACATAGTCCTCCATACAGAATAATGATCCTACAAAGTCTTCCATACAGAATAATGGTCCCACATAGTCCTCCATACAGAATAATGGTCCCACATAGTGCTCCATACAGAATAATGGCCCCCACATAGTCCTCCATACAGTATAATGGGCCCCACATAGTCCTCCATACAGAATAATGGGCCTCACAAAGTCACTCCATACAGAATAGTGGGCCCCACATAGTCCTTCATACATTATAATGGGCTCCACATAGTCCTCCATGCAGAATAATGGGCCTCACATAGTCACTCCATACAGTATAATGGGCCCCACATAGTCCTCCATACAGAGTAATGGGCCTCACATAGTCACTCCATACAGAATAATGCCCCCCACATAGTCCTCCATGCAGTATAATGGGCCCCACATAGTCCTCCATGCAGAATAATGGGCCTCACATAGTTCTCCATACAGAATAATGGTCCCACATAGTCCTCAATACAGAATAATGGTCCCACATAGTCCTCCACACAGAATAATGGTCCCACATAGTCCTCCACACAGAATAATGGTCCCACATAGTCCTCAATACAGAATAATGGTCCCACATAGTCCTCCACACAGAATAATAGCCCCACATAGTCCTGCATACAGAATAATGGCCCCACATAGTCCACCATACAGTATAATGGCCCCACATAGTCCTGCATACAGAATAATGGCCCCACAAAGTCCTCCATACAGAATAATGGCCCCTACATAGTCCTCCATACAATATAATGGGCCCCACATAGTCCTCCATACAGAATAATGGTCCCACATAGTCCTCCATACAGACAAATGGGCCCCACATAGTCCTCCATGTAGAATAATGGTCAAACATAGTCCTCCATACAGACTAATGGGACCCACATAGTCCTCCATTCAGACTAATGGGCCCCACATAGTCCTCCATACAGAATAATGATCCCCCACAGTCCTCCATACAGAATAATGGTCCCACATAGTCCTCCATACAGAATAATGTTCCACATAGTGCTCCATACAGAATAATGGCCCCCACATAGTCCCCCATACAGTATAATGGGCCCCACATAGTCCTCCATACAGAATAATGGGCCTCACATAGTCACTCCATACAGAATAATGGCCACCACATAGTCCTCCATACAGTATAATGGGCCCCACATAGTCCTCCATGCAGAATAATGGGCCCCACATAGTCCTCCATACAGTATAATGGGCCCCACATAGTCCTCCATGCAGAATAATGGGCCTCACATAGTCCTCCATACAGAATAATGGGCACACATAGTCCTTCATACAGAATAATGGTCCCACATAGTCCTCCATACAGAATAATGGTCCCACATAGTCCTCCATACAGAATAATGGCCCCCATATAGTCCTCCCTACAGATTAATGATCCCACACAGTCCTCTATACAGAATAATGGTCCCACATAGTCCTCCATACAGAATAATGGTACCACATAGTGCTCCATACAGAATAATGGCCCCCGCATAGTCCTCCATACAGTATAATGGGCCCCACATAATTCTCCATACAGAATAATGGGCCACATAGTCACTCCATACAGAATAATGGCCCCCACATAGTCCTCTATGCAGTATAATGGGCCCCACATAGTCCTCCATACAGAATAATGGTCTCACATAGCCCTCCGTACAGAATAATGGTCCCACATAGTCCTTCATAGAGAATAATGGTCCCACATAGTCCTCCATGCAGAATAATGGGCCTCACATAGTCCTCCATACAGAATAATGGTCCCACATAGTCCTCCATACAGAATAATGGTCCCACATAGTCCTCCATACAGAATAATGGTCCCACATAGAGCTCTATACAGAATAATGGCCCCACATAGTCTTCCCTACAGTATAATGGGCCCCACATAGTCCTCCATACAGAATAATGGGCCTCACATAGTCCTCCATACAGAATAATGGTCCCACATAGTCCTCCATTCAGAATAATGGTCCCACATAGTCCTCCATACAGAATAATGGCCCCCACATAGTCTTCCATACAGTATAATTGGCCCCACATAGTCCTCCATACAGACTAATGGGCCCTACATAGTCCTCCATACAGAATAATGGTCACACATAGTCCTCCATACAGACTAATGGGCCCCACATAGTCCTCCATACAGAATAATGATCCCCCACAGTCCTCCATACAGAATAATGGTCCCACATAGTCCTCCATACAGAATAATGGTCCCACATAGTGCTCCATACAGAATAATGGTCCCACATAGTGCTCCATACAGAATAATGGCCCCCACATAGTCCCCATACAGTATAATGGGCCCAACATAGTCCTCCATATAGAATAATGGGCCTCACATAGTCACTCCATACTGAATAATGGCCCCCACATAGTCCTCCATACAGACTACTGGGCCCCACATAGTCCTCCATACAGAATAATGGCCCCCACATAGTGCTCAATACAGTATAATGGGCCCCACATAGTCCTCCATACAGAATAATGGGCCTCACATAGTCACTCCATACAGAATAATGGGCCTCACATAGTCACTCCATACAGTGTAATGGGCTCCACATAGTCCTCCATGCAGAATAATGGGCCCCACATAGTCCTCCATACAGTATAATGGGCCCCACATAGTCCTCCATGCAGAATAACGGGCCTCACATAGTCCTCCATACAGAATAATGGGCCTCACATAGTCCTCCATACAGAATAATGGGCCCACATAGTCCTCCATACAGAATAATGGTCCCACATAGTCCTCCATACAGAATAATGGTCCCACATAGTCCTCCATACAGAATAATGGCCCCCACATAGTCCTCCCTACAGAATAATGATCCCACACAGTCCTCTATACAGAATAATGGTCCCACATAGTCCTCCATACAGAATAATGGTCCCGCATAGTGCTCCATACAGAATAATGACCCCCGCATAGTCCTCCATACAGTATAATGGGCCCCACATGGTCCTCCATACAGAATAATGGGCCACATAGTCACTCCATACAGAATAATGGCCCCCACATAGTCCTCTATGCAGTATAATGGGCCCCACATAGTCCTCCATACAGAATAATGGTCTCACATAGCCCTCCGTACAGAATAATGGTCCCACATAGTCCTTCATACAGAATAATGACCCCACATAGTCCACCATACAGTATAATGGCCCCACATAGTCCTACATACAGAATAATGGCCCCTACATAGTCCTCCATACAATATAATGGGCCCCACATAGTCCTCCATACAGAATAATGGTCCCACATAGTCCTCCATACAGACAAATGGGCCCCACATAGTCCTCCATGTAGAATAATGGTCAAACATAGTCCTCCATACAGACTAATCGGACCCACATAGTCCTCCATGTAGAATAATGGTCAAACATAGTCCTCCATACAGACTAATCGGACCCACATAGTCCTCCATACAGACTAATGGGCCCCACATAGTCCTCCATACAGAATAATGTTCCACATAGTGCTCCATACAGAATAATGGCCCCCACATAGTCCCCCATACAGTATAATGGGCCCCACATAGTCCTCCATGCAGAATAATGGGCCCCACATAGTCCTCCATACAGAATAATGGGCCTCACATAGTCACTCCATACAGAATAATGGCCCCCACATAGTCCTCCATATAGTATAATGGGCCCCACATAGTCCTCCATGCAGAATAATGGGCCCCACATAGTCCTCCATACAGTATAATGGGCCCCACATAGTCCTCCATGCAGAATAATGGGCCTCACATAGTCCTCCATACAGAATAATGGGCCCACATAGTCCTCCATACAGAATAATGGGCCCACATAGTCCTCCATACAGAATAATGGTCCCACATAGTCCTCCATACAGAATAATGGTCCCACATAGTCCTCCATACAGAGTAATGGCCTCCACATAGTCCTCGATACAGTATAATGGGCCACACATAGTCCTCCATACAGAATAATGGTCCCACATAGTCCTCCATACAGACTAATGGGCCCTACATAGTTCTCCATACAGAATAATGGTCACACATAGTCCTCCATACAGACTAATGGGCCCCACATAGTCCTCCATACAGACTAATGGGCCCCACATAGTCCTCCATACAGACTAATGGGCCCCACATAGTCCTCCATACAGACTAATGGGCCCCACAGAGTCCTCCATACAGAATAATGATCCCACACAGTCCTCCATACAGAATAATGGTCCCACATAGTCCTCCATACAGAATAATGGTCCCACATAGTGCTCCATACAGAATAATGGCCCCCACATAGTGCTCAATACAGTATAATGGGCCCCACATAGTCCTCCATGCAGAATAATGGGCCTCACATAGTCACTCCATACAGAATAGTGGGCCCCACATAGTCCTCCATACATTATAATGGGCCCCACATAGTCCTCCATGCAGAATAAAGGGCCTCACATAGTCACTCCATACAGTATAATGGGCCCCACATAGTCCTCCATACAGAATAATGGGCCTCACATAGTCACTCCATACAGAATAATGGCCCCCACATAGCCGTCCATGCAGTATAATGGGCCCCACATAGTCATCCATGCAGAATAATGGGCCTCACATAGTCCTCCATACAGAATAATGGTCCCACATAGTCCTCAATACAGAATAATGGTCCCACATAGTCCTCCACACAGAATAATGGTCCCACATAGTCCTCAATACAGAATAATGGTCCCACATAGTCCTCCACACAGAATAATGGTCCCACATAGTCCTCAATACAGAATAATGGTCCCACATAGTCCTCCACACAGAATAATGGTCCCACATAGTCCTCCATACAGTATAATGGCCCCACATAGTCCTACATACAGAATAATGGCCCCACATAGTCCTCCATACAGAATAATGGCCCCCACAAAGGCCTCCATACAGTATAATGGGCCCCACATAGTCCTCCATACAGAATAATGGTCCCACATAGTGCTCCATACAGAATAATGGCCCCCACATAGTCCTCCATACAGTATAATGGGCCCCACATAGTCCTCCATGCAGAATAATGGGCCTCACAAAGTACTCCATACAGAATAATGGTCCCACATAGTCCTCCATACAGAATAATGGCAACCACATAGTCCTCCATACAGTATAATGGGCCCCACATAGACTTCCATACCGAATAATGGGCCACATAGTCACTCCATACAGAATAATGGCCCCCACATAGTCCTCCATGCAGTATATTGGGCCCCACATAGTCCTCCATGCAGAATAATGGGCCTCACATTGTCCTCCATAGAGAATAATGGTCCCACATAGCCCTCCATACAGAATAATGGTTCCACAGAGTCCTCCATACAGTATAATGGCCCCACATAGTCCTACATACAGAATAATGGCCCCACATAGTCCTCCATACAGTATAATGGCCCCACATAGTCCTACATACAGAATAGTGGTCCCACATAGTCCTCCATACAGAAAAATGCCCCCACATAGTGCTCCATACAGTATAATGGGCCCCACATAGTCCTCTATACAGAATAATGGTCCCACATAGTCCTCCATACAGACTAATGGGCCCCACATAGTCCTCCATATAGATTAATGGTCAAACATAGTCCTCCATACAGACAAATGGGCCCCACATAGTCCTCCATACAGAATAATGATCCCCCACAGTCCTCCATACAGAATAATGGTCCCACATAGTCCTCCATACAGAATAATGGTCCCACATAGTGCTCCATACAGAATAATGGCCCCCCACATAGTCCCCATACAGTATAATGGGCCCAACATAGTCCTCCATATAGAATAATGGGCCTCACATAGTCACTCCATACAGAATAATGGCCCCCACATAGTCCTCCATACAGACTACTGGGCCCCACATAGTCCTCCATACAGAATAATGGTCCCACAAAGTGCTCCATACAGAATAATGGACCCCACATAGTCCTCCATACAGTATAATGGGCCCCACATAGTCCTCCATGCGGAATAATGGGCCTCACATAGTCCTCCATACAGAATAATGGTCCCACATAGTCCTCCATACAGAATAATGGTCCCACATAGTCCTCCATACAAAATAATGGTCCCACATAGTCCTCCATACAGTATAATGGGCCCCACATAGTCCTCCATACAGAATAATGGGCCTCACATAGCCACTCCATACAGAATAGTGGGCCCCACATAGTCCTTCATACATTATAATGGGCTCCACATAGTCCTCCATGCAGAATAATGGGCCTCACATAGTCACTCCATACAGTATAATGGGCCCCACATAGTCCTCCATACAGAGTAATGGGCCTCACATAGTCACTCCATACAGAATAATGCCCCCCACATAGTCCTCCATGCAGTGCAATGGGCCCCACATAGTCCTCCATGCAGAATAATGGGCCTCACATAGTTCTCCATACAGAATAATGGTCCCACATAGTCCTCAATACAGAATAATGGTCCCACATAGTCCTCAATACAGAATAATGGTCCCACATAGTCCTCAATACAGAATAATGGTCCCACATAGTCCTCAATACAGAATAATGGTCCCACATAGTCCTCCACACAGAATAATAGTCCCACATAGTCCACAATACAGAATAATGGTCCCACATAGTCCTCCACACAGAATAATGGTTCCACATAGTCCTCCATACAGTATAATGGCCCCACATAGTCCTACATACAGAATAATGGCCCCACATAGTCCTCCATACAGAATAATGGCCCCCACATAGGCCTCCATACAGTATAATGGGCCCCACATAGTCCTCCATACAGAATAATGGTCCCACATAGTCCTCCATACAGACTAATGGGCCCCACATAGTCCTCCCTACAGGATAATGATCCCACACAGTCCTCCATACAGAATAATGGTCCCACATAGTCCTCCATACAGAATAATGGTCCCACATAGTGCTCCATACAGAATAATGGCCCCCGCATAGTCCTCCAAACAGTATAATGGGCCCCACATAGTCCTCCATACAGAATAATGGCCCCCGCATAGTCCTCCATACAGTATAATGGGCCCCACATAGTCCTCCATACAGAATAATGGGCTACATAGTCACTCCATTCAGAATAATGGCCCCCACATAGTCCTCTATGCAGTATAATGGGCCCCACATTGTCCTCCATACAGAATAATGGTCTCACATAGCCCTCCGTACAGAATAATGGTCCCACATAGTCCTTCATAGAGAATAATGGTCCCAAATAGCCCTCCATACAGTATAATGGTCCCAAATAGTCCTACATACAGAATAATGGCCCCACATAGTCCTCCATACAGAATGATGGCCCCCACATAGGCCTCCATACAGAATAATGGTCCCACATAGTCCTCCACACAATATAATGGCCCCACATAGTCCTACATACAGAATAATGGCCCCACATAGTCCACCATACAGTATAATGGCCCCACATAGTCCTACATACAGAATAATGGCCCCTACATAGTCCTCCATACAATATAATGGGCCCCACATAGTCCTCCATACAGAATAATGGTCCCACATAGTCCTCCATACAGACAAATGGGCCCCACATAGTCCTCCATGTAGAATAATGGTCAAACATAGTCCTCCATACAGACTAATGGGACCCACATAGTCCTCCATACAGACTAATGGGCCCCACATAGTCCTCCATACAGAATAATGATCCCCCACAGTCCTCCATACAGAATAATGGTCCCACATAGTCCTCCATACAGAATAATATTCCATATAGTGCTCCATACAGAATAATGGCCCCCACATAGTCCCCCATACAGTATAATGGGCCCCACATAGTCCTCCATACAGAATAATGGGCCTCACATAGTCACTCCATACAGAATAATTGCCCCCACGTAGTCCTCCATACAGTATAATGGGCCCCACATAGTCCTCCATGCAGAATAATGGGCCCCACATAGTCCTCCATGCAGAATAATGGGCCCCACATAGTCCTCCATACAGTATAATGGGCCCCACATAGTCCTCCATGCAGAATAATGGGCCTCACATAGTCCTCCATACAGAATAATGGGCCCACATAGTCCTCCATACAGAATAATGGTCCCACATAGTCCTCCATACAGAATAATGGTCCCACATAGTCCTCCATACAGAATAATGACCCCCACATAGTCCTCGATACAGTATAATGGGCCCCACATAGTCCTCCATACAGAATAATGGTCCCACATAGTCCTCCATACAGACTAATGGGCCCTACATAGTCCTCCATACAGAATAATGGTCACACGTAGTCCTCCATACAGACTAATGGGCCCCACATAGTCCTCCATACACACTAATTGGCCCCACATAGTCCTCCATACTGAATAATGATCCCACACAGTCCTCCATACAGAATAATGGTCCCACATAGTCCTCCATAGAGAATAATGGTCCCACATAGTGCTCCATCCAGAATAATGGCCCCCACATAGTGCTCAATACAGTATAATGGGCCCCACATAGTCCTCCATACAGAATAATGGGCCTCACATAGTCACTCCATACAGAATAATGGCCCCCGCATAGTCCTCCATACAGTATAATGGGCTCCACATAGTCCTCCATGCAGAATAATGGGCCCCACATAGTCCTCGATACAGTATAATGGGCCCCACATAGTCCTCCATGCAGAATAATGGGCCTCACATAGTCCTCCATACAGAATAATGGGCCCACATAGTCCTCCATACAGAATAATGGTCCCACATAGTCCTCCATACAGAATAATGGTCCCACATAGTCCTCCATACAGAATAATGGTCCCACATAGTGCTCCATACAGAATAATGGCCCCCACATAGTGCTCAATACAGTATAATGGGCCCCACATAGTCCTCCATACAGTATAATGGGCCTCACATAGTCACTCCATACAGAATAGTGGGCCCCACATAGTCCTCCATACAGACTAATGGGCCCTACATAGTCCTCCATACAGAATAATGGTCACACATAGTCCTCCATACAGACTAATGGGCCCCACATAGTCCTCCATACAGAATAATGATCCTACAAAGTCTTCCATACAGAATAATGGTCCCACATAGTCCTCCATACAGAATAATGGTCCCACATAGTGCTCCATACAGAATAATGGCCCCCACATAGTCCTCCATACAGTATAATGGGCCCCACATAGTCCTCCATACAGAATAATGGGCCTCACAAAATCACTCCATACAGAATAGTGGGCCCCACATAGTCCTTCATACATTATAATGGGCTCCACATAGTCCTCCATGCAGAATAATGGGCCTCACATAGTCACTCCATACAGTATAATGGGCCCCACATAGTCCTCCATACAGAGTAATGGGCCTCACATAGTCACTCCATACAGAATAATGCCCCCCACATAGTCCTCCATGCAGTATCATGGGCCCCACATAGTCCTCCATGCAGAATAATGGGCCTCACATAGTTCTCCATACAGAATAATGGTCCCACATAGTCCTCAATACAGAATAATGGTCCCACATAGTCCTCCACACAGAATAATGGTCCCACATAGTCCTCCACACAGAATAATGGTCCCACATAGTCCTCAATACAGAATAATGGTCCCACATAGTCCTCCACACAGAATAATAGCCCCACATAGTCCTGCATACAGAATAATGGCCCCACATAGTCCACCATACAGTATAATGGCCCCACATAGTCCTGCATACAGAATAATGGCCCCACAAAGTCCTCCATACAGAATAATGGCCCCTACATAGTCCTCCATACAATATAATGGGCCCCACATAGTCCTCCATACAGAATAATGGTCCCACATAGTCCTCCATACAGACAAATGGGCCCCACATAGTCCTCCATGTAGAATAATGGTCAAACATAGTCCTCCATACAGACTAATGGGACCCACATAGTCCTCCATTCAGACTAATGGGCCCCACATAGTCCTCCATGCAGAATAATGATCCCCCACAGTCCTCCATACAGAATAATGGTCCCACATAGTCCTCCATACAGAATAATGTTCCACATAGTGCTCCATACAGAATAATGGCCCCCACATAGTCCCCCATACAGTATAATGGGCCCCACATAGTCCTCCATACAGAATAATGGGCCTCACATAGTCACTCCATACAGAATAATGGCCACCACATAGTCCTCCATACAGTATAATGGGCCCCACATAGTCCTCCATGCAGAATAATGGGCCCCACATAGTCCTCCATACAGTATAATGGGCCCCACATAGTCCTCCATGCAGAATAATGGGCCTCACATAGTCCTCCATACAGAATAATGGGCACACATAGTCCTTCATACAGAATAATGGTCCCACATAGTCCTCCATACAGAATAATGGTCCCACATAGTCCTCCATACAGAATAATGGCCCCCATATAGTCCTCCCTACAGATTAATGATCCCACACAGTCCTCTATACAGAATAATGGTCCCACATAGTCCTCCATACAGAATAATGGTACCACATAGTGCTCCATACAGAATAATGGCCCCCGCATAGTCCTCCATACAGTATAATGGGCCCCACATAATTCTCCATACAGAATAATGGGCCACATAGTCACTCCATACAGAATAATGGCCCCCACATAGTCCTCTATGCAGTATAATGGGCCCCACATAGTCCTCCATACAGAATAATGGTCTCACATAGCCCTCCGTACAGAATAATGGTCCCACATAGTCCTTCATAGAGAATAATGGTCCCACATAGTCCTCCATGCAGAATAATGGGCCTCACATAGTCCTCCATACAGAATAATGGTCCCACATAGTCCTCCATACAGAATAATGGTCCCACATAGTCCTCCATACAGAATAATGGTCCCACATAGAGCTCTATACAGAATAATGGCCCCACATAGTCTTCCCTACAGTATAATGGGCCCCACATAGTCCTCCATACAGAATAATGGGCCTCACATAGTCCTCCATACAGAATAATGGTCCCACATAGTCCTCCATTCAGAATAATGGTCCCACATAGTCCTCCATACAGAATAATGGCCCCCACATAGTCTTCCATACAGTATAATTGGCCCCACATAGTCCTCCATACAGACTAATGGGCCCTACATAGTCCTCCATACAGAATAATGGTCACACATAGTCCTCCATACAGACTAATGGGCCCCACATAGTCCTCCATACAGAATAATGATCCTACACAGTCTTCCATACAGAATAATGGTCCCACATAGTCCTCCATACAGAATAATGGTCCCACATAGTGCTCCATACAGAATAATGGCCCCCACATAGTCCTCCATACAGTATAATGGGCCCCACATAGTCCTCCATACAGAATAATGGGCCTCACATAGTCACTCCATACAGAATAGTGGGCCCCACATAGTCCTTCATACATTATAATGGGCTCCACATGGTCCTCCATGCAGAATAATGGGCCTCACATAGTCACTCCATACAGTATAATGGGCCCCACATAGTCCTCCATACAGAGTAATGGGCCTCACATAGTCACTCCATACAGAATAATGCCCCCCACATAGTCCTCCATGCAGTATAATGGGCCCCACATAGTCCTCCATGCAGAATAATGGGCCTCACATAGTTCTCCATACAGAATAATGGTCCCACATAGTCCTCAATACAGAATAATGGTCCCACATAGTCCTCAATACAGAATAATGGTCCCACATAGTCCTCCACACAGAATAATGGTCCCACATAGTCGTCAATACAGAATAATTGTCGCACATAGTCCTCCACACAGAATAATAGTCCCACATAGTCCTCAATACAGAATAATGGTCCCACGTAGTCCTCCACACAGAATAATGGTCCCACATGGTCCTCCATACAGTATCATGGCCCCACATAGTCCTACATACAGAATAATGGCCCCACATAGTCCTCCATACAGAATAATGGCCCCCACATAAGCCTCCATACAGTATAATGGGCCCCACATAGTCCTCCATACAGAATAATGGTCCCACATAGTCCTCCATACAGACTAATGGGCCCCACATAGTCCTCCCTACAGAATAATGATCCCACACAGTCCTCTATACAGAATAATGGTCCCACATAGTCCTCCATACAGAATAATGGTCCCACATAGTGCTCCATACAGAATAATGGCCCCCGCATAGTCATCCATACAGTATAATGGGCCCCACATAGTCCTCCATACAGAATAATGGACCACATAGTCACTCCATACAGAATAATGGCCCCCACATAGTCCTCTATGCAGTATAATGGGCCCCACATAGTCCTCCATGCAGAATAATGGTCTCACATAGCCCTCCGTACAGAATAATGGTCCCACATAGTCCTTCATAGAGAATAATGGTCCCAAATAGCCCTCCATACAGTATAATGGTCCCAAATAGTCCTCCATACAGTATAATGACCCGACATAGTCCTGCATACAGAATAATGGCCCCACATAGTCCACCATACAGTATAATGGCCCCACATAGTCCTACATACAGAATAATGGCCCCACAAAGTCCTCCATACAGAATAATGGCCCCTACATAGTCCTCCATACAATATAATGGGCCCCACATAGTCCTCCAAACAGAATAATGGTCCCACATAGTCCTCCATACAGACAAATGGGCCCCACATAGTCCTCCATGTAGAATAATGGTCAAACATAGTCCTCCATACAGACTAATGGGACCCACATAGTCCTCCATACAGACTAATGGGCCCCACATAGTCCTCCATACAGAATAATGATCCCCCACAGTCCTCCATACAGAATAATGGTCACACATAGTCCTCCATACAGAATAATGTTCCACATAGTGCTCCATACAGAATAGTGGCCCCCACATAGTCCCCCATACAGTATAATGGGCCCCACATAGTCCTCCATACAGAATAATGGGCCTTACATAGTCACTCCATACAGAATAATGGCCCCCACATAGTCCTCCATACAGTATAATGGGCCCCACATAGTCCTCCATGCAGAATAATGGGCCCCACATAGTCCTCCATACAGTATAATGGGCCCCACATAGTCCTCCATGCAGAATAATGGGCCTCACATAGTCCTCCATACAGAATAATGGGCCCACATAGTCCTCCATACAGAATAATGGTCCCACACAGTCCTCCATACAGAATAATGGTCCCACAAAGTCCTCCATACAGAATAATGGCCCCCACATAGTCCTCCCTACAGAATAATGATCCCACACAGTCCTCTATACAGAATAATGGTCCCACATAGTCCTCCATACAGAATAATGGTCCCACATAGTGCTCCATACAGAATAATGGCCCCCGCATAGTCCTCCATACAGTATAATGGGCCCCACATAGTCCTCCATACAGAATATTGGGCCACATAGTCACTCCATACAGAATAATGGCCCCCACATAGTCCTCTATGCAGTATAATGGGCCCCACATAGTCCTCCATACAGAATAATGGTCTCACATAGCCCTCCGTACAGAATAATGGTCCCTCATAGTCCTTCATAGAGAATAATGGTCCCAAATAGTCCTCCACACAGTATAATGGCCCCACATAGTCCTACATACAGAATAATGGCCCCACATAGTCCACCATACAGTATAATGGCCCACATAGTCCTACATACAGAATAATGGCCCATACATAGTCCTCCATACAATATAATGGGCCCCACATAGTCCTCCATACAGAATAATGGTCCCACATAGTCCTCCATACAGACAAATGGGCCCCACATAGTGCTCCATGTAGAATAATGGTCAAACATAGTCCTCCATACAGACTAATGGGACCCACATAGTCCTCCATACAGACTAATGGGCCCCACATAGTCCTCCATACAGAATAATGATCCCCCACAGTCCTCCATACAGAATAATGGTCCCACATAGTCCTCCATACAGAATAATGTTCCACATAGTGCTCCATACAGAATAATGGCCCCCACATAGTCCCCCATACAGTATAATGGGCCCCACATAGTCCTCCATACAGAATAATGGGCCTCACATAGTCACTCCATACAGAATAATTGCCCCCACGTAGTCCTCCATACAGTATAATGGGCCCCACATAGTCCTCCATGCAGAATAATGGGCCCCACATAGTCCTCCATGCAGAATAATGGGCCCCACATAGTCCTCCATACAGTATAATGGGCCCCACATAGTCCTCCATGCAGAATAATGGGCCTCACATAGTCCTCCATAGAGAATAATGGCCCCACATAGTCCTCCATACAGAATAATGGTCCCACATAGTCCTCCATACAGAATAATGGTCCCACATAGTCCTCCATACAGAATAATGGCCCCCACATAGTCCTCGACACAGTATAATGGGCCCCACATAGTCCTCCATACAGAATAATGGTCCCACATAGTCCTCCATACAGACTAATGGGCCCTACATAGTCCTCCATACAGAATAATGGTCACACATAGTCCTCCATACAGACTAATGGGCCCCACATAGTCCTCCATTCACACTAATTGGCCCCACATAGTCCTCCATACTGAATAATGATCCCACACAGTCCTCCATACAGAATAATGGTCCCACATAGTCCTCCATACAGAATAATGGTCCCACATAGTGCTCCATACAGAATAATGGCCCCCACATAGTGCTCAATACAGTATAATGGGCCCCACATAGTCCTCCATACAGAATAATGGGACTCACATAGTCACTCCATACAGAATAATGGCCCCCGCATAGTCCTCCATACAGGATAATGGGCTCCACATAGTCCTCCATGCAGAATAATGGGCCCCACATAGTCCTCCATACAGTATAATGGGCCCCACATAGTGCTCCATACAGAATAATGGTCCCACATAGTCCTCCGTACAGAATAATGGCCCCCACATAGTCCTCCCTACAGAATAATGATCCCACACAGTCCTCTATACAGAATAATGGTCCCACACAGTCCTCCATACAGAATAATGGTCCCACATAGTGCTCCATACAGAATAATGGCCCCCGCATAGTCCTCCATACAGTATAATGGGCCCCACATAGTCCTCCATACAGAATAATGGGCCACATAGTCACTCCATACAGAATAATGGCCCTCACATAGTCCTCTATGCTGTATAATGGGCCCCACATAGTCCTCCATACAGAATAATGGTCTCACATAGCCCTCCGTACAGAATAATGGTCCCACATAGTCATTCATAGAGAATAATGGTCCCAAATAGTCCTCCACACAGTATAATGGCCCCACATAGTCCTACATACAGAATAATGGCCCCACATAGTCCACCATACAGTATAATGGCCCCACATAGTCCTAGATACAGAATAATGGCCCCTACATAGTCCTCCATACAATATAATGGGCCCCACATAGTCCTCCATACAGAATAATGGTCCCACATAGTCCTCCATACAGACAAATGGGCCCCACATAGTCCTCCATGTAGAGTAATGGTCAAACATAGTCCTCCATACAGACTAATGGGACCCACATAGTCCTGCATACAGACTAATGGGCCCCACATAGTCCTCCATACAGAATAATGATCCCCCACAGTCCTCCATACAGAATAATGGTCCGACATAGTCCTCCATACAGAATAATGTTCCACATAGTGCTCCATACAGAATAATGGCCCCCACATAGTCCCCCATACAGTATAATGGGCCCCACATAGTCCTCCATACAGAATAATGGGCCTCACATAGTTACTCCATACAGAATAATTGCCCCCACATAGTCCTCCATACAGTATAATGGGCCCCACATAGTCCTCCATGCAGAATAATGGGCCCCACATAGTCCTCCATGCAGAATAATGGGCCCCACATAGTCCTCCATGCAGAATAATGGGCCTCACATAGTCCTCCATGCAGAATAATGGGCGCACATAGTCCTCCATACAGAATAATGGTCCCACATAGTCCTCCATACAGAATAATGGTCCCACATAGTCCTCCATACAGAATAATGGCCCCCACATAGTCCTCAATACAGTATAATGGGCCCCACATAGTCCTCCATACAGAATAATGGTCCCACATAGTCCTCCATACAGACTAATGGGCCCTACATAGTCCTCCATACAGAATAATGGTCACACATAGTCCACCATACAGACTAATGGGCCCCACATAGTCCTCCATACAGAATAATGGTCCCACATAGTCCTCCATACAGACAAATGGGCCCCACATAGTCCTCCATGTAGAATAATGGTCAAACATAGTCCTCCATACAGACTAATGGGACCCACATAGTCCTCCATTCAGACTAATGGGCCCCACATAGTCCTCCATACAGAATAATGATCCCCCACAGTCCTCCATACAGAATAATGGTCCCACATAGTCACTCCATACAGAATAATGGCCACCACATAGTCCTCCATACAGTATAATGGGCCCCACATAGTCCTCCATGCAGAATAATGGGCCCCACATAGTCCTCCATACAGTATAATGGGCCCCACATAGTCCTCCATGCAGAATAATGGGCCTCACATAGTCCTCCATACAGAATAATGGGCACACATAGTCCTTCATACAGAATAATGGTCCCACATAGTCCTCCATACAGAATAATGGCCCCCATATAGTCCTCCCTACAGATTAATGATCCCACACAGTCCTCTATACAGAATAATGGTCCCACATAGTCCTCCATACAGAATAATGGTACCACATAGTGCTCCATACAGAATAATGGCCCCCGCATAGTCCTCCATACAGTATAATGGGCCCCACATAATTCTCCATACAGAATAATGGGCCACATAGTCACTCCATACAGAATAATGGCCCCCACATAGTCCTCTATGCAGTATAATGGGCCCCACATAGTCCTCCATACAGAATAATGGTCTCACATAGCCCTCCGTACAGAATAATGGTCCCACATAGTCCTTCATAGAGAATAATGGTCCCACATAGTCCTCCATGCAGAATAATGGGCCTCACATAGTCCTCCATACAGAATAATGGTCCCACATAGTCCTCCATACAGAATAATGGTCCCACATAGTCCTCCATACAGAATAATGGTCCCACATAGAGCTCTATACAGAATAATGGCCCCACATAGTCTTCCCTACAGTATAATGGGCCCCACATAGTCCTCCATACAGAATAATGGGCCTCACATAGTCCTCCATACAGAATAATGGTCCCACATAGTCCTCCATTCAGAATAATGGTCCCACATAGTCCTCCATACAGAATAATGGCCCCCACATAGTCCTCCATACAGTATAATTGGCCCCACATACTCCTCCATACAGAATAATGGTCCCACATAGTCCTCCATACAGACTAATGGGCCCTACATAGTCCTCCATACAGAATAATGGTCACACATAGTCCTCCATACAGACTAATGGGCCCCACATAGTCCTCCATACAGAATAATGATCCTACACAGTCTTCCATACAGAATAATGGTCCCACATAGTCCTCCATACAGAATAATGGTCCCACATAGTGCTCCATACAGAATAATGGCCCCCATATAGTCCTCCCTACAGATTAATGATCCCACACAGTCCTCTATACAGAATAATGGTCCCACATAGTCCTCAATACAGAATAATGGTCCCACATAGTCCTCCACACAGAATAATGGTCCCACATGGTCCTCCATACAGTATAATGGCCCCACATAGTCCTACATACAGAATAATGGCCCCACATAGTCCTCCATACAGAATAATGGCCCCCACATAAGCCTCCATACAGTATAATGGGCCCCACATAGTCCTCCATACAGAATAATGGTCCCACATAGTCCTCCATACAGACTAATGGGCCCCACATAGTCCTCCCTACAGAATAATGATCCCACACAGTCCTCTATACAGAATAATGGTCCCACATAGTCCTCCATACAGAATAATGGTCCCACATAGTGCTCCATACAGAATAATGGCCCCCGCATAGTCATCCATACAGTATAATGGGCCCCACATAGTCCTCCATACAGAATAATGGGCCACATAGTCACTCCATACAGAATAATGGGCCACATAGTCACTCCATACAGAATAATGGCCCCCACATAGTCCTCTATGCAGTATAATGGGCCCCACATAGTCCTCCATGCAGAATAATGGTCTCACAAAGCCCTCCGTACAGAATAATGGTCCCACATAGTCCTTCATAGAGAATAATGGTCCCAAATAGCCCTCCATACAGTATAATGGTCCCAAATAGTCCTCCATACAGTATAATGACCCGACATAGTCCTGCATACAGAATAATGGCCCCACATAGTCCACCATACAGTATAATGGCCCCACATAGTCCTACATACAGAATAATGGCCCCACAAAGTCCTCCATACAGAATAATGGCCCCTACATAGTCCTCCATACAATATAATGGGCCCCACATAGTCCTCCAAACAGAATAATGGTCCCACATAGTCCTCCATACAGACAAATGGGCCCCACATAGTCCTCCATGTAGAATAATGGTCAAACATAGTCCTCCATACAGACTAATGGGACCCACATAGTCCTCCATACAGACTAATGGGCCCCACATAGTCCTCCATACAGAATAATGATCCCCCACAGTCCTCCATACAGAATAATGGTCCCACATAGTCCTCCATACAGAATAATGTTCCACATAGTGCTCCATACAGAATAATGGCCCCCACATAGTCCCCCATACAGTATAATGGGCCCCACATAGTCCTCCATACAGAATAATGGGCCTCACATAGTCACTCCATACAGAATAATGGCCCCCACATAGTCCTCCATACAGTATAATGGGCCCCACATAGTCCTCCATGCAGAATAATGGGCCCCACATAGTCCTCCATACAGTATAATGGGCCCCACATAGTCCTCCATGCAGAATAATGGGCCTCACATAGTCCTCCATACAGAATAATGGGCCCACATAGTCCTCCATACAGAATAATGGTCCCACACAGTCCTCCATACAGAATAATGGTCCCACAAAGTCCTCCATACAGAATAATGGCCCCCACATAGTCCTCCCTACAGAATAATGATCCCACACAGTCCTCTATACAGAATAATGGTCCCACATAGTCCTCCATACAGAATAATGGTCCCACATAGTGCTCCATACAGAATAATGGCCCCCGCATAGTCCTCCATACAGTATAATGGGCCCCACATAGTCCTCCATACAGAATATTGGGCCACATAGTCACTCCATACAGAATAATGGCCCCCACATAGTCGTCTATGCAGTATAATGGGCCCCACATAGTCCTCTATGCAGTATAATGGGCCCCACATAGTCCTCCATACAGAATAATGGTCTCACATAGCCCTCCGTACAGAATAATGGTCCCTCATAGTCCTTCATAGAGAATAATGGTCCCAAATAGTCCTCCACACAGTATAATGGCCCCACATAGTCCTACATACAGAATAATGGCCCCACATAGTCCACCATACAGTATAATGGCCCACATAGTCCTACATACAGAATAATGGCCCATACATAGTCCTCCATACAATATAATGGGCCCCACATAGTCCTCCATACAGAATAATGGTCCCACATAGTCCTCCATACAGACAAATGGGCCCCACATAGTGCTCCATGTAGAATAATGGTCAAACATAGTCCTCCATACAGACTAATGGGACCCACATAGTCCTCCATACAGACTAATGGGCCCCACATAGTCCTCCATACAGAATAATGATCCCCCACAGTCCTCCATACAGAATAATGGTCCCACATAGTCCTCCATACAGAATAATGTTCCACATAGTGCTCCATACAGAATAATGGCCCCCACATAGTCCCCCATACAGTATAATGGGCCCCACATAGTCCTCCATACAGAATAATGGGCCTCACATAGTCACTCCATACAGAATAATTGCCCCCACGTAGTCCTCCATACAGTATAATGGGCCCCACATAGTCCTCCATGCAGAATAATGGGCCCCACATAGTCCTCCATGCAGAATAATGGGCCCCACATAGTCCTCCATACAGTATAATGGGCCCCACATAGTCCTCCATGCAGAATAATGGGCCTCACATAGTCCTCCATAGAGAATAATGGCCCCACATAGTCCTCCATACAGAATAATGGTCCCACATAGTCCTCCATACAGAATAATGGTCCCACATAGTCCTCCATACAGAATAATGGCCCCCACATAGTCCTCGATACAGTATAATGGGCCCCACATAGTCCTCCATACAGAATAATGGTCCCACATAGTCCTCCATACAGACTAATGGGCCCTACATAGTCCTCCATACAGAATAATGGTCACACATAGTCCTCCATACAGACTAATGGGCCCCACATAGTCCTCCATTCACACTAATTGGCCCCACATAGTCCTCCATACTGAATAATGATCCCACACAGTCCTCCATACAGAATAATGGTCCCACATAGTCCTCCATACAGAATAATGGTCCCACATAGTGCTCCATACAGAATAATGGCCCCCACATAGTGCTCAATACAGTATAATGGGCCCCACATAGTCCTCCATACAGAATAATGGGCCTCACATAGTCACTCCATACAGAATAATGGCCCCCGCATAGTCCTCCATACAGGATAATGGGCTCCACATAGTCCTCCATGCAGAATAATGGGCCCCACATAGTCCTCCATACAGTATAATGGGCCCCACATAGTGCTCCATACAGAATAATGGTCCCACATAGTCCTCCATACAGAATAATGGCCCCCACATAGTCCTCCCTACAGAATAATGATCCCACACAGTCCTCTATACAGAATAATGGTCCCACACAGTCCTCCATACAGAATAATGGTCCCACATAGTGCTCCATACAGAATAATGGCCCCCGCATAGTCCTCCATACAGTATAATGGGCCCCACATAGTCCTCCATACAGAATAATGGGCCACGTAGTCACTCCATACAGAATAATGGCCCTCACATAGTCCTCTATGCTGTATAATGGGCCCCACATAGTCCTCCATACAGAATAATGGTCTCACATAGCCCTCCGTACAGAATAATGGTCCCACATAGTCCTTCATAGAGAATAATGGTCCCAAATAGTCCTCCACACAGTATAATGGCCCCACATAGTCCTACATACAGAATAATGGCCCCACATAGTCCACCATACAGTATAATGGCCCCACATAGTCCTACATACAGAATAATGGCCCCTACATAGTCCTCCATACAATATAATGGGCCCCACATAGTCCTCCATACAGAATAATGGTCCCACATAGTCCTCCATACAGACAAATGGGCCCCACATAGTCCTCCATGTAGAGTAATGGTCAAACATAGTCCTCCATACAGACTAATGGGACCCACATAGTCCTGCATATAGACTAATGGGCCCCACATAGTCCTCCATACAGAATAATGATCCCCCACAGTCCTCCATACAGAATAATGGTCCCACATAGTCCTCCATACAGAATAATGTTCCACATAGTGCTCCATACAGAATAATGGCCCCCACATAGTCCCCCATACAGTATAATGGGCCCCACATAGTCCTCCATACAGAATAATGGGCCTCACATATTTACTCCATACAGAATAATTGCCCCCACATAGTCCTCCATACAGTATAATGGGCCCCACATAGTCCTCCATGCAGAATAATGGGCCCCACATAGTCCTCCATGCAGAATAATGGGCCCCACATAGTCCTCCATGCAGAATAATGGGCCTCACATAGTCCTCCATGCAGAATAATGGGCGCACATAGTCCTCCATACAGAATAATGGTCCCACATAGTCCTCCATACAGAATAATGGTCCCACATAGTCCTCCATACAGAATAATGGCCCCCACATAGTCCTCAATACAGTATAATTGGCCCCACATAGTCCTCCATACAGAATAATGGTCCCACATAGTCCTCCATACAGACTAATGGGCCCTACATAGTCCTCCATACAGAATAATGGTCACACATAGTCCACCATACAGACTAATGGGCCCCACATAGTCCTCCATACAGAATAATGGTCCCACATAGTCCTCCATACAGACAAATGGGCCCACATAGTGCTCCATGTAGAATAATGGTCAAACATAGTCCTCCATACAGACTAATGGGACCCACATAGTCCTCCATACAGACTAATGGGCCCCACATAGTCCTCCATACAGAATAATGATCCCCCACAGTCCTCCATACAGAATAATGGTCCCACATAGTCCTCCATACAGAATAATGTTCCACATAGTGCTCCATACAGAATAATGGCCCCCACATAGTCCCTTATACAGTATAATGGGCCCCACATAGTCCTCCATACAGAATAATGGGCCTCCCATAGTCACTCCATACAGAATAATTGCCCCCACGTAGTCCTCCATACAGTATAATGGGCCCCACATAGTCCTCCATGCAGAATAATGGGCCCCACATAGTCCTCCATGCAGAATAATGGGCCCCACATAGTCCTCCATACAGTATAATGGGCCCCACATAGTCCTCCATGCAGAATAATGGGCCTCACATAGTCCTCCATACAGAATAATGGGCCCACATAGTCCTCCATACAGAATAATGGTCCCACATAGTCCTCCATACAGAATAATGGTCCCACATAGTCCTCCATACAGAATAATGGCCCCCACATAGTCCTCGATACAGTATAATGGGCCCCACATAGTCCTCCATACAGAATAATGGTCCCACATAGTCCTCCATACAGACTAATGGGCCCTACATAGTCCTCCATACAGAATAATGGTCACACATAGTCCTCCATACAGACTAATGGGCCCCACATAGTCCTCCATTCACACTAATTGGCCCCACATAGTCCTCCATACTGAATAATGATCCCACACAGTCCTCCATACAGAATAATGGTCCCACATAGTCCTCCATACAGAATAATGGTCCCACATAGTGCTCCATACAGAATAATGGCCCCCACATAGTGCTCAATACAGTATAATGGGCCCCACATAGTCCTCCATACAGAATAATGGGCCTCACATAGTCACTCCATACAGAATAATGGCCCCCGCATAGTCCTCCATACAGGATAATGGGCTCCACATAGTCCTCCATGCAGAATAATGGGCCCCACATAGTCCTCCATACAGTATAATGGGCCCCACATAGTCCTCCATGCAGAATAATGGGCCTCACATAGTCCTCCATACTGAATAATGGGCCTCACATAGTCCTCCATACTGAATAATGGGCCCACATAGTCCTCCATACAGAATAATGGTCCCACATAGTCCTCCATACAGAATAATGGTCCCACATAGTCCTCCATACAGAATAATGGCCCCCACATAGTCCTCCCTACAGAATAATGATCCCACACAGTCCTCTATACAAAATAATGGTCCCACACAGTCCTCCATACAGAATAATGGTCCCACATAGTGCTCCATACAGAATAATGGCCCCCGCATAGTCCTCCATACAGTATAATGGGCCCCACATAGTCCTCCATACAGAATAATGGGCCTCACATAGACACTCCATACAGAATAATGGGCCTCACATAGTCCTCCATACAGACTAATGGGCCCCACATAGTCCTCTATATAGAATAATGGTCACACATAGTCCTCCATACAGACTAATGGGCCCCACATAGTCCTCCATACAGACTAATGGGCCCCACATAGTCCTCCATACAGAATAATAATTCCACACAGTCCTCCATACAGAATAATGGTCCCACACAGTCCACCATACAGAATAATGGCCGCCACATAGTCCTACATACAGTATAATGGGCCCAACATAGTCCTACATACAGTATAATGGGCCCCACATAGTCCTCCATACAGAATAATGGGCCTCACATAGTCCTCCATACAGAATAATGGTCCCACATCGTCCTCCATACAGAATAATGATCCCACATAGTCCTCCATACAGAATAATGGTCCCACATAGTGCTACATACAGAATAGAGGCCCCCACATAGTCCTCCAGACAGAATAATGGGCCCCACATAGTCCTCCATACAGAATAATGGTCCCACATAGTCCTCCATACAGTATAATGGGCCCCACATACTCCTCCATACAGTATAATGGGCCCCACATACTCCTCCATACAGTATAATGGGCCCCACATACTCCTCCATACAGTATAATGGGCCCCACATAGTCCTCCATACAGAATAATGGGCCCAACATAGTCCTCCATATAGAATAATGGGCCCCACAGAGTCCTCCATACACAGTAATGGGTCACAGAGTCCTCCATACACAATAATGGTCCCACGTAGTCCTCCAAACAGACTAATCGGCCCCACAGTCCTCCATACAGTATAATGGGCTGCATATAGTCCTCCATACAGAATTATGGACTCACAAAGTCATCCATAGAGCATAATGGCCCCACATAGTGCTCCATACAGTATAATGGCCCCACATAGTGCTCCATACAGTATAATGGCCCCCACATAGTCCTCCATACAGTATTATGGGCCCCACATAGTCCTCCATACAGAATAATGTGCCACATAGTCACTCCATACAGAATAATGGCCCCCACATAGTCCTCCATGCAGTATAATGGGCCCCACATAGTCCTCCATGCAGAATAATCGGCCTCACATAGTCGTCCATAAAGATTAATTGGTCCACATAACCCTCCATACAGAATAATGGTCCCACATAGTCCTCCATACAGAATAATGGACCCACATAGTCCTCCATACAGAATAATGGGCCCCACATAGTCGTCCGTACAGAAGAATGGCCCTGCATAGTGCTTCACACAGTATAATGTCCCACATAATCCTCCATACAGTATAATGGGCCCCACATAGTCCTTCATACAGTATAATGGCCCCACATAGTCCTTCATACAGAATAATGGGTCCCACATAGTCCTCCATACAGAATAATGGGCCCCGCATAGTCCTCCATACAGAATAATGGGCCCCGCATAGTCCTCCATACAGAATAATGGTCCCACATAGTCCTCCATACAGTATAATGGGCCCCACATAGTCCTCCATGCACAATAATGGTCCCACGTAGTCCTCCATACAGACTAATGGGCCCCACAGTCCTCCATGCAGTATAATGGGCCGCATATAGTTCTCCATACAGTATAATGGGCCGCACATGTCCCCCATACAGAATAATGGACTCACATAGTCCTCCATAGAGCATAATGGTCCCACATAGTGCTCCATACAGTATAATAGCCCCACATAGTGCTCCATACAGAATAATGGGCCCCACATAGTCCTCCATATAGAATAATGGTCCCACATAGTCCTCCATACAGTATAATGCCCCACATAATCCTCCATACAGTATAATGGGCCTCACATAACCATCCATACAGAATAATGGGCCTCACATAGTCCTCCATACAGAATAATGTGCACCACATAGTCCTCCATACAGAATAATGTGCCCCACATAGTCCTTCATACAGAATAATGAGTCCCACATAGCCCTCCATACAGACTAATGGGCCCCACATAGTCCTCCATACAGACTAATGGGCCCCACATAGTCCTCCATACAGAATAATGGGCCTCACATAGACACTCCATACAGAATAATGGGCCTCACATAGTCCTCCATACAGACTAATGGGCCCCACATAGTCCTCTATATAGAATAATGGTCACACATAGTCCTCCATACAGACTAATGGGCCCCACATAGTCCTCCATACAGACTAATGGGCCCCACATAGTCCTCCATACAGAATAATAATTCCACACAGTCCTCCATACAGAATAATGGTCCCACACAGTCCACCATACAGAATAATGGCCGCCACATAGTCCTACATACAGTATAATGGGCCCAACATAGTCCTACATACAGTATAATGGGCCCCACATAGTCCTCCATACAGAATAATGGGCCTCACATAGTCCTCCATACAGAATAATGGTCCCACATCGTCCTCCATACAGAATAATGATCCCACATAGTCCTCCATACAGAATAATGGTCCCACATAGTGCTACATACAGAATAGAGGCCCCCACATAGTCCTCCAGACAGAATAATGGGCCCCACATAGTCCTCTATATAGAATAATGGTCACACATAGTCCTCCATACAGACTAATGGGCCCCACATAGTCCTCCATACAGACTAATGGGCCCCACATAGTCCTCCATACAGAATAATGATCCCACACAGTCCTCTATACAGAATAACGGTCCCACATAGTCCTCCATACAGAAACATGATCCCACACAGTCCTCCATACAAAATAATGGTCCCACATAGTGCTCCATACAGAATAATGGCCCCCACATAGTCCTCCATACAGTATAATGGGCCCCACAGTCCTTCATGCAGAATAATGGGGCTCACATAGTACTCCATGCAGAATAATGGTCCCACATAGTCCTCCATACATAATAATGGCCCCCACATAGTCCTCCATACAGACTAATGGGCCCCACATAGTCCTCCATACAGACAAATAGGCCCCACATAGTCCTCCATACAGACAAATGGGCCCCACATAGTCCTCCATACAGACTAATGGGCCCCACATAGTCCTCCATACAGACTAATGGGCCCCACATAGTCCTCCATACAGACTAATGGGCCCCACATAGTCCTCCATACAGAATAATAATTCCACACAGTCCTCCATACAGAATAATGGTCCCACACAGTCCACCATACAGAATAATGGCCGCCACATAGTCCTACATACAGTATAATGGGCCCAACATAGTCCTACATACAGTATAATGGGCCCCACATAGTCCTCCATACAGAATAATGGGCCTCACATAGTCCTCCATACAGAATAATGGGCCTCACATAGTCCTCCATACAGAATTATGGTCCCACATCGTCCTCCATACAGAATAATGATCCCACATAGTCCTCCATACAGAATAATGGTCCCACATAGTGCTACATACAGAATAGAGGCCCCCACATAGTCCTCCAGACAGAATAATGGGCCCCACATAGTCTTCCATACAGAATAATGGTCACACATAGTCCTCCATACAGACTAATGGGCCCCACATAGTCCTCCATACAGAATAATGGGCCCCACATAGTCTTGCATGCAGAATAATGGGCCTCACATAGTCACTCCATACAGTGTAATGGGCTCCACATAGTCCTCCATACAGACTAATGGGCCCCACATAGTCCTCCATACAGACAAATGGGCCCCACATAGTCCTCCATACAGACTAATGGGCCCCACATAGTCCTCCATACAGAATAATGATCCCACACAGTCCTCCATACAGAATAATGATCCCACACAGTCCTCCATACAGAATAATGGTCCCACATAGTCCACCATACAGAATAATGGCCGCCACATAGTCCTACATACAGTATAATGAGCCCCACATAGTCCTACATACAGTATAATGGGCCCCACATAGTCCTCCATACAGAATAATGGGCCTCACATAGTCCTCCATACAGAATAATGGTCCCACATAGTCCTCCATACAGAATAATGGTCCCACATAGTCCTCCATACAGAATAATGGTCCCACATAGTGCTACATACAGAATAGAGGCCCCCACATAGTCCTCCATACAGTATAATCGGCCCACATAGTCCTCCATGCAGAATAATGGGCCTCACATAGTTCTCCATAAAGAATAATGGTCCCACATAGTCCTCCATACAGAATAATGGTCCCACATAGTCCTCCATACAGAATAATGGTCCCACATAGTGCTCCATACAGAATAATGGCCCCCACATAGTCCTCCATACAGTATAATGGGCCCCACATAGTCCTCCATGCAGAATAATGGGCCTCACAAAGTACTCCATACAGAATAATGGTCCCGCATAGTCCTCCATACAGAATAATGGCAACCACATACTCCTCCATACAGTATAATGGGCCCCACATAGTCTTCCATACCGAATAATGGGCCACATAGTCACTCCATACAGAATAATGGCCCCCACATAGTCCTCCATGCAGTATATTGGGCCCCACATAGTCCTCCATGCAGAATAATGGGCCTCACATAGTCCTCCATACAGAATAATGGTCCCACATAGCCCTCCATACAGAATAATGGTTCCACAGAGACCTCCATACAGTATAATGGCCCCACATAGTCCTACATACAGAATAATGGCCCCACATAGTCCTCCATACAGTATAATGGCCCCACATAGTCCTCCATACAGTATAATGGCCCCACATAGTCCTACATACAGAATAGTGGCCCCACATAGTCCTCCATACAGAATAATGGCCCCCACATAGTGCTCCATACAGTATAATGTGCCCCACATAGTCCTCTATACAGAATAATGGTCCCACATATTCCTCCATACAGAATAATGGGCCCCACATAGTCCTTCATACAGACTAATGGGCCCCACATAGTCCTCCATATAGATTAATGGTCAAACATAGTCCTCCATACAGACTAATGGGCCCCACATAGTCCTCCATACAGACTAATGGGCCCCACATAGTCCTCCATACAGAATAATGATCCCCCACAGTCCTCCATACAGAATAATGGTCCCACATAGTCCTCCATACAGAATAATGGTCCCACATAGTGCTCCATACAGAATAATGGTCCCACATAGTGCTCCATACAGAATAATGGCCCCCACATAGTCCCCATACAGTATAATGGGCCCAACATAGTCCTCCATATAGAATAATGGGCCTCACATAGTCACTCCATACTGAATAATGGCCCCCACATAGTCCTCCATACAGACTACTGGGCCCCACATAGTCCTCCATACAGAATAATGGCCCCCACATAGTGCTCAATACAGTATAATGGGCCCCACATAGTCCTCCATACAGAATAATGGGCCTCACATAGTCACTCGATACAGAATAATGGGCCTCACATAGTCACTCCATACAGTGTAATGGGCTCCACATAGTCCTCCATGCAGAATAATGGGCCCCACATAGTCCTCCATACAGTATAATGGGCCCCACATAGTCCTCCATGCAGAATAACGGGCCTCACATAGTCCTCCATACAGAATAATGGGCCTCACATAGTCCTCCATACAGAATAATGGGCCCACATAGTCCTCCATACAGAATAATGGTCCCACATAGTCCTCCATACAGAATAATGGTCCCACATAGTCCTCCATACAGAATAATGGCCCCCACATAGTCCTCCCTACAGAATAATGATCCCACACAGTCCTCTATACAGAATAATGGTCCCACATAGTCCTCCATACAGAATAATGGTCCCACATAGTGCTCCATACAGAATAATGACCCCCGCATAGTCCTCCATACAGTATAATGGGCCCCACATGGTCCTCCATACAGAATAATGGGCCACATAGTCACTCCATACAGAATAATGGCCCCCACATAGTCCTCTATGCAGTATAATGGGCCCCACATAGTCCTCCATACAGAATAATGGTCTCACATAGCCCTCCGTACAGAATAATGGTCCCACATAGTCCTTCATACAGAATAATGACCCCACATAGTCCACCATACAGTATAATGGCCCCACATAGTCCTACATACAGAATAATGGCCCCTACATAGTCCTCCATACAATATAATAGGCCCCACATAGTCCTCCATACAGAATAATGGTCCCACATAGTCCTCCATACAGACAAATGGGCCCCACATAGTCCTCCATGTAGAATAATGGTCAAACATAGTCCTCCATACAGACTAATCGGACCCACATAGTCCTCCATACAGACTAATGGGCCCCACATAGTCCTCCATACAGAATAATGTTCCACATAGTGCTCCATACAGAATAATGGCCCCCACATAGTCCCCCATACAGTATAATGGGCCCCACATAGTCCTCCATACAGAATAATGGGCCTCACATAGTCACTCCATACAGAATAATGGCCCCCACATAGTCCTCCATATAGTATAATGGGCCCCACATAGTCCTCCATGCAGAATAATGGGCCCCACATAGTCCTCCATACAGTATAATGGGCCCCACATAGTCCTCCATGCAGAATAATGGGCCTCACATAGTCCTCCATACAGAATAATGGGCCCACATAGTCCTCCATACAGAATAATGGGCCCACATAGTCCTCCATACAGAATAATGGTCCCACATAGTCCTCCATACAGAATAATGGTCCCACATAGTCCTCCATACAGAGTAATGGCCTCCACATAGTCCTCGATACAGTATAATGGGCCACACATAGTCCTCCATACAGAATAATGGTCCCACATAGTCCTCCATACAGACTAATGGGCCCTACATAGTTCTCCATACAGAATAATGGTCACACATAGTCCTCCATACAGACTAATGGGCCCCACATAGTCCTCCATACAGACTAATGGGCCCCACATAGTCCTCCATACAGACTAATGGGCCCCACATAGTCCTCCATACAGACTAATGGGCCCCACAGAGTCCTCCATACAGAATAATGATCCCACACAGTCCTCCATACAGAATAATGGTCCCACATAGTCCTCCATACAGAATAATGGTCCCACATAGTGCTCCATACAGAATAATGGCCCCCACATAGTGCTCAATACAGTATAATGGGCCCCACATAGTCCTCCATGCAGAATAATGGGCCTCACATAGTCACTCCATACAGAATAGTGGGCCCCACATAGTCCTCCATACATTATAATGGGCCCCACATAGTCCTCCATGCAGAATAAAGGGCCTCACATAGTCACTCCATACAGTATAATGGGCCCCACATAGTCCTCCATACAGAATAATGGGCCTCACATAGTCACTCCATACAGAATAATGGCCCCCACATAGCCGTCCATGCAGTATAATGGGCCCCACATAGTCATCCATGCAGAATAATGGGCCTCACATAGTCCTCCATACAGAATAATGGTCCCACATAGTCCTCAATACAGAATAATGGTCCCACATAGTCCTCCACACAGAATAATGGTCCCACATAGTCCTCAATACAGAATAATGGTCCCACATAGTCCTCCACACAGAATAATGGTCCCACATAGTCCTCAATACAGAATAATGGTCCCACATAGTCCTCCACACAGAATAATGGTCCCACATAGTCCTCCATACAGTATAATGGCCCCACATAGTCCTACATACAGAATAATGGCCCCACATAGTCCTCCATACAGAATAATGGCCCCCACAAAGGCCTCCATACAGTATAATGGGCCCCACATAGTCCTCCATACAGAATAATGGTCCCACATAGTGCTCCATACAGAATAATGGCCCCCACATAGTCCTCCATACAGTATAATGGGCCCCACATAGTCCTCCATGCAGAATAATGGGCCTCACAAAGTACTCCATACAGAATAATGGTCCCACATAGTCCTCCATACAGAATAATGGCAACCACATAGTCCTCCATACAGTATAATGGGCCCCACATAGTCTTCCATACCGAATAATGGGCCACATAGTCACTCCATACAGAATAATGGCCCCCACATAGTCCTCCATGCAGTATATTGGGCCCCACATAGTCCTCCATGCAGAATAATGGGCCTCACATTGTCCTCCATAGAGAATAATGGTCCCACATAGCCCTCCATACAGAATAATGGTTCCACAGAGTCCTCCATACAGTATAATGGCCCCACATAGTCCTACATACAGAATAATGGCCCCACAAAGTCCTCCATACAGTATAATGGCCCCACATAGTCCTACATACAGAATAGTGGTCCCACATAGTCCTCCATACAGAAAAATGGCCCCCACATAGTGCTCCATACAGTATAATGGGCCCCACATAGTCCTCTATACAGAATAATGGTCCCACATAGTCCTCCATACAGACTAATGGGCCCCACATAGTCCTCCATATAGATTAATGGTCAAACATAGTCCTCCATACAGACAAATGGGCCCCACATAGTCCTCCATACAGAATAATGATCCCCCACAGTCCTCCATACAGAATAATGGTCCCACATAGTCCTCCATACAGAATAATGGTCCCACATAGTGCTCCATACAGAATAATGGCCCCCCACATAGTCCCCATACAGTATAATGGGCCCAACATAGTCCTCCATATAGAATAATGGGCCTCACATAGTCACTCCATACAGAATAATGGCCCCCACATAGTCCTCCATACAGACTACTGGGCCCCACATAGTCCTCCACACAGAATAATGGTCCCACAAAGTGCTCCATACAGAATAATGGACCCCACATAGTCCTCCATACAGTATAATGGGCCCCACATAGTCCTCCATGCGGAATAATGGGCCTCACATAGTCCTCCATACAGAATAATGGTCCCACATAGTCCTCCATACAGAATAATGGTCCCACATAGTCCTCCATACAGAATAATGGTCCCACATAGGCCTCCATACAGTATAATGGGCCCCACATAGTCCTCCATACAGAATAATGGGCCTCACATAGCCACTCCATACAGAATAGTGGGCCCCACATAGTCCTTCATACATTATAATGGGCTCCACATAGTCCTCCATGCAGAATAATGGGCCTCACATAGTCACTCCATACAGTATAATGGGCCCCACATAGTCCTCCATACAGAGTAATGGGCCTCACATAGTCACTCCATACAGAATAATGCCCCCCACATAGTCCTCCATGCAGTACAATGGGCCCCACATAGTCCTCCATGCAGAATAATGGGCCTCACATAGTTCTCCATACAGAATAATGGTCCCACATAGTCCTCAATACAGAATAATGGTCCCACATAGTCCTCAATACAGAATAATGGTCCCACATAGTCCTCAATACAGAATAATGGTCCCACATAGTCCTCAATACAGAATAATGGTCCCACATAGTCCTCCACACAGAATAATAGTCCCACATAGTCCACAATACAGAATAATGGTCCCACATAGTCCTCCACACAGAATAATGGTTCCACATAGTCCTCCATACAGTATAATGGCCCCACATAGTCCTACATACAGAATAATGGCCCCACATAGTCCTCCATACAGAATAATGGCCCCCACATAGGCCTCCATACAGTATAATGGGCCCCACATAGTCCTCCATACAGAATAATGGTCCCACATAGTCCTCCATACAGACTAATGGGCCCCACATAGTCCTCCCTACAGGATAATGATCCCACACAGTCCTCCATACAGAATAATGGTCCCACATAGTCCTCCATACAGAATAATGGTCCCACATAGTGCTCCATACAGAATAATGGCCCCCGCATAGTCCTCCAAACAGTATAATGGGCCCCACATAGTCCTCCATACAGAATAATGGCCCCCGCATAGTCCTCCATACAGTATAATGGGCCCCACATAGTCCTCCATACAGAATAATGGGCCACATAGTCACTCCATTCAGAATAATGGCCCCCACATAGTCCTCTATGCAGTATAATGGGCCCCACATTGTCCTCCATACAGAATAATGGTCTCACATAGCCCTCCGTACAGAATAATGGTCCCACATAGTCCTTCATAGAGAATAATGGTCCCAAATAGCCCTCCATACAGTATAATGGTCCCAAATAGTCCTACATACAGAATAATGGCCCCACATAGTCCTCCATACAGAATGATGGCCCCCACATAGGCCTCCATACAGTATAATGGGCCCCACATAGTCCTCCATACAGAATAATGGTCCCACATAGTCCTCCACACAATATAATGGCCCCACATAGTCCTACATACAGAATAATGGCCCCACATAGTCCACCATACAGTATAATGGCCCCACATAGTCCTACATACAGAATAATGGCCCCTACATAGTCCTCCATACAATATAATGGGCCCCACATAGTCCTCCATACAGAATAATGGTCCCACATAGTCCTCCATACAGACAAATGGGCCCCACATAGTCCTCCATGTAGAATAATGGTCAAACATAGTCCTCCATACAGACTAATGGGACCCACATAGTCCTCCATACAGACTAATGGGCCCCACATAGTCCTCCATACAGAATAATGATCCCCCACAGTCCTCCATACAGAATAATGGTCCCACATAGTCCTCCATACAGAATAATATTCCATATAGTGCTCCATACAGAATAATGGCCCCCACATAGTCCCCCATACAGTATAATGGGCCCCACATAGTCCTCCATACAGAATAATGGGCCTCACATAGTCACTCCATACAGAATAATTGCCCCCACGTAGTCCTCCATACAGTATAATGGGCCCCACATAGTCCTCCATGCAGAATAATGGGCCCCACATAGTCCTCCATGCAGAATAATGGGCCCCACATAGTCCTCCATACAGTATAATGGGCCCCACATAGTCCTCCATGCAGAATAATGGGCCTCACATAGTCCTCCATACAGAATAATGGGCCCACATAGTCCTCCATACAGAATAATGGGCCCACATAGTCCTCCATACAGAATAATGGTCCCACATAGTCCTCCATACAGAATAATGGTCCCACATAGTCCTCCATACAGAGTAATGGCCTCCACATAGTCCTCGATACAGTATAATGGGCCACACATAGTCCTCCATACAGAATAATGGTCCCACATAGTCCTCCATACAGACTAATGGGCCCTACATAGTTCTCCATACAGAATAATGGTCACACATAGTCCTCCATACAGACTAATGGGCCCCACATAGTCCTCCATACAGACTAATGGGCCCCACATAGTCCTCCATACAGACTAATGGGCCCCACATAGTCCTCCATACAGACTAATGGGCCCCACAGAGTCCTCCATACAGAATAATGATCCCACACAGTCCTCCATACAGAATAATGGTCCCACATAGTCCTCCATACAGAATAATGGTCCCACATAGTGCTCCATACAGAATAATGGCCCCCACATAGTGCTCAATACAGTATAATGGGCCCCACATAGTCCTCCATGCAGAATAATGGGCCTCACATAGTCACTCCATACAGAATAGTGGGCCCCACATAGTCCTCCATACATTATAATGGGCCCCACATAGTCCTCCATGCAGAATAAAGGGCCTCACATAGTCACTCCATACAGTATAATGGGCCCCACATAGTCCTCCATACAGAATAATGGGCCTCACATAGTCACTCCATACAGAATAATGGCCCCCACATAGCCGTCCATGCAGTATAATGGGCCCCACATAGTCATCCATGCAGAATAATGGGCCTCACATAGTCCTCCATACAGAATAATGGTCCCACATAGTCCTCAATACAGAATAATGGTCCCACATAGTCCTCCACACAGAATAATGGTCCCACATAGTCCTCAATACAGAATAATGGTCCCACATAGTCCTCCACACAGAATAATGGTCCCACATAGTCCTCAATACAGAATAATGGTCCCACATAGTCCTCCACACAGAATAATGGTCCCACATAGTCCTCCATACAGTATAATGGCCCCACATAGTCCTACATACAGAATAATGGCCCCACATAGTCCTCCATACAGAATAATGGCCCCCACAAAGGCCTCCATACAGTATAATGGGCCCCACATAGTCCTCCATACAGAATAATGGTCCCACATAGTGCTCCATACAGAATAATGGCCCCCACATAGTCCTCCATACAGTATAATGGGCCCCACATAGTCCTCCATGCAGAATAATGGGCCTCACAAAGTACTCCATACAGAATAATGGTCCCACATAGTCCTCCATACAGAATAATGGCAACCACATAGTCCTCCATACAGTATAATGGGCCCCACATAGTCTTCCATACCGAATAATGGGCCACATAGTCACTCCATGCAGAATAATGGCCCCCACATAGTCCTCCATGCAGTATATTGGGCCCCACATAGTCCTCCATGCAGAATAATGGGCCTCACATTGTCCTCCATAGAGAATAATGGTCCCACATAGCCCTCCATACAGAATAATGGTTCCACAGAGTCCTCCATACAGTATAATGGCCCCACATAGTCCTACATACAGAATAATGGCCCCACATAGTCCTCCATACAGTATAATGGCCCCACATAGTCCTACATACAGAATAGTGGTCCCACATAGTCCTCCATACAGAAAAATGGCCCCCACATAGTGCTCCATACAGTATAATGGGCCCCACATAGTCCTCTATACAGAATAATGGTCCCACATAGTCCTCCATACAGACTAATGGGCCCCACATAGTCCTCCATATAGATTAATGGTCAAACATAGTCCTCCATACAGACAAATGGGCCCCACATAGTCCTCCATACAGAATAATGATCCCCCACAGTCCTCCATACAGAATAATGGTCCCACATAGTCCTCCATACAGAATAATGGTCCCACATAGTGCTCCATACAGAATAATGGCCCCCCACATAGTCCCCATACAGTATAATGGGCCCAACATAGTCCTCCATATAGAATAATGGGCCTCACATAGTCACTCCATACAGAATAATGGCCCCCACATAGTCCTCCATACAGACTACTGGGCCCCACATAGTCCTCCACACAGAATAATGGTCCCACAAAGTGCTCCATACAGAATATTGGACCCCACATAGTCCTCCATACAGTATAATGGGCCCCACATAGTCCTCCATGCGGAATAATGGGCCTCACATAGTCCTCCATACAGAATAATGGTCCCACATAGTCCTCCATACAGAATAATGGTCCCACATAGTCCTCCATACAGAATAATGGTCCCACATAGTCCTCCATACAGTATAATGGGCCCCACATAGTCCTCCATACAGAATAATGGGCCTCACATAGCCACTCCATACAGAATAGTGGGCCCCACATAGTCCTTCATACATTATAATGGGCTCCACATAGTCCTCCATGCAGAATAATGGGCCTCACATAGTCACTCCATACAGTATAATGGGCCCCACATAGTCCTCCATACAGAGTAATGGGCCTCACATAGTCACTCCATACAGAATAATGCCCCCCACATAGTCCTCCATGCAGTACAATGGGCCCCACATAGTCCTCCTTGCAGAATAATGGGCCTCACATAGTTCTCCATACAGAATAATGGTCCCACATAGTCCTCAATACAGAATAATGGTCCCACATAGTCCTCAATACAGAATAATGGTCCCACATAGTCCTCAATACAGAATAATGGTCCCACATAGTCCTCAATACAGAATAATGGTCCCACATAGTCCTCCACACAGAATAATAGTCCCACATAGTCCACAATACAGAATAATGGTCCCACATAGTCCTCCACACAGAATAATGGTTCCACATAGTCCTCCATACAGTATAATGGCCCCACATAGTCCTACATACAGAATAATGGCCCCACATAGTCCTCCATACAGAATAATGGCCCCCACATAGGCCTCCATACAGTATAATGGGCCCCACATAGTCCTCCATACAGAATAATGGTCCCACATAGTCCTCCATACAGACTAATGGGCCCCACATAGTCCTCCCTACAGGATAATGATCCCACACAGTCCTCCATACAGAATAATGGTCCCACATAGTCCTCCATACAGAATAATGGTCCCACATAGTGCTCCATACAGAATAATGGCCCCCGCATAGTCCTCCAAACAGTATAATGGGCCCCACATAGTCCTCCATACAGAATAATGGCCCCCGCATAGTCCTCCATACAGTATAATGGGCCCCACATAGTCCTCCATACAGAATAATGGGCCACATAGTCACTCCATTCAGAATAATGGCCCCCACATAGTCCTCTATGCAGTATAATGGGCCCCACATTGTCCTCCATACAGAATAATGGTCTCACATAGCCCTCCGTACAGAATAATGGTCCCACATAGTCCTTCATAGAGAATAATGGTCCCAAATAGCCCTCCATACAGTATAATGGTCCCAAATAGTCCTACATACAGAATAATGGCCCCACATAGTCCTCCATACAGAATGATGGCCCCCACATAGGCCTCCATACAGTATAATGGGCCCCACATAGTCCTCCATACAGAATAATGGTCCCACATAGTCCTCCACACAATATAATGGCCCCACATAGTCCTACATACAGAATAATGGCCCCACATAGTCCACCATACAGTATAATGGCCCCACATAGTCCTACATACAGAATAATGGCCCCTACATAGTCCTCCATACAATATAATGGGCCCCACATAGTCCTCCATACAGAATAATGGTCCCACATAGTCCTCCATACAGACAAATGGGCCCCACATAGTCCTCCATGTAGAATAATGGTCAAACATAGTCCTCCATACAGACTAATGGGACCCACATAGTCCTCCATACAGACTAATGGGCCCCACATAGTCCTCCATACAGAATAATGATCCCCCACAGTCCTCCATACAGAATAATGGTCCCACATAGTCCTCCATACAGAATAATATTCCATATAGTGCTCCATACAGAATAATGGCCCCCACATAGTCCCCCATACAGTATAATGGGCCCCACATAGTCCTCCATACAGAATAATGGGCCTCACATAGTCACTCCATACAGAATAATTGCCCCCACGTAGTCCTCCATACAGTATAATGGGCCCCACATAGTCCTCCATGCAGAATAATGGGCCCCACATAGTCCTCCATGCAGAATAATGGGCCCCACATAGTCCTCCATACAGTATAATGGGCCCCACATAGTCCTCCATGCAGAATAATGGGCCTCACATAGTCCTCCATACAGAATAATGGGCCCACATAGTCCTCCATACAGAATAATGGTCCCACATAGTCCTCCATACAGAATAATGGTCCCACATAGTCCTCCATGCAGAATAATGACCCCCACATAGTCCTCGATACAGTATAATGGGCCCCACATAGTCCTCCATACAGAATAATGGTCCCACATAGTCCTCCATACAGACTAATGGGCCCTACATAGTCCTCCATACAGAATAATGGTCACACATAGTCCTCCATACAGACTAATGGGCCCCACATAGTCCTCCATACACACTAATTGGCCCCACATAGTCCTCCATACTGAATAATGATCCCACACAGTCCTCCATACAGAATAATGGTCCCACATAGTCCTCCATAGAGAATAATGGTCCCACATAGTGCTCCATCCAGAATAATGGCCCCCACATAGTGCTCAATACAGTATAATGGGCCCCACATAGTCCTCCATACAGAATAATGGGCCTCACATAGTCACTCCATACAGAATAATGGCCCCCGCATAGTCCTCCATACAGTATAATGGGCTCCACATAGTCCTCCATGCAGAATAATGGGCCCCACATAGTCCTCGATACAGTATAATGGGCCCCACATAGTCCTCCATGCAGAATAATGGGCCTCACATAGTCCTCCATACAGAATAATGGGCCCACATAGTCCTCCATACAGAATAATGGTCCCACATAGTCCTCCATACAGAATAATGGTCCCACATAGTCCTCCATACAGAATAATGGTCCCACATAGTGCTCCATACAGAATAATGGCCCCCACATAGTGCTCAATACAGTATAATGGGCCCCACATAGTCCTCCATACAGAATAATGGGCCTCACATAGTCACTCCATACAGAATAGTGGGCCCCACATAGTCCTCCATACAGACTAATGGGCCCTACATAGTCCTCCATACAGAATAATGGTCACACATAGTCCTCCATACAGACTAATGGGCCCCACATAGTCCTCCATACAGAATAATGATCCTACAAAGTCTTCCATACAGAATAATGGTCCCACATAGTCCTCCATACAGAATAATGGTCCCACATAGTGCTCCATACAGAATAATGGCCCCCACATAGTCCTCCATACAGTATAATGGGCCCCACATAGTCCTCCATACAGAATAATGGGCCTCACATAGTCACTCCATACAGAATAGTGGGCCCCACATAGTCCTTCATACATTATAATGGGCTCCACATAGTCCTCCATGCAGAATAATGGGCCTCACATAGTCACTCCATACAGTATAATGGGCCCCACATAGTCCTCCATACAGAGTAATGGGCCTCACATAGTCACTCCATACAGAATAATGCCCCCCACATAGTCCTCCATGCAGTATAATGGGCCCCACATAGTCCTCCATGCAGAATAATGGGCCTCACATAGTTCTCCATACAGAATAATGGTCCCACATAGTCCTCAATACAGAATAATGGTCCCACATAGTCCTCCACACAGAATAATGGTCCCACATAGTCCTCCACACAGAATAATGGTCCCACATAGTCCTCAATACAGAATAATGGTCCCACATAGTCCTCCACACAGAATAATAGCCCCACATAGTCCTGCATACAGAATAATGGCCCCACATAGTCCACCATACAGTATAATGGCCCCACATAGTCCTGCATACAGAATAATGGCCCCACAAAGTCCTCCATACAGAATAATGGCCCCTACATAGTCCTCCATACAATATAATGGGCCCCACATAGTCCTCCATACAGAATAATGGTCCCACATAGTCCTCCATACAGACAAATGGGCCCCACATTGTCCTCCATGTAGAATAATGGTCAAACATAGTCCTCCATACAGAATAGTGGGCCCCACATAGTCCTTCATACATTATAATGGGCTCCACATAGTCCTCCATGCAGAATAATGGGCCTCACATAGTCACTCCATACAGTATAATGGGCCCCACATAGTCCTCCATACAGAGTAATGGGCCTCACATAGTCACTCCATACAGAATAATGCCCCCCACATAGTCCTCCATGCAGTATAATGGGCCCCACATAGTCCTCCATGCAGAATAATGGGCCTCACATAGTTCTCCATACAGAATAATGGTCCCACATAGTCCTCAATACAGAATAATGGTCCCACATAGTCCTCCACACAGAATAATGGTCCCACATAGTCCTCCACACAGAATAATGGTCCCACATAGTCCTCAATACAGAATAATGGTCCCACATAGTCCTCCACACAGAATAATAGCCCCACATAGTCCTGCATACAGAATAATGGCCCCACATAGTCCACCATACAGTATAATGGCCCCACATAGTCCTGCATACAGAATAATGGCCCCACAAAGTCCTCCATACAGAATAATGGCCCCTACATAGTCCTCCATACAATATAATGGGCCCCACATAGTCCTCCATACAGAATAATGGTCCCACATAGTCCTCCATACAGACAAATGGGCCCCACATTGTCCTCCATGTAGAATAATGGTCAAACATAGTCCTCCATACAGAATAGTGGGCCCCACATAGTCCTTCATACATTATAATGGGCTCCACATAGTCCTCCATGCAGAATAATGGGCCTCACATAGTCACTCCATACAGTATAATGGGCCCCACATAGTCCTCCATACAGAGTAATGGGCCTCACATAGTCACTCCATACAGAATAATGCCCCCCACATAGTCCTCCATGCAGTATAATGGGCCCCACATAGTCCTCCATGCAGAATAATGGGCCTCACATAGTTCTCCATACAGAATAATGGTCCCACATAGTCCTCAATACAGAATAATGGTCCCACATAGTCCTCCACACAGAATAATGGTCCCACATAGTCCTCCACACAGAATAATGGTCCCACATAGTCCTCAATACAGAATAATGGTCCCACATAGTCCTCCACACAGAATAATAGCCCCACATAGTCCTGCATACAGAATAATGGCCCCACATAGTCCACCATACAGTATAATGGCCCCACATAGTCCTGCATACAGAATAATGGCCCCACAAAGTCCTCCATACAGAATAATGGCCCCTACATAGTCCTCCATACAATATAATGGGCCCCACATAGTCCTCCATACAGAATAATGGTCCCACATAGTCCTCCATACAGACAAATGGGCCCCACATTGTCCTCCATGTAGAATAATGGTCAAACATAGTCCTCCATAAAGACTAATGGGACCCACATAGTCCTCCATTCAGACTAATGGGCCCCACATAGTCCTCCATACAGAATAATGATCCCCCACAGTCCTCCATACAGAATAATGGTCCCACATAGTCCTCCATACAGAATAATGTTCCACATAGTGCTCCATACAGAATAATGGCCCCCACATAGTCCTCCATACAGTATAATGGGCCCCAGCGTCCTTCATGCAGAATAATGGGGCTCACATAGTACTCCATGCAGAATAATGGTCCCACATAGTCCTCCATACATAATAATGGCCCCCACATAGTCCTCCATACAGACTAATGGGCCCCACATAGTCCTCCATACAGACAAATAGGCCCCACATAGTCCTCCATACAGACAAATGGGCCCCACATAGTCCTCCATACAGACTAATGGGCCCCACATAGTCCTCCATACAGACTAATGGGCCCCACATAGTCCTCCATACAGACTAATGGGCCCCACATAGTCCTCCATACAGAAAAATAATTCCACACAGTCCTCCATACAGAATAATGGTCCCACACAGTCCACCATACAGAATAATGGCCGCCACATAGTCCTACATACAGTATAATGGGCCCAACATAGTCCTACATACAGTATAATGGGCCCCACATAGTCCTCCATACAGAATAATGGGCCTCACATAGTCCTCCATACAGAATAATGGGCCTCACATAGTCCTCCATACAGAATAATGGTCCCACATCGTCCTCCATACAGAATAATGATCCCACATAGTCCTCCATACAGAATAATGGTCCCACATAGTGCTACATACAGAATAGAGGCCCCCACATAGTCCTCCAGACAGAATAATGGGCCCCACATAGTCTTCCATACAGAATAATGGTCACACATAGTCCTCCATACAGACTAATGGGCCCCACATAGTCCTCCATACAGAATAATGGGCCCCACATAGTCTTGCATGCAGAATAATGGGCCTCACATAGTCACTCCATACAGTGTAATGGGCTCCACATAGTCCTCCATACAGACTAATGGGCCCCACATAGTCCTCCATACAGACAAATGGGCCCCACATAGTCCTCCATACAGACTAATGGGCCCCACATAGTCCTCCATACAGAATAATGATCCCACACAGTCCTCCATACAGAATAATGATCCCACACAGTCCTCCATACAGAATAATGGTCCCACATAGTCCACCATACAGAATAATGGCCGCCACATAGTCCTACATACAGTATAATGAGCCCCACATAGTCCTACATACAGTATAATGGGCCCCACATAGTCCTCCATACAGAATAATGGGCCTCACATAGTCCTCCATACAGAATAATGGTCCCACATAGTCCTCCATACAGAATAATGGTCCCACATAGTCCTCCATACAGAATAATGGTCCCACATAGTGCTACATACAGAATAGAGGCCCCCACATAGTCCTCCATACAGTATAATGGGCCCACATAGTCCTCCATGCAGAATAATGGGCCTCACATAGTTCTCCATAAAGAATAATGGTCCCACATAGTCCTCCATACAGAATAATGGTCCCACATAGTCCTCCATACAGAATAATGGTCCCACATAGTGCTCCATACAGAATAATGGCCCCCACATAGTCCTCCATACAGTATAATGGGCCCCACATAGTCCTCCATGCAGAATAATGGGCCTCACAAAGTACTCCATACAGAATAATGGTCCCGCATAGTCCTCCATACAGAATAATGGCAACCACATACTCCTCCATACAGTATAATGGGCCCCACATAGTCTTCCATACCGAATAATGGGCCACATAGTCACTCCATACAGAATAATGGCCACCACATAGTCCTCCATGCAGTATATTGGGCCCCACATAGTCCTCCATGCAGAATAATGGGCCTCACATAGTCCTCCATACAGAATAATGGTCCCACATAGCCCTCCATACAGAATAATGGTTCCACAGAGACCTCCATACAGTATAATGGCCCCACATAGTCCTACATACAGAATAATGGCCCCACATAGTCCTCCATACAGTATAATGGCCCCACATAGTCCTCCATACAGTATAATGGCCCCACATAGTCCTACATACAGAATAGTGGCCCCACATAGTCCTCCATACAGAATAATGGCCCCCACATAGTGCTCCATACAGTATAATGTGCCCCACATAGTCCTCTATACAGAATAATGGTCCCACATAGTCCTCCATACAGAATAATGGGCCCCACATAGTCCTTCATACAGACTAATGGGCCCCACATAGTCCTCCATATAGATTAATGGTCAAACATAGTCCTCCATACAGACTAATGGGCCCCACATAGTCCTCCATACAGACTAATGGGCCCCACATAGTCCTCCATACAGAATAATGATCCCCCACAGTCCTCCATACAGAATAATGGTCCCACATAGTCCTCCATACAGAATAATGGTCCCACATAGTGCTCCATACAGAATAATTGTCCCACATAGTGCTCCATACAGAATAATGGCCCCCACATAGTCCCCATACAGTATAATGGGCCCAACATAGTCCTCCATATAGAATAATGGGCCTCACATAGTCACTCCATACTGAATAATGGCCCCCACATAGTCCTCCATACAGACTACTGGGCCCCACATAGTCCTCCATACAGAATAATGGCCCCCACATAGTGCTCAATACAGTATAATGGGCCCCACATAGTCCTCCATACAGAATAATGGGCCTCACATAGTCACTCCATACAGAATAATGGGCCTCACATAGTCACTCCATACAGTGTAATGGGCTCCACATAGTCCTCCATGCAGAATAATGGGCCCCACATAGTCCTCCATACAGTATAATGGGCCCCACATAGTCCTCCATGCAGAATAACGGGCCTCACATAGTCCTCCATACAGAATAATGGGCCTCACATAGTCCTCCATACAGAATAATGGGCCCACATAGTCCTCCATACAGAATAATGGTCCCACATAGTCCTCCATACAGAATAATGGTCCCACATAGTCCTCCATACAGAATAATGGCCCCCACATAGTCCTCCCTACAGAATAATGATCCCACACAGTCCTCTATACAGAATAATGGTCCCACATAGTCCTCCATACAGAATAATGGTCCCACATAGTGCTCCATACAGAATAATGACCCCCGCATAGTCCTCCATACAGTATAATGGGCCCCACATGGTCCTCCATACAGAATAATGGGCCACATAGTCACTCCATACAGAATAATGGCCCCCACATAGTCCTCTATGCAGTATAATGGGCCCCACATAGTCCTCCATACAGAATAATGGTCTCACATAGCCCTCCGTACAGAATAATGGTCCCACATAGTCCTTCATACAGAATAATGACCCCACATAGTCCACCATACAGTATAATGGCCCCACATAGTCCTACATACAGAATAATGGCCCCTACATAGTCCTCCATACAATATAATAGGCCCCACATAGTCCTCCATACAGAATAATGGTCCCACATAGTCCTCCATACAGACAAATGGGCCCCACATAGTCCTCCATGTAGAATAATGGTCAAACATAGTCCTCCATACAGACTAATCGGACCCACATAGTCCTCCATACAGACTAATGGGCCCCACATAGTCCTCCATACAGAATAATGTTCCACATAGTGCTCCATACAGAATAATGGCCCCCACATAGTCCCCCATACAGTATAATGGGCCCCACATAGTCCTCCATACAGAATAATGGGCCTCACATAGTCACTCCATACAGAATAATGGCCCCCACATAGTCCTCCATATAGTATAATGGGCCCCACATAGTCCTCCATGCAGAATAATGGGCCCCACATAGTCCTCCATACAGTATAATGGGCCCCACATAGTCCTCCATGCAGAATAATGGGCCTCACATAGTCCTCCATACAGAATAATTGGCCCACATAGTCCTCCATACAGAATAATGGGCCCACATAGTCCTCCATACAGAATAATGGTCCCACATAGTCCTCCATACAGAATAATGGTCCCACATAGTCCTCCATACAGAGTAATGGCCTCCACATAGTCCTCGATACAGTATAATGGGCCACACATAGTCCTCCATACAGAATAATGGTCCCACATAGTCCTCCATACAGACTAATGGGCCCTACATAGTTCTCCATACAGAATAATGGTCACACATAGTCCTCCATACAGACTAATGGGCCCCACATAGTCCTCCATACAGACTAATGGGCCCCACATAGTCCTCCATACAGACTAATGGGCCCCACATAGTCCTCCATACAGACTAATGGGCCCCACAGAGTCCTCCATACAGAATAATGATCCCACACAGTCCTCCATACAGAATAATGGTCCCACATAGTCCTCCATACAGAATAATGGTCCCACATAGTGCTCCATACAGAATAATGGCCCCCACATAGTGCTCAATACAGTATAATGGGCCCCACATAGTCCTCCATGCAGAATAATGGGCCTCACATAGTCACTCCATACAGAATAGTGGGCCCCACATAGTCCTCCATACATTATAATGGGCCCCACATAGTCCTCCATGCAGAATAAAGGGCCTCACATAGTCACTCCATACAGTATAATGGGCCCCACATAGTCCTCCATACAGAATAATGGGCCTCACATAGTCACTCCATACAGAATAATGGCCCCCACATAGCCGTCCATGCAGTATAATGGGCCCCACATAGTCATCCATGCAGAATAATGGGCCTCACATAGTCCTCCATACAGAATAATGGTCCCACATAGTCCTCAATACAGAATAATGGTCCCACATAGTCCTCCACACAGAATAATGGTCCCACATAGTCCTCAATACAGAATAATGGTCCCACATAGTCCTCCACACAGAATAATGGTCCCACATAGTCCTCAATACAGAATAATGGTCCCACATAGTCCTCCACACAGAATAATGGTCCCACATAGTCCTCCATAAAGTATAATGGCCCCACATAGTCCTACATACAGAATAATGGCCCCACATAGTCCTCCATACAGAATAATGGCCCCCACAAAGGCCTCCATACAGTATAATGGGCCCCACATAGTCCTCCATACAGAATAATGGTCCCACATAGTGCTCCATACAGAATAATGGCCCCCACATAGTCCTCCATACAGTATAATGGGCCCCACATAGTCCTCCATGCAGAATAATGGGCCTCACAAAGTACTCCATACAGAATAATGGTCCCACATAGTCCTCCATACAGAATAATGGCAACCACATAGTCCTCCATACAGTATAATGGGCCCCACATAGTCTTCCATACCGAATAATGGGCCACATAGTCACTCCATACAGAATAATGGCCCCCACATAGTCCTCCATGCAGTATATTGGGCCCCACATAGTCCTCCATGCAGAATAATGGGCCTCACATTGTCCTCCATAGAGAATAATGGTCCCACATAGCCCTCCATACAGAATAATGGTTCCACAGAGTCCTCCATACAGTATAATGGCCCCACATAGTCCTACATACAGAATAATGGCCCCACATAGTCCTCCATACAGTATAATGGCCCCACATAGTCCTACATACAGAATAGTGGTCCCACATAGTCCTCCATACAGAAAAATGGCCCCCAAATAGTGCTCCATACAGTATAATGGGCCCCACATAGTCCTCTATACAGAATAATGGTCCCACATAGTCCTCCATACAGACTAATGGGCCCCACATAGTCCTCCATATAGATTAATGGTCAAACATAGTCCTCCATACAGACAAATGGGCCCCACATAGTCCTCCATACAGAATAATGATCCCCCACAGTCCTCCATACAGAATAATGGTCCCACATAGTCCTCCATACAGAATAATGGTCCCACATAGTGCTCCATACAGAATAATGGCCCCCCACATAGTCCCCATACAGTATAATGGGCCCAACATAGTCCTCCATATAGAATAATGGGCCTCACATAGTCACTCCATACAGAATAATGGCTCCCACATAGTCCTCCATACAGACTACTGGGCCCCACATAGTCCTCCACACAGAATAATGGTCCCACAAAGTGCTCCATACAGAATAATGGACCCCACATAGTCCTCCATACAGTATAATGGGCCCCACATAGTCCTCCATGCGGAATAATGGGCCTCACATAGTCCTCCATACAGAATAATGGTCCCACATAGTCCTCCATACAGAATAATGGTCCCACATAGTCCTCCATACAGAATAATGGTCCCACATAGTCCTCCATACAGTATAATGGGCCCCACATAGTCCTCCATACAGAATAATGGGCCTCACATAGCCACTCCATACAGAATAGTGGGCCCCACATAGTCCTTCATACATTATAATGGGCTCCACATAGTCCTCCATGCAGAATAATGGGCCTCACATAGTCACTCCATACAGTATAATGGGCCCCACATAGTCCTCCATACAGAGTAATGGGCCTCACATAGTCACTCCATACAGAATAATGCCCCCCACATAGTCCTCCATGCAGTACAATGGGCCCCACATAGTCCTCCATGCAGAATAATGGGCCTCACATAGTTCTCCATACAGAATAATGGTCCCACATAGTCCTCAATACAGAATAATGGTCCCACATAGTCCTCAATACAGAATAATGGTCCCACATAGTCCTCAATACAGAATAATGGTCCCACATAGTCCTCAATACAGAATAATGGTCCCACATAGTCCTCCACACAGAATAATAGTCCCACATAGTCCACAATACAGAATAATGGTCCCACATAGTCCTCCACACAGAATAATGGTTCCACATAGTCCTCCATACAGTATAATGGCCCCACATAGTCCTACATACAGAATAATGGCCCCACATAGTCCTCCATACAGAATAATGGCCCCCACATAGGCCTCCATACAGTATAATGGGCCCCACATAGTCCTCCATACAGAATAATGGTCCCACATAGTCCTCCATACAGACTAATGGGCCCCACATAGTCCTCCCTACAGGATAATGATCCCACACAGTCCTCCATACAGAATAATGGTCCCACATAGTCCTCCATACAGAATAATGGTCCCACATAGTGCTCCATACAGAATAATGGCCCCCGCATAGTCCTCCAAACAGTATAATGGGCCCCACATAGTCCTCCATACAGAATAATGGCCCCCGCATAGTCCTCCATACAGTATAATGGGCCCCACATAGTCCTCCATACAGAATAATGGGCCACATAGTCACTCCATTCAGAATAATGGCCCCCACATAGTCCTCTATGCAGTATAATGGGCCCCACATTGTCCTCCATACAGAATAATGGTCTCACATAGCCCTCCGTACAGAATAATGGTCCCACATAGTCCTTCATAGAGAATAATGGTCCCAAATAGCCCTCCATACAGTATAATGGTCCCAAATAGTCCTACATACAGAATAATGGCCCCACATAGTCCTCCATACAGAATGATGGCCCCCACATAGGCCTCCATACAGTATAATGGGCCCCACATAGTCCTCCATACAGAATAATGGTCCCACATAGTCCTCCACACAATATAATGGCCCCACATAGTCCTACATACAGAATAATGGCCCCACATAGTCCACCATACAGTATAATGGCCCCACATAGTCCTACATACAGAATAATGGCCCCTACATAGTCCTCCATACAATATAATGGGCCCCACATAGTCCTCCATACAGAATAATGGTCCCACATAGTCCTCCATACAGACAAATGGGCCCCACATAGTCCTCCATGTAGAATAATGGTCAAACATAGTCCTCCATACAGACTAATGGGACCCACATAGTCCTCCATACAGACTAATGGGCCCCACATAGTCCTCCATACAGAATAATGATCCCCCACAGTCCTCCATACAGAATAATGGTCCCACATAGTCCTCCATACAGAATAATATTCCATATAGTGCTCCATACAGAATAATGGCCCCCACATAGTCCCCCATACAGTATAATGGGCCCCACATAGTCCTCCATACAGAATAATGGGCCTCACATAGTCACTCCATACAGAATAATTGCCCCCACGTAGTCCTCCATACAGTATAATGGGCCCCACATAGTCCTCCATGCAGAATAATGGGCCCCACATAGTCCTCCATGCAGAATAATGGGCCCCACATAGTCCTCCATACAGTATAATGGGCCCCACATAGTCCTCCATGCAGAATAATGGGCCTCACATAGTCCTCCATACAGAATAATGGGCCCACATAGTCCTCCATACAGAATAATGGTCCCACATAGTCCTCCATACAGAATAATGGTCCCACATAGTCCTCCATACAGAATAATGACCCCCACATAGTCCTCGATACAGTATAATGGGCCCCACATAGTCCTCCATACAGAATAATGGTCCCACATAGTCCTCCATACAGACTAATGGGCCCTACATAGTCCTCCATACAGAATAATGGTCACACATAGTCCTCCATACAGACTAATGGGCCCCACATAGTCCTCCATACACACTAATTGGCCCCACATAGTCCTCCATACTGAATAATGATCCCACACAGTCCTCCATACAGAATAATGGTCCCACATAGTCCTCCATAGAGAATAATGGTCCCACATAGTGCTCCATCCAGAATAATGGCCCCCACATAGTGCTCAATACAGTATAATGGGCCCCACATAGTCCTCCATACAGAATAATGGGCCTCACATAGTCACTCCATACAGAATAATGGCCCCCGCATAGTCCTCCATACAGTATAATGGGCTCCACATAGTCCTCCATGCAGAATAATGGGCCCCACATAGTCCTCGATACAGTATAATGGGCCCCACATAGTCCTCCATGCAGAATAATGGGCCTCACATAGTCCTCCATACAGAATAATGGGCCCACATAGTCCTCCATACAGAATAATGGTCCCACATAGTCCTCCATACAGAATAATGGTCCCACATAGTCCTCCATACAGAATAATGGTCCCACATAGTGCTCCATACAGAATAATGGCCCCCACATAGTGCTCAATACAGTATAATGGGCCCCACATAGTCCTCCATACAGTATAATGGGCCTCACATAGTCACTCCATACAGAATAGTGGGCCCCACATAGTCCTCCATACAGACTAATGGGCCCTACATAGTCCTCCATACAGAATAATGGTCACACATAGTCCTCCATACAGACTAATGGGCCCCACATAGTCCTCCATACAGAATAATGATCCTACAAAGTCTTCCATACAGAATAATGGTCCCACATAGTCCTCCATACAGAATAATGGTCCCACATAGTGCTCCATACAGAATAATGGCCCCCACATAGTCCTCCATACAGTATAATGGGCCCCACATAGTCCTCCATACAGAATAATGGGCCTCACATAGTCACTCCATACAGAATAGTGGGCCCCACATAGTCCTTCATACATTATAATGGGCTCCACATAGTCCTCCATGCAGAATAATGGGCCTCACATAGTCACTCCATACAGTATAATGGGCCCCACATAGTCCTCCATACAGAGTAATGGGCCTCACATAGTCACTCCATACAGAATAATGCCCCCCACATAGTCCTCCATGCAGTATAATGGGCCCCACATAGTCCTCCATGCAGAATAATGGGCCTCACATAGTTCTCCATACAGAATAATGGTCCCACATAGTCCTCAATACAGAATAATGGTCCCACATAGTCCTCCACACAGAATAATGGTCCCACATAGTCCTCCACACAGAATAATGGTCCCACATAGTCCTCAATACAGAATAATGGTCCCACATAGTCCTCCACACAGAATAATAGCCCCACATAGTCCTGCATACAGAATAATGGCCCCACATAGTCCACCATACAGTATAATGGCCCCACATAGTCCTGCATACAGAATAATGGCCCCACAAAGTCCTCCATACAGAATAATGGCCCCTACATAGTCCTCCATACAATATAATGGGCCCCACATACTCCTCCATACAGAATAATGGTCCCACATAGTCCTCCATACAGACAAATGGGCCCCACATAGTCCTCCATGTAGAATAATGGTCAAACATAGTCCTCCATACAGACTAATGGGACCCACATAGTCCTCCATTCAGACTAATGGGCCCCACATAGTCCTCCATACAGAATAATGATCCCCCACAGTCCTCCATACAGAATAATGGTCCCACATAGTCCTCCATACAGAATAATGTTCCACATAGTGCTCCATACAGAATAATGGCCCCCACATAGTCCCCCATACAGTATAATGGGCCCCACATAGTCCTCCATACAGAATAATGGGCCTCACATAGTCACTCCATACAGAATAATGGCCACCACATAGTCCTCCATACAGTATAATGGGCCCCACATAGTCCTCCATGCAGAATAATGGGCCCCACATAGTCCTCCATACAGTATAATGGGCCCCACATAGTCCTCCATGCAGAATAATGGGCCTCACATAGTCCTCCATACAGAATAATGGGCACACATAGTCCTTCATACAGAATAATGGTCCCACATAGTCCTCCATACAGAATAATGGTCCCACATAGTCCTCCATACAGAATAATGGCCCCCATATAGTCCTCCCTACAGATTAATGATCCCACACAGTCCTCTATACAGAATAATGGTCCCACATAGTCCTCCATACAGAATAATGGTACCACATAGTGCTCCATACAGAATAATGGCCCCCGCATAGTCCTCCATACAGTATAATGGGCCCCACATAATTCTCCATACAGAATAATGGGCCACATAGTCACTCCATACAGAATAATGGCCCCCACATAGTCCTCTATGCAGTATAATGGGCCCCACATAGTCCTCCATACAGAATAATGGTCTCACATAGCCCTCCGTACAGAATAATGGTCCCACATAGTCCTTCATAGAGAATAATGGTCCCACATAGTCCTCCATGCAGAATAATGGGCCTCACATAGTCCTCCATACAGAATAATGGTCCCACATAGTCCTCCATACAGAATAATGGTCCCACATAGTCCTCCATACAGAATAATGGTCCCACATAGAGCTCTATACAGAATAATGGCCCCACATAGTCTTCCCTACAGTATAATGGGCCCCACATAGTCCTCCATACAGAATAATGGGCCTCACATAGTCCTCCATACAGAATAATGGTCCCACATAGTCCTCCATTCAGAATAATGGTCCCACATAGTCCTCCATACAGAATAATGGCCCCCACATAGTCCTCCATACAGTATAATTGGCCCCACATAGTCCTCCATACAGAATAATGGTCCCACATAGTCCTCCATACAGACTAATGGGCCCTACATAGTCCTCCATACAGAATAATGGTCACACATAGTCCTCCATACAGACTAATGGGCCCCACATAGTCCTCCATACAGAATAATGATCCTACACAGTCTTCCATACAGAATAATGGTCCCACATAGTCCTCCATACAGAATAATGGTCCCACATAGTGCTCCATACAGAATAATGGCCCCCACATAGTCCTCCATACAGTATAATGGGCCCCACATAGTCCTCCATACAGAATAATGGGCCTCACATAGTCACTCCATACAGAATAGTGGGCCCCACATAGTCCTTCATACATTATAATGGGCTCCACATGGTCCTCCATGCAGAATAATGGGCCTCACATAGTCACTCCATACAGTATAATGGGCCCCACATAGTCCTCCATACAGAGTAATGGGCCTCACATAGTCACTCCATACAGAATAATGCCCCCCACATAGTCCTCCATGCAGTATAATGGGCCCCACATAGTCCTCCATGCAGAATAATGGGCCTCACATAGTTCTCCATACAGAATAATGGTCCCACATAGTCCTCAATACAGAATAATGGTCCCACATAGTCCTCAATACAGAATAATGGTCCCACATAGTCCTCCACACAGAATAATGGTCCCACATAGTCGTCAATACAGAATAATTGTCGCACATAGTCCTCCACACAGAATAATAGTCCCACATAGTCCTCAATACAGAATAATGGTCCCACATAGTCCTCCACACAGAATAATGGTCCCACATGGTCCTCCATACAGTATAATGGCCCCACATAGTCCTACATACAGAATAATGGCCCCACATAGTCCTCCATACAGAATAATGGCCCCCACATAAGCCTCCATACAGTATAATGGGCCCCACATAGTCCTCCATACAGAATAATGGTCCCATATAGTCCTCCATACAGACTAATGGGCCCCACATAGTCCTCCCTACAGAATAATGATCCCACACAGTCCTCTATACAGAATAATGGTCCCACATAGTCCTCCATACAGAATAATGGTCCCACATAGTGCTCCATACAGAATAATGGCCCCCGCATAGTCATCCATACAGTATAATGGGCCCCACATAGTCCTCCATACAGAATAATGGGCCACATAGTCACTCCATACAGAATAATGGCCCCCACATAGTCCTCTATGCAGTATAATGGGCCCCACATAGTCCTCCATGCAGAATAATGGTCTCACATAGCCCTCCGTACAGAATAATGGTCCCACATAGTCCTTCATAGAGAATAATGGTCCCAAATAGCCCTCCATACAGTATAATGGTCCCAAATAGTCCTCCATACAGTATAATGACCCGACATAGTCCTGCATACAGAATAATGGCCCCACATAGTCCACCATACAGTATAATGGCCCCACATAGTCCTACATACAGAATAATGGCCCCACAAAGTCCTCCATACAGAATAATGGCCCCTACATAGTCCTCCATACAATATAATGGGCCCCACATAGTCCTCCAAACAGAATAATGGTCCCACATAGTCCTCCATACAGACAAATGGGCCCCACATAGTCCTCCATGTAGAATAATGGTCAAACATAGTCCTCCATACAGACTAATGGGACCCACATAGTCCTCCATACAGACTAATGGGCCCCACATAGTCCTCCATACAGAATAATGATCCCCCACAGTCCTCCATACAGAATAATGGTCACACATAGTCCTCCATACAGAATAATGTTCCACATAGTGCTCCATACAGAATAGTGGCCCCCACATAGTCCCCCATACAGTATAATGGGCCCCACATAGTCCTCCATACAGAATAATGGGCCTTACATAGTCACTCCATACAGAATAATGGCCCCCACATAGTCCTCCATACAGTATAATGGGCCCCACATAGTCCTCCATGCAGAATAATGGGCCCCACATAGTCCTCCATACAGTATAATGGGCCCCACATAGTCCTCCATGCAGAATAATGGGCCTCACATAGTCCTCCATACAGAATAATGGGCCCACATAGTCCTCCATACAGAATAATGGTCCCACACAGTCCTCCATACAGAATAATGGTCCCACAAAGTCCTCCATACAGAATAATGGCCCCCACATAGTCCTCCCTACAGAATAATGATCCCACACAGTCCTCTATACAGAATAATGGTCCCACATAGTCCTCCATACAGAATAATGGTCCCACATAGTGCTCCATACAGAATAATGGCCCCCGCATAGTCCTCCATACAGTATAATGGGCCCCACATAGTCCTCCATACAGAATATTGGGCCACATAGTCACTCCATACAGAATAATGGCCCCCACATAGTCCTCTATGCAGTATAATGGGCCCCACATAGTCCTCCATACAGAATAATGGTCTCACATAGCCCTCCGTACAGAATAATGGTCCCTCATAGTCCTTCATAGAGAATAATGGTCCCAAATAGTCCTCCACACAGTATAATGGCCCCACATAGTCCTACATACAGAATAATGGCCCCACATAGTCCACCATACAGTATAATGGCCCACATAGTCCTACATACAGAATAATGGCCCATACATAGTCCTCCATACAATATAATGGGCCCCACATAGTCCTCCATACAGAATAATGGTCCCACATAGTCCTCCATACAGACAAATGGGCCCCACATAGTGCTCCATGTAGAATAATGGGCCCCACATAGTCCTCCATACAGAATAATGATCCCCCACAGTCCTCCATACAGAATAATGGTCCCACATAGTCCTCCATACAGAATAATGTTCCACATAGTGCTCCATACAGAATAATGGCCCCCACATAGTCCCCCATACAGTATAATGGGCCCCACATAGTCCTCCATACAGAATAATGGGCCTCACATAGTCACTCCATACAGAATAATTGCCCCCACGTAGTCCTCCATACAGTATAATGGGCCCCACATAGTCCTCCATGCAGAATAATGGGCCCCACATAGTCCTCCATGCAGAATAATGGGCCCCACATAGTCCTCCATACAGTATAATGGGCCCCACATAGTCCTCCATGCAGAATAATGGGCCTCACATAGTCCTCCATAGAGAATAATGGCCCCACATAGTCCTCCATACAGAATAATGGTCCCACATAGTCCTCCATACAGAATAATGGTCCCACATAGTCCTCCATACAGAATAATGGCCCCCACATAGTCCTCGATACAGTATAATGGGCCCCACATAGTCCTCCATACAGAATAATGGTCCCACATAGTCCTCCATACAGACTAATGGGCCCTACATAGTCCTCCATACAGAATAATGGTCACACATAGTCCTCCATACAGACTAATGGGCCCCACATAGTCCTCCATTCACACTAATTGGCCCCACATAGTCCTCCATACTGAATAATGATCCCACACAGTCCTCCATACAGAATAATGGTCCCACATAGTCCTCCATACAGAATAATGGTCCCACATAGTGCTCCATACAGAATAATGGCCCCCACATAGTGCTCAATACAGTATAATGGGCCCCACATAGTCCTCCATACAGAATAATGGGCCTCACATAGTCACTCCATACAGAATAATGGCCCCCGCATAGTCCTCCATACAGGATAATGGGCTCCACATAGTCCTCCATGCAGAATAATGGGCCCCACATAGTCCTCCATACAGTATAATGGGCCCCACATAGTGCTCCATACAGAATAATGGTCCCACATAGTCCTCCGTACAGAATAATGGCCCCCACATAGTCCTCCCTACAGAATAATGATCCCACACAGTCCTCTATACAGAATAATGGTCCCACACAGTCCTCCATACAGAATAATGGTCCCACATAGTGCTCCATACAGAATAATGGCCCCCGCATAGTCCTCCATACAGTATAATGGGCCCCACATAGTCCTCCATACAGAATAATGGGCCACATAGTCACTCCATACAGAATAATGGCCCTCACATAGTCCTCTATGCTGTATAATGGGCCCCACATAGTCCTCCATACAGAATAATGGTCTCACATAGCCCTCCGTACAGAATAATGGTCCCACATAGTCCTTCATAGAGAATAATGGTCCCAAATAGTCCTCCACACAGTATAATGGCCCCACATAGTCCTACATACAGAATAATGGCCCCACATAGTCCACCATACAGTATAATGGCCCCACATAGTCCTAGATACAGAATAATGGCCCCTACATAGTCCTCCATACAATATAATGGGCCCCACATAGTCCTCCATACAGAATAATGGTCCCACATAGTCCTCCATACAGACAAATGGGCCCCACATAGTCCTCCATGTAGAGTAATGGTCAAACATAGTCCTCCATACAGACTAATGGGACCCACATAGTCCTGCATACAGACTAATGGGCCCCACATAGTCCTCCATACAGAATAATGATCCCCCACAGTCCTCCATACAGAATAATGGTCCGACATAGTCCTCCATACAGAATAATGTTCCACATAGTGCTCCATACAGAATAATGGCCCCCACATAGTCCCCCATACAGTATAATGGGCCCCACATAGTCCTCCATACAGAATAATGGGCCTCACATAGTTACTCCATACAGAATAATTGCCCCCACATAGTCCTCCATACAGTATAATGGGCCCCACATAGTCCTCCATGCAGAATAATGGGCCCCACATAGTCCTCCATGCAGAATAATGGGCCCCACATAGTCCTCCATGCAGAATAATGGGCCTCACATAGTCCTCCATGCAGAATAATGGGCGCACATAGTCCTCCATACAGAATAATGGTCCCACATAGTCCTCCATACAGAATAATGGTCCCACATAGTCCTCCATACAGAATAATGGCCCCCACATAGTCCTCAATACAGTATAATGGGCCCCACATAGTCCTCCATACAGAATAATGGTCCCACATAGTCCTCCATACAGACTAATGGGCCCTACATAGTCCTCCATACAGAATAATGGTCACACATAGTCCACCATACAGACTAATGGGCCCCACATAGTCCTCCATACAGAATAATGGTCCCACATAGTCCTCCATACAGACTAATGGGCCCCACATAGTCCTCCATGTAGAATAATGGTCAAACATAGTCCTCCATACAGACTAATGGGACCCACATAGTCCTCCATTCAGACTAATGGGCCCCACATAGTCCTCCATACAGAATAATGATCCCCCACAGTCCTCCATACAGAATAATGGTCCCACATAGTCACTCCATACAGAATAATGGCCACCACATAGTCCTCCATACAGTATAATGGGCCCCACATAGTCCTCCATGCAGAATAATGGGCCCCACATAGTCCTCCATACAGTATAATGGGCCCCACATAGTCCTCCATGCAGAATAATGGGCCTCACATAGTCCTTCATACAGAATAATGGGCACACATAGTCCTTCATACAGAATAATGGTCCCACATAGTCCTCCATACAGAATAATGGCCCCCATATAGTCCTCCCTACAGATTAATGATCCCACACAGTCCTCTATACAGAATAATGGTCCCACATAGTCCTCCATACAGAATAATGGTACCACATAGTGCTCCATACAGAATAATGGCCCCCGCATAGTCCTCCATACAGTATAATGGGCCCCACATAATTCTCCATACAGAATAATGGGCCACATAGTCACTCCATACAGAATAATGGCCCCCACATAGTCCTCTATGCAGTATAATGGGCCCCACATAGTCCTCCATACAGAATAATGGTCTCACATAGCCCTCCGTACAGAATAATGGTCCCACATAGTCCTTCATAGAGAATAATGGTCCCACATAGTCCTCCATGCAGAATAATGGGCCTCACATAGTCCTCCATACAGAATAATGGTCCCACATAGTCCTCCATACAGAATAATGGTCCCACATAGTCCTCCATACAGAATAATGGTCCCACATAGAGCTCTATACAGAATAATGGCCCCACATAGTCTTCCCTACAGTATAATGGGCCCCACATAGTCCTCCATACAGAATAATGGGCCTCACATAGTCCTCCATACAGAATAATGGTCCCACATAGTCCTCCATTCAGAATAATGGTCCCACATAGTCCTCCATACAGAATAATGGCCCCCACATAGTCCTCCATACAGTATAATTGGCCCCACATAGTCCTCCATACAGAATAATGGTCCCACATAGTCCTCCATACAGACTAATGGGCCCTACATAGTCCTCCATACAGAATAATGGTCACACATAGTCCTCCATACAGACTAATGGGCCCCACATAGTCCTCCATACAGAATAATGATCCTACACAGTCTTCCATACAGAATAATGGTCCCACATAGTCCTCCATACAGAATAATGGTCCCACATAGTGCTCCATACAGAATAATGGCCCCCATATAGTCCTCCCTACAGATTAATGATCCCACACAGTCCTCTATACAGAATAATGGTCCCACATAGTCCTCAATACAGAATAATGGTCCCACATAGTCCTCCACACAGAATAATGGTCCCACATGGTCCTCCATACAGTATAATGGCCCCACATAGTCCTACATACAGAATAATGGCCCCACATAGTCCTCCATACAGAATAATGGCCCCCACATAAGCCTCCATACAGTATAATGGGCCCCACATAGTCCTCCATACAGAATAATGGTCCCACATAGTCCTCCATACAGACTAATGGGCCCCACATAGTCCTCCCTACAGAATAATGATCCCACACAGTCCTCTATACAGAATAATGGTCCCACATAGTCCTCCATACAGAATAATGGTCCCACATAGTGCTCCATACAGAATAATGGCCCCCGCATAGTCATCCATACAGTATAATGGGCCCCACATAGTCCTCCATACAGAATAATGGGCCACATAGTCACTCCATACAGAATAATGGGCCACATAGTCACTCCATACAGAATAATGGCCCCCACATAGTCCTCTATGCAGTATAATGGGCCCCACATAGTCCTCCATGCAGAATAATGGTCTCACATAGCCCTCCGTACAGAATAATGGTCCCACATAGTCCTTCATAGAGAATAATGGTCCCAAATAGCCCTCCATACAGTATAATGGTCCCAAATAGTCCTCCATACAGTATAATGACCCGACATAGTCCTGCATACAGAATAATGGCCCCACATAGTCCACCATACAGTATAATGGCCCCACATAGTCCTACATACAGAATAATGGCCCCACAAAGTCCTCCATACAGAATAATGGCCCCTACATAGTCCTCCATACAATATAATGGGCCCCACATAGTCCTCCAAACAGAATAATGGTCCCACATAGTCCTCCATACAGACAAATGGGCCCCACATAGTCCTCCATGTAGAATAATGGTCAAACATAGTCCTCCATACAGACTAATGGGACCCACATAGTCCTCCATACAGACTAATGGGCCCCACATAGTCCTCCATACAGAATAATGATCCCCCACAGTCCTCCATACAGAATAATGGTCCCACATAGTCCTCCATACAGAATAATGTTCCACATAGTGCTCCATACAGAATAATGGCCCCCACATAGTCCCCCATACAGTATAATGGGCCCCACATAGTCCTCCATACAGAATAATGGGCCTCACATAGTCACTCCATACAGAATAATGGCCCCCACATAGTCCTCCATACAGTATAATGGGCCCCACATAGTCCTCCATGCAGAATAATGGGCCCCACATAGTCCTCCATACAGTATAATGGGCCCCACATAGTCCTCCATGCAGAATAATGGGCCTCACATAGTCCTCCATACAGAATAATGGGCCCACATAGTCCTCCATACAGAATAATGGTCCCACACAGTCCTCCATACAGAATAATGGTCCCACAAAGTCCTCCATACAGAATAATGGCCCCCACATAGTCCTCCCTACAGAATAATGATCCCACACAGTCCTCTATACAGAATAATGGTCCCACATAGTCCTCCATACAGAATAATGGTCCCACATAGTGCTCCATACAGAATAATGGCCCCCGCATAGTCCTCCATACAGTATAATGGGCCCCACATAGTCCTCCATACAGAATATTGGGCCACATAGTCACTCCATACAGAATAATGGCCCCCACATAGTCGTCTATGCAGTATAATGGGCCCCACATAGTCCTCTATGCAGTATAATGGGCCCCACATAGTCCTCCATACAGAATAATGGTCTCACATAGCCCTCCGTACAGAATAATGGTCCCTCATAGTCCTTCATAGAGAATAATGGTCCCAAATAGTCCTCCACACAGTATAATGGCCCCACATAGTCCTACATACAGAATAATGGCCCCACATAGTCCACCATACAGTATAATGGCCCACATAGTCCTACATACAGAATAATGGCCCATACATAGTCCTCCATACAATATAATGGGCCCCACATAGTCCTCCATACAGAATAATGGTCCCACATAGTCCTCCATACAGACAAATGGGCCCCACATAGTGCTCCATGTAGAATAATGGTCAAACATAGTCCTCCATACAGACTAATGGGACCCACATAGTCCTCCATACAGACTAATGGGCCCCACATAGTCCTCCATACAGAATAATGATCCCCCACAGTCCTCCATACAGAATAATGGTCCCACATAGTCCTCCATACAGAATAATGTTCCACATAGTGCTCCATACAGAATAATGGCCCCCACATAGTCCCCCATACAGTATAATGGGCCCCACATAGTCCTCCATACAGAATAATGGGCCTCACATAGTCACTCCATACAGAATAATTGCCCCCACGTAGTCCTCCATACAGTATAATGGGCCCCACATAGTCCTCCATGCAGAATAATGGGCCCCACATAGTCCTCCATGCAGAATAATGGGCCCCACATAGTCCTCCATACAGTATAATGGGCCCCACATAGTCCTCCATGCAGAATAATGGGCCTCACATAGTCCTCCATAGAGAATAATGGCCCCACATAGTCCTCCATACAGAATAATGGTCCCACATAGTCCTCCATACAGAATAATGGTCCCACATAGTCCTCCATACAGAATAATGGCCCCCACATAGTCCTCGATACAGTATAATGGGCCCCACATAGTCCTCCATACAGAATAATGGTCCCACATAGTCCTCCATACAGACTAATGGGCCCTACATAGTCCTCCATACAGAATAATGGTCACACATAGTCCTCCATACAGACTAATGGGCCCCACATAGTCCTCCATTCACACTAATTGGCCCCACATAGTCCTCCATACTGAATAATGATCCCACACAGTCCTCCATACAGAATAATGGTCCCACATAGTCCTCCATACAGAATAATGGTCCCACATAGTGCTCCATACAGAATAATGGCCCCCACATAGTGCTCAATACAGTATAATGGGCCCCACATAGTCCTCCATACAGAATAATGGGCCTCACATAGTCACTCCATACAGAATAATGGCCCCCGCATAGTCCTCCATACAGGATAATGGGCTCCACATAGTCCTCCATGCAGAATAATGGGCCCCACATAGTCCTCCATACAGTATAATGGGCCCCACATAGTGCTCCATACAGAATAATGGTCCCACATAGTCCTCCATACAGAATAATGGCCCCCACATAGTCCTCCCTACAGAATAATGATCCCACACAGTCCTCTATACAGAATAATGGTCCCACACAGTCCTCCATACAGAATAATGGTCCCACATAGTGCTCCATACAGAATAATGGCCCCCGCATAGTCCTCCATACAGTATAATGGGCCCCACATAGTCCTCCATACAGAATAATGGGCCACATAGTCACTCCATACAGAATAATGGCCCTCACATAGTCCTCTATGCTGTATAATGGGCCCCACATAGTCCTCCATACAGAATAATGGTCTCACATAGCCCTCCGTACAGAATAATGGTCCCACATAGTCCTTCATAGAGAATAATGGTCCCAAATAGTCCTCCACACAGTATAATGGCCCCACATAGTCCTACATACAGAATAATGGCCCCACATAGTCCACCATACAGTATAATGGCCCCACATAGTCCTACATACAGAATAATGGCCCCTACATAGTCCTCCATACAATATAATGGGCCCCACATAGTCCTCCATACAGAATAATGGTCCCACATAGTCCTCCATACAGACAAATGGGCCCCACATAGTCCTCCATGTAGAGTAATGGTCAAACATAGTCCTCCATACAGACTAATGGGACCCACATAGTCCTGCATATAGACTAATGGGCCCCACATAGTCCTCCATACAGAATAATGATCCCCCACAGTCCTCCATACAGAATAATGGTCCCACATAGTCCTCCATACAGAATAATGTTCCACATAGTGCTCCATACAGAATAATGGCCCCCACATAGTCCCCCATACAGTATAATGGGCCCCACATAGTCCTCCATACAGAATAATGGGCCTCACATATTTACTCCATACAGAATAATTGCCCCCACATAGTCCTCCATACAGTATAATGGGCCCCACATAGTCCTCCATGCAGAATAATGGGCCCCACATAGTCCTCCATGCAGAATAATGGGCCCCACATAGTCCTCCATGCAGAATAATGGGCCTCACATAGTCCTCCATGCAGAATAATGGGCGCACATAGTCCTCCATACAGAATAATGGTCCCACATAGTCCTCCATACAGAATAATGGTCCCACATAGTCCTCCATACAGAATAATGGCCCCCACATAGTCCTCAATACAGTATAATTGGCCCCACATAGTCCTCCATACAGAATAATGGTCCCACATAGTCCTCCATACAGACTAATGGGCCCTACATAGTCCTCCATACAGAATAATGGTCACACATAGTCCACCATACAGACTAATGGGCCCCACATAGTCCTCCATACAGAATAATGGTCCCACATAGTCCTCCATACAGACAAATGGGCCCACATAGTGCTCCATGTAGAATAATGGTCAAACATAGTCCTCCATACAGACTAATGGGACCCACATAGTCCTCCATACAGACTAATGGGCCCCACATAGTCCTCCATACAGAATAATGATCCCCCACAGTCCTCCATACAGAATAATGGTCCCACATAGTCCTCCATACAGAATAATGTTCCACATAGTGCTCCATACAGAATAATGGCCCCCACATAGTCCCTTATACAGTATAATGGGCCCCACATAGTCCTCCATACAGAATAATGGGCCTCCCATAGTCACTCCATACAGAATAATTGCCCCCACGTAGTCCTCCATACAGTATAATGGGCCCCACATAGTCCTCCATGCAGAATAATGGGCCCCACATAGTCCTCCATGCAGAATAATGGGCCCCACATAGTCCTCCATACAGTATAATGGGCCCCACATAGTCCTCCATGCAGAATAATGGGCCTCACATAGTCCTCCATACAGAATAATGGGCCCACATAGTCCTCCATACAGAATAATGGTCCCACATAGTCCTCCATACAGAATAATGGTCCCACATAGTCCTCCATACAGAATAATGGCCCCCACATAGTCCTCGATACAGTATAATGGGCCCCACATAGTCCTCCATACAGAATAATGGTCCCACATAGTCCTCCATACAGACTAATGGGCCCTACATAGTCCTCCATACAGAATAATGGTCACACATAGTCCTCCATACAGACTAATGGGCCCCACATAGTCCTCCATTCACACTAATTGGCCCCACATAGTCCTCCATACTGAATAATGATCCCACACAGTCCTCCATACAGAATAATGGTCCCACATAGTCCTCCATACAGAATAATGGTCCCACATAGTGCTCCATACAGAATAATGGCCCCCACATAGTGCTCAATACAGTATAATGGGCCCCACATAGTCCTCCATACAGAATAATGGGCCTCACATAGTCACTCCATACAGAATAATGGCCCCCGCATAGTCCTCCATACAGGATAATGGGCTCCACATAGTCCTCCATGCAGAATAATGGGCCCCACATAGTCCTCCATACAGTATAATGGGCCCCACATAGTCCTCCATGCAGAATAATGGGCCTCACATAGTCCTCCATACTGAATAATGGGCCCACATAGTCCTCCATACAGAATAATGGTCCCACATAGTCCTCCATACAGAATAATGGTCCCACATAGTCCTCCATACAGAATAATGGCCCCCACATAGTCCTCCCTACAGAATAATGATCCCACACAGTCCTCTATACAAAATAATGGTCCCACACAGTCCTCCATACAGAATAATGGTCCCACATAGTGCTCCATACAGAATAATGGCCCCCGCATAGTCCTCCATACAGTATAATGGGCCCCACATAGTCCTCCATACAGAATAATGGGCCTCACATAGACACTCCATACAGAATAATGGGCCTCACATAGTCCTCCATACAGACTAATGGGCCCCACATAGTCCTCTATATAGAATAATGGTCACACATAGTCCTCCATACAGACTAATGGGCCCCACATAGTCCTCCATACAGACTAATGGGCCCCACATAGTCCTCCATACAGAATAATAATTCCACACAGTCCTCCATACAGAATAATGGTCCCACACAGTCCACCATACAGAATAATGGCCGCCACATAGTCCTACATACAGTATAATGGGCCCAACATAGTCCTACATACAGTATAATGGGCCCCACATAGTCCTCCATACAGAATAATGGGCCTCACATAGTCCTCCATACAGAATAATGGTCCCACATCGTCCTCCATACAGAATAATGATCCCACATAGTCCTCCATACAGAATAATGGTCCCACATAGTGCTACATACAGAATAGAGGCCCCCACATAGTCCTCCAGACAGAATAATGGGCCCCACATAGTCCTCCATACAGAATAATGGTCCCACATAGTCCTCCATACAGTATAATGGGCCCCACATACTCCTCCATACAGTATAATGGGCCCCACATACTCCTCCATACAGTATAATGGGCCCCACATACTCCTCCATACAGTATAATGGGCCCCACATAGTCCTCCATACAGAATAATGGGCCCAACATAGTCCTCCATATAGAATAATGGGCCCCACAGAGTCCTCCATACACAGTAATGGGTCACAGAGCCCTCCATACACAATAATGGTCCCACGTAGTCCTCCAAACAGACTAATCGGCCCCACAGTCCTCCATACAGTATAATGGGCTGCATATAGTCCTCCATACAGAATTATGGACTCACAAAGTCATCCATAGAGCATAATGGCCCCACATAGTGCTCCATACAGTATAATGGCCCCACATAGTGCTCCATACAGTATAATGGCCCCCACATAGTCCTCCATACAGTATTATGGGCCCCACATAGTCCTCCATACAGAATAATGTGCCACATAGTCACTCCATACAGAATAATGGCCCCCACATAGTACTCCATGCAGTATAATGGGCCCCACATAGTCCTCCATGCAGAATAATCGGCCTCACATAGTCGTCCATAAAGATTAATTGGTCCACATAACCCTCCATACAGAATAATGGTCCCACATATTCCTCCATACAGAATAATGGACCCACATAGTCCTCCATACAGAATAATGGGCCCCACATAGTCGTCCGTACAGAAGAATGGCCCTGCATAGTGCTTCACACAGTATAATGTCCCACATAATCCTCCATACAGTATAATGGGCCCCACATAGTCCTTCATACAGTATAATGGCCCCACATAGTCCTTCATACAGAATAATGGGTCCCACATAGTCCTCCATACAGAATAATGGGCCCCGCATAGTCCTCCATACAGAATAATGGGCCCCGCATAGTCCTCCATACAGAATAATGGTCCCACATAGTCCTCCATACAGTATAATGGGCCCCACATAGTCCTCCATGCACAATAATGGTCCCACGTAGTCCTCCATACAGACTAATGGGCCCCACAGTCCTCCATGCAGTATAATGGGCCGCATATAGTTCTCCATACAGTATAATGGGCCGCACATGTCCCCCATACAGAATAATGGACTCACATAGTCCTCCATAGAGCATAATGGTCCCACATAGTGCTCCATACAGTATAATAGCCCCACATAGTGCTCCATACAGAATAATGGGCCCCACATAGTCCTCCATATAGAATAATGGTCCCACATAGTCCTCCATACAGTATAATGCCCCACATAATCCTCCATACAGTATAATGGGCCTCACATAACCATCCATACAGAATAATGGGCCTCACATAGTCCTCCATACAGAATAATGTGCACCACATAGTCCTCCATACAGAATAATGTGCCCCACATAGTCCTTCATACAGAATAATGTGTCCCACATAGCCCTCCATACAGACTAATGGGCCCCACATAGTCCTCCATACAGACTAATGGGCCCCACATAGTCCTCCATACAGAATAATGGGCCTCACATAGACACTCCATACAGAATAATGGGCCTCACATAGTCCTCCATACAGACTAATGGGCCCCACATAGTCCTCTATATAGAATAATGGTCACACATAGTCCTCCATACAGACTAATGGGCCCCACATAGTCCTCCATACAGACTAATGGGCCCCACATAGTCCTCCATACAGAATAATAATTCCACACAGTCCTCCATACAGAATAATGGTCCCACACAGTCCACCATACAGAATAATGGCCGCCACATAGTCCTACATACAGTATAATGGGCCCAACATAGTCCTACATACAGTATAATGGGCCCCACATAGTCCTCCATACAGAATAATGGGCCTCACATAGTCCTCCATACAGAATAATGGTCCCACATCGTCCTCCATACAGAATAATGATCCCACATAGTCCTCCATACAGAATAATGGTCCCACATAGTGCTACATACAGAATAGAGGCCCCCACATAGTCCTCCAGACAGAATAATGGGCCCCACATAGTCCTCTATATAGAATAATGGTCACACATAGTCCCCCATACAGACTAATGGGCCCCACATAGTCCTCCATACAGACTAATGGGCCCCACATAGTCCTCCATACAGAATAATGATCCCACACAGTCCTCTATACAGAATAACGGTCCCACATAGTCCTCCATACAGAAACATGATCCCACACAGTCCTCCATACAAAATAATGGTCCCACATAGTGCTCCATACAGAATAATGGCCCCCACATAGTCCTCCATACAGTATAATGGGCCCCACAGTCCTTCATGCAGAATAATGGGGCTCACATAGTACTCCATGCAGAATAATGGTCCCACATAGTCCTCCATACATAATAATGGCCCCCACATAGTCCTCCATACAGACTAATGGGCCCCACATAGTCCTCCATACAGACAAATAGGCCCCACATAGTCCTCCATACAGACAAATGGGCCCCACATAGTCCTCCATACAGACTAATGGGCCCCACATAGTCCTCCATACAGACTAATGGGCCCCACATAGTCCTCCATACAGACTAATGGGCCCCACATAGTCCTCCATACAGAATAATAATTCCACACAGTCCTCCATACAGAATAATGGTCCCACACAGTCCACCATACAGAATAATGGCCGCCACATAGTCCTACATACAGTATAATGGGCCCAACATAGTCCTACATACAGTATAATGGGCCCCACATAGTCCTCCATACAGAATAATGGGCCTCACATAGTCCTCCATACAGAATAATGGACTCACATAGTCCTCCATAGAGCATAATGGTCCCACATAGTGCTCCATACAGTATAATAGCCCCACATAGTGCTCCATACAGAATAATGGGCCCCACATAGTCCTCCATATAGAAAAATGGTCCCACATAGTCCTCCATACAGTATAATGCCCCACATAATCCTCCATACAGTATAATGGGCCTCACATAACCATCCATACAGAATAATGGGCCTCACATAGTCCTCCATACAGAATAATGTGCACCACATAGTCCTCCATACAGAATAATGTGCCCCACATAGTCCTTCATACAGAATAATGAGTCCCACATAGCCCTCCATACAGACTAATGGGCCCCACATAGTCCTCCATACAGACTAATGGGCCCCACATAGTCCTCCATACAGAATAATGGGCCTCACATAGACACTCCATACAGAATAATGGGCCTCACATAGTCCTCCATACAGACTAATGGGCCCCACATAGTCCTCTATATAGAATAATGGTCACACATAGTCCTCCATACAGACTAATGGGCCCCACATAGTCCTCCATACAGACTAATGGGCCCCACATAGTCCTCCATACAGAATAATAATTCCACACAGTCCTCCATACAGAATAATGGTCCCACACAGTCCACCATACAGAATAATGGCCGCCACATAGTCCTACATACAGTATAATGGGCCCAACATAGTCCTACATACAGTATAATGGGCCCCACATAGTCCTCCATACAGAATAATGGGCCTCACATAGTCCTCCATACAGAATAATGGTCCCACATCGTCCTCCATACAGAATAATGATCCCACATAGTCCTCCATACAGAATAATGGTCCCACATAGTGCTACATACAGAATAGAGGCCCCCACATAGTCCTCCAGACAGAATAATGGGCCCCACATAGTCCTCTATATAGAATAATGGTCACACATAGTCCTCCATACAGACTAATGGGCCCCACATAGTCCTCCATACAGACTAATGGGCCCCACATAGTCCTCCATACAGAATAATGATCCCACACAGTCCTCTATACAGAATAACGGTCCCACATAGTCCTCCATACAGAAACATGATCCCACACAGTCCTCCATACAAAATAATGGTCCCACATAGTGCTCCATACAGAATAATGGCCCCCACATAGTCCTCCATACAGTATAATGGGCCCCACAGTCCTTCATGCAGAATAATGGGGCTCACATAGTACTCCATGCAGAATAATGGTCCCACATAGTCCTCCATACATAATAATGGCCCCCACATAGTCCTCCATACAGACTAATGGGCCCCACATAGTCCTCCATACAGACAAATAGGCCCCACATAGTCCTCCATACAGACAAATGGGCCCCACATAGTCCTCCATACAGACTAATGGGCCCCACATAGTCCTCCATACAGACTAATGGGCCCCACATAGTCCTCCATACAGACTAATGGGCCCCACATAGTCCTCCATACAGAATAATAATTCCACACAGTCCTCCATACAGAATAATGGTCCCACACAGTCCACCATACAGAATAATGGCCGCCACATAGTCCTACATACAGTATAATGGGCCCAACATAGTCCTACATACAGTATAATGGGCCCCACATAGTCCTCCATACAGAATAATGGGCCTCACATAGTCCTCCATACAGAATAATGGGCCTCACATAGTCCTCCATACAGAATTATGGTCCCACATCGTCCTCCATACAGAATAATGATCCCACATAGTCCTCCATACAGAATAATGGTCCCACATAGTGCTACATACAGAATAGAGGCCCCCACATAGTCCTCCAGACAGAATAATGGGCCCCACATAGTCTTCCATACAGAATAATGGTCACACATAGTCCTCCATACAGACTAATGGGCCCCACATAGTCCTCCATACAGAATAATGGGCCCCACATAGTCTTGCATGCAGAATAATGGGCCTCACATAGTCACTCCATACAGTGTAATGGGCTCCACATAGTCCTCCATACAGACTAATGGGCCCCACATAGTCCTCCATACAGACAAATGGGCCCCACATAGTCCTCCATACAGACTAATGGGCCCCACATAGTCCTCCATACAGAATAATGATCCCACACAGTCCTCCATACAGAATAATGATCCCACACAGTCCTCCATACAGAATAATGGTCCCACATAGTCCACCATACAGAATAATGGCCGCCACATAGTCCTACATACAGTATAATGAGCCCCACATAGTCCTACATACAGTATAATGGGCCCCACATAGTCCTCCATACAGAATAATGGGCCTCACATAGTCCTCCATACAGAATAATGGTCCCACATAGTCCTCCATACAGAATAATGGTCCCACATAGTCCTCCATACAGAATAATGGTCCCACATAGTGCTACATACAGAATAGAGGCCCCCACATAGTCCTCCATACAGTATAATCGGCCCACATAGTCCTCCATGCAGAATAATGGGCCTCACATAGTTCTCCATAAAGAATAATGGTCCCACATAGTCCTCCATACAGAATAATGGTCCCACATAGTCCTCCATACAGAATAATGGTCCCACATAGTGCTCCATACAGAATAATGGCCCCCACATAGTCCTCCATACAGTATAATGGGCCCCACATAGTCCTCCATGCAGAATAATGGGCCTCACAAAGTACTCCATACAGAATAATGGTCCCGCATAGTCCTCCATACAGAATAATGGCAACCACATACTCCTCCATACAGTATAATGGGCCCCACATAGTCTTCCATACCGAATAATGGGCCACATAGTCACTCCATACAGAATAATGGCCCCCACATAGTCCTCCATGCAGTATATTGGGCCCCACATAGTCCTCCATGCAGAATAATGGGCCTCACATAGTCCTCCATACAGAATAATGGTCCCACATAGCCCTCCATACAGAATAATGGTTCCACAGAGACCTCCATACAGTATAATGGCCCCACATAGTCCTACATACAGAATAATGGCCCCACATAGTCCTCCATACAGTATAATGGCCCCACATAGTCCTCCATACAGTATAATGGCCCCACATAGTCCTACATACAGAATAGTGGCCCCACATAGTCCTCCATACAGAATAATGGCCCCCACATAGTGCTCCATACAGTATAATGTGCCCCACATAGTCCTCTATACAGAATAATGGTCCCACATATTCCTCCATACAGAATAATGGGCCCCACATAGTCCTTCATACAGACTAATGGGCCCCACATAGTCCTCCATATAGATTAATGGTCAAACATAGTCCTCCATACAGACTAATGGGCCCCACATAGTCCTCCATACAGACTAATGGGAGCCACATAGTCCTCCATACAGAATAATGATCCCCCACAGTCCTCCATACAGAATAATGGTCCCACATAGTCCTCCATACAGAATAATGGTCCCACATAGTGCTCCATACAGAATAATGGTCCCACATAGTGCTCCATACAGAATAATGGCCCCCACATAGTCCCCATACAGTATAATGGGCCCAACATAGTCCTCCATATAGAATAATGGGCCTCACATAGTCACTCCATACTGAATAATGGCCCCCACATAGTCCTCCATACAGACTACTGGGCCCCACATAGTCCTCCATACAGAATAATGGCCCCCACATAGTGCTCAATACAGTATAATGGGCCCCACATAGTCCTCCATACAGAATAATGGGCCTCACATAGTCACTCCATACAGAATAATGGGCCTCACATAGTCACTCCATACAGTGTAATGGGCTCCACATAGTCCTCCATGCAGAATAATGGGCCCCACATAGTCCTCCATACAGTATAATGGGCCCCACATAGTCCTCCATGCAGAATAACGGGCCTCACATAGTCCTCCATACAGAATAATGGGCCTCACATAGTCCTCCATACAGAATAATGGGCCCACATAGTCCTCCATACAGAATAATGGTCCCACATAGTCCTCCATACAGAATAATGGTCCCACATAGTCCTCCATACAGAATAATGGCCCCCACATAGTCCTCCCTACAGAATAATGATCCCACACAGTCCTCTATACAGAATAATGGTCCCACATAGTCCTCCATACAGAATAATGGTCCCACATAGTGCTCCATACAGAATAATGACCCCCGCATAGTCCTCCATACAGTATAATGGGCCCCACATGGTCCTCCATACAGAATAATGGGCCACATAGTCACTCCATACAGAATAATGGCCCCCACATAGTCCTCTATGCAGTATAATGGGCCCCACATAGTCCTCCATACAGAATAATGGTCTCACATAGCCCTCCGTACAGAATAATGGTCCCACATAGTCCTTCATACAGAATAATGACCCCACATAGTCCACCATACAGTATAATGGCCCCACATAGTCCTACATACAGAATAATGGCCCCTACATAGTCCTCCATACAATATAATAGGCCCCACATAGTCCTCCATACAGAATAATGGTCCCACATAGTCCTCCATACAGACAAATGGGCCCCACATAGTCCTCCATGTAGAATAATGGTCAAACATAGTCCTCCATACAGACTAATCGGACCCACATAGTCCTCCATACAGACTAATGGGCCCCACATAGTCCTCCATACAGAATAATGTTCCACATAGTGCTCCATACAGAATAATGGCCCCCACATAGTCCCCCATACAGTATAATGGGCCCCACATAGTCCTCCATGCAGAATAATGGGCCTCACATAGTCCTCCATACAGAATAATGGGCCCACATAGTCCTCCATACAGAATAATGGGCCCACATAGTCCTCCATACAGAATAATGGTCCCACATAGTCCTCCATACAGAATAATGGTCCCACATAGTCCTCCATACAGAGTAATGGCCTCCACATAGTCCTCGATACAGTATAATGGGCCACACATAGTCCTCCATACAGAATAATGGTCCCACATAGTCCTCCATACAGACTAATGGGCCCTACATAGTTCTCCATACAGAATAATGGTCACACATAGTCCTCCATACAGACTAATGGGCCCCACATAGTCCTCCATACAGACTAATGGGCCCCACATAGTCCTCCATACAGACTAATGGGCCCCACATAGTCCTCCATACAGACTAATGGGCCCCACAGAGTCCTCCATACAGAATAATGATCCCACACAGTCCTCCATACAGAATAATGGTCCCACATAGTCCTCCATACAGAATAATGGTCCCACATAGTGCTCCATACAGAATAATGGCCCCCACATAGTGCTCAATACAGTATAATGGGCCCCACATAGTCCTCCATGCAGAATAATGGGCCTCACATAGTCACTCCATACAGAATAGTGGGCCCCACATAGTCCTCCATACATTATAATGGGCCCCACATAGTCCTCCATGCAGAATAAAGGGCCTCACATAGTCACTCCATACAGTATAATGGGCCCCACATAGTCCTCCATACAGAATAATGGGCCTCACATAGTCACTCCATACAGAATAATGGCCCCCACATAGCCGTCCATGCAGTATAATGGGCCCCACATAGTCATCCATGCAGAATAATGGGCCTCACATAGTCCTCCATACAGAATAATGGTCCCACATAGTCCTCAATACAGAATAATGGTCCCACATAGTCCTCCACACAGAATAATGGTCCCACATAGTCCTCAATACAGAATAATGGTCCCACATAGTCCTCCACACAGAATAATGGTCCCACATAGTCCTCAATACAGAATAATGGTCCCACATAGTCCTCCACACAGAATAATGGTCCCACATAGTCCTCCATACAGTATAATGGCCCCACATAGTCCTACATACAGAATAATGGCCCCACATAGTCCTCCATACAGAATAATGGCCCCCACAAAGGCCTCCATACAGTATAATGGGCCCCACATAGTCCTCCATACAGAATAATGGTCCCACATAGTGCTCCATACAGAATAATGGCCCCCACATAGTCCTCCATACAGTATAATGGGCCCCACATAGTCCTCCATGCAGAATAATGGGCCTCACAAAGTACTCCATACAGAATAATGGTCCCACATAGTCCTCCATACAGAATAATGGCAACCACATAGTCCTCCATACAGTATAATGGGCCCCACATAGTCTTCCATACCGAATAATGGGCCACATAGTCACTCCATGCAGAATAATGGCCCCCACATAGTCCTCCATGCAGTATATTGGGCCCCACATAGTCCTCCATGCAGAATAATGGGCCTCACATTGTCCTCCATAGAGAATAATGGTCCCACATAGCCCTCCATACAGAATAATGGTTCCACAGAGTCCTCCATACAGTATAATGGCCCCACATAGTCCTACATACAGAATAATGGCCCCACATAGTCCTCCATACAGTATAATGGCCCCACATAGTCCTACATACAGAATAGTGGTCCCACATAGTCCTCCATACAGAAAAATGGCCCCCACATAGTGCTCCATACAGTATAATGGGCCCCACATAGTCCTCTATACAGAATAATGGTCCCACATAGTCCTCCATACAGACTAATGGGCCCCACATAGTCCTCCATATAGATTAATGGTCAAACATAGTCCTCCATACAGACAAATGGGCCCCACATAGTCCTCCATACAGAATAATGATCCCCCACAGTCCTCCATACAGAATAATGGTCCCACATAGTCCTCCATACAGAATAATGGTCCCACATAGTGCTCCATACAGAATAATGGCCCCCCACATAGTCCCCATACAGTATAATGGGCCCAACATAGTCCTCCATATAGAATAATGGGCCTCACATAGTCACTCCATACAGAATAATGGCCCCCACATAGTCCTCCATACAGACTACTGGGCCCCACATAGTCCTCCACACAGAATAATGGTCCCACAAAGTGCTCCATACAGAATAATGGACCCCACATAGTCCTCCATACAGTATAATGGGCCCCACATAGTCCTCCATGCGGAATAATGGGCCTCACATAGTCCTCCATACAGAATAATGGTCCCACATAGTCCTCCATACAGAATAATGGTCCCACATAGTCCTCCATACAGAATAATGGTCCCACATAGTCCTCCATACAGTATAATGGGCCCCACATAGTCCTCCATACAGAATAATGGGCCTCACATAGCCACTCCATACAGAATAGTGGGCCCCACATAGTCCTTCATACATTATAATGGGCTCCACATAGTCCTCCATGCAGAATAATGGGCCTCACATAGTCACTCCATACAGTATAATGGGCCCCACATAGTCCTCCATACAGAGTAATGGGCCTCACATAGTCACTCCATACAGAATAATGCCCCCCACATAGTCCTCCATGCAGTACAATGGGCCCCACATAGTCCTCCTTGCAGAATAATGGGCCTCACATAGTTCTCCATACAGAATAATGGTCCCACATAGTCCTCAATACAGAATAATGGTCCCACATAGTCCTCAATACAGAATAATGGTCCCACATAGTCCTCAATACAGAATAATGGTCCCACATAGTCCTCAATACAGAATAATGGTCCCACATAGTCCTCCACACAGAATAATAGTCCCACATAGTCCACAATACAGAATAATGGTCCCACATAGTCCTCCACACAGAATAATGGTTCCACATAGTCCTCCATACAGTATAATGGCCCCACATAGTCCTACATACAGAATAATGGCCCCACATAGTCCTCCATACAGAATAATGGCCCCCACATAGGCCTCCATACAGTATAATGGGCCCCACATAGTCCTCCATACAGAATAATGGTCCCACATAGTCCTCCATACAGACTAATGGGCCCCACATAGTCCTCCCTACAGGATAATGATCCCACACAGTCCTCCATACAGAATAATGGTCCCACATAGTCCTCCATACAGAATAATGGTCCCACATAGTGCTCCATACAGAATAATGGCCCCCGCATAGTCCTCCAAACAGTATAATGGGCCCCACATAGTCCTCCATACAGAATAATGGCCCCCGCATAGTCCTCCATACAGTATAATGGGCCCCACATAGTCCTCCATACAGAATAATGGGCCACATAGTCACTCCATTCAGAATAATGGCCCCCACATAGTCCTCTATGCAGTATAATGGGCCCCACATTGTCCTCCATACAGAATAATGGTCTCACATAGCCCTCCGTACAGAATAATGGTCCCACATAGTCCTTCATAGAGAATAATGGTCCCAAATAGCCCTCCATACAGTATAATGGTCCCAAATAGTCCTACATACAGAATAATGGCCCCACATAGTCCTCCATACAGAATGATGGCCCCCACATAGGCCTCCATACAGTATAATGGGCCCCACATAGTCCTCCATACAGAATAATGGTCCCACATAGTCCTCCACACAATATAATGGCCCCACATAGTCCTACATACAGAATAATGGCCCCACATAGTCCACCATACAGTATAATGGCCCCACATAGTCCTACATACAGAATAATGGCCCCTACATAGTCCTCCATACAATATAATGGGCCCCACATAGTCCTCCATACAGAATAATGGTCCCACATAGTCCTCCATACAGACAAATGGGCCCCACATAGTCCTCCATGTAGAATAATGGTCAAACATAGTCCTCCATACAGACTAATGGGACCCACATAGTCCTCCATACAGACTAATGGGCCCCACATAGTCCTCCATACAGAATAATGATCCCCCACAGTCCTCCATACAGAATAATGGTCCCACATAGTCCTCCATACAGAATAATATTCCATATAGTGCTCCATACAGAATAATGGCCCCCACATAGTCCCCCATACAGTATAATGGGCCCCACATAGTCCTCCATACAGAATAATGGGCCTCACATAGTCACTCCATACAGAATAATTGCCCCCACGTAGTCCTCCATACAGTATAATGGGCCCCACATAGTCCTCCATGCAGAATAATGGGCCCCACATAGTCCTCCATGCAGAATAATGGGCCCCACATAGTCCTCCATACAGTATAATGGGCCCCACATAGTCCTCCATGCAGAATAATGGGCCTCACATAGTCCTCCATACAGAATAATGGGCCCACATAGTCCTCCATACAGAATAATGGTCCCACATAGTCCTCCATACAGAATAATGGTCCCACATAGTCCTCCATGCAGAATAATGACCCCCACATAGTCCTCGATACAGTATAATGGGCCCCACATAGTCCTCCATACAGAATAATGGTCCCACATAGTCCTCCATACAGACTAATGGGCCCTACATAGTCCTCCATACAGAATAATGGTCACACATAGTCCTCCATACAGACTAATGGGCCCCACATAGTCCTCCATACACACTAATTGGCCCCACATAGTCCTCCATACTGAATAATGATCCCACACAGTCCTCCATACAGAATAATGGTCCCACATAGTCCTCCATAGAGAATAATGGTCCCACATAGTGCTCCATCCAGAATAATGGCCCCCACATAGTGCTCAATACAGTATAATGGGCCCCACATAGTCCTCCATACAGAATAATGGGCCTCACATAGTCACTCCATACAGAATAATGGCCCCCGCATAGTCCTCCATACAGTATAATGGGCTCCACATAGTCCTCCATGCAGAATAATGGGCCCCACATAGTCCTCGATACAGTATAATGGGCCCCACATAGTCCTCCATGCAGAATAATGGGCCTCACATAGTCCTCCATACAGAATAATGGGCCCACATAGTCCTCCATACAGAATAATGGTCCCACATAGTCCTCCATACAGAATAATGGTCCCACATAGTCCTCCATACAGAATAATGGTCCCACATAGTGCTCCATACAGAATAATGGCCCCCACATAGTGCTCAATACAGTATAATGGGCCCCACATAGTCCTCCATACAGAATAATGGGCCTCACATAGTCACTCCATACAGAATAGTGGGCCCCACATAGTCCTCCATACAGACTAATGGGCCCTACATAGTCCTCCATACAGAATAATGGTCACACATAGTCCTCCATACAGACTAATGGGCCCCACATAGTCCTCCATACAGAATAATGATCCTACAAAGTCTTCCATACAGAATAATGGTCCCACATAGTCCTCCATACAGAATAATGGTCCCACATAGTGCTCCATACAGAATAATGGCCCCCACATAGTCCTCCATACAGTATAATGGGCCCCACATAGTCCTCCATACAGAATAATGGGCCTCACATAGTCACTCCATACAGAATTGTGGGCCCCACATAGTCCTTCATACATTATAATGGGCTCCACATAGTCCTCCATGCAGAATAATGGGCCTCACATAGTCACTCCATACAGTATAATGGGCCCCACATAGTCCTCCATACAGAGTAATGGGCCTCACATAGTCACTCCATACAGAATAATGCCCCCCACATAGTCCTCCATGCAGTATAATGGGCCCCACATAGTCCTCCATGCAGAATAATGGGCCTCACATAGTTCTCCATACAGAATAATGGTCCCACATAGTCCTCAATACAGAATAATGGTCCCACATAGTCCTCCACACAGAATAATGGTCCCACATAGTCCTCCACACAGAATAATGGTCCCACATAGTCCTCAATACAGAATAATGGTCCCACATAGTCCTCCACACAGAATAATAGCCCCACATAGTCCTGCATACAGAATAATGGCCCCACATAGTCCACCATACAGTATAATGGCCCCACATAGTCCTGCATACAGAATAATGGCCCCACAAAGTCCTCCATACAGAATAATGGCCCCTACATAGTCCTCCATACAATATAATGGGCCCCACATAGTCCTCCATACAGAATAATGGTCCCACATAGTCCTCCATACAGACAAATGGGCCCCACATTGTCCTCCATGTAGAATAATGGTCAAACATAGTCCTCCATACAGAATAGTGGGCCCCACATAGTCCTTCATACATTATAATGGGCTCCACATAGTCCTCCATGCAGAATAATGGGCCTCACATAGTCACTCCATACAGTATAATGGGCCCCACATAGTCCTCCATACAGAGTAATGGGCCTCACATAGTCACTCCATACAGAATAATGCCCCCCACATAGTCCTCCATGCAGTATAATGGGCCCCACATAGTCCTCCATGCAGAATAATGGGCCTCACATAGTTCTCCATACAGAATAATGGTCCCACATAGTCCTCAATACAGAATAATGGTCCCACATAGTCCTCCACACAGAATAATGGTCCCACATAGTCCTCCACACAGAATAATGGTCCCACATAGTCCTCAATACAGAATAATGGTCCCACATAGTCCTCCACACAGAATAATAGCCCCACATAGTCCTGCATACAGAATAATGGCCCCACATAGTCCACCATACAGTATAATGGCCCCACATAGTCCTGCATACAGAATAATGGCCCCATAAAGTCCTCCATACAGAATAATGGCCCCTACATAGTCCTCCATACAATATAATGGGCCCCACATAGTCCTCCATACAGAATAATGGTCCCACATAGTCCTCCATACAGACAAATGGGCCCCACATTGTCCTCCATGTAGAATAATGGTCAAACATAGTCCTCCATAAAGACTAATGGGACCCACATAGTCCTCCATTCAGACTAATGGGCCCCACATAGTCCTCCATACAGAATAATGATCCCCCACAGTCCTCCATACAGAATAATGGTCCCACATAGTCCTCCATACAGAATAATGTTCCACATAGTGCTCCATACAGAATAATGGCCCCCACATAGTCCTCCATACAGTATAATGGGCCCCACAGTCCTTCATGCAGAATAATGGGGCTCACATAGTACTCCATGCAGAATAATGGTCCCACATAGTCCTCCATACATAATAATGGCCCCCACATAGTCCTCCATACAGACTAATGGGCCCCACATAGTCCTCCATACAGACAAATAGGCCCCACATAGTCCTCCATACAGACAAATGGGCCCCACATAGTCCTCCATACAGACTAATGGGCCCCACATAGTCCTCCATACAGACTAATGGGCCCCACATAGTCCTCCATACAGACTAATGGGCCCCACATAGTCCTCCATACAGAATAATAATTCCACACAGTCCTCCATACAGAATAATGGTCCCACACAGTCCACCATACAGAATAATGGCCGCCACATAGTCCTACATACAGTATAATGGGCCCAACATAGTCCTACATACAGTATAATGGGCCCCACATAGTCCTCCATACAGAATAATGGGCCTCACATAGTCCTCCATACAGAATAATGGGCCTCACATAGTCCTCCATACAGAATAATGGTCCCACATCGTCCTCCATACAGAATAATGATCCCACATAGTCCTCCATACAGAATAATGGTCCCACATAGTGCTACATACAGAATAGAGGCCCCCACATAGTCCTCCAGACAGAATAATGGGCCCCACATAGTCTTCCATACAGAATAATGGTCACACATAGTCCTCCATACAGACTAATGGGCCCCACATAGTCCTCCATACAGAATAATGGGCCCCACATAGTCTTGCATGCAGAATAATGGGCCTCACATAGTCACTCCATACAGTGTAATGGGCTCCACATAGTCCTCCATACAGACTAATGGGCCCCACATAGTCCTCCATACAGACAAATGGGCCCCACATAGTCCTCCATACAGACTAATGGGCCCCACATAGTCCTCCATACAGAATAATGATCCCACACAGTCCTCCATACAGAATAATGATCCCACACAGTCCTCCATACAGAATAATGGTCCCACATAGTCCACCATACAGAATAATGGCCGCCACATAGTCCTACATACAGTATAATGAGCCCCACATAGTCCTACATACAGTATAATGGGCCCCACATAGTCCTCCATACAGAATAATGGGCCTCACATAGTCCTCCATACAGAATAATGGTCCCACATAGTCCTCCATACAGAATAATGGTCCCACATAGTCTTCCATACAGAATAATGGTCCCACATAGTGCTACATACAGAATAGAGGCCCCCACATAGTCCTCCATACAGTATAATGGGCCCACATAGTCCTCCATGCAGAATAATGGGCCTCACATAGTTCTCCATAAAGAATAATGGTCCCACATAGTCCTCCATACAGAATAATGGTCCCACATAGTCCTCCATACAGAATAATGGTCCCACATAGTGCTCCATACAGAATAATGGCCCCCACATAGTCCTCCATACAGTATAATGGGCCCCACATAGTCCTCCATGCAGAATAATGGGCCTCACAAAGTACTCCATACAGAATAATGGTCCCGCATAGTCCTCCATACAGAATAATGGCAACCACATACTCCTCCATACAGTATAATGGGCCCCACATAGTCTTCCATACCGAATAATGGGCCACATAGTCACTCCATACAGAATAATGGCCACCACATAGTCCTCCATGCAGTATATTGGGCCCCACATAGTCCTCCATGCAGAATAATGGGCCTCACATAGTCCTCCATACAGAATAATGGTCCCACATAGCCCTCCATACAGAATAATGGTTCCACAGAGACCTCCATACAGTATAATGGCCCCACATAGTCCTACATACAGAATAATGGCCCCACATAGTCCTCCATACAGTATAATGGCCCCACATAGTCCTCCATACAGTATAATGGCCCCACATAGTCCTACATACAGAATAGTGGCCCCACATAGTCCTCCATACAGAATAATGGCCCCCACATAGTGCTCCATACAGTATAATGTGCCCCACATAGTCCTCTATACAGAATAATGGTCCCACATAGTCCTCCATACAGAATAATGGGCCCCACATAGTCCTTCATACAGACTAATGGGCCCCACATAGTCCTCCATATAGATTAATGGTCAAACATAGTCCTCCATACAGACTAATGGGCCCCACATAGTCCTCCATACAGACTAATGGGCCCCACATAGTCCTCCATACAGAATAATGATCCCCCACAGTCCTCCATACAGAATAATGGTCCCACATAGTCCTCCATACAGAATAATGGTCCCACATAGTGCTCCATACAGAATAATTGTCCCACATAGTGCTCCATACAGAATAATGGCCCCCACATAGTCCCCATACAGTATAATGGGCCCAACATAGTCCTCCATATAGAATAATGGGCCTCACATAGTCACTCCATACTGAATACTGGCCCCCACATAGTCCTCCATACAGACTACTGGGCCCCACATAGTCCTCCATACAGAATAATGGCCCCCACATAGTGCTCAATACAGTATAATGGGCCCCACATAGTCCTCCATACAGAATAATGGGCCTCACATAGTCACTCCATACAGAATAATGGGCCTCACATAGTCACTCCATACAGTGTAATGGGCTCCACATAGTCCTCCATGCAGAATAATGGGCCCCACATAGTCCTCCATACAGTATAATGGGCCCCACATAGTCCTCCATGCAGAATAACGGGCCTCACATAGTCCTCCATACAGAATAATGGGCCTCACATAGTCCTCCATACAGAATAATGGGCCCACATAGTCCTCCATACAGAATAATGGTCCCACATAGTCCTCCATACAGAATAATGGTCCCACATAGTCCTCCATACAGAATAATGGCCCCCACATAGTCCTCCCTACAGAATAATGATCCCACACAGTCCTCTATACAGAATAATGGTCCCACATAGTCCTCCATACAGAATAATGGTCCCACATAGTGCTCCATACAGAATAATGACCCCCGCATAGTCCTCCATACAGTATAATGGGCCCCACATGGTCCTCCATACAGAATAATGGGCCACATAGTCACTCCATACAGAATAATGGCCCCCACATAGTCCTCTATGCAGTATAATGGGCCCCACATAGTCCTCCATACAGAATAATGGTCTCACATAGCCCTCCGTACAGAATAATGGTCCCACATAGTCCTTCATACAGAATAATGACCCCACATAGTCCACCATACAGTATAATGGCCCCACATAGTCCTACATACAGAATAATGGCCCCTACATAGTCCTCCATACAATATAATAGGCCCCACATAGTCCTCCATACAGAATAATGGTCCCACATAGTCCTCCATACAGACAAATGGGCCCCACATAGTCCTCCATGTAGAATAATGGTCAAACATAGTCCTCCATACAGACTAATCGGACCCACATAGTCCTCCATACAGACTAATGGGCCCCACATAGTCCTCCATACAGAATAATGTTCCACATAGTGCTCCATACAGAATAATGGCCCCCACATAGTCCCCCATACAGTATAATGGGCCCCACATAGTCCTCCATACAGAATAATGGGCCTCACATAGTCACTCCATACAGAATAATGGCCCCCACATAGTCCTCCATATAGTATAATGGGCCCCACATAGTCCTCCATGCAGAATAATGGGCCCCACATAGTCCTCCATACAGTATAATGGGCCCCACATAGTCCTCCATGCAGAATAATGGGCCTCACATAGTCCTCCATACAGAATAATGGGCCCACATAGTCCTCCATACAGAATAATGGGCCCACATAGTCCTCCATACAGAATAATGGTCCCACATAGTCCTCCATACAGAATAATGGTCCCACATAGTCCTCCATACAGAGTAATGGCCTCCACATAGTCCTCGATACAGTATAATGGGCCACACATAGTCCTCCATACAGAATAATGGTCCCACATAGTCCTCCATACAGACTAATGGGCCCTACATAGTTCTCCATACAGAATAATGGTCACACATAGTCCTCCATACAGACTAATGGGCCCCACATAGTCCTCCATACAGACTAATGGGCCCCACATAGTCCTCCATACAGACTAATGGGCCCCACATAGTCCTCCATACAGACTAATGGGCCCCACAGAGTCCTCCATACAGAATAATGATCCCACACAGTCCTCCATACAGAATAATGGTCCCACATAGTCCTCCATACAGAATAATGGTCCCACATAGTGCTCCATACAGAATAATGGCCCCCACATAGTGCTCAATACAGTATAATGGGCCCCACATAGTCCTCCATGCAGAATAATGGGCCTCACATAGTCACTCCATACAGAATAGTGGGCCCCACATAGTCCTCCATACATTATAATGGGCCCCACATAGTCCTCCATGCAGAATAAAGGGCCTCACATAGTCACTCCATACAGTATAATGGGCCCCACATAGTCCTCCATACAGAATAATGGGCCTCACATAGTCACTCCATACAGAATAATGGCCCCCACATAGCCGTCCATGCAGTATAATGGGCCCCACATAGTCATCCATGCAGAATAATGGGCCTCACATAGTCCTCCATACAGAATAATGGTCCCACATAGTCCTCAATACAGAATAATGGTCCCACATAGTCCTCCACACAGAATAATGGTCCCACATAGTCCTCAATACAGAATAATGGTCCCACATAGTCCTCCACACAGAATAATGGTCCCACATAGTCCTCAATACAGAATAATGGTCCCACATAGTCCTCCACACAGAATAATGGTCCCACATAGTCCTCCATAAAGTATAATGGCCCCACATAGTCCTACATACAGAATAATGGCCCCACATAGTCCTCCATACAGAATAATGGCCCCCACAAAGGCCTCCATACAGTATAATGGGCCCCACATAGTCCTCCATACAGAATAATGGTCCCACATAGTGCTCCATACAGAATAATGGCCCCCACATAGTCCTCCATACAGTATAATGGGCCCCACATAGTCCTCCATGCAGAATAATGGGCCTCACAAAGTACTCCATACAGAATAATGGTCCCACATAGTCCTCCATACAGAATAATGGCAACCACATAGTCCTCCATACAGTATAATGGGCCCCACATAGTCTTCCATACCGAATAATGGGCCACATAGTCACTCCATACAGAATAATGGCCCCCACATAGTCCTCCATGCAGTATATTGGGCCCCACATAGTCCTCCATGCAGAATAATGGGCCTCACATTGTCCTCCATAGAGAATAATGGTCCCACATAGCCCTCCATACAGAATAATGGTTCCACAGAGTCCTCCATACAGTATAATGGCCCCACATAGTCCTACATACAGAATAATGGCCCCACATAGTCCTCCATACAGTATAATGGCCCCACATAGTCCTACATACAGAATAGTGGTCCCACATAGTCCTCCATACAGAAAAATGGCCCCCACATAGTGCTCCATACAGTATAATGGGCCCCACATAGTCCTCTATACAGAATAATGGTCCCACATAGTCCTCCATACAGACTAATGGGCCCCACATAGTCCTCCATATAGATTAATGGTCAAACATAGTCCTCCATACAGACAAATGGGCCCCACATAGTCCTCCATACAGAATAATGATCCCCCACAGTCCTCCATACAGAATAATGGTCCCACATAGTCCTCCATACAGAATAATGGTCCCACATAGTGCTCCATACAGAATAATGGCCCCCCACATAGTCCCCATACAGTATAATGGGCCCAACATAGTCCTCCATATAGAATAATGGGCCTCACATAGTCACTCCATACAGAATAATGGCCCCCACATAGTCCTCCATACAGACTACTGGGCCCCACATAGTCCTCCACACAGAATAATGGTCCCACAAAGTGCTCCATACAGAATAATGGACCCCACATAGTCCTCCATACAGTATAATGGGCCCCACATAGTCCTCCATGCGGAATAATGGGCCTCACATAGTCCTCCATACAGAATAATGGTCCCACATAGTCCTCCATACAGAATAATGGTCCCACATAGTCCTCCATACAGAATAATGGTCCCACATAGTCCTCCATACAGTATAATGGGCCCCACATAGTCCTCCATACAGAATAATGGGCCTCACATAGCCACTCCATACAGAATAGTGGGCCCCACATAGTCCTTCATACATTATAATGGGCTCCACATAGTCCTCCATGCAGAATAATGGGCCTCACATAGTCACTCCATACAGTATAATGGGCCCCACATAGTCCTCCATACAGAGTAATGGGCCTCACATAGTCACTCCATACAGAATAATGCCCCCCACATAGTCCTCCATGCAGTACAATGGGCCCCACATAGTCCTCCTTGCAGAATAATGGGCCTCACATAGTTCTCCATACAGAATAATGGTCCCACATAGTCCTCAATACAGAATAATGGTCCCACATAGTCCTCAATACAGAATAATGGTCCCACATAGTCCTCAATACAGAATAATGGTCCCACATAGTCCTCAATACAGAATAATGGTCCCACATAGTCCTCCACACAGAATAATAGTCCCACATAGTCCACAATACAGAATAATGGTCCCACATAGTCCTCCACACAGAATAATGGTTCCACATAGTCCTCCATACAGTATAATGGCCCCACATAGTCCTACATACAGAATAATGGCCCCACATAGTCCTCCATACAGAATAATGGCCCCCACATAGGCCTCCATACAGTATAATGGGCCCCACATAGTCCTCCATACAGAATAATGGTCCCACATAGTCCTCCATACAGACTAATGGGCCCCACATAGTCCTCCCTACAGGATAATGATCCCACACAGTCCTCCATACAGAATAATGGTCCCACATAGTCCTCCATACAGAATAATGGTCCCACATAGTGCTCCATACAGAATAATGGCCCCCGCATAGTCCTCCAAACAGTATAATGGGCCCCACATAGTCCTCCATACAGAATAATGGCCCCCGCATAGTCCTCCATACAGTATAATGGGCCCCACATAGTCCTCCATACAGAATAATGGGCCACATAGTCACTCCATTCAGAATAATGGCCCCCACATAGTCCTCTATGCAGTATAATGGGCCCCACATTGTCCTCCATACAGAATAATGGTCTCACATAGCCCTCCGTACAGAATAATGGTCCCACATAGTCCTTCATAGAGAATAATGGTCCCAAATAGCCCTCCATACAGTATAATGGTCCCAAATAGTCCTACATACAGAATAATGGCCCCACATAGTCCTCCATACAGAATGATGGCCCCCACATAGGCCTCCATACAGTATAATGGGCCCCACATAGTCCTCCATACAGAATAATGGTCCCACATAGTCCTCCACACAATATAATGGCCCCACATAGTCCTACATACAGAATAATGGCCCCACATAGTCCACCATACAGTATAATGGCCCCACATAGTCCTACATACAGAATAATGGCCCCTACATAGTCCTCCATACAATATAATGGGCCCCACATAGTCCTCCATACAGAATAATGGTCCCACATAGTCCTCCATACAGACAAATGGGCCCCACATAGTCCTCCATGTAGAATAATGGTCAAACATAGTCCTCCATACAGACTAATGGGACCCACATAGTCCTCCATACAGACTAATGGGCCCCACATAGTCCTCCATACAGAATAATGATCCCCCACAGTCCTCCATACAGAATAATGGTCCCACATAGTCCTCCATACAGAATAATATTCCATATAGTGCTCCATACAGAATAATGGCCCCCACATAGTCCCCCATACAGTATAATGGGCCCCACATAGTCCTCCATACAGAATAATGGGCCTCACATAGTCACTCCATACAGAATAATTGCCCCCACGTAGTCCTCCATACAGTATAATGGGCCCCACATAGTCCTCCATGCAGAATAATGGGCCCCACATAGTCCTCCATGCAGAATAATGGGCCCCACATAGTCCTCCATACAGTATAATGGGCCCCACATAGTCCTCCATGCAGAATAATGGGCCTCACATAGTCCTCCATACAGAATAATGGGCCCACATAGTCCTCCATACAGAATAATGGTCCCACATAGTCCTCCATACAGAATAATGGTCCCACATAGTCCTCCATACAGAATAATGACCCCCACATAGTCCTCGATACAGTATAATGGGCCCCACATAGTCCTCCATACAGAATAATGGTCCCACATAGTCCTCCATACAGACTAATGGGCCCTACATAGTCCTCCATACAGAATAATGGTCACACATAGTCCTCCATACAGACTAATGGGCCCCACATAGTCCTCCATACACACTAATTGGCCCCACATAGTCCTCCATACTGAATAATGATCCCACACAGTCCTCCATACAGAATAATGGTCCCACATAGTCCTCCATAGAGAATAATGGTCCCACATAGTGCTCCATCCAGAATAATGGCCCCCACATAGTGCTCAATACAGTATAATGGGCCCCACATAGTCCTCCATACAGAATAATGGGCCTCACATAGTCACTTCATACAGAATAATGGCCCCCGCATAGTCCTCCATACAGTATAATGGGCTTCACATAGTCCTCCATGCAGAATAATGGGCCCCACATAGTCCTCGATACAGTATAATGGGCCCCACATAGTCCTCCATGCAGAATAATGGGCCTCACATAGTCCTCCATACAGAATAATGGGCCCACATAGTCCTCCATACAGAATAATGGTCCCACATAGTCCTCCATACAGAATAATGGTCCCACATAGTCCTCCATACAGAATAATGGTCCCACATAGTGCTCCATACAGAATAATGGCCCCCACATAGTGCTCAATACAGTATAATGGGCCCCACATAGTCCTCCATACAGAATAATGGGCCTCACATAGTCACTCCATACAGAATAGTGGGCCCCACATAGTCCTCCATACAGACTAATGGGCCCTACATAGTCCTCCATACAGAATAATGGTCACACATAGTCCTCCATACAGACTAATGGGCCCCACATAGTCCTCCATACAGAATAATGATCCTACAAAGTCTTCCATACAGAATAATGGTCCCACATAGTCCTCCATACAGAATAATGGTCCCACATAGTGCTCCATACAGAATAATGGCCCCCACATAGTCCTCCATACAGTATAATGGGCCCCACATAGTCCTCCATACAGAATAATGGGCCTCACATAGTCACTCCATACAGAATAGTGGGCCCCACATAGTCCTTCATACATTATAATGGGCTCCACATAGTCCTCCATGCAGAATAATGGGCCTCACATAGTCACTCCATACAGTATAATGGGCCCCACATAGTCCTCCATACAGAGTAATGGGCCTCACATAGTCACTCCATACAGAATAATGCCCCCCACATAGTCCTCCATGCAGTATAATGGGCCCCACATAGTCCTCCATGCAGAATAATGGGCCTCATATAGTTCTCCATACAGAATAATGGTCCCACATAGTCCTCAATACAGAATAATGGTCCCACATAGTCCTCCACACAGAATAATGGTCCCACATAGTCCTCCACACAGAATAATGGTCCCACATAGTCCTCAATACAGAATAATGGTCCCACATAGTCCTCCACACAGAATAATAGCCCCACATAGTCCTGCATACAGAATAATGGCCCCACATAGTCCACCATACAGTATAATGGCCCCACATAGTCCTGCATACAGAATAATGGCCCCACAAAGTCCTCCATATAGAATAATGGCCCCTACATAGTCCTCCATACAATATAATGGGCCCCACATAGTCCTCCATACAGAATAATGGTCCCACATAGTCCTCCATACAGACAAATGGGCCCCACATAGTCCTCCATGTAGAATAATGGTCAAACATAGTCCTCCATACAGACTAATGGGACCCACATAGTCCTTCATTCAGACTAATGGGCCCCACATAGTCCTCCATACAGAATAATGATCCCCCACAGTCCTCCATACAGAATAATGGTCCCACATAGTCCTCCATACAGAATAATGTTCCACATAGTGCTCCATACAGAATAATGGCCCCCACATAGTCCCCCATACAGTATAATGGGCCCCACAAAGTCCTCCATACAGAATAATGGGCCTCACATAGTCACTCCATACAGAATAATGGCCACCACATAGTCCTCCATACAGTATAATGGGCCCCACATAGTCCTCCATGCAGAATAATGGGCCCCACATAGTCCTCCATACAGTATAATGGGCCCCACATAGTCCTCCATGCAGAATAATGGGCCTCACATAGTCCTCCATACAGAATAATGGGTACACATAGTCCTTCATACAGAATAATGGTCCCACATAGTCCTCCATACAGAATAATGGTCCCACATAGTCCTCCATACAGAATAATGGCCCCCATATAGTCCTCCCTACAGATTAATGATCCCACACAGTCCTCTATACAGAATAATGGTCCCACATAGTCCTCCATACAGAATAATGGTACCACATAGTGCTCCATACAGAATAATGGCCCCCGCATAGTCCTCCATACAGTATAATGGGCCCCACATAATTCTCCATACAGAATAATGGGCCACATAGTCACTCCATACAGAATAATGGCCCCCACATAGTCCTCTATGCAGTATAATGGGCCCCACATAGTCCTCCATACAGAATAATGGTCTCACATAGCCCTCCGTACAGAATAATGGTCCCACATAGTCCTTCATAGAGAATAATGGTCCCACATAGTCCTCAATACAGAATAATGGTCCCACATAGTCCTCCACACAGAATAATAGCCCCACATAGTCCTGCATACAGAATAATGGCCCCACATAGTCCACCATACAGTATAATGGCCCCACATAGTCCTGCATACAGAATAATGGCCCCACAAAGTCCTCCATATAGAATAATGGCCCCTACATAGTCCTCCATACAATATAATGGGCCCCACATAGTCCTCCATACAGAATAATGGTCCCACATAGTCCTCCATACAGACAAATGGGCCCCACATAGTCCTCCATGTAGAATAATGGTCAAACATAGTCCTCCATACAGACTAATGGGACCCACATAGTCCTCCATTCAGACTAATGGGCCCCACATAGTCCTCCATACAGAATAATGATCCCCCACAGTCCTCCATACAGAATAATGGTCCCACATAGTCCTCCATACAGAATAATGTTCCACATAGTGCTCCATACAGAATAATGGCCCCCACATAGTCCCCCATACAGTATAATGGGCCCCACAAAGTCCTCCATACAGAATAATGGGCCTCACATAGTCACTCCATACAGAATAATGGCCACCACATAGTCCTCCATACAGTATAATGGGCCCCACATAGTCCTCCATGCAGAATAATGGGCCCCACATAGTCCTCCATACAGTATAATGGGCCCCACATAGTCCTCCATGCAGAATAATGGGCCTCACATAGTCCTCCATACAGAATAATGGGTACACATAGTCCTTCATACAGAATAATGGTCCCACATAGTCCTCCATACAGAATAATGGTCCCACATAGTCCTCCATACAGAATAATGGCCCCCATATAGTCCTCCCTACAGATTAATGATCCCACACAGTCCTCTATACAGAATAATGGTCCCACATAGTCCTCCATACAGAATAATGGTACCACATAGTGCTCCATACAGAATAATGGCCCCCGCATAGTCCTCCATACAGTATAATGGGCCCCACATAATTCTCCATACAGAATAATGGGCCACATAGTCACTCCATACAGAATAATGGCCCCCACATAGTCCTCTATGCAGTATAATGGGCCCCACATAGTCCTCCATACAGAATAATGGTCTCACATAGCCCTCCGTACAGAATAATGGTCCCACATAGTCCTTCATAGAGAATAATGGTCCCACATAGTCCTCCATGCAGAATAATGGGCCTCACATAGTCCTCCATACAGAGTAATGGTCCCACATAGTCCTCCATACAGAATAATGGTCCCACATAGTCCTCCATACAGAATAATGGTCCCACATAGAGCTCTATACAGAATAATGGCCCCACATAGTCTTCCCTACAGTATAATGGGCCCCACATAGTCCTCCATACAGAATAATGGGCCTCACATAGTCCTCCATACAGAATAATGGTCCCACATAGTCCTCCATTCAGAATAATGGTCCCACATAGTCCTCCATACAGAATAATGGCCCCCACATAGTCCTCCATACAGTATAATTGGCCCCACATAGTCCTCCATACAGAATAATGGTCCCACATAGTCCTCCATACAGACTAATGGGCCCTACATAGTCCTCCATACAGAATAATGGTCACACATAGTCCTCCATACAGACTAATGGGCCCCACATAGTCCTCCATACAGAATAATGATCCTACACAGTCTTCCATACAGAATAATGGTCCCACATAGTCCTCCATACAGAATAATGGTCCCACATAGTGCTCCATACAGAATAATGGCCCCCACATAGTCCTCCATACAGTATAATGGGCCCCACATAGTCCTCCATACAGAATAATGGGCCTCACATAGTCACTCCATACAGAATAGTGGGCCCCACATAGTCCTTCATACATTATAATGGGCTCCACATGGTCCTCCATGCAGAATAATGGGCCTCACATAGTCACTCCATACAGTATAATGGGCCCCACATAGTCCTCCATACAGAGTAATGGGCCTCACATTGTCACTCCATACAGAATAATGCCCCCCACATAGTCCTCCATGCAGTATAATGGGCCCCACATAGTCCTCCATGCAGAATAATGGGCCTCACATAGTTCTCCATACAGAATAATGGTCCCACATAGTCCTCAATACAGAATAATGGTCCCACATAGTCCTCAATACAGAATAATGGTCCCACATAGTCCTCCACACAGAATAATGGTCCCACATATTCGTCAATACAGAATAATTGTCGCACATAGTCCTCCACACAGAATAATAGTCCCACATAGTCCTCAATACAGAATAATGGTCCCACATAGTCCTCCACACAGAATAATGGTCCCACATGGTCCTCCATACAGTATAATGGCCCCACATAGTCCTACATACAGAATAATGGCCCCACATAGTCCTCCATACAGAATAATGGCCCCCACATAAGCCTCCATACAGTATAATGGGCCCCACATAGTCCTCCATACAGAATAATGGTCCCACATAGTCCTCCATACAGACTAATGGGCATCACATAGTCCTCCCTACAGAATAATGATCCCACACAGTCCTCTATACAGAATAATGGTCCCACATAGTCCTCCATACAGAATAATGGTCCCACATAGTGCCCCATACAGAATAATGGCCCCCGCATAGTCATCCATACAGTATAATGGGCCCCACATAGTCCTCCATACAGAATAATGGGCCACATAGTCACTCCATACAGAATAATGGCCCCCACATAGTCCTCTATGCAGTATAATGGGCCCCACATAGTCCTCCATGCAGAATAATGGTCTCACATAGCCCTCCGTACAGAATAATGGTCCCACATAGTCCTTCATAGAGAATAATGGTCCCAAATAGCCCTCCATACAGTATAATGGTCCCAAATAGTCCTCCATACAGTATAATGACCCGACATAGTCCTGCATACAGAATAATGGCCCCACATAGTCCACCATACAGTATAATGGCCCCACATAGTCCTACATACAGAATAATGGCCCCACAAAGTCCTCCATACAGAATAATGGCCCCTACATAGTCCTCCATACAATATAATGGGCCCCACATAGTCCTCCAAACAGAATAATGGTCCCACATAGTCCTCCATACAGACAAATGGGCCCCACATAGTCCTCCATGTAGAATAATGGTCAAACATAGTCCTCCATACAGACTAATGGGACCCACATAGTCCTCCATACAGACTAATGGGCCCCACATAGTCCTCCATACAGAATAATGATCCCCCACAGTCCTCCATACAGAATAATGGTCCCACATAGTCCTCCATACAGAATAATGTTCCACATAGTGCTCCATACAGAATAATGGCCCCCACATAGTCCCCCATACAGTATAATGGGCCCCACATAGTCCTCCATACAGAATAATGGGCCTCACATAGTCACTCCATACAGAATAATGGCCCCCACATAGTCCTCCATACAGTATAATGGGCCCCACATAGTCCTCCATGCAGAATAATGGGCCCCACATAGTCCTCCATACAGTATAATGGGCCCCACATAGTCCTCCATGCAGAATAATGGGCCTCACATAGTCCTCCATACAGAATAATGGGCCCACATAGTCCTCCATACAGAATAATGGTCCCACACAGTCCTCCATACAGAATAATGGTCCCACAAAGTCCTCCATACAGAATAATGGCCCCCACATAGTCCTCCCTACAGAATAATGATCCCACACAGTCCTCTATACAGAATAATGGTCCCACATAGTCCTCCATACAGAATAATGGTCCCACATAGTGCTCCATACAGAATAATGGCCCCCGCATAGTCCTCCATACAGTATAATGGGCCCCACATAGTCCTCCATACAGAATATTGGGCCACATAGTCACTCCATACAGAATAATGGCCCCCACATAGTCCTCTATGCAGTATAATGGGCCCCACATAGTCCTCCATACAGAATAATGGTCTCACATAGCCCTCCGTACAGAATAATGGTCCCTCATAGTCCTTCATAGAGAATAATGGTCCCAAATAGTCCTCTACACAGTATAATGGCCCCACATAGTCCTACATACAGAATAATGGCCCCACATAGTCCACCATACAGTATAATGGCCCACATAGTCCTACATACAGAATAATGGCCCATACATAGTCCTCCATACAATATAATGGGCCCCACATAGTCCTCCATACAGAATAATGGTCCCACATAGTCCTCCATACAGACAAATGGGCCCCACATAGTGCTCCATGTAGAATAATGGTCAAACATAGTCCTCCATACAGACTAATGGGACCCACATAGTCCTCCATACAGACTAATGGGCCCCACATAGTCCTCCATACAGAATAATGATCCCCCACAGTCCTCCATACAGAATAATGGTCCCACATAGTCCTCCATACAGAATAATGTTCCACATAGTGCTCCATACAGAATAATGGCCCCCACATAGTCCCCCATACAGTATAATGGGCCCCACATAGTCCTCCATACAGAATAATGGGCCTCACATAGTCACTCCATACAGAATAATTGCCCCCACGTAGTCCTCCATACAGTATAATGGGCCCCACATAGTCCTCCATGCAGAATAATGGGCCCCACATAGTCCTCCATGCAGAATAATGGGCCCCACATAGTCCTCCATACAGTATAATGGGCCCCACATAGTCCTCCATGCAGAATAATGGGCCTCACATAGTCCTCCATAGAGAATAATGGCCCCACATAGTCCTCCATACAGTATAATGGTCCCACATAGTCCTCCATACAGAATAATGGTCCCACATAGTCCTCCATACAGAATAATGGCCCCCACATAGTCCTCGATACAGTATAATGGGCCCCACATAGTCCTCCATACAGAATAATGGTCCCACATAGTCCTCCATACAGACTAATGGGCCCTACATAGTCCTCCATACAGAATAATGGTCACACATAGTCCTCCATACAGACTAATGGGCCCCACATAGTCCTCCATTCACACTAATTGGCCCCACATAGTCCTCCATACTGAATAATGATCCCACACAGTCCTCCATACAGAATAATGGTCCCACATAGTCCTCCATACAGAATAATGGTCCCACATAGTGCTCCATACAGAATAATGGCCCCCACATAGTGCTCAATACAGTATAATGGGCCCCACATAGTCCTCCATACAGAATAATGGGCCTCACATAGTCACTCCATACAGAATAATGGCCCCCGCATAGTCCTCCATACAGGATAATGGGCTCCACATAGTCCTCCATGCAGAATAATGGGCCCCACATAGTCCTCCATACAGTATAATGGGCCCCACATAGTGCTCCATACAGAATAATGGTCCCACATAGTCCTCCATACAGAATAATGGCCCCCACATAGTCCTCCCTACAGAATAATGATCCCACACAGTCCTCTATACAGAATAATGGTCCCACACAGTCCTCCATACAGAATAATGGTCCCACATAGTGCTCCATACAGAATAATGGCCCCCGCATAGTCCTCCATACAGTATAATGGGCCCCACATAGTCCTCCATACAGAATAATGGGCCACATAGTCACTCCATACAGAATAATGGCCCTCACATAGTCCTCTATGCTGTATAATGGGCCCCACATAGTCCTCCATACAGAATAATGGTCTCACATAGCCCTCCGTACAGAATAATGGTCCCACATAGTCCTTCATAGAGAATAATGGTCCCAAATAGTCCTCCACACAGTATAATGGCCCCACATAGTCCTACATACAGAATAATGGCCCCACATAGTCCACCATACAGTATAATGGCCCCACATAGTCCTACATACAGAATAATGGCCCCTACATAGTCCTCCATACAATATAATGGGCCCCACATAGTCCTCCATACAGAATAATGGTCCCACATAGTCCTCCATACAGACAAATGGGCCCCACATAGTCCTCCATGTAGAGTAATGGTCAAACATAGTCCTCCATACAGACTAATGGGACCCACATAGTCCTGCATACAGACTAATGGGCCCCACATAGTCCTCCATACAGAATAATGATCCCCCACAGTCCTCCATACAGAATAATGGTCCCACATAGTCCTCCATACAGAATAATGTTCCACATAGTGCTCCATACAGAATAATGGCCCCCACATAGTCCCCCATACAGTATAATGGGCCCCACATAGTCCTCCATACAGAATAATGGGCCTCACATAGTTACTCCATACAGAATAATTGCCCCCACATAGTCCTCCATACAGTATAATGGGCCCCACATAGTCCTCCATGCAGAATAATGGGCCCCACATAGTCCTCCATGCAGAATAATGGGCCCCACATAGTCCTCCATGCAGAATAATGGGCCTCACATAGTCCTCCATGCAGAATAATGGGCGCACATAGTCCTCCATACAGAATAATGGTCCCACATAGTCCTCCATACAGAATAATGGTCCCACATAGTCCTCCATACAGAATAATGGCCCCCACATAGTCCTCAATACAGTATAATGGGCCCCACATAGTCCTCCATACAGAATAATGGTCCCACATAGTCCTCCATACAGACTAATAGGCCCTACATAGTCCTCCATACAGAATAATGGTCACACATAGTCCACCATACAGACTAATGGGCCCCACATAGTCCTCCATACAGAATAATGGTCCCACATAGTCCTCCATACAGACAAATGGGCCCCACATAGTCCTCCATGTAGAATAATGGTCAAACATAGTCCTCCATACAGACTAATGGGACCCACATAGTCCTCCATTCAGACTAATGGGCCCCACATAGTCCTCCATACAGAATAATGATCCCCCACAGTCCTCCATACAGAATAATGGTCCCACATAGTCCTCCATACAGAATAATGTTCCACATAGTGCTCCATACAGAATAATGGCCCCCACATAGTCCCCCATACAGTATAATGGGCCCCACATAGTCCTCCATACAGAATAATGGGCCTCACATAGTCACTCCATACAGAATAATGGCCACCACATAGTCCTCCATACAGTATAATGGGCCCCACATAGTCCTCCATGCAGAATAATGGGCCCCACATAGTCCTCCATACAGTATAATGGGCCCCACATAGTCCTCCATGCAGAATAATGGGCCTCACATAGTCCTCCATACAGAATAATGGGCACACATAGTCCTTCATACAGAATAATGGTCCCACATAGTCCTCCATACAGAATAATGGTCCCACATAGTCCTCCATACAGAATAATGGCCCCCATATAGTCCTCCCTACAGATTAATGATCCCACACAGTCCTCTATACAGAATAATGGTCCCACATAGTCCTCCATACAGAATAATGGTACCACATAGTGCTCCATACAGAATAATGGCCCCCGCATAGTCCTCCATACAGTATAATGGGCCCCACATAATTCTCCATACAGAATAATGGGCCACATAGTCACTCCATACAGAATAATGGCCCCCACATAGTCCTCTATGCAGTATAATGGGCCCCACATAGTCCTCCATACAGAATAATGGTCTCACATAGCCCTCCGTACAGAATAATGGTCCCACATAGTCCTTCATAGAGAATAATGGTCCCACATAGTCCTCCATGCAGAATAATGGGCCTCACATAGTCCTCCATACAGAATAATGGTCCCACATAGTCCTCCATACAGAATAATGGCCCCCACATAGTCCTCCCTACAGAATAAGGATCCCACACAGTCCTCTATACAGAATAATGGTCCCACACAGTCCTCCATACAGAATAATGGTCCCACATAGTGCTCCATACAGAATAATGGCCCCCGCATAGTCCTCCATACAGTATAATGGGCCCCACATAGTCCTCCATACAGAATAATGGGCCACATAGTCACTCCATACAGAATAATGGCCCTCACATAGTCCTCTATGCTGTATAATGGGCCCCACATAGTCCTCCATACATAATAATGGTCTCACATAGCCCTCCGTACAGAATAATGGTCCCACATAGTCCTTCATAGAGAATAATGGTCCCAAATAGTCCTCCACACAGTATAATGGCCCCACATAGTCCTACATACAGAATAATGGCCCCACATAGTCCACCATACAGTATAATGGCCCCACATAGTCCTACATACAGAATAATGGCCCCTACATAGTCCTCCATACAATATAATGGGCCCCACATAGTCCTCCATACAGAATAATGGTCCCACATAGTCCTCCATACAGACAAATGGGCCCCACATAGTCCTCCATGTAGAGTAATGGTCAAACATAGTCCTCCATACAGACTAATGGGACCCACATAGTCCTGCATACAGACTAATGGGCCCCACATAGTCCTCCATACAGAATAATGATCCCCCACAGTCCTCCATACAGAATAATGGTCCCACATAGTCCTCCATACAGAATAATGTTCCACATAGTGCTCCATACAGAATAATGGCCCCCACATAGTCCCCCATACAGTATAATGGGCCCCACATAGTCCTCCATACAGAATAATGGGCCTCACATAGTTACTCCATACAGAATAATTGCCCCCACATAGTCCTCCATACAGTATAATGGGCCCCACATAGTCCTCCATACAGAATAATGGTCCCACATAGTCCCCCATACAGACTAATGGGCCCTACATAGTCCTCCATACAGAATAATGGTCACACATAGTCCACCATACAGACTAATGGGACCCACATAGTCCTCCATACAGAATAATGGTCCCACATAGTCCTCCATACAGACTAATGGGCCCCACATAGTCCTCCATACAGAATAATGATCCCCCACAGTCCTCCATACAGAATAATGGTCCCACATAGTCCTCCATACAGAATAATGTTCCACATAGTGCTCCATACAGAATAATGGCCCCCACATAGTCCCCCATACAGTATAATGGGCCCCACATAGTCCTCCATACAGAATAATGGGCCTCACATAGTCACTCCATACAGAATAATGGCCCCCACATAGTCCTCCATACAGTATAATGGGCCCCACATAGTCCTCCATGCAGAATAATGGGCCCCACATAGTCCTCCATACAGTATAATGGGCCCCACATAGTCCTCCATGCAGAATAATGGGCCTCACATAGTCCTCCATACAGAATAATGGGCCCACATAGTCCTCCATACAGAATAATGGTCCCACACAGTCCTCCATACAGAATAATGGTCCCACAAAGTCCTCCATACAGAATAATGGCCCCCACATAGTCCTCCCTACAGAATAATGATCCCACACAGTCCTCTATACAGAATAATGGTCCCACATAGTCCTCCATACAGAATAATGGTCCCACATAGTGCTCCATACAGAATAATGGCCCCCGCATAGTCCTCCATACAGTATAATGGGCCCCACATAGTCCTCCATACAGAATATTGGGCCACATAGTCACTCCATACAGAATAATGGCCCCCACATAGTCCTCTATGCAGTATAATGGGCCCCACATAGTCCTCCATACAGAATAATGGTCTCACATAGCCCTCCGTACAGAATAATGGTCCCTCATAGTCCTTCATACAGAATAATGGTCCCACATAGTCCTCCATACAGAATAATGGTCCCACATAGAGCTCTATACAGAATAATGGCCCCACATAGTCTTCCCTACAGTATAATGGGCCCCACATAGTCCTCCATACAGAATAATGGGCCTCACATAGTCCTCCATACAGAATAATGGTCCCACATAGTCCTCCATTCAGAATAATGGTACCACATAGTCCTCCATACAGAATAATGGCCCCCACATAGTCCTCCATACAGTATAATTGGCCCCACATAGTCCTCCATACAGAATAATGGTCCCACATAGTCCTCCATACAGACTAATGGGCCCTACATAGTCCTCCATACAGAATAATGGTCACACATAGTCCTCCATACAGACTAATGGGCCCCACATAGTCCTCCATACAGAATAATGATCCTACACAGTCTTCCATACAGAATAATGGTCCCACATAGTCCTCCATACAGAATAATGGTCCCACATAGTGCTCCATACAGAATAATGGCCCCCACATAGTCCTCCATACAGTATAATGGGCCCCACATAGTCCTCCATACAGAATAATGGGCCTCACATAGTCACTCCATACAGAATAGTGGGCCCCACATAGTCCTTCATACATTATAATGGGCTCCACATGGTCCTCCATGCAGAATAATGGGCCTCACATAGTCACTCCATACAGTATAATGGGCCCCACATAGTCCTCCATACAGAGTAATGGGCCTCACATAGTCACTCCATACAGAATAATGCCCCACACATAGTCCTCCATGCAGTATAATGGGCCCCACATAGTCCTCCATGCAGAATAATGGGCCTCACATAGTTCTCCATACAGAATAATGGTCCCACATAGTCCTCAATACAGAATAATGGTCCCACATAGTCCTCAATACAGAATAATGGTCCCACATAGTCCTCCACACAGAATAATGGTCCCACATAGTCGTCAATACAGAATAATTGTCGCACATAGTCCTCCACACAGAATAATAGTCCCACATAGTCCTCAATACAGAATAATGGTCCCACATAGTCCTCCACACAGAATAATGGTCCCACATGGTCCTCCATACAGTATAATGGCCCCACATAGTCCTACATACAGAATAATGGCCCCACATAGTCCTCCATACAGAATAATGGCCCCCACATAAGCCTCCATACAGTATAATGGGCCCCACATAGTCCTCCATACAGAATAATGGTCCCACATAGTCCTCCATACAGACTAATGGGCCCCACATAGTCCTCCCTACAGAATAATGATCCCACACAGTCCTCTATACAGAATAATGGTCCCACATAGTCCTCCATACAGAATAATGGTCCCACATAGTGCTCCATACAGAATAATGGCCCCCGCATAGTCATCCATACAGTATAATGGGCCCCACATAGTCGTCCATACAGAATAATGGGCCACATAGTCACTCCATACAGAATAATGGCCCCCACATAGTCCTCTATGCAGTATAATGGGCCCCACATAGTCCTCCATGCAGAATAATGGTCTCACATAGCCCTCCGTACAGAATAATGGTCCCACATAGTTCTTCATAGAGAATAATGGTCCCAAATAGCCCTCCATACAGTATAATGGTCCCAAATAGTCCTCCATACAGTATAATGACCCGACATAGTCCTGCATACAGAATAATGGCCCCACATAGTCCACCATACAGTATAATGGCCCCACATAGTCCTACATACAGAATAATGGCCCCACAAAGTCCTCCATACAGAATAATGGCCCCTACATAGTCCTCCATACAATATAATGGGCCCCACATAGTCCTCCAAACAGAATAATGGTCCCACATAGTCCTCCATACAGACAAATGGGCCCCACATAGTCCTCCATGTAGAATAATGGTCAAACATAGTCCTCCATACAGACTAATGGGACCCACATAGTCCTCCATACAGACTAATGGGCCCCACATAGTCCTCCATACAGAATAATGATCCCCCACAGTCCTCCATACAGAATAATGGTCCCACATAGTCCTCCATACAGAATAATGTTCCACATAGTGCTCCATACAGAATAATGGCCCCCACATAGTCCCCCATACAGTATAATGGGCCCCACATAGTCCTCCATACAGAATAATGGGCCTCACATAGTCACTCCATACAGAATAATGGCCCCCACATAGTCCTCCATACAGTATAATGGGCCCCACATAGTCCTCCATGCAGAATAATGGGCCCCACATAGTCCTCCATACAGTATAATGGGCCCCACATAGTCCTCCATGCAGAATAATGGGCCTCACATAGTCCTCCATACAGAATAATGGGCCCACATAGTCCTCCATACAGAATAATGGTCCCACACAGTCCTCCATACAGAATAATGGTCCCACAAAGTCCTCCATACAGAATAATGGCCCCCACATAGTCCTCCCTACAGAATAATGATCCCACACAGTCCTCTATACAGAATAATGGTCCCACATAGTCCTCCATACAGAATAATGGTCCCACATAGTGCTCCATACAGAATAATGGCCCCCGCATAGTCCTCCATACAGTATAATGGGCCCCACATAGTCCTCCATACAGAATATTGGGCCACATAGTCACTCCATACAGAATAATGGCCCCCACATAGTCCTCTATGTAGTATAATGGGCCCCACATAGTCCTCCATACAGAATAATGGTCTCACATAGCCCTCCGTACAGAATAATGGTCCCTCATAGTCCTTCATACAGAATAATGGTCCCACATAGTCCTCCATACAGAATAATGGTCCCACATAGAGCTCTATACAGAATAATGGCCCCACATAGTCTTCCCTACAGTATAATGGGCCCCACATAGTCCTCCATACAGAATAATGGGCCTCACATAGTCCTCCATACAGAATAATGGTCCCACATAGTCCTCCATTCAGAATAATGGTCCCACATAGTCCTCCATACAGAATAATGGCCCCCACATAGTCCTCCATACAGTATAATTGGCCCCACATAGTCCTCCATACAGAATAATGGTCCCACATAGTCCTCCATACAGACTAATGGGCCCTACATAGTCCTCCATACAGAATAATGGTCACACATAGTCCTCCATACAGACTAATGGGCCCCACATAGTCCTCCATACAGAATAATGATCCTACACAGTCTTCCATACAGAATAATGGTCCCACATAGTCCTCCATACAGAATAATGGTCCCACATAGTGCTCCATACAGAATAATGGCCCCCACATAGTCCTCCATACAGTATAATGGGCCCCACATAGTCCTCCATACAGAATAACGGGCCTCACATAGTCACTCCATACAGAATAGTGGGCCCCACATAGTCCTTCATACATTATAATGGGCTCCACATGGTCCTCCATGCAGAATAATGGGCCTCACATAGTCACTCCATACAGTATAATGGGCCCCACATAGTCCTCCATACAGAGTAATGGGCCTCACATAGTCACTCCATACAGAATAATGCCCCCCACATAGTCCTCCATGCAGTATAATGGGCCCCACATAGTCCTCCATGCAGAATAATGGGCCTCACATAGTTCTCCATACAGAATAATGGTCCCACATAGTCCTCAATACAGAATAATGGTCCCACATAGTCCTCAATACAGAATAATGGTCCCACATAGTCCTCCACACAGAATAATGGTCCCACATAGTCGTCAATACAGAATAATTGTCGCACATAGTCCTCCACACAGAATAATAGTCCCACATAGTCCTCAATACAGAATAATGGTCCCACATAGTCCTCCACACAGAATAATGGTCCCACATGGTCCTCCATACAGTATAATGGCCCCACATAGTCCTACATACAGAATAATGGCCCCACATAGTCCTCCATACAGAATAATGGCCCCCACATAAGCCTCCATACAGTATAATGGGCCCCACATAGTCCTCCATACAGAATAATGGTCCCACATAGTCCTCCATACAGACTAATGGGCCCCACATAGTCCTCCCTACAGAATAATGATCCCACACAGTCCTCTATACAGAATAATGGTCCCACATAGTCCTCCATACAGAATAATGGTCCCACATAGTGCTCCATACAGAATAATGGCCCCCGCATAGTCATCCATACAGTATAATGGGCCCCACATAGTCCTCCATACAGAATAATGGGCCACATAGTCACTCCATACAGAATAATGGCCCCCACATAGTCCTCTATGCAGTATAATGGGCCCCACATAGTCCTCCATGCAGAATAATGGTCTCACATAGCCCTCCGTACAGAATAATGGTCCCACATAGTTCTTCATAGAGAATAATGGTCCCAAATAGCCCTCCATACAGTATAATGGTCCCAAATAGTCCTCCATACAGTATAATGACCCGACATAGTCCTGCATACAGAATAATGGCCCCACATAGTCCACCATACAGTATAATGGCCCCACATAGTCCTACATACAGAATAATGGCCCCACAAAGTCCTCCATACAGAATAATGGCCCCTACATAGTCCTCCATACAATATAATGGGCCCCACATAGTCCTCCAAACAGAATAATGGTCCCACATAGTCCTCCATACAGACAAATGGGCCCCACATAGTCCTCCATGTAGAATAATGGTCAAACATAGTCCTCCATACAGACTAATGGGACCCACATAGTCCTCCATACAGACTAATGGGCCTCACATAGTCCTCCATACAGAATAATGATCCCCCACAGTCCTCCATACAGAATAATGGTCCCACATAGTCCTCCATACAGAATAATGTTCCACATAGTGCTCCATACAGAATAATGGCCCCCACATAGTCCCCCATACAGTATAATGGGCCCCACATAGTCCTCCATACAGAATAATGGGCCTCACATAGTCACTCCATACAGAATAATGGCCCCCACATAGTCCTCCATACAGTATAATGGGCCCCACATAGTCCTCCATGCAGAATAATGGGCCCCACATAGTCCTCCATACAGTATAATGGGCCCCACATAGTCCTCCATGCAGAATAATGGGCCTCACATAGTCCTCCATACAGAATAATGGGCCCACATAGTCCTCCATACAGAATAATGGTCCCACACAGTCCTCCATACAGAATAATGGTCCCACAAAGTCCTCCATACAGAATAATGGCCCCCACATAGTCCTCCCTACAGAATAATGATCCCACACAGTCCTCTATACAGAATAATGGTCCCACATAGTCATCCATACAGAATAATGGTCCCACATAGTGCTCCATACAGAATAATGGCCCCCGCATAGTCCTCCATACAGTATAATGGGCCCCACATAGTCCTCCATACAGAATATTGGGCCACATAGTCACTCCATACAGAATAATGGCCCCCACATAGTCCTCCATACAGAATATTGGGCCACATAGTCACTCCATACAGAATAATGGCCCCCACATAGTCCTCTATGCAGTATAATGGGCCCCACATAGTCCTCCATACAGAATAATGGTCTCACATAGCCCTCCGTACAGAATAATGGTCCCTCATAGTCCTTCATAGAGAATAATGGTCCCAAATAGTCCTCCACACAGTATAATGGCCCCACATAGTCCTACATACAGAATAATGGCCCCACATAGTCCACCATACAGTATAATGGCCCACATAGTCCTACATACAGAATAATGGCCCATACATAGTCCTCCATACAATATAATGGGCCCCACATAGTCCTCCATACAGAATAATGGTCCCACATAGTCCTCCATACAGACAAATGGGCCCCACATAGTGCTCCATGTAGAATAATGGTCAAACATAGTCCTCCATACAGACTAATGGGACCCACATAGTCCTCCATACAGACTAATGGGCCGCACATAGTCCTCCATACAGAATAATGATCCCCCACAGTCCTCCATACAGAATAATGGTCCCACATAGTCCTCCATACAGAATAATGTTCCACATAGTGCTCCATACAGAATAATGGCCCCCACATAGTCCCCCATACAGTATAATGGGCCCCACATAGTCCTCCATACAGAATAATGGGCCTCACATAGTCACTCCATACAGAATAATTGCCCCCACGTAGTCCTCCATACAGTATAATGGGCCCCACATAGTCCTCCATGCAGAATAATGGGCCCCACATAGTCCTCCATGCAGAATAATGGGCCCCACATAGTCCTCCATACAGTATAATGGGCCCCACATAGTCCTCCATGCAGAATAATGGGCCTCACATAGTCCTCCATAGAGAATAATGGCCCCACATAGTCCTCCATACAGAATAATGGTCCCACATAGTCCTCCATACAGAATAATGGTCCCACATAGTCCTCCATACAGAATAATGGCCCCCACATAGTCCTCGATACAGTATAATGGGCCCCACATAGTCCTCCATACAGAATAATGGTCCCACATAGTCCTCCATACAGACTAATGGGCCCTACATAGTCCTCCATACAGAATAATGGTCACACATAGTCCTCCATACAGACTAATGGGCCCCACATAGTCCTCCATTCACACTAATTGGCCCCACATAGTCCTCCATACTGAATAATGATCCCACACAGTCCTCCATACAGAATAATGGTCCCACATAGTCCTCCATACAGAATAATGGTCCCACATAGTGCTCCATACAGAATAATGGCCCCCACATAGTGCTCAATACAGTATAATGGGCCCCACATAGTCCTCCATACAGAATAATGGGCCTCACATAGTCACTCCATACAGAATAATGGTCCCACATAGTCCTCCATACAGACTAATGGGCCCTACATAGTCCTCCATACAGAATAATGGTCACACATAGTCCTCCATACAGACTAATGGGCCCCACATAGTCCTCCATTCACACTAACTGGCCCCACATAGTCCTCCATACTGAATAATGATCCCACACAGTCCTCCATACAGAATAATGGTCCCACATAGTCCTCCATACAGAATAATGGTCCCACATAGTGCTCCATACAGAATAATGGCCCCCACATAGTGCTCAATACAGTATAATGGGCCCCACATAGTCCTCCATACAGAATAATGGGCCTCACATAGTCACTCCATACAGAATAATGGCCCCCGCATAGTCCTCCATACAGGATAATGGGCTCCACATAGTCCTCCATGCAGAATAATGGGCCCCACATAGTCCTCCATACAGTATAATGGGCCCCACATAGTGCTCCATACAGAATAATGGTCCCACATAGTCCTCCATACAGAATAATGGCCCCCACATAGTGCTCCCTACAGAATAATGATCCCACACAGTCCTCTATACAGAATAATGGTCCCACACAGTCCTCCATACAGAATAATGGTCCCACATAGTGCTCCATACAGAATAATGGCCCCCGCATAGTCCTCCATACAGTATAATGGGCCCCACATAGTCCTCCATACAGAATAATGGGCCACATAGTCACTCCATACAGAATAATGGCCCTCACATAGTCCTCTATGCTGTATAATGGGCCCCACATAGTCCTCCATACAGAATAATGGTCTCACATAGCCCTCCGTACAGAATAATGGTCCCACATAGTCCTTCATAGAGAATAATGGTCCCAAATAGTCCTCCACACAGTATAATGGCCCCACATAGTCCTACATACAGAATAATGGCCCCACATAGTCCACCATACAGTATAATGGCCCCACATAGTCCTACATACAGAATAATGGCCCCTACATAGTCCTCCATACAATATAATGGGCCCCACATAGTCCTCCATGCAGAATAATGGTCCCACATAGTCCTCCATACAGACAAATGGGCCCCACATAGTCCTCCATGTAGAGTAATGGTCAAACATAGTCCTCCTTACAGACTAATGGGACCCACATAGTCCTGCATACAGACTAATGGGCCCCACATAGTCCTCCATACAGAATAATGATCCCCCACAGTCCTCCATACAGAATAATGGTCCCACATAGTCCTCCATACAGAATAATGTTCCACATAGTGCTCCATACAGAATAATGGCCCCCACATAGTCCCCCATACAGTATAATGGGCCCCACATAGTCCTCCATACAGAATAATGGGCCTCACATAGTTACTCCATACAGAATAATTGCCCCCACATAGTCCTCCATACAGTATAATGGGCCCCACATAGTCCTCCATGCAGAATAATGGGCCCCACATAGTCCTCCATGCAGAATAATGGGCCCCACATAGTCCTCCATGCAGAATAATGGGCCTCACATAGTCCTCCATGCAGAATAATGGGCGCACATAGTCCTCCATACAGAATAATGGTCCCACATAGTCCTCCATACAGAATAATGGTCCCACATAGTCCTCCATACAGAATAATGGCCCCCACATAGTCCTCAATACAGTATAATGGGCCCCACATAGTCCTCCATACAGAATAATGGTCCCACATAGTCCTCCATACAGACTAATGGGCCCTACATAGTCCTCCATACAGAATAATGGTCACACATAGTCCACCATACAGACTAATGGGCCCCACATAGTCCTCCATACAGAATAATGGTCCCACATAGTCCTCCATACAGACAAATGGGCCCCACATAGTGCTCCATGTAGAATAATGGTCAAACATAGTCCTCCATACAGACTAATGGGACCCACATAGTCCTCCATACAGACTAATGGGCCCCACATAGTCCTCCATACAGAATAATGATCCCCCACAGTCCTCCATACAGAATAATGGTCCCACATAGTCCTCCATACAGAATAATGTTCCACATAGTGCTCCATACAGAATAATGGCCCCCACATAGTCCCTTATACAGTATAATGGGCCCCACATAGTCCTCCATACAGAATAATGGGCCTCCCATAGTCACTCCATACAGAATAATTGCCCCCACGTAGTCCTCCATACAGTATAATGGGCCCCACATAGTCCTCCATGCAGAATAATGGGCCCCACATAGTCCTCCATGCAGAATAATGGGCCTCACATAGTCCTCCATACAGAATAATGGTCCCACATAGTCCTCCATACAGAATAATGGTCCCACATAGTCCTCCATACAGAATAATGGCCCCCACATAGTCCTCGATACAGTATAATGGGCCCCACATAGTCCTCCATACAGAATAATGGTCCCACATAGTCCTCCATACAGACTAATGGGCCCTACATAGTCCTCCATACAGAATAATGGTCACACATAGTCCTCCATACAGACTAATGGGCCCCACATAGTCCTCCATTCACACTAATTGGCCCCACATAGTCCTCCATACTGAATAATGATCCCACACAGTCCTCCATACAGAATAATGGTCCCACATAGTCCTCCATACAGAATAATGGTCCCACATAGTGCTCCATACAGAATAATGGCCCCCACATAGTGCTCAATACAGTATAATGGGCCCCACATAGTCCTCCATACAGAATAATGGGCCTCACATAGTCACTCCATACAGAATAATGGCCCCCGCATAGTCCTCCATACAGGATAATGGGCTCCACATAGTCCTCCATGCAGAATAATGGGCCCCACATAGTCCTCCATACAGTATAATGGGCCCCACATAGTCCTCCATGCAGAATAATGGGCCTCACATAGTCCTCCATACAGAATAATGGGCCCACATAGTCCTCCATACAGAATAATGGTCCCACATAGTCCTCCATACAGAATAATGGTCCCACATAGTCCTCCATACAGAATAATGGCCCCCACATAGTCCTCCCTACAGAATAATGATCCCACACAGTCCTCTATACAGAATAATGGTCCCACACAGTCCTCCATACAGAATAATGGTCCCACATAGTGCTCCATACAGAATAATGGCCCCCGCATAGTCCTCCATACAGTATAATGGGCCCCACATAGTCCTCCATACAGAATAATGGGCCCCACATAGTCCTCCATACAGAATAATGGGCCACATAGTCACTCCATACAGAATAATGGCCCTCACATAGTCCTCTATGCTGTATAATGGGCCCCACATAGTCCTCCATACAGAATAATGGTCTCACATAGCCCTCCGTACAGAATAATGGTCCCACATAGTCCTTCATAGAGAATGATGGTCCCAAATAGTCCTCCACACAGTATAATGGCCCCACATAGTCCTACATACAGAATAATGGCCCCACATAGTCCACCATACAGTATAATGGCCCCACATAGTCCTACATACAGAATAATGGCCCCTACATAGTCCTCCATACAATATAATGGGCCCCACATAGTCCTCCATACAGAATAATGGTCCCACATAGTCCTCCATACAGACAACTGGGCCCCACATAGTCCTCCATGTAGAGTAATGGTCAAACATAGTCCTCCATACAGACTAATGTGACCCACATAGTCCTGCATACAGACTAATGGGCCCCACATAGTCCTCCATACAGAATAATGATCCCCCACAGTCCTCCATACAGAATAATGGTCCCACATAGTCCTCCATACAGAATAATGTTCCACATAGTGCTCCATACAGAATAATGGCCCCCACATAGTCCCCCATACAGTATAATGGGCCCCACATAGTCCTCCATACAGAATAATGGGCCTCACATAGTCACTCCATACAGAATAATTGCCCCCACATAGTCCTCCATACAGTATAATGGGCCCCACATAGTCCTCCATGCAGAATAATGGGCCCCACATAGTCCTCTGTGCAGAATAATGGGCCCCACATAGTCCTCCGTGCAGAATAATGGGCCCCACATAGTCATCCATGCAGAATAATGGGCCTCACATAGTCCTCCATGCAGAATAATGGGAGCACATAGTCCTCCATACAGAATAATGGTCCCACATAGTCCTCCATACAGAATAATGGTCCCACATAGTCCTCCATACAGAATAATGGCCCCCACATAGTCCTCCATACAGAATAATGGCCCCCACATAGTCCTCAATACAGTATAATGGGCCCCACATAGTCCTCCATACAGAATAATGGTCCCACATAGTCCTCCATACAGACTAATGGGCCCTACATAGTCCTCCATACAGAATAATGGTCACACATAGTCCACCATACAGACTAATGGGCCCCACATAGTCCTCCATACACACTAATTGGCCCCACATGGTCCTCCAAACAGAATAATGATCCCACACAGTCCTCCATACAGAATAATGGTCCCACATAGTCCTCCATACAGAATATTGGTCCCACATAGTGCTCCATACAGAATAATGGCCCCCACATAGTGCTCAATCCAGTATAATGGGCCCCACATAGCCCTCCATACAGAATAATGGGCCTCACATAGTCACTCCATACAGAATAATGGTCCCCGCATAGTCCTCCATACAGTATAATGGGCTCCACATAGTCCTCCATGCAGTATAATGGGCCCCACATAGTCCTCCATACAGTATAATGGGCCCCACATAGTCCTCCATGCAGAATAATGGGCCTCACATAGTCCTCCATACAGAATAATGGGCCCACATAGTCCTCCATACAGAATAATGGGCCCACATAGTCCTCCATACAAAATAATGGTCCCACATAGTCCTCCATACAGAATAATGTTCCACATAGTGCTCCATACAGAATAATGGCCCCCACATAGTCCCCCATACAGTATAATGGGCCCCACATAGTCCTCCATACAGAATAATGGGCCTCACATAGTAACTCCATACAGAATAATGGCCCCCACATAGTCCTCCATATAGTATAATGGGCCCCACATAGTCCGCCATGCAGAATAATGGGCCCCACATAGTCCTCCATACAGTATAATGGGCCCCACATAGTCCTCCATGCAGAATAATGGGCCTCACATAGTCCTCCATACAGAATAATGGGCCCACATAGTCCTCCATACAGAATAATGGCCCCCACATAGTCCTCGATACAGTATAATGGGCCCCACATAGTCCTCGATACAGTATAATGGGCCCCACATAGTCCTCCATACAGAATAATGGTCCCACATAGTCCTCCATACAGACTAATGGGCCCTACATAGTTCTCCATACAGAATAATGGTCACACATAGTCCTCCATACAGACTAATGGGCCCCACATAGTCCTCAATACACACTAATTGGCCCCACATAGTCCTCCATACAGAATAATGATCCCACACAGTCCTCCATACAGAATAATGGTCCCACATAGTCCTCCATACAGAATAATGGTCCCACATAGTGCTCCATACAGAATAATGGCCCCCACATAGTCCTCCATACAGTATAATGGGCCTCACATAGTCACTCCATACAGAATAGTGGGCCCCACATAGTCCTTCATACATTATAATGGGCTCCACATAGTCCTCCATGCAGAATAATGGGCCTCACATAGTCACTCCATACAGTATAATGGGCCCCACATAGTCCTCCATACAGAGTAATGAGCCTCACATAGTCACTCCATACAGAATAATGCCCCCCACATAGTCCTCCATGCAGTACAATGGGCCCCACATAGTCCTCCATGCAGAATAATGTGCCTCACATAGTTCTCCATACAGAATAATGGTCCCACATAGTCCTCAATACAGAATAATGGTCCCACATAGTCCTCCACACAGAATAATGGTCCCACATAGTCCTCAATACAGAATAATTGTCCCACATAGTCCTCCACACAGAATAATAGTCCCACATAGTCCTCAATACAGAATAATGGTCCCACATAGTCCTCCACACAGACTAATGGTGCCACATAGTCCTCCATACAGTATAATGGCCCTACATAGTCCTACATACAGAATAATGGCCCCACATAGTCCTCCATACAGAATAATGGCCCCCACATAGGCCTCCATACAGTATAAAGGGCCCCACATAGTCCTCCATACAGAATAATGGTCCCACATAATCCTCCATACAGACTAATGGGCCCCACATAGTCCTCCCTACAGAATAATGATTCCACACTGTCCTCTATACAGAATAATGGTCCCACATAGTCCTCCATACAGAATAATGGTCCCACATAGTGCTCCATACAGAATAATGGCCCCCGCATAGTCCTCCATACAGTATAATGGGCCCCACATAGTCCTCCATACAGAATAATGGGCCACATAGTCACTCCATACAGAATAATGGCCCCCACATAGTCCTCTATGCAGTATAATGGGCCCCACATAGTCCTCCATACAGAATAATGGTCTCACATAGCCCTCCGTACAGAATAATGGTCCCACATAGTCCTTCATAGATAATAATGGTCCCAAATAGCCCTCCATACAGTATAATGGTCCCAAATAGTCTTCCATACAGTATAATGGCCCCACATAGTCCTGCATACAGAATAATGGCCCCACATAGTCCACCATAAAGTATAATGGCCCCACATAGTCCTACATACAGAATAATGGCCCCACAAAGTCCTCCATACAGAATAATGGCCCCTACATAGTCCTCCATACAATATAATGGGCCCCACATAGTCCTCCAAACAGAATAATGGTCCCACATAGTCCTCCATACAGACAAATGGGTCCCACATAGTCCTCCATGTAGAATAATGGTCAAACATAGTCCTCCATACAGACTAATGGGACCCACATAGTCCTCCATACAGACTAATGGGCCCCACATAGTCCTCCATACAGAATAATGATCCCCCACAGTCCTCCATATAGAATAATGGTCCCATATAGTCCTCCATACAGAATAGTGTTCCACATAGTGCTCCATACAGAATAATGGCCCCCACATAGTCCCCCATACAGTATAATGGGCCCCACATAGTCCTCCATACAGAATAATGGGCCTCACATAGTCACTCCATACAGAATAATGGCCCCCACATAGTCCTCCATACAGTATAATGGGCCCCACATAGTCCTCCATGCAGAATAATGGGCCCCACATAGTCCTCCATACAGTATAATGGGCCCCACATAGTCCTCCATGCAGAATAATGGGCCTCACATAGTCCTCCATACAGAATAATGGGCCCATATAGTCCTCCATACAGAATAATGGTCCCACACAGTCCTCCATACAGAATAATGGTCCCACAAAGTCCTCCATACAGAATAATGGCCCCCACATAGTCCTCCCTACAGAATAATGATCCCACACAGTCCTCTATACAGAATAATGATCCCACACAGTCCTCTATACAGAATAATGGTCCCACATAGTCCTCCATACAGAATAATGGTCCCACATAGTGCTCCATACAGAATAATGGCCCCCGCATAGTCCTCCATACAGTATAATGGGCCCCACATAGTCCTCCATACAGAATAATGGGCCACATAGTCACTCCATACAGAATAATGGCCCCCACATAGTCCTCTATGCAGTATAATGGGCCCCACATAGTCCTCCATACAGAATAATGGTCTCACATAGCCCTCCGTACAGAATAATGGTCCCACATAGTCCTTCATAGAGAATAATGGTCCCAAATAGTCCTCCACACAGCATAATGGCCCCACATAGTCCTACATACAGAATAATGGCCCCACATAGTCCACCATACAGTATAATGGCCCCACATAGTCCTACATACAGAATAATAGCCCCTACATAGTCCTCCATACAATATAATGGGCCCCACATAGTCCTCCATACAGACAAATGGGCCCCACATAGTCCTCCATGTAGAATAATGGTCAAACATAGTCCTCCATACAGACTAATGGGACCCACATAGTCCTCCATACAGACTAATGGGCCCCACATAGTCCTCCATACAGAATAATGATCCCCCACAGTCCTCCATACAGAATAATGGTCCCCCATAGTCCTCCATACAGAATAATGTTCCACATAGTGCTCCATACAGAATAATGGCCCCCACATAGTCCCCCATACAGTATAATGGGCCCCACATAGTCCTCCATACAGAATAATGGGCCTCACATAGTCACTCCATACAGAATAATTGCCCCCACGTAGTCCTCCATACAGTATAATGGGCCCCACATAGTCCTCCATGCAGAATAATGGGCCCCACATAGTCCTCCATGCAGAATAATGGGCCCCACATAGTCCTCCATACAGTATAATGGGCCCCACATAGTCCTCCATGCAGAATAATGGGCCTCACATAGTCCTCCATACAGAATAATGGGCCCACATAGTCCTCCATACAGAATAATGGTCCCACATAGTCCTCCATACAGAATAATGGTCCCACATAGTCCTCCATACAGACTAATGGGCCCTACATAGTCCTCCATACAGAATAATGGTCACACATAGTCCTCCATACAGACTAATGGGCCCCACATAGTCCTCCATACACACTAATTGGCCCCACATAGTCCTCCATACTGAATAATGATCCCACACAGTCCTCCATACAGAATAATGGTCCCACATAGTCCTCCATACAGAATAATGGTCCCACATAGTGCTCCATCCAGAATAATGGCCCCCACATAGTGCTCAATACAGTATAATGGGCCCCACATAGTCCTCCATACAGAATAATGGGCCTCACATAGTCACTCCATACAGAATAATGGCCCCCGCATAGTCCTCCATACAGTATAATGGGCTCCACATAGTCCTCCATGCAGAATAATGGGCCCCACATAGTTCTCCATATAGTATAATGGGCCCCACATAGTCCTCCATGCAGAATAATGGGCCTCACATAGTCTCCATACAGAATAATGGGCCCACATAGTCCTCCATACAGAATAATGGTCCCACATAGTCCTCCATACAGAATAATGGTCCCACATAGTCCTCCATACAGAATAATGGTCCCACATAGTGCTCCATACAGAATAATTGCCCCCACATAGTGCTCAATACAGTATAATGGGCCCCACATAGTCCTCCATACAGAATAATGGGCCTCACATAGTCACTCCATACAGAATAGTGGGCCCCACATAGTCCTCCATACATTATAATGGGCCCCACATAGTCCTCCATGCAGAATAATGGGCCTCACATAGTCACTCCATACAGTATAATGGGCCCCACATAGTCCTCCATACAGAATAATGGGCCTCACATAGTCACTCCATACAGAATAATGGCCCCCACATAGCCGTCCATGCAGAATAATGGGCCTCACATAGTCCTCCATACAGAATAATGGTCCCACATAGTCCTCGATACAGAATAATGGTCCCACATAGTCCTCCACACAGAATAATGGTCCCACATAGTCCTCAATACAGAATAATGGTCCCACATAGTCCTCCACACAGAATAATGGTCCCACATAGTCCTCAATACAGAATAATGGTCCCACATAGTCATCCACACAGAATAATGGTCCCACATAGTCCTCCATACAGTATAATGGCCCCACATAGTCCTACATACAGAATAATGGCCCCACATAGTCCTGCATACAGAATAATGGCCCCCACAAAGGCCTCCATACAGTATAATGGGCCCCACATAGTCCTCCATACAGAATAATGGTCCCACATAGTGCTCCATACAGAATAATGGCCCCCACATAGTCCTCCATACAGTATAATGGGCCCCACATAGTCCTCCATGCAGAATAATGGGCCTCACAAAGTACTCCATACAGAATAATGGTCCCACATAGTCCTCCATACAGAATAATGGCAACCACATAGTCCTCCATACAGTATAATGGGCCCCACATAGTCTTCCATACCGAATAATGGGCCACATAGTCACTCCATACAGAATAATGGCCCCCACATAGTCCTCCATGCAGTATATTGGGCCCCACATAGTCCTCCATGCAGAATAATGGGCCTCACATAGTCCTCCATAGAGAATAATGGTCCCACATAGCCCTCCATACAGAATAATGGTTCCACAGAGTCCTCCATACAGTATAATGGCCCCACATAGTCCTACATACAGAATAATGGCCCCACATAGTCCTCCATACAGTATAATGGCCCCACATAGTCCTACATACAGAATAGTGGTCCCACATAGTCCTCCATACAGAATAATGGCCCCCACATAGTGCTCCATACAGTATAATGGGCCCCACATAGTCCTCTATACAGAATAATGGTCCCACATAGTCCTCCATACAGACTAATGGGCCCCACATAGTCTTCCATATAGATTAATGGTCAAACATAGTCCTCCATACAGACAAATGGGCCCCACATAGTCCTCCATACAGAATAATGGTCCCACATAGTCCTCCATACAGAATAATGGTCCCACATAGTGCTCCATACAGAATAATGGTCCCACATAGTCCTCCATACAGAATAATGATCCCCCACAGTCCTCCATACAGAATAATGGTCCCACATAGTCCTCCATACAGAATAATGGTCCCACATAGTGCTCCATACAGAATAATGGCCCCCACATAGTCCCCATACAGTATAATGGGCCCAACATAGTCCTCCATATAGAATAATGGGCCTCACATAGTCACTCCATACAGAATAATGGCCCCCACATAGTCCTCCATACAGACTACTGGGCCCCACATAGTCCTCCATACAGAATAATGGTCCCACAAAGTGCTCCATACAGAATAATGGACCCCACATAGTCCTCCATACAGTATAATGGGCCCCACATAGTCCTCCATGCAGAATAATGGGCCTCACATAGTCCTCCATACAGAATAATGGTCCCACATAGTACTCCATACAGAATAATGGTCCCACATAGTCCTCCATACAGAATAATGGTCCCACATAGAGCTCTATACAGAATAATGGCCCCCACATAGTCTTCCATAGAGTATAATGGGCCCCACATAGTCCTCCATACAGAATAATGGGCCTCACATAGTCCTCCATACAGAATAATGGTCCCACATAGTCCTCCATACAGAATAATGGTCCCACATAGTCCTCAATTCAGAATAATGGTCCCACATAGTCCTCCATACAGAATAATGGCCCCCACATAGTCCTCCATACAGTATAATTGGCCCCACATAGTCCTCCATACAGAATAATGGTCCCACATAGTCCTCCATACAGACTAATGGGCCCTACATAGTCCCCATACAGAATAATAGTCACACATAGTCCTCCATACAGACTAATGGGCCCCACATAGTCCTCCATACAGAATAATGATCCTACACAGTGTTCCATACAGAATAATGGTCCCACATAGTCATCCATACAGAATAATGGTCCCACATAGTGCTCCATACAGAATAATGGCCCCCACATAGTCCTCCATACAGTATAATGGGCTCCACATAGTCCTCCATGCAGAATAATGGGCCTCACATAGTCACTCCATACAGTATAATGGGCCCCACATAGTCCTCCATACAGAGTAATGGGCCTCACATAGTCACTCCATACAGAATAATGCCCCCCACATAGTCCTCCATGCAGAATAATGGGCCTCACATAGTTCTCCATACAGAATAATGGTCCCACATAGTCCTCAATACAGAATAATGGTCCCACATAGTCCTCAATACAGAATAATGGTCCCACATAGTCCTCCACACAGAATAATAGTCCCACATAGTCCACAATACAGAATAATGGTCCCACATAGTCCTCCACACAGAATAATGGTTCCACATAGTCCTCCATACAGTATAATGGCCCCACATAGTCCTACATACAGAATAATGGCCCCACATAGTCCTCCATACAGAATAATGGCCCCCACATAGGCCTCCATACAGTATAATGGGCCCCACATAGTCCTCCATACAGAATAATGGTCCCACATAGTCCTCCATACAGACTAATGGGCCCCACATAGTCCTCCCTACAGAATAATGATCCCACACAGTCCTCTATACAGAATAATGGTCCCACATAATCCTCCATACAGAATAATGGTCCCACATAGTGCTCCATACAGAATAATGGCCCCCGCATAGTCCTCCAAACAGTATAATGGGCCCCACATAGTCCTCCATACAGAATAATGGGCCACATAGTCACTCCATACAGAATAATGGCCCCCACATAGTCCTCTATGCAGTATAATGGGCCCCACATAGTCCTCCATACAGAATAATGGTCTCACATAGCCCTCCTTACAGAATAATGGTCCCACATAGTCCTTCATAGAGAATAATGGTCCCAAATAGCCCTCCATACATTATAATGGTCCCAAATAGTCCTCCATACAGTATAATGGCCCCACATAGTCCTGCATACAGAATAATGGCCCCACATAGTCCACCATACAGTATAATGGCCCCACATAGTCCTGCATACAGAATAATGGCCCCACAAAGTCCTCCATACAGAATAATGGCCCCTACATAGTCCTCCATACAATATAATGGGCCCCACATAGTCCTCCATACAGAATAATGGTCCCACATAGTCCTCCATACAGACAAATGGGCCCCACATAGTCCTCCATGTAGAATAATGGTCAAACATAGTCCTCCATACAGACTAATGGGACCCACATAGTCCTCCATACAGACTAATGGGCCCCACATAGTCCTCCATACAGAATAATGATCCCCCACAGTCCTCCATACAGAATAATGGTCCCACATAGTCCTCCATACAGACTAATGGGCCCCACATAGTCCTCCATGCAGAATAATGGGCCTCACATAGTCCTCCATACAGAATAATGGTCCCCCATAGTCCTCCATACAGAATAATGGTCCCACATAGTCCTCCATACAGAATAATGGTCCCACATAGTCCTCCATACAGAATAATGGCCCCCACATAGTCCTCCCTACAGAATAATGATCCCACACAGTCCTCTATACAGAATAATGGTCCCACATAGTCCTCCATACAGAATAATGGTCCCACATAGTGCTCCATACAGAATAATGGCCCCCGCATAGTCCTCCATACAGTATAATGGGCCCCACATAATCCTCCATACAGAATAATGGGCCACATAGTCACTCCATACAGAATAATGGCCCCCACATAGTCCTCTATGCAGTATAATGGGCCCCACATAGTCCTCCATACAGAATAATGGTCTCACATAGCCCTCCGTACAGAATAATGGTCCCACATAGTCCTTCATAGAGAATAATGGTCCCACATAGTCCTCCATGCAGAATAATGGACCTCACATAGTCCTCCAAACAGAATAATGGGCCTCACATAGTCATCCATACAGAATAATGGTCCCACATAGTCCTCCATACAGAATAATGGTCCCACATAGTCCTCCATTCAGAATAATGGTCCCACATAGTCCTCCATACAGAATAATGGCCCCCACATAGTCCTCCATACAGTATAATTGGCCCCACATAGTCCTCCATACAGAATAATGGTCCCACATAGTCCTCCATTCAGAATAATGGTCCCACATAGTCCTCCATACAGAATAATGGCCCCCACATAGTCCTCCATACAGTATAATTGGCCCCACATAGTCCTCCATACAGAATAATGGTCCCACATAGTCCTCCATACAGACTAATGGGCCCTACATAGTCCTCCATACAGAATGATGGTCACACATAGTCCTCCATACAGACTAATGGGCCCCACATAGTCCTCCATACAGAATAATGATCCTACACAGTCTTCCATACAGAATAATGGTCCCACATAGTCCTCCATACAGAATAATGGTCCCACATAGTGCTCCATACAGAATAATGGCCCCCACATAGTCCTCCATACAGTATAATGGGCCCCACATAGTCCTCCATACAGAATAATGGGCCTCACATAGTCACTCCATGCAGAATAGTGGGCCCCACATAGTCCTTCATACATTATAATGGGCTCCACATAGTCCTCCATGCAGAATAATGGGCCTCACATAGTCACTCCATACAGTATAGTGGGCCGCACATAGTCCTCCATACAGAGTAATGGGCCTCACATAGTCACTCCATACAGAATAATGCCCCCCACATAGTCCTCCATGCAGTATAATGGGCCCCACATAGTCCTCCATGCAGAATAATGGGCCTCACATAGTTCTCCATACAGAATAATGGTCCCACATAGTCCTCAATACAGAATAATGGTCCCACATAGTCCTCCACACAGAATAATGGTCCCACATAGTCCTCAATACAGAATAATTGTCGCACATAGTCCTCCACACAGAATAATAGTCCCACATAGTCCTCAATACAGAATAATGGTCCCACATAGTCCTCTACACAGAATAATGGTCCCACATAGTCCTCCATACAGTATAATGGCCCCACATAGTCCTACATACAGAAAATGGCCCCACATAGTCCTCCATACAGAATAATGGCCCCCACATAGGCCTCCATACAGTATAATGGGCCCCACATAGTCCTCCATACAGAAAAAGGATCCCACATAGTCCTCCATGCAGACTAATGGGCCCCACATAGTCCTCCCTACAGAATAATGATCCCACACAGTCCTCTATACAGAATAATGGTCCCACATAGTCCTCCATACAGAATAATGGCCCCCGCATAGTCCTCCATACAGTATAATGGGCCCCACATAGTCCTCCATACAGAATAATGGGCCACATAGTCACTCCATACAGAATAATGGCCCCCACATAGTCCTCTATGCAGTATAATCGGCCCCATATAGTCCTCCATACAGAATAATGGTCTCACATAGCCCTCCGTACAGAATAATGGTCCCACATAGTCCTTCATAGAGAATAATGGTCCCAAATAGCCCTCCATACAGTATAATGGTCCCAAATAGTCCTCCATACAGTATAATGGCCCCACATAGTCCTGCATACAGAATAATGGCCCCACATAGTCCACCATACAGTATAATGGCCCCTACATAGTCCTCCATGCAATATAATGGGCCCCACACAGTCCTCCAAACAGAATAATGGTCCCACATAGTCCTCCATACAGACAAATGGGCCCCACATAGTCCTCCATGTAGAATAATGGTCAAACATAGTCCTCCATACAGACTAATGGGACCCACATAGTCCTCCATACAATATAATGGGCCCCACATAGTCCTCCAAACAGAATAATGGTCCCACATAGACCTCCATACAGACAAATGGGCCCCACATAGTCCTCCATGTAGAATAATGGTCAAACATAGTCCTCCATACAGACTAATGGGACCCACATAGTCCTCCATACAGACTAATGGGCCCCACATAGTCCTCCATACAGAATAATGATCCCCCACAGTCCTCCATACAGAATAATGGTCCCACATAGTCCTCCATACAGAATAATGTTCCACATAGTGCTCCATACAGAATAATGGCCCCCACATAGTCCCCCATACAGTATAATGGGCCCCACATAGTCCTCCATGCAGAATAATGGGCCTCACATAGTCACTCCATACAGAATAATGGCCCCCACATAGTCCTCCATACAGTATAATGGGCCCCACATAGTCCTCCATGCAGAATAATGGGCCCCACATAGTCCTCCATACAGTATAATGGGCCCCACATAGTCCTCCATGCAGAATAATGGGCCTCACATAGTCCTCCATACAGAATAATTGGCCCACATAGTCCTCCATACAGAATAATGGTCCCACACAGTCCTCCATACAGAATAATGGTCCCACAAAGTCCTCAATACAGAATAATGGCCCCCACATAGTCCTCCCTACAGAATAATGATCCCACACAGTCCTCCATACAGAATAATGGTCTCACATAGCCCTCCGTACAGAATAATGGTCCCAAATAGTCCTTCATAGAGAATAATGGTCCCAAATAGTCCTCCATACAGTATAATGGCCCCACATAGTCCTACATACAGAATAATGGCCCCACATAGTCCACCATACAGTATAATGGCCCCACATAGTCCTACATACAGAATAATGGCCCCTACATAGTCCTCCATACAATATAATGGGCCCCACATAGTCCTCCATACAGAATAATGGTCCCACATAGTCCTCCATATAGACAAATGGGCCCCACATAGTCCTCCATGTAGAATAATGGTCAAACATAGTCCTCCATACAGACTAATGGGACCCACATAGTCCTCCATACAGACTAATGGGCCCCACATAGTCCTCCATACAGAATAATGGTCTCACATAGCCCTCCGTACAGAATAATGGTCCCACATAGTCCTTCATAGAGAATAATGGTCCCAAATAGTCCTCCATACAGTATAATGGCCCCACATAGTCCTACATACAGAATAATGGCCCCACATAGTCCACCATACAGTATAATGGCCCCACATAGTCCTACATACAGAATAATGGCCCCTACATAGTCCTCCATACAATATAATGGGCCCCACATAGTCCTCCATACAGAATAATGGTCCCACATAGTCCTCCATAGAGACAAATGGGCCCAACATAGTCCTCCATGTAGAATAATGGTCAAACATAGTCCTCCATACAGACTAATAGGCCCCACATAGTCCTCCATACAGAATAATGATCCCCCACAGTCCTCCATACAGAATAATGGTCCCACATAGTCCTCCATACAGAATAATGTTCCACATAGTGCTCCATACAGAAAAATGGCCCCCACATAGTCCCCCATACAGTATAATGGGCCCCACATAGTCCTCCATACAGAATAATGGGCCTCACATAGTCACTCCATACAGAATAATTGCCCCCACGTAGTCCTCCATACAGTATAATGGGCCCCACATAGTCCTCCATGCAGAATAATGGGCCTCACATAGTCCTCCAAGCAGAATAATGGGCCCCACATAGTCCTCCATACAGTATAATGGGCCCCACATAGTCCTCCATGTAGAATAATGGGCCTCACATAGTCCTCCATACAGAATAATGGGCCCACATAGTCCTCCATACAGAATAATGGTCCCACATAGTCCTCCATACAGAATAATGGTCCCACATAGTCCTCGATACAGAATAATGGCCCCCACATAGTCCTCGATACAGTATAATGGGCCCCACATAGTCCTCCATACAGAATATTGGTCCCACATAGTCCTCCATACAGACTAATGGGCCCTACATAGTCCTCCATACAGAATAATGGTCACACATAGTCCTCCATACAGACTAATGGGCCCCACATAGTCCTCCATACACACTAATTGGCCCCACATAGTCCTCCATACTGAATAATGATCCCACACAGTCCTCCATACAGAATAATGGTCCCACATAGTCTTCCATACAGAATAATGGTCCCACATAGTGCTCCATACAGAATAATGGCCCCCACATAGTGCTCAATACAGTATAATGGGCCCCACATAGTCCTCCATACAGAATAATGGCCCCCGCATAGTCCTCCATACAGTATAATGGGCTCCACATAGTCCTCCATGCAGAATAATGAGCCCCACATAGTCCTCCATACAGTATAATGGGCCCCACATAGTCCTCCATGCAGAATAATGGGCCTCACATAGTCCTCCATACAGAATAATGGGCCCACATAGTCCTCCATACAGAATAATGGTCCCACATAGTCCTCCATACAGAATAATGGTCCCACATAGTCCTCCATACAGAATAATGGCCCCCACATAGTCCTCCCTACAGAATAATGATCCCACACAGTCCTCTATACAGAATAATGGTCCCACATAGTGCTCCATACAGAATAATGGCCCCCACATAGTGCTCAATACAGTATAATGGGCCCCACATAGTCCTCCATACAGAATAATGGCCCCCGCATAGTCCTCCATACAGTATAATGGGCTCCACATAGTCCTCCATGCAGAATAATGAGCCCCACATAGTCCTCCATACAGTATAATGGGCCCCACATAGTCCTCCATGCAGAATAATGGGCCTCACATAGTCCTCCATACAGAATAATGGGCCCACATAGTCCTCCATACAGAATAATGGTCCCACATAGTCCTCCATACAGAATAATGGTCCCACATAGTCCTCCATACAGAATAATGGCCCCCACATAGTCCTCCCTACAGAATAATGATCCCACACAGTCCTCTATACAGAATAATGGTCCCACATAGTCCTCCATACAGAATAATGGTCCCACATAGTGCTCCATACAGAATAATGACCCCCGCATAGTCCTCCATACAGTATAATGAACCCCACATAGTCCACCATACAGAATAATGGTTCCACATAGTCCTCCATACAGACTAATGGGCCCCATATAGTCCTCCATACAGAATAATGATCCCACACAGTCCTCTATACAGAATAATGGTCCCACATAGTCCTCCATACAGAATAATGATCCCACACAGTCCTCCATAGAGAATAATGGTCCCAAATAGTCCTCCATACAGAATAATGGTCCCACATAGTGCTCCATACAGAATAATGCCCCCCACATAGTCCTCCATGCAGTATAATGGGCCCCACATGGTCCTCCATGCGGAATAATGGGCCTCACATAGTCCTCCATACAGAACAATGGTCCCACATAGCCCTCCGTACAGAATAATGGTCCCACATAGTCCTCCATAGAGAATAATGGCCCCCACATAGTCCTCCATACAGTATAATGGGCCCCACATAGTCATCCATGCAGAATAATGGGCCTCACATAGTCCTCCATACAGAATAATGGTCCCACATAGTCCTCGATACAGAATAATGGTCCCACATAGTCCTCCCTACAGACTAATGGGCCCCACATAGTCCTCCATACAGACTAATGGGCCCCACATAGTCCTCCATATAGAATAATGGTCAAACATAGTCCTCCATATAGAATAATGGTCCCACATAGTCCTCCATACAGACAAATGGGCCCCACATAGTCCTCCATATAGAATAATGGTCAAACATAGTCCTCCATACAGACTAATGGGCCCCACATAGTCCTCCATACAGACTAATGGGCCCCACATAGTCCTCCATACAGAATAATGATCCCCCACAGTCCTTCATACAGAATAATGGTCCCACATAGTCCTCCATACAGAATAATGTCCCACATAGTGCTCCATACAGAATAATAGCCCCTACATAGTCGCCCATACAGTATAATAGGCCCCACATAGTCCTCCATACAGAATAATGGGCCTCACATAGTAACTCAATACAGAATAATGGCCCCCACATAGTTCTCCATACAGACTACTAGGCTCCACATAGTCCTCCATACAGAATAATGTCCCCACATAGGCCTCCATACAGTATAATGGGCCCCACATAGTCCTCCATATAGAATAATGGTCACACATAGTCCTCCATACAGACTAATGGGCCCCACACAGTCCTCCATACAGAATAATGGTCCCACATAGTCCTCCATACAGAATAATGGTCCCACATAGTGCTCCATACAGAATAATAGCCCCCACATAGTCCTCCATACAGTATAATGGGCCCCACATAGTCCTCCATACAGAATAATGGGCCTCACATACTCACTCCATACAGAATAATAGCCCCCACATAGTCCTTCATACAGTATAATGGGCCCCACATAGTCCTCCATACAGAATGATGGGCCTCACATAGTCACTCCATGCAGAATAATGGTCCCACATGGTCCTCCATAGAGACTAATGGGCCCCACATAGTACTTCATACAGAATAATGGTCCCACATAGTCCTCCATACAGTATAATGGCCCCACATAGCCCTACATATAGAATAATGGCCCCACATAGTCCTCCATACAGAATAATGGCCCCCACATAGGCCTCCATACAGTATAATGGGCCCCACATAGTCCTCCATACAGAATAATGGGCCCCACATAGGCCTCCATACAGTATAATGGGCCCCACATAGTCCTCCATACAGACTAATGTGCCACACATAGTCCTCCATACAGAATAATGATCCCACACAGTTCTCTTTACAGAATAATGGTCCCACATAGTCCTCCATACAGAATAATGATCCCACACAGTCCTCCATAGAGAATAATGGTCCCAAATAGTCCTCCATACAGAATAATGGTCCCAAATAGTCCTCCATACAGAATAATGGTCCCACATAGTGCTCCATACAGAATAATGGCCCTCACATAGTCCTCCATACAGTATAATGGGCCCCACATAGTCCTCCATACAGAATAATGGGCCACATAGTCACTCCATACAGAATAATGCCCCCCACATAGTCCACCATGCAGTATAATGGGCCCCACATGGTCCTCCATGCGGAATAATGGGCCTCACATAGTCCTCCATACAGAACAATGGTCCCAAATAGCCCTCCATACAGAATAATGGTCCCACATAGTCCTCCATAGAGAATAATGATCCCACATAGTGCTCCATACAGAAAAATGGCCCCCACATAGTCCTCCATACAGTATAATGGGCCCCACATAGTCCTCCATACAGAATAATGGGCCTCACATAGTCACTCTATACAGAATAATAGCCCCCACATAGTCCTTCATACAGTATAATTGGCCCCACATAGTCCTCCATACAGAATGATGAGCCTCACATAGTCACTCCATACAGAATAATGGTCCCACATAGTCCTCCATACAGACTAATTTGCCCCACATAGTCCTCCATACAGACTAATGGGCCCCACATAGTCCTCCATACAGAATAATGGTCCCACATAGTCCTCCATACAGTATAATTGCCCCACATAGCCCTACATACAGAATAATGGGCCCACATAGTCCTCCATACAGAATAATGGCCCCCACATAGGCCTCCATACAGTATAATGGGCCCCACATAGTCCTCCATACAGAATAATGGTCCCACATAGTCCTCCATACAGACTAATGGGCCCACATAGTCCTCCATACAGAATAATGATCCCACACAGTCCTCTATACAGAATAATGGTCCTACATAGTCCTCCATACAGAATACTGATCCCACACAGTCCTCCATACAGAATAATGGCCCCACATAGTCCTCCATACAGAGTAATGGGACCCACATAGTCCTCCATACAGTATAATGGCCCCACAGAGTCCTCCATACAGAATAATGGGACCCACATAGTCCTCCGTACAGTATAATGGCCCCACATAGTCCTCCATACAGAATAATGGACCCCACATAGTCCAGCATTCAGAATAATGGGCCCTATATAGTCCTCCATACAGTATAATGGCCCCCACATAGTCCTCCATACAGTATAATGGCCCCACATAGTCCTCCATACAGAATAATGGTCTCACATAGTCCTCCATACAGAATAATGGTCCCACATAGTCCTCCATACAGAATAATGGTCCCCATAGTGCTCCATACAGAATAGTTGCTCCCACATAGTCCTCCATACAAAATAATGGGCCTCACACATTCCTCCACATAGAATAATGGTCCCACATAGTCCTCCATACAGAATAATGGTCCCACATAGTTCTCCATTCAGAATAATGGTCCCACATAGTCCTCCATACAGAATAATGGACCCCACATAGTCCTGCATACAGAATAATGGGCCCTATATAGTCCTCCATACAGAATAATGTGCCTCACCTAGTCGCTCCATAGAGAATAATGGTCCCACATAGTCCCCCATACAGAATAATGAATAATGAGCCCCACATAGTCCTCCATACAGAATAATAGGCCCCACGTAGTCCTCCATATAGAATAATGGTCACACATAGTCCTCCATACAGACTAATGGGCCCCACACAGTCCTCCATACAGAATAATGGTCCCACATAGTCCTCCATACAGAATAATGGTCCCACATAGTGCTCCATACAGAATAATAGCCCCCACATAGTCCTCCATACAGTATAATGGGCCCCACATAGTCCTCCATACAGAATAATGGGCCTCACATAGTCACTCCATACAGAATAATAGCCCCCACATAGTCCTTCATACAGTATAATGGGCCCCACATAGTCCTCCATACAGAATGATGGGCCTCACATAGTCACTCCATGCAGAATAATGGTCCCACATGGTCCTCCATACAGACTAATGGGCCCCACATAGTACTTCATACAGAATAATGGTCCCACATAGTCCTCCATACAGTATAATGGCCCCACATAGCCCTACATATAGAATAATGGCCCCACATAGTCCTCCATACAGAATAATGGCCCCCACATAGGCCTCCATACAGTATAATGGGCCCCACATAGTCCTCCATACAGAATAATGGGCCCCACATAGGCCTCCATACAGTATAATGGGCCCCACATAGTCCTCCATACAGACTAATGTGCCACACATAGTCCTCCATACAGAATAATGATCCCACACAGTTCTCTATACAGAATAATGGTCCCACATAGTCCTCCATACAGAATAATGATCCCACACAGTCCTCCATAGAGAATAATGGTCCCAAATAGTCCTCCATACAGAATAATGGTCCCACATAGTGCTCCATACAGAATAATGGCCCCCACATAGTCCTCCATGCAGTATAATGGGCCCCACATAGTCCTCCATACAGAATAATGGGCCACATAGTCACTCCATACAGAATAATGCCCCCCACATAGTCCACCATGCAGTATAATGGGCCCCACATGGTCCTCCATGCGGAATAATGGGCCTCACATAGTCCTCCATACAGAACAATGGTCCCAAATAGCCCTCCATACAGAATAATGGTCCCACATAGTCCTCCATAGAGAATAATGATCCCACATAGTGCTCCATACAGAATAATGGCCCCCACATAGTCCTCCATACAGTATAATGGGCCCCACATAGTCCTCCATACAGAATAATGGGCCTCACATAGTCACTCTATACAGAATAATAGCCCCCACATAGTCCTTCATACAGTATAATTGGCCCCACATAGTCCTCCATACAGAATGATGAGCCTCACATAGTCACTCCATACAGAATAATGGTCCCACATAGTCCTCCATACAGACTAATTTGCCCCACATAGTCCTCCATACAGACTAATGGGCCCCACATAGTCCTCCATACAGAATAATGGTCCCACATAATCCTCCATACAGTATAATTGCCCCACATAGCCCTACATACAGAATAATGGGCCCACATAGTCCTCCATACAGAATAATGGCCCCCACATAGGCCTCCATACAGTATAATGGGCCCCACATAGTCCTCCATACAGAATAATGGTCCCACATAGTCCTCCATACAGACTAATGGGCCCACATAGTCCTCCATACAGAATAATGATCCCACACAGTCCTCTATACAGAATAATGGTCCTACATAGTCCTCCATACAGAATAATGATCCCACACAGTCCTCCATACAGAATAATGGCCCCACATAGTCCTCCATACAGAGTAATGGGACCCACATAGTCCTCCATACAGTATAATGGCCCCACAGAGTCCTCCATACAGAATAATGGGACCCACATAGTCCTCCGTACAGTATAATGGCCCCACATAGTCCTCCATACAGAATAATGGACCCCACATAGTCCAGCATTCAGAATAATGGGCCCTATATAGTCCTCCATACAGTATAATGGCCCCCACATAGTCCTCCATACAGTATAATGGCCCCACATAGTCCTCCATACAGAATAATGGTCTCACATAGTCCTCCATACAGAATAATGGTCCCACATAGTCCTCCATACAGAATAATGGTCCCCATAGTGCTCCATACAGAATAGTTGCTCCCACATAGTCCTCCATACAAAATAATGGGCCTCACACATTCCTCCATACAGAATAATGGTCCCACATAGTCCTCCATACAGAATAATGGTCCCACATAGTTCTCCATTCAGAATAATGGTCCCACATAGTCCTCCATACAGAATAATGGACCCCACATAGTCCTGCATACAGAATAATGGGCCCTATATAGTCCTCCATACAGAATAATGTGCCTCACCTAGTCGCTCCATAGAGAATAATGGTCCCACATAGTCCCCCATACAGAATAATGAATAATGAGCCCCATATAGTCCTCCATACAGAATAATAGGCCCCACGTAGTCCTCCATACAGTATAATGGCCCCACATAGTCCTCCATACAGAATAATGGGACCCACATTGTCCTCCATACAGTATAATGGCCCCACATAGTCCTCCATACAGAATAATGGACCCCACATAGTCCTGTATACAGAATAATGGGCCCTATATAGTCCTCCATACAGAATAATGGGCCTCACCTAGTCGCTCCATAGAGAATAATGGTCCCACATAGTCCTCCATACAGAATAATGAATAATGAGCCCCACATAATCCTCCATACAGAATATTAGGCCCCACATAGGGGTGGTGGTTCTGGTGTCGTGGGCCAAATAAAACCATCCTGCGGGCCAGAGTTTGACATGTGATATATAGTGTATATTAAAGTATTTTTTTCACAGAGAAGATGTATTTTCCCCCTTAATATTAGATGTGCTTTAAAAACAACTCTTCTTAAAAATGAACAAACAAATCAAAGCAACTCCACTGTATGTGATAACAACTCCGGTGGCGTGATAACACTGTGTATTTGGTTATATATATATATATATATATATATATATATATATATATATATATATATATATATATATATATATATATATATATATATATATATATATATATATACACACAGTGCTGGACAAAAGTATTGGCACCCCTGCAGTTTTGTCAGATAATACTCAGTTTCTTCCTGAAAATGATTGCAATCACAAATTCTTTGGTATTATTATCTTCATTTTATTTGCTTGCAAGGAAAAAACACAAAAGAGAATGAAGCAAAAATCAAATCATTGATCATTTCACACAAAACTCTAAAAAAGGGCCGGACAAAAGTATTGGCACCCTCAGCCTAATACTTGGTTGCACAACCTTTAGCCAAAATAACTGCGAACAACTGCTTCCGGTAACCATCAATGAGTTTCTTACAATGCTCTGCTGGAATTGTAGACCATTCTTCTTTGGCAAACTGCTCCAGGTCCCTGATATTTGAAGGGTGCCTTCTCCAAACTGCCATTTTGAGATCTCTCCACAGGTGTTCTATGGGATTCAGGTCTGGACTCGTTGCTGGCCACCTTTTTCGTCTCCAGTGCTTTCTCTAAAACCATTTTATAGTGCTTTTGGAAGTGTGTTTTGGGTCATTGTCCTGCTGGAAGACCCATGACCTCTGAGGGAGACCCAGCTTTCTCACACTGGGCCCTACATTATGCTGCAAAATTTGTTGGTAGTCTTCAGACTTCATAATGCCATGCACACGGTCAAGCAGTCCAGTGCCAGAGGTAGCAAAGCAACCCCAAAACATCAGGGAACCTCCGCCATGTTTGACTGTAGGGACCGTGTTCTTTTCTTTGAATGCCTCTTTTTTATTCCTGTACACTCTATGTTGATGCTTTTTCCCAAAAAGCTCTACTTTTGTCTCATCTGACCAGAGAACATTCTTCCAAAACGTTTTAGGCTTTCTCAGGTAAGTTTTGGCAAACTACAGCCTGGCTTTTTTATGTCTCAGGGTAAGAAGTGGGGTCTTCCTGGGTATGCTACCATACAGTCCCTTTTCATTCAGACGCCGACGGATAGTACAGGTTGACACTGTTGTACCCTCGGACTGCAGGGCAGCTTGAACTTGTTTGGATGTTAGTCGAGGTTCTTTTTCCACCATCCGCACAATCTGGCGTTGAAATCTCTTGTTAATTTTTCTTTTCCGTCCACATCTAGGGAGGCTAGCCACAGTGCCATGGGCTGTAAACTTCTTGATGACATTGCGCTCGGAAAACACAGGAACATTCAGGTCTTTGGAGATGGACTTGTAGCCTTGAGATTGCTCATGCTTCCTCACAATTTGGTCTCTCAAGTCCTCAGACAGTTCTTTGGTCTTCTTTCTTTTCACCATGCTCAATGTGGTAGACACAAGGACACAGGACAGAGGTTGAGTCAACTTTAATCCATGTTAACTGGCTGCAAGTGTGATTTATTTATTGCCAACACCTGTTAGGTGCCACAGGTGAGTTACAGGTGCTGTTAATTACACGAATTAGAGAAGCATCACATGATTTTTCAAAGGGTGCCAATACTTTTGTCCACCCCCTTTTTAGGTTTGGTGTGGAATTATATCCAATTTGGCTTTAGGACAATTCTTTTTGTGTTTTTTTCATTGAAGACAAATTAAATGAAGATAATAATACCAAAGAATTTGTGATTGCAATCATTTTCAGGAAGAAACTGAGTATTATCTGACAGAATTGCAGGGGTGCCAATACTTTTGGCCAGCACTGTATATATATATATATATATATATATATATATATATATATATATATATATATATATATATATATATATATATATATATATAAGCATATACACACGCAAAGGTAAAGGTTAGCTAGATCACGGAGGACTCTCTTCAGCTCCCTATTATACCATGCCTTGCCGCGGAGATTTGCACCCAATATTACGCAAATGGCGCCCCCGCTCATATCACCCTGTTATGCCCTAATGATCCCTATCAAATAAACTGGATCTATTAAGTCACGATAACGCCACATAGAACATGTATATGTTCATTTTTATTTAAGTGGTGAAAAAAAAATCCAAAGTTTTGTTCAAAAAAAAAAGTAGCCATTTTCTGAGACCCGTAGCTTCTCCATTTTTCGATAACTGGGGCCGGGTGAGGGGTTATTTTTTGTGCGTCGAGCTGATGTTTTTATTGATACCATTTTGGGGTAGATACGATGTTTTGATCGCCCGTTATTGCATTTTATTGCAATGTTGTGGCGACCAAAAAAATGTAATTCTGGCGTTTTGATTTTTTTTTCCTCATTATGCCGTTTACCGATCGGATTACCTTAATTCTTTTTATAAATTGATAGATCAGACGATTCTGAATGCGGCAATACAAAATATGTGTATATTTATTTATTTATTTTTATTGTTTTGAATGGGGCAAAAGGGGGTGATTTAAACTTTTATATTTTTATAATATTTAAAAAAATTTTATTTTTTTTTTACTTTACACATGCTTCTATAGCCTCCATGGGAGACTAGAAGCTGCTATCGTCGGATCCCCTGTGTGTAGCAGAAATGCTCACTGGCTATGAGCGCTGACCGCTGGGCGGCGCTCATAGTCTTCCGGCAATGACAACCGCAAGGGTCTCCTGCAGACCCTGGGCTGTCAATCCAACCCATCGGCGACCCACGGTCATGTGACACGGGCGCCAAAGGGCAGGACTTATGACGTCCTTCCGCCGCAGCCATACAGAGATTGACAGTGGCATTTAACATGTTAACAGCCGCGGTTGGATCGCAATTCCACCCTGCTTCTCCTGCCAGTCATACCCCTCCTGCCGCCACTGAGCTAAACCAGTCTATATTCAAGGCAGAAAAGAAACAATAACACATTAAAGGACTTTTTCAGCACTGAATGACTGTTCAACACTAGCACGGGCACTTGGTGCACCCTTGGTGTGGCCAAAAAGTTTAATACTCCTTTCCCCCTGCTTGTTTTTCATCGACCTCCGCCTCCCCTTTTATTTTGATTGACAGCTTTGGCTTTACAGAGCCAGGGAAGGGTGAAAATCTAAATAGAAAACAAATAGGTGGGAAGGTGCACTGAACTATTTGGCCACGTCAAGGGTGCACCGAGCACCTGTACTTGGTTTGAACAGTCATTCAGTTCTGTCAGACTCCCTTTAAATGGAGATTGCCACCCCAAAAATACAAGTATAAGAAAACACACTCATACAAACAAAATCATGCCTTTATTGTATAAATGTGTCCCTATGTTGCCCACAAAATCTCCAATCTGCCGAAAAGCGGCAGCCAGGGTCGTATTTCTGTCCAACCACTACACTGATGCCTTCACACTGTGGCAGTCGTTGCACTGGTTTCCCATTCAATTCATTGTACAATATAAACTACTCTCTTCTCACTCACAAATCTCTCCACAGTTCTGCACCACCATATACAGTTGTGCTCATAAGTTTACATACCCCGGCAGAATTTTTCCTTTCTTGCCCTTGTTTCGGAGAATATGAATGATAACAAAAATATTTTCTCCACTCATGGCTATTGGTTGGGTGAAGACATTTATTGTCAAACTACTGTGTTTTCTCTTTTTAAATCTTAATGACAACCAAAAACATCCAAATTACCCTGATGAAAAGTTCACATACCCTGGTGATTTTGGCCCGATAACATGCACAGAATTTGACACAAATGGGTTTGAATGGCTACTAAAGGTAACATCCTCACCTGTCACCTGTTTGCTTGTAATCAGTCTGGGATCCAGACAGACTTTTGCATCTTTCATACAGCCACTGACGTTTCCGGATTGTGAGTCATGGGGAAAGCAAAAGAATTGTCAACGGATCTACAGGAAAAGGTAGTTGAACTGTATAACACAGGAAAGGGATACAAAAAGATATCCAAGGAATTGATAATGCCAGTCAGCAGCGTTCAAACTGTGATTAACAAATGGAAAATCAGGAGCTCTGTAAAAACCAAACTACGGTCAGGTAGACCAACAAAAATTTTGGCCACAACTGCTAGGAAAATTGTTCGGGATGCAAATAAAAACCCACAAATAACATCAGCTGAAATTCAGGACACTCTGAAAACTAGCGGTGTGGCTGTTTCAAAATGCACAATAAGGAGGCACTTGAAGAAAAATGGGTTGCATGGTCGAGTCACCAGAAGAAAGCCATTACTGCGCAAAGGCCACAAAGTATCTAGCCTACAATACGCCAAACAGCACAGAGACAAGCCTCAAAACTTCTGGAACAAGGTAATTTGGAGTGATGAGACCAAAATTTTACTTTTTGGCCACAACCATAAACGTTACATTTGGAGAGAGGTCAAAAAGGCCTATGATGAAAGGAACACCATTCCTACAGTAAAGCACGGAGGTGGATTACTGATCTTTTGTGGATGTGTGAGCTACAAAGGCATAGGAAACTTGATAAAAGTTGAAGGAAAGATGAATGCAGCATGTTATCAGCAAATACTGGAGGCAAATTTGCACTCATCAGCCCGGAAGCTGCACATGGGACGTACTTGGACAATCCAACATGACAACAATCAAAAACACAAGGCCAAGTCAACCTGTCATTGGCAACAGCAGAACAAAGTGAAGGTTCTGGAGTGGCCATCTCAGTCTCCTGACCTCAATATCATATCATTGTGATCTCAAGCGCACAGTTCATGCTAGACAGTCCAGGAATTTACAGGAACTGGAGGATTTTTGCCAAAAAGAATGGGCAGCTTTACCATCTGAGAAAATAAAGAACCTCATCCACAACTACCACAAAAGACTTCAAGCTGTCATTGATGCTAGAGGGGGCAATACACAGTATTAAGAACTGGGGTATGTGAACTTTTGATCAGGGACATTTGGATGTTTTTGGTTGTCATTAAGATTCAAAAAGAGAAAACACAGTAGCTTGACAATAAATGGCTTCACCCAACCAATAGCCATGAGTGGAGAAAAAGTTTTTTTGTTATCTTTCATATTCTCTGAAACAAGGCTAAGAAAGGAAAAATTCCGCCGGTGTATGTAAACTTTTGAACACAACTGTATATCCTCCGTCATCTGAAGTCAACCACCCTACCACTGATCTGTTTCGCAACTGATCTAAGACTAAAATCCTCCATAAGCCGAACCTCCCACTTCCATGTCCAATACTACTCTCACACTACGTCATTTTTCTGGAATCCACTACCCCGGATGATCCGATTAACCCCTTTACCCCCGAAGGTGGTTTGCACGTTAATGACCAGGTCAATTTTTACAATTCTGATCAGTGTCATTTTATGAGGTAATAACTCTAGAACGCTTCAACGGATCCCACTGATTCTGAGAATGTTTGACATATTGTAATTTATGATAGTGGTAAAATTTATTTGATATCGCTGGCGTTTATTTCTGAAAAAAATCGGAAATTTGGTGAAAATTTTGCAATTTTTAAACTTTGAATTTTCATGCCCTGAAATCAACGAGATATGTCACACAAAATAGTTAATAAATGACATTTCCCACATGTCTACTTTACATCAGCAATGAATTTATCTAGGTATGTGGGGAGCACCTTGAACACCCAGGTGCTTCACAGAAGTTTATAACATTGAGCCGTAAAAATGAAATTTTCACATTTTTCCACAAAAATGTTTTTTAGCCCCAAATTTTGCATTTTCAAAAGGGTAACTGACGAAATTGAACCATACCATTTGTTGTACAATTTCTCCTGAGTAAGCCGATACCCTATATGTGGGGGAAAAACACTGTTTGGGCGCATGGCAGGGCTCGAAAAGGAAGGAGCACCATTTGACTTTTTGAATGTAAAATTTCGCGTTTGGAGAGCCCCTGATGTGCCTAAACAGTGGAAACCCCCCACAAGTGACCCTATTTTGGAAACTAGATCCCTCAGGGAATTTATCTAGATGTGTGGTGAGCACTTTGAGCCCCCAAGTGTTTCACTAAAGTTTATAACGTAGAGCCGTGAAAATAAAAAAATCATGTTTTTTCCACAAAAATGATCTTTTAGTCCCAATTTTTTTATTTTCACAAGGGTAACAGGAAAAATTGGACCTCAAAAGTTGTTGTACAATTTCTCCTGAGTACGCTGATACTCTATTTGTGGGAGAAAACTACTGTTTGGGCGCACGGCAGGGTTCAGAATGGAAGGAGTGACTTTTTGGAATGTAGACTTTGATGGAATGGTCTGCGGGCGTCATGTTGCGTTTGCAGAGTACCTGATGTGCCTAAACAGTGGAAATGCCCAACAATGCCCCATTTTTGGAAACTAGACCACCCAATGAATTTATCTAGGTGTGTGGTGAGCACCTTGAACCCCCAGGTGCTTCACAGAAAATTATAAGGTTGACTTGTGAAAATAAAAAATAAAACATTTTTTTTTACACAAATGTTATTTTAGCCCCCAAAAAATATTTTCACAAGGTTAACAGGAGAAAGTGGATCCTAGATATGTTGTGCAATTTCTCCTAAGCACGCAGATACCCCATATGTGGTCAAAAACTACTTTTGAGGCACAGTGCAAAGCTCAGAATTGAAGAAGCGCCATATTGGAGTTCATATTTTGCTGGGCTGGTTTGACGGTGCCATGTCACATAGGCAGAGCCCCTAAGGTGCCAGAACAGCAGAACCCTCCATAAGAGACTCCATTTTACAAACTACACCTCTCAATGAATTCATCTAGGGGTGCAATGAGCATGTGCCTCACAGAATTTTACAAAATTGGGTGGTGAAGAAAGAATAATTAAATTTTTACCACCAAAGTTTTGTTTTAGCCCAAGATTTTACATTTTCACACTGGGAAATGGGTAAAAATGGCACCAAAATTTGTCACACGATTTTTGCTGAATGTAGAAATACCCCATATGTGGCTGTACAGTACTGCTTAGCCACACGGCGAGACTTGGGAGGGACGGAGCGCTATTTGCCTCCTGGAGCGCAGATTTTCCTAGACTAGTATGCGAACTCCATATACAGAGACCCTAAGTGCTAAAAGAGCAGAATCCCCCCTCAAGTGACCCAATTTGGAAATTATACCCCTTTGGGAATTTATCTACAGGTGTGGTGAGGATTTTAACTGCATGGGTGTTTTCCAGAAACAAGCAGCAGTGGATGTTGCTGAGTGAAAATTGCAAACTGCCGTTGTAGTGACCAGTACGTTGTAGTGACCAGTATATTATGCCCAGCTCGTGCTTCTGGAGACATGCACCCGTAAATTTTGACGTGCTCTCATCGCTACAGAAATGTCAAACATGTGGACGCTAACTGCTGTTTAGGCACACTGTGGGGCTCAAAAGGGAGGTGGGCATTTGTATTTGGGAGCACAGAATTTGCTGAATTTCTTTTGGGGGGCAAGGGCCATTTCGCTTTTCCAGAACCTTTTTGCTACTAGTAACATGGAAGCCCCCTATATTTCCGTTAACAAATGACGGACCTGAGTGGGGACATGCTTTTTTTGTGGATTGAGTCAAAGCTTTTATTGTGATCCAAAATGTTATGTAAAATGTTCCCATTTATCCTGTGCTTTACGATGAGCACTGATATTGGGGTTTCCATTTAAATCTCCAAGTGACATAATTCACATGAAACCCCCGAGAAATTCATTCACTATAATGAGGCAGCAGAGTTAGGCCTCTTTCACACATCAGAGTGTCCGATACGTGTGGTGACAGTTTCCACACGTACCGGAGATACATACACATGCAGACCCATTCAAATGAATGGGTCTGTGCACATGTCAGTGTGTTTCCACGGACCGTGTGTCCGTGGGCAAAACACGTTGACATGTCCGTTTTTTTCGCGCTGCACAGGCCACAAAACGTCCTACAGTGATGGCACACAGATGACATCCGTGTGTCATCAGTGAGACATGTACCGGCACCTGGGAATCAGCATACAGTTAGGCTATGTTCTCACATGTTGTGTTTTTTTTCCAGTCAGAAAACTGCAACAAAACTGATCTCTGGCAGAAAATCAGCTGCGTCAAATCTGCAGGTTTTGCTGTGTTTTTGATGCGTTTTTTTCACTGTCCTTTTGTCTTTATTTATGCATGTACATAAAGTTCTGTGGAAAAAAAGAACCCCATTCTATTTTGCCATCAAAAACGCTGAAAAAATGTACCTGCTTTTTCGGTGCGTTTTTTCAGCATTTTTTTCACCACCCATTACTTCCTATGGGTGTAAAAACGCTGAAAGAAGTGACATGCTCTATTTTCCAAGAACACAACCAAGGCACAAAATACGCAGCAAAAAAACCACAAGATGTGGGAACAGAGAATTCTGGTTTCTCGCGATCAGCGCGAGCAAGGGACAATGATGAGAGTAGAATTCTGCTCCTGCTGTGTCCTGGTGTAAAAATAAGAATAAAATAAAAAAAATCATTATACTCACCTGTCCGAAGATGTCACCCGCTATAATCCACCTGACAGCTCACGCAGAGGGGAGAATGACTCGCTCCAGTGAGTGAGCCCCAGAGCTGCGCTCAGTGAGCGGGACCCGCTCGCTGCAGCGAGTCATTCTCCCCGGCTCCTCAGTGGGAGCGGTCAGATGGGTTACAGCACGGGACATCTTCAGACAGGTGAGTATAAGGATTTTTTTTATTTTATTCTTATTTTTACACCAGGACACAACGGGAGCAGACTACTACACTCAACATTGTCCCTTGCTCGTGCTAATCACAGTGCTGGCAGGGGACAATGATGAGGGCAGAGTTCAGCACCCGGCACTTCGGAACAGCACTAACTGTACCGCTGATTCCTAGGCGCCGGTATGTGTGCTCCTGATGCGGCACACGGTTGCTACACAGGTGCACACGGACACATATCTCCGGTACTGTTTTTTCCGGTACCGGAAATATCAGGAAGTGTGAAACCGGCCTTACTCTGGACTCTGTCTGGCCTCCGTTTAGCGGTGTCCTTTTTTTCAGAGGTTCACAAAACTGTGGCCAACGGCACTTTTATGCACGCCTAATAAAAAGACGGATACCGTCGGATCACAGGCCAGATGGCGTCCACGGTGCCTCCATCTGTCTCATTACAAGGAATCTTCCACCGGGGGTTCCGTCTGAATTACGTATTTCAGAGATTGACACAGAAACCCCGGTGTAAGCGCTCAGCACAGAGCGCAGGATTAATGTAAGATCTTTGGGAGGCAGAATGAACAAATCAGCAGAAGGTGAAGAATTGGTTTTATTTATTTTTTACATTCCATTCCTCGTGCGGTATAAGTGATTAGACAACTTTATTCTTTGGGTCAGTGCGATTACAGTGATACTAGATTTATATCGGGTTTTCATGTTTGGCTACTGTCAAACACTAACAAACGTTTTTTGTTTTTTTTGCAAAGACTAGTTTTTGCATCACCATATTTTGAGAGCTATAATTTTTCCATATTCCTGCCGACAGTCATGTAAGCGCTTGTTTTTTGCGGGACAAGTTGAAGTTTTTATTGGTACCATTTTCAGGCACATGACATTTTTTGGTCGCTTTCTATTCCGATTTTTGGGAGGCAGAATAAACAAAAACCAACAATTCAGGAATTGTTTTCGGTTTTGTTTTTTTATGCCGTTCCGCGTGTGGTGAAATGGATAAGGCAGCTTTATTCTTGTGGTCAGTACATTTACAGCGATACTACATTTATATAGTTTTTTTGTGTTTTGGCGCTTTTACATAATAAAAACTATTTTATAGAAAAAATATATTTTTTGCATCGCTTTATTCTGAGAGCTATAACTTTTTTATTTTTCAGCTGTTCGAGCTGTATAGTGGCTTGGTTTTTGCAGGACAAGATGACGTTTTCAGCGGTACCATTTTTATTTACATTTGTCTTTTTGATCATGTTTTATTCCACTTTTTGCTCTGCGGTATGATGATAAACCACCATTTTTTTCTTCATTTTTTATTTTTTACCGTTGTGACAGAGTCACTGGTGTTATATGTGAAGGGAGTGGTTTTGTGTGAATGACATAGATGGGAGGGAAGTCATTCACCATACCTCCCCTTCGGGGTGTGGCTGAGCAAGGTTAAATGCTCAGTCCCTGTTTTTTTACTGTGGTTGGAAGTTTGGAATAACAAGTCTCCAGGCTGTGTAACTTCAGCTCAGGAGGAGCTGAAGTGTGTTGAAAAGTGGTGCAGGCAGAACCTGCACACATATGGACTGTGTTATCTTTTGTTTTGTGTTTTACCTTTATGCCAGCAAGGCTGAGTTTATTTTGCTTAAGTCTGCAGTGCTTTATGCGGATATAATAAACCTGCAGATGAAACCGTTCTTATGTCTACTTCCGACTGCAGCCGAGTGAGTCATCTTGCCACAGTTGGTGTGAGAGTGCGAGCAAGATTCCAGGAACACATGTACCTACCACAGAGATCGGTGGATGTCCTGGGTAAAGACCGCCAACCTGCCAGAGATGTCCAGCAGCATGGAGGAACTCCTCAAGCACCTGCTCCAGAGCCAACAACAGCAACATCAGCAGCACTTGCTGAGCCAACAGAACATGCAGCAGCATCGGCAGCTTCTACACCAGCAATGGGAGCAGCAGCAGAGCCAGTAGATTCAGCAAGAGACCAAGGAGTGATGAGATAGTGGAACAGATGTTCCAGGGCCATACTAACAGAGGGTGTTACATATGGCCCATTCACATGTTCTGAGGGGACACCTGGGGGTCGAAAAGACTCAGGAGAGGATATTGAGGTTTTATTGGCCAGGGTGTTACTGGGAGATCCTAAACTATTGTAGGTCCTGCCCCACCTGCCGGATAACCGCCCCCTCTTCCCACTTCCGTTGTCCTATAATCCCTCTACCTGTGATAGAAATCCCCTTTGAGAGGATTGCCATGGACCTAGTGGGCCCCTTAGAAAAATCGGCACGGGGCCACCAATACATCCTGGTGGTCATGGACTATGCGACCCGGTACCCGGAAGAGGTACCCCTAAGGAACTCGTCAAGTAGGAGCATAGCCCAGGAACTTGTCCATATATTTGCCAGAACCGGACTGCCGAAGGAGATACTATCCCCGTTTGAGCCTCTGTATGGACGACATCCGCGAGGGCTCCTGGATATTGCCAAGGAAACCTGGGAAGCCGAGGTTATGCCCCACTGGAGCATCATAGAACATGTCACCCAGATGCAGGAGAGAATGGCGAAAGTGATGCCTATCGTGAAGGTGCATCTCCTCCAGGCACAGGAGGCCCAGGCCAAGGGTCTATAACCGATCAGCGAGGCTGAGGCAGTTACAGCCTGGGGATCGGGTTCTGGTGCTTATTCCCACCATAGAGAGCAAGTTCCTGGCCAACTGGCAAGGTCCGTATGAGGTGATGGAGAAACTCAGCGAAGTGAACTACAAAGTCCACCAGCCTGGCAGACAAAAACCGCACCAAGTATACAATGTGAACTTGCTCAAGTTATGGCAAGATTGGGAAACGTTGGGGGCTCCTTGTTTGGGAGCCAGTTTCAATGCCAAAGTAGAGCACGTCACGATAGCAGAGACTCCATCGCCGGCACAGAAGCAACAGTGTAGAGAGCTGCTGCAACGGAACCGTGATCTATTCTCGGAGTTGCCGGGGAGTACGCAGGTGGTCGAGCATGACGTCCTGACAGAAGCGCTTGTTAGGGTAAACCATAAGCCCTATAGGATTCCTGAAGCCCGCCGTGAGGTGATCTCAACCGAGGTGAAGAAGATGCTGGACCTCGGTGTGATTGAGGAATCAGAGAGCGGTTGGTAGCATCCCATCGTTCACGTGCCAAAGCCCGACGGGGAGTGGAGATTTTGTAACGACTTCCGGAGGCTGAATGAGGTATCCAAGTGTGACTCGTACCCAATGCCCCGCGTCAATGAACTCATCGAGAGGCTTGGACCTGCGAGGTATATTACCACCCTCGACTTGACGAAGGACTACTGGCAGATCCCCATGTCCCAGAGGGCCAAGGAGAAGACGACTTTCTCAACGCCTGATGGGTGTTTTCAATACACCTGAATGCCTTTCGGACAGCAGGGGCCCCAGCCACCTTCCAGAGGGCCATGGATCGGATCCTCGGCCCACATAAGAAGTATTCCGCAGTCTACCTTGATGACATTGTCGTCTTTAGCCCACACTGTGCTAGCCGTCTGACAAAAGGTACAGGCAATTCTGGATGCTTTGAGGACGGCGGAATTTACTATAAAGCCGAAAAAATGTGCCATTGGAAAGGAGGAGGCCAAGTACTTAGGCTATGTCGTCGGAAAAGGCGAAATTAAGCCACAGGTCAATAAAATCGAGGCAATTCATAACTGGCCGCAACCGCTCTCCAAGAAGCAGATGAGAGTGTTTCTTGGAATCGTGGGATACTACCGGCGGTTTATCCCAAATTTTGCCATGGTTGCCGCACCACTCACAGACCTTCTGAAAGGCACCAAATCAACGATGGTGAAATGTACGGTTGAAAGTGAGATGGCGTTCCAACAGCTGAAGCTGGTGCTGTGTAAGCAGTCAGTCCTGGTCGCACCTGACTTTACTAAAGAATTTGTGGTTCAGACAGACGCCTCAGAAGTTGGCCTAGGAGCTGTGCTGCCCCAAGAGATAAATGGTGAAGAGCATCTCATCCTGTATATGAGCTGGAAGCTCTCGTCCTGCGAGAAAAATTATGCCATTGTGGAGAAAGAGTGCTTAGCCATAAAAGGGGCCATAGACACGCTAAGATATCACCTACTTGGCCGAAAGTTTAAACTAGTGTCAGATCATGCCCTTTTGAGATGGTTGAGGGAAAAGAAGAGTAAAAATGCCTGGCTTACTAGGTGGTTCTTAGGTCTCCAAGACTTTAATTTTCATGTTGAGGTTAGACCCAGAAAGTTACACGCTAATCGTGATGCCCTCTCCAGAATTCCGTTTGGTGTCTGAAGGTGCCCAAACCCCCGGCTTTGGGCAGAGGGGGGAAATATGTGACAGAGTCACTGGTGTTATATATGAAGGGAGTGGTTTTGTGTGAATGACAGAGACGGGAGGGAAGTTATTCACCATACTCCCCCCTCAGGGTGTGGCTGAGCAAGGTTAAATGCTCGGTCCCTGTTTTTTTTTCTGTGGTTGGAAGTTTGGAGTAACAAGTCTCCAGGCTATGTAACTTCAGCTCAGGAGCTGAAGTGTGTTGAAAAGTGGTCCAGGCGAACCCGCACACATATGGACTGTGTTATCCTTTGTTTTGTGTTTTACCTTTATGCCAGCAAGGCTGAGTTTATTTTGCTGAAGTCTGCAGTGCTTTATGCGGATGTTAATAAACCTGCATACAAAACCGTTCCTGTGTCTACTTCCGACTGCAGCCAAGTGAGTCATCTTGCCACACCGTGTTCACTAAAAGGGTTAACCAGTGGGACAGTTTTATAGGTCAGGTCGCTCGTACTAATTATATATATATATATATATATATATATATATATATTGTAATGCAGCGCCTTGCGGCATTACTGTAATGGTCTAGGGTGTGACTGGTCACATGACTGTGACATCAGCACAGGTCCTGTGTGCGTTGGAAGATATATAAACCCTGGTAGTTTTGAGACAGGGTGTGTAAGGCGTGAGGCCTGTTCCCGTGTGGGACACCACTAGCGTGTGAGGCCTAGTGAGGCCTGGTGAAGCCTGAAAGGCGGAGGCTGGATCCTTAGGTGTAAGCGATCCCAGTAGCCTTGGAGGGCCAGAGGCTTCGAAGGCAAGAGTCCTGGAAGGCAAAGGCTGGATGTGAGGTGAGACCACATACCAGTAGCCTTTGAAGGAACGAGGGCTGGAGACCCCCATCTGGGAAGCCGTAAAGCCACAGTGGTGGCAGAATAAGTCTGAAGCAGCTAAAACCCGGCAAAGGTAAAACACTGCTTGATGTGGACATTTCTATAAGTGACTTTGCTGGGGGCTGTAACTGGAGCCAATTGGGCTTGTCTGCCACTTGAAAGGCTCCTGGACATTATATGTAATATGTCGGCGAGCCACTGAGTTGGACTCGGTTATAGCAGTTATGATGTATAATAAACTGCTGGAGTGTGAAAACTGGAAAAACGTGGCTGGTGTGCTGTGTATTTATTTATTTTTTTAAATATTTTTACAACCTTTTTATTCACTTTTTTACTGAGACTGGGACTTTCACTTTCTACAGTCTGATCGCAGTTATAAGGCATAGCAGGGCAGGATGTAAGGCAGTTATAAGGAATAGCAGGGCAGGATCACTGCTGTACCTTATAATCTGTCAGTCCTGCAGACACAAGATAGTTTGATCATGTGCAGTGCATGATCAAACTATCTTGCTAGTGCCTGGTGACCCGGATGTCTCCGATCCAAGAGAAGAGGGGCTTTTGTCCCTCGCTAAATGCTGCGATTGCAGCATTTAGGGGGTTAAAGTGCCGGGAGTGGTGCGTGCACTGCTCCTGGCACTGAGTGCTGGGTGTCTGCTGTCAGAATCAGAGGACACCCGGCGGCAATCGCGCCCGCACACTAAGACATTATAAAACGTACCTGGTCATTAAAGCCCAGGGCACAGGGACGTATTATTAGGACTAAAGTCAGAAAGGGTTTAGTGCCTAGTCCCCATATTTTTAAGCATGCTTTAAAAACATTTCTTTAGACAGGCCGCTCACTTCACATCACTAGCCTAACTCTCACTTGTTCCCACTTTCTAAATTTTTCTCAGAATCTGCTCCTTCCTATTCATCTGTGTCCATATCCTCCATGCCCCCAGTAGCACTTGGTATCTGCACTTAGACAGATCCTGGCTGGTGACCGGATCATGCAGCTTATTTAAGTACCCTATTTATTATAATGATGGCTGGACCGTACATAACAAGCACTTTCTACCTATTATGTTCCCCCTATTTCCTTATAGATTGTAGCTTGTGAGCAGGATCCTCGCTCCTCCTGTAACTGTGGAACTATGTGATTTCTTTATTGCCTGTACAAGTTCCCACTTAATTGTAAAGTGCTGCGGAATATGTTGGCGCTATATAAATAATAATAATGATTTTTTATAATAATATATATATTTTTTTATTATTATTAGTACCTAAACAGGTGATTGTGAAAGAGAGAGGCACCATCTACTGGTGTATGTGGTGGTCCTGATCTGTGTGTATAGAAGTATTGTGTTCCTTGATGAGTATAGGGCAGATGACAAAGTTAACTCTTGCACATGTGAAGGTCGGAGATGTGAGGCCATTACAAACCATTGAGAATGATTCAGAAAATAATCATGGTAAGAACAATTATTGTATCACCTTACACTTTAATGAAAGATTTTACAGTTCAAATGCCGTATACAGGAGTAGAATATACACAAAACACCATTTCATTGATGACATCATCTTATCTGTACAATATACATATATTAGGTAATCAGTGCTTCTGGAAGTCTGGCATTGGTGCCTAAAGGTTTATACACACTTCGCAGTTATGTTGCGATTTTCTGGAATCATATCAAGAACAGCTACATGACTACCATATGTGAATAAACCTTAATGGGAACCTGACATCAGGTTCTTCCCAAATAGCACCTGTAAGCCCTATGTGACAGCATTTTAGAATGCTTTCTATATGTCCCCAATGCGCTTTCCATAAAACAAAAAATAACTTTTATTACACTCGAGTACTGGGCGGTCCGGTCCGATGGGCGTTGCTGTTCTTGATCTGGCGCCTCTTCTCTTCTTGCTTCATGTGGAGGACGCGTTCTACTTCATCCATAGTGTCCTCAGCATCGCGCCCCTGTGCAGTCACACTTCTCTGTCCTGCTGAGGGCAGAGCAAAGTACTATAATGTGCATGTGCAGGGAAAGGCCAAAGAGCGCTGGCGCATGCGCACTACAGTACTTTGCTCTGCCCTCGGAAGGACAGATAAGTGTGCCTGTGCAGTGGTGCGATGCTGAGGACACTGTGGGTGACGTAGAACGCGCCGGATCAAGAACAGAGACGCCCATTGGACCAGACCGCCCGTAAGTGAGTGTAATAAAAGCTACTTTTTGTTTTATGAAGAGCGCATTGGGGACATATAGCATTCTAGAATGCTGTCACATAGGGCTTACAGGTGCTGACCCTACTTTATATGGGAAAAACCTGGTGACCGGTTCCCTTTAAAGGGGTTTTCTAAATTTCTTTCCTCTGGAACACACCGCTCTATGCATCCCAGCTACCTTCTTTCTGGGGGCAGTTCGCTCCTGAAGATTCACTGTTCAGACTGGCTGTATGGTCATGTCGTTGGTCTGAAGCCTCCGCAGCATCGGAGGAGCACTGAGGCGCTTAAGCGATCTGACCAGCTTCAGGGCTGCGCTTACAAGCTGTATAGTAAACAGCTTTCATTCCTTCCTAGAAAACATGTCACCGCTGCAGTCTATCAGGAAACCTAAGCAATGAGCAGTAAACTAGAGAATTAAACATCCCTCTGATCTTGAGAACGGGGAGGAATTTTAATAAGAGGTAAATTGCAAAGTTGCTTGTATTTACATCCACTTTGCAATTTTACCTATTTAAGAAGTTAACACAACTGCTCTTAAATTTCCCATTCATGTATGAATAACATGTATCAGCTTACATTACAAAAATAAATACATTTAGCTTTACATTTACACTGTAAGATGGTTTATTCCTACTAAGCATATGCACTGCTGGGTAGGGGACTTTAAGACATGTTCAAACATAACTTTGTGACCGCAGACATTGCATTATGCCGCCCATTCATTGTGGGCTTGTGCATCCCTAAACAACGGAATTCACACATGCCCCTGATGAACCATTAATTAAGCAAACTAAGTCTAAAACATTCAACTCTGGACCCCATTCAGCCTCCTTTCTTTCACGGTCTGTCTTTTTAGCAATGTACAATAGTGTAGTCTACCATGCTATTGTGTCAGACTTAAAAAGTGGAATCCAAAGCTGCATGTTTTGGACTTCATTTGTCTAATTGAAGTCAATGGACTTGTCTAAATCACATTTTTGACATGTTTTGATAGTCATAACCTGACAGCATAACTCGGTAGAGTTCTCGGTTCTTGTGGAGAAATTCAACTCTGAGGTGTATGCAAATAATGTGACAAGTGCTCCAAGGAAGGAACCAGTCCTGGCAAAAGCTTCAGTTTTCCTCGCTAATCCCGGCCTAACGTTTCCACCATTGTGATGGGCACTAAAATCTTGGGCAAGATTTCTGTTCCTGTCTAGAGGGAGGAATTTGGGAGGTTAAGGAAGAAAGTTGGAGCTCTTTCCATGACTAGGACCACCCTTCAAGCCCTAGCCAGATCAGCAGCATTATTAAAAAAAAGGTGTTTTCTTCTACAATCAATATCTGCGGCCACAAGGTACATTTGGCCACATCCCATACCTGGCACTGTAGATAGTTCTGTAGGCAAAAACTATCTGATTGCCCGCGGATATGAGGATAATGATGATTCCGTGTAGATCATAATCATCTGTAGGACCATGAAATGGCCCTACATGGTCTGTAGCTGGTAAGCTTTAGGTCCTTTCTTTAGGAGATATCCCTGGTCATTCAGTGAGCCAACAAAACTTTCAAAGTCTGGAACCTGAGAGGAAACAAATTAGAGAAAATAATTGATACAGCAATGCTGGTGACGTCACCATTACCTCCTGCATTTCTAGTAAAATTTCAATGTTAAAATCTACATCAAAAATTCGCACTGGCTTCCAATTTCCCAACGAATCTATATTTAAACTACTAATACTGACCTATACGACTGGCCATAATCTGTCTCATCCATACATCTACGTAATCTCCCGATACCTTACCACATGTAATCTCCTTTTCTTACAAGACCTTCTTCTCTCCAAGGCCTCTAAGATTTTTCCTGAGAATTCCCCATCCTCTAGAGATCAGTGCCTTAGCACGTACGATTGTCTTTCACATTTGAAACTTTTAGACGCAATCTGAAAACTCTTCTCTACAGGATGCCACCTCACTACCAGCGGAGCTGCCACCTCACTACCAGCAGAGCTGCCACCTCACTACCACCGGAGGAGCTGCCACCTCACTACCACCGGAGGAGCTGCCACCTCACTACCACCGGAGGAGCTGCCACCTCACTACCATCGGAGCTGCTCCACTCCCCCAACCTACTGTCTCTTTCACTTATTCTGTGGAGATTTTGAGTGCAGTTTATATGCGCTCTAAAGACATTCCTATAACTTACAGCCTCAATGCTGGCCATACACTTTGTATGGCCCTCTGACAGTCTAACGTGTCATTGAGGTTTGAAGATTTGTCATGTTGGATTTCAACATGCTTTTTTTTGTTCCTCCAGGAAATAAAGCAATGCTAGAAATGTATGGTAGGTGATGAATATTTGGGGAGATGACGGTCAGGGAAACAACTGGCCAATACATACAATCAAAATCAGTGTATGTTCACACAGAGATTTACATGCAGTTTTTCAGCAAGCACTGAAATCCACATAAAAAACTTTCACAAACTACCTCCTATTGTTTTAAATTGGAGATCTGTGTTGCTCTTCGCGCAGCTGCAGAGCTTTTTGAAAACTGCTTAAATAAGTGACTTCACGGTGGCTTCAGCCATAATAATTCTGTGGGGATTAGCCCCACTGAATGCAGCTAATCCATGTGCAGCCCTGCCACAGTTCAAACGGGTTGTCCTCGGATTTCCTCCATAAATTCTGCTGCAAACACACACCCAATTTTTCTCAAGTGAAAAAACTTGTGTGTGAACATGTCTGTACTGTACTCCTGCCATCTGATCTACCATAAGTAACTGCTTTATGGTCACAGGATCCAGTAAATTATTGTCACTCTCTTTCCCAGACTCCAAAGACTCCAGCCTGTAGTTATATAGTCCGACATCCCCTTCCCTTTTCAGAGAACGAGGACATATATTTATTTTTAATTTCGGAGACCATGGAGGGGAGTCTAATGTGTCGCACTACCTGTATCTGCAGCTCCCTTGCAATCTGTCGAAGCTGTTGATAATCGAATAGATTATTGTAGGTTCTTTCTGCGATCCTATTAAGCGCGGAAACAAACTTCTTTGCTTGTGATCGATTACTCATTCCAGAGCCGTGCTGAGATCTGTTGAAATCTAATTTCCCAAACTCATCCGAATACGTTCCCAGTAGACTATAGGGGATAAAAACATTGATTTATGAAGAAAGAAAGTAACGATGGGATTACTCTCTGCAATCATAGCTAGAAATGACCACCAATAATAGTAATGACTAACATCAGCAAGGAAGCGGCAACATCTGCCCATCTTGCCCCTCTGAAACAACCAGCGCTCCCCACCACCCGTATGGTCTCCTCATGTGTCCCTGTGCACATATCCTTCCAGGGAATGAGGAACAGAACACATGATGCAAATAATACATTAGCAATAAATATTCTTCATGACCCATCCAATCACGTAACATATTCCCTAGGCTGGATACTACAAGGATGAACAAAGACAACCAGAAAATGTGAAGCAGAAAGGAAAAGTGAGTGGTAAGATGACTTTCTAGGGCTCTTATCTCTTTGTTCTAGTGAATACGGTAACATCGTAGTGATAAACAGTCAATGTCGGTGACGAAACATCCGGCTCATACACACGAGCGGATGCCTAATCTGCATGGAAAGTGCCCACATTACAACTCGGCGTACGTAGATACAGCAGTACATGTATAGTCCTGTTACACGTGTGGAAAACTGCATGTAAAAGATGGATTCTAAATATAATTGTGCCATGAAAGTTGTATGAACAGATCAAGGACTTTAATGGGGTTTTTCCATCTTATAAAGTGCATTTTGCTAGGACATGCCTTCACTTGGGACCCTCCCTGGTCCTGAGAGAGAAAAAGATGCTGCACTTTTGTAATTCTGAGTCTTCATCGAAGTTCTCCTGGTAAAGCAGCGCTCTCGGCCACCCGGCTGCTCTAGTAACTGCAGCTGGTCCTATCGACTTCAATGGGGCCATTCTGCAGTTCCCTGTACAATGCGATGCAGGAGTCAAAAAGAGTGAAGGGAACATATTGCTAAATTAGAGCAACTAGACCTCTGCAAGGAAACCAGTACCTTCCAAGAGAAGAAGAAAAGCTGAACTCAATGGGCCCGATTCATCAAGACCGGCGTCGTTCATACTTGTTCATTAATCTGTAGCTTCTGAAGAGTGGCGTGCACAACGCCAAAAATCTTACTCCAGTCAGGTACTGGAGTGTGATTTCTGAAGTAGGGAACACCACAGCTCATCATGAATTAGAGCTGTGACATTACGCCCCTGCCGTGCCTCGTCCCATCCAATCTCCTTCCATTTTGTCACAGTTGGAAAAACAGGCATGAAAAACGCCAATAGTAACAAAAATTTGGCGCAATTCCAATTTGCATCTAAATTTTGTGACTTTTCAAAGCTTTTACGCCAGAATTCTGGTGTGAAAGCTTTGATGAATCGGGCCCAATGTTTTTTTTACTTGTATAATCTGTTCATCAGACTCATGATCATTCTTGTATTTCCAATGTCCCAACTCTTCCTACTTTTATAACCGCTCTCATTAACAGTTTAGAAAAAGGTGTGTTTCTTATGAGAATGACATTCTATTTCAAAAATTATGTTTGCAGTTCTATAAGAAAAAGGAGTTGTCATTAACTAATCAGATGCAATGTATAAATTAATCAAGTAAAATTGAGAATGTGGAAAACTGGTTACCTGTATTTCATTATTTGCACCACATCTTCAGCGTCTTCTTTGGTGGCGTCTTCCCTCAGTTCTAATCTGGCCCGGGCCTGTGTAAAATACAAGACGTTTAACTTTTTGCAAATAAATTATCCTATAGTAATTTAATTAAATGTAACAGGAATAGAAGTGTGGACTACTATAGTCACATTTATGAAGACAACCTCTGCCCATATGCAATATTAGAAGGTATGGACATCATAGAGAGGTTTGTCAGCTTAGGACCCATCTCTATAAGCCTGAACAGAGAGCTCCTCTGTATAAGTAATCTGTGTTTGGGCACACAGAATCATAGCATGTTAGAGTTGGAGGGGACCTCCAGGGTCATCGTGTCCAACCCCCTGCTCTATGCAGGATTCACGAAGCCATCTCAGACAGATGTCTGTCCATCCTCTGTTTGAAGACTTCTATTGAAGGAGATCTCACCACCTTTCGGGGCAGTCTGTTCCACTCATTGATCATCCTCACTGTCAAAAAGTTTTTTCTAATATCTATTCTGTATCTTCTCCCTTTCAGTTTCAGTCCATTGCTTCTAGTCTTAGTCTTTCTTTGTGCAAATGAGAATAAGGATGATCCCTCTACACTGTGACATCCCTTCAGATATTTGTAGACAGCTATTAAGTCTCCTCTCAGTCTTCTTTTTTGCAAGCTAAAAATTGCCAGATCATTTAACCGTTCCACGTAGGACATAGTTTGCAGTCCGCTCACCATCCTGATAGCTCTTCTCTGACCTTGCTCCAGTTTTTCGATGTCTTTTTTAAAAAGGTGGTGCCCAGAACTGGACACAATTCTTTTATCACATGGACAGCTATTCATCTATTTGGCCACCATGTAATACTATAGACTGACTTTGGCTTCCCTGGCAAAATCAGATGTTTGCTGCTGGTGGAAGGAGAGAGACCCGGATCAGCCGACTGCCCTAATGGTGTCATTCTGAAAGTGATTGTCTCAGATGACTGCAAAAATAAGTTTGCTTTTGCTGTACTGGGAGAGCCAGGTATCTATCACTAGAGATGTAGACCGCTGTGCCAATATTTTGTTTTAATAATAGTAAACAAATATTGTATCATTGTGTAATTGTAATAATTGTGTAATTGTAATGTGGTGTTGTATCTGCACCTCTGTTAATCGTATTAAGGACTCCAGTTGTCTGGTTGTTATAGGAGTGCTGTCTATGCCCTGGTTCTGTTTCCTGAGCTCCAGGTAGAAGTTCTGGAGAACCTGAGCTGCATCCAGTGACAATTTTGGCTGGACATACTGTCGGGCATAACCAATGTACTTTCTTAACAGCTGATGTGGAATTGCATCAATATGTTCCCCGGGCCAAACCTAGAGAAAAACAAAGCAGCTTGTTATTTTCTTACATTACATTTATTAATTAGATGTTGTGTATATGGTTTGTATTGTATTATTTTACATTTAACAATACCTTTAATCTCTCTTTCAATGGCCTGTCAGAAGTCACCTCTAGGACAGAGATGTTGGAGTCCTGTGTGTCTGCCCGCGTTACACTCGCACCGCTTATAACGTGCTTGGACCCGGACCTCATGGCCATGACATGTTCTGACAGTAAATGATCGTGGTCTTCATTAGGGGTATCAAGCAGGATGAACACCAAATCAAACCGTGACAGTAAAGCGCTTCCCATTCTGCGGAACAAATAGCATCATCTTAGTAAATATCGCCATCTTAACATTACACATTTTCTGCAATAATATTATATAGTTTGGCCTCTCTCTACCACAGGTTATGATTGAGAGACGTGCAAGGGGAGCTGCCTGGGAGAGAACATGCCAAAAACATGTTCCCGAAGGTAAATGAACATTACAGGCATCATCTGCTTTTTATTGTCACAGTGAAGCATGAAACCTCAGCCTGCTCAATGCTCGGCAATAGGCTGTAGATGACCGGCCTTCTTCCACGATGAGCAGGGCACCTGATGATAGTTTTTTTTTATTTTCAGGAAGGTAATCATGATCTTAGAACTAGGTTTCTGTACTTCCTTCTGATGTGGAATGAACTTGATCTTAAAAAGCACCTGTATTTTTGCCAATTAAATGTCACGGGTGTGTCAGATGTGATAGACAGTGCCCTACAGTTGGTTGTAGGAGATCTCTTCGTTTGGCATTAAAGACACCTTCTTAGATGTGTCTCACTCTATGACCCAGCAGCTACCTCCCTCCGGCTAACTGACACCCAGGCTTGGGTGTTTAAATACTTCCTGTTTGCTATAGGGAGGTGCTAGTGATATTCACATGACCCCTAGTGAAGGCTTGGAGCTGTTGCAATCTGCTTACTTCCTCTTTGGTGCTAAGAGGCCGTGTGTGTAATCTCTCTGAGGTCGGCTCAAGCTAAGTTACTTCCCCCGTGTCTGTCTCCCCTTGCTGTCTTTAGTTGTTAGTGGGGACTGACTAGCGCTCATCCCCTCCGTTCCCTAGGCAGACCCTAGCTCTAGGGAGATACAGAGTTTAAGGTTCCTGATCGGCGATTGGTGAGAAACCAATATAGGGACGGGAGGGAAGACAGGGTGATATCAGATCAGCCTAGGACGTCTCCACCTCCTCTTTCCTTAGTGTCTGGGCTCCCTTCCCCTCATCCCTTCGTGTTGCACTTTGTCTTTCCTACACTGTGCATGACATTAAAAGGGTTTTCTGCTTTATGCTCCAAGAGAAAAAGCCTGCAGTCTCTCTATGTAAATGCAGAATCATGACAGTGTGTGATGTGCACATGGTCACGATTCCCCTGTATGCCCTGAACAAGTTGGTGGTCACATGACAGCATGAATGTGATTTGCATACTTGCGCTCATGTGCTGACTAGTTTCATCTGGTTTCTCTAATATAATAGAACTGAAAGAATGCAAATCGCATACATGTGGTCCCATGACCGCCCACACGCTCAGGGATTACAGGGGAATCGTGATACTGCACACTGTCACGATTCGGCCTTCTGATGTCACATAGAGCAACTGTAGACTTTTCACTTCAGCCCAGAAAACCCCATTAAAATCAGATACTAATATATATTATTTTTTTATTTTCTGATTGTTAATTTTTATTCTATTTTCTGTACATGAGGACGAGGGCTGCCATCTTGCCGGAGTTGCAGTTAAAACGGTATTTCCATTGTGATATTTATGGCAGAACAACACAATAGGTGATAGATTTGGGTCAGAGCTTTGGAACGTGCATTTATCTTGAGAACTGGAATGGAGAGGCGGCTGCACATGCACGGCTCTCTCTATTTGTTTCTAAGGGAATTCCAAAAATTAGCTAGCATGCCCCTGCTAGAGAGCATCTTACAGAAAATGTCCTCATCATTTATTTCTTATGTCTTCTGGACAGTTAGGAAACATTTAGTAAAAATAAGTGGTGTTCTGACACATATGACATATAGCAATATCTTTTATCAGCTTGAAGTCGCATCAATTGACCTGTAGGTGTCACTGTTGCAATGGTTTTGCTTCATTCTACTGGCTAACACGGTACAAAAATATATGTTTTCCTTGTAGGTAAGGAATACAATTACACACGTGGTCAAAATTGTAGGTACCCCTCGTTTAATGAAAGAAAAACCCACAATAGTCACAGAAATAACTTGAATCTGACAAACCTTTTGATGCAATCAGTGCAATCAAACGATTCCTGTAACTGTCAATGAGACTTCTGCACCTCTCGACAGGTATTTTGGCCACTCCTCATGAGCGAACTGCTCCAGTTGTCTCGTGTTTGAAGGTTGCCTTTTCCAGACGGCATGTTTCAGCTCTTTCCAAAGATGCTCAATAGGATTTAGGTCAGGGCTCATAGAAGGCCACTTCACAATAGTCCAATGTTTTCCTCTTAGCCATTCTTGGGTGTTTTTTAGCTGTGTGTTTTGGGTCATTATCCTGTTGCAAGACCCATGACCTGCGACTGAGACCAAGCTTTCTCACACTGGGCAGCACATTTCTCTCTACAATCCCTTGATAGTCTTGAGATTTCATTGTACCCTGCACAGATTCAAGACACCCTGTGCCAGATGCAGCAAAGCAGCCCCAGAACATAACAGAGCCTCCACCATGTTTCACAGTAGGGACAGTGTTCTTTTCTTGATATGCTTCATTTTTCCGTCTGTGAACATAGAGCTGATGTGCCTTGCCAAAAACTTCCATTTTTGTCTCATCTGTCCATAGGACATTCTCCCAGAAGCTTTGTGGCTTGTCAACATGTAGTCTGGTAAATTTCAGTCTGGCTTTTTTATGATTTTTTTTTAACAGTGGTGTTCTCCTTGGTCGTCTCCCACAAAGTCCACTTTGGATCAAAACAACGACGGATGGTGCGATCTGACACTGATGTTCCATGAGCATGAAGTTCACCTTTAATCTCTTTAGAAGTTATCCTGGGTTCTTTTGTTACCATTCGTATTATCCATCTCTTTGATTTGTCATCAATTTTCATCCTGCGGCCACATCCATGGAAGTTGGCTACAGTCCCATGGATCTTAAATTTCTGAATAATATGTGCAACTGTAGTCACAGGAACATCAAGCTGCTTGGAGGTGGTCTTATAACCTTTACCTTTAACATGCTTGTCTATAATTGTCTTTCTAATCTCCTGAGACAACTCTTTCCTTTGCTTCCTCTGGTCCATGTTGAGTGTGGTACACACCATGTCACCAAACAGCACAGAGTATCTGAAGCCCCATATACAGGCCCACTGACTGATTACAAGATTGTAGACACCTGTGATGCTAATTAGTGGACACAACTTGATTTAACACAGAGGTCTCAAACATGCGGCTCCTGAGGCTGCTTTATGCGGCCCGCAGGCACCACAGAGTCAGACCCCTTGATGATCCCGACCTGGTCCAGGAGGAAACCCCGACAGCAGAACTGCATTGCTGCTCACTGCGCAGAGACAGTCTCCCAGCACAGCATTACCAATGACAGCCACCGGCTAATCAGAGGCCAGCAGCTGACATTTGCGAGCCGGCGCAGTGGCGTATGACGTCACTGCAATCGATGGGGGACATAGCCACAGCATGGGGACATCGATGGCGGACATAGCCACAGCATGGGGACATCGATGGTGGACATAGCCGCAGCATGGGGACATCGATGGTGGACATAGCCACAGCATGGGGACATCGATGGGGGGACATAGCCACAGCATGAGGACATCGATGGGGGACATAGCCACAGCATGGGGACATCGATGGGGGACATAGCCACAAGATCAGGACCTGGATGGGGACATAGCCACAAGATCAGGACCTGGATGGGGACATATCTACAATATGGGGACATATCTACAATATGGGGACCTGGATGGGGACATATCTATAATACGGGGACATACCTACAATATGCGGACCTGGATGGGGACATAGCTACAATATGGGGACCTGGATGGAGACATATCTACAATATGTGGACCTGGATGGGGACATATCTCTAATATGGGGACATATCTACAATATGAGGACCTGGATGGCGACATATCTATAACATGGGGACATACCTACAATATGCGGACCTGGATGGGGACATAGCTACAATATGGGGACCTGGATGGAGACATATCTACAATATGGGGACCTGGATGGGGACATAGCCACAATATGGGGACCAGTATGGGCACATTACTACAAGATGGGGACCGGGATGGGGCACATTACTACAAGATGGAGACCAGGATGGGGCACATTACTACAAGATGAGGACCAGGATGGGCACATTACTACAATATGGGGAACAGGATGGGCACATTACTACAATATGGGGAACAGGATGGGCACATTACTACAATATGGGGAACGTGATGGGCACATTACTACAAGATTAGAACCAGGATGGGCACATTACTACAAGATTAGGACCAGGATGGGGCACATTACTACAAGATGGGGAACGGGATGGGCACATTACTACAAGATGGGGACCAGGATGGGGCACATTACTACAAGATGGGGAACAGGATGGGCACATTACTACAAGATGAGGACCAGGATGGGCACATTACTACAATATGGGGAACAGGATGGGCACATTACTACAAGATGGGGAACAGGATGGGCACATTACTACAAGATGGGGAACAGGATGGGCACATTACTACAAGATGAGGACCAGGATGGGCACATTACTACAATATGGGGAACAGGATGGGCACATTACTACAATATGGGGACCAGGATGGGGCACATTACTACAAGATGGGGAACAGGATGGGCACATTACTACAAGATGAGGACCAGTATGGGCACATTACTACAATATGGGGAACAGGATGGGCACATTACTACAATATGGGGAACAGGATGGGCACATTACTACAAGATGGGGAACGGGATGGGCACATTACTACAATATGGGGAACAGGATGGGCACATTACTACAATATGGGGAACAGGATGGGCACATTACTACAATATGGGGAACAGGATGGGCACATTACTACAATATGGGGAACAGGATGGGCACATTACTACAATATGGGGAACAGGATGGGCACATTACTACAATATGGGGAACAGGAGGGGCACATTACTACAATATGGGGAACAGGATGGGCACATTACTACAATATGGGGAACAGGATGGGCACATTACTACAAGATTAGAACCAGGATGGGCACATTACTACAAGATTAGGACCAGGATGGGCACATTACTACAAGATTAGGACCAGGATGGGCACATTACTACAAGATTAAGGCCAGGATGGGGCACATTACTACAAGATGGGGAACGGGATGGGCACATTACTACAAGATGGGGAACGGGATGGGCACATTACTACAAGATGGGGAACGGGCTGGGCACATTACTACAAGATTAGGACCGGGATGGGCACATTACTACAATATTAGGACCAGGATGGGCACATTACTACAAGATTAGGACCAGGATGGGCACATTACTACAAGATTAGGACCAGGATGGGCACATTACTACAAGATTAGGACCAGGATGGGCACATTACTACAAGATGGGGAATGGGATGGGCACATTACTACAAGATGGGGACCGGGATGGGCACATTACTACAAGATGGGGACCAGGATGGGGCACATTACTACAAGATGGGGACCAGGATGGGGCACACTACTACAAGATGAGGACCAGGATGGGCACATTACTACAATATGGGGAACAGGATGGGCACATTACTACAATATGGGGAACAGGATGGGCACATTACTACAATATGGGGAACGTGATGGGCACATTACTACAAGATTAGGACCAGGATGGGCAAATTACTACAAGATTAGGACCAGGATGGGCACATTACTACAAGATTAGGACCAGGATGGGCACATTACTACTAGAGATGAGCGGTGTTCGACTAGAACTGTTCGCCAATCTCAAATTCGAGCTGTTTTGGGCGGTGTTCGAGTTGTTCGACGAACCCGAACGATTTGCAAAAAATTCGGCTGTTCGAGGTTATGTTCGATAACTGTTCGTGCACCAAAAGCGTGTCCTGCATGTCTGGCGCTATTTAGAGCACCAATCATGCAGGGATTGTCTGCCACTCACTGTAATGCCACAGCCATGGTGGTTGTGGCATTACAGTGATTGCCCAAATCGATGGGAACAGTGCCAACAGTGAAACATGAAAAGCCGGCAATTCAGCAGCGGCATACACCGGTACCCGACAATTTAGAACCGAAAGAATAGAGCTTCACACATAGATTAGATAGATATAAACATGTCAGCCACATATATACGAAGTACAGTGAAAGTGCTGCTTACTGTACTTGTCATTTAGCGTAAAGGATTTATCAAAAAAAATAATAGTGTTTTCATGCACCGTCTCTTTAAAAAAGCCGGCCGGCAATTCAGCATCGGTACCCGACAATTTAGAATAGAAGAAATAGAGCTTCACACATAGATTAGATAGATAGAAACATGTCAGTCACATATATATGAAGTACAGTGACAGTGTTGCTTACTGTACTTGTCATTTAGTGTAAATGATTTATTTAAAAAAATAATAGTGTTTTCATGCACCGTCTCTTTAAAAAAGCCGGCCGGCAATTCTGCAGCGGTACCCGACAATTTATAACAGACAGAATAGAGCTTCACACATAGATTAGATAGATAGAAACATGTCAGTCACATATATATGAAGTACAGTGATAGTGTTGGTTACTGTACTTGTCATTTAGTATTAAAATAAAGGATTTATTATTAAAAAAATTGGCGTGGGGTTCCCCTTAATTTTAGTCTCTAGCGGAGGTTAAGCAGACAGCTGGGGCAGATGTTTGAAGCCTGGGAAGGGGGTAATACCCACGGAGCTTCCCAGGCTACTAATATCAGCCCCCAGCTGAATACATAGCCTTTACTAGCTATTAAAATGGGGGACCACCCCAAAAAATGACGTGGGGTCCCCCCTAATTTAATAGCTAGCAAAGGCTAGGCAGACAGCTGGGGGCTGATATTAATAGCCCAGGAAGGGAGCCATGAATATTGGCCCCCTCCCAGGCTAGAAACACCAGCCGTCAGCCGCCCCAGAAATGGCGCATTCATAGGATGCGCCAATTCTGGCACTTAGCCTCGCTCTTCCACGCTGCCCTGTAGCGGTGGCAGGGGGTAATAGAGCTGGGGTTGATGTCAGCTTATAATGCCAGCTGACATCAAGCCCAGGTTAGTAATGGAGAGGCGTCTATAAGACACCCCCATTACTAACCCCATAGTCAAAGTTAAAAAAAAACACAAACACCCAGAATAAAGTCCTTTAATTGAAATAAAGACACAATTCTTTATTGTTCTAAATTAAACCATACTTACAATCACGCCCATTCCAGCTGAAGCCAACGATCTCCTGCAATACAAGTAAAATAATAAAGCAACCTCATCCTTACCTTTCCATGGTTCCCACGACAGCTTCAGCTCTGCTACATCGAGATGACAGGCTGGACCGCAGCAGAACGCCGCCATCCAGCCTGTCATCCCGCAGACACTGAGAAGCGCAGGCTTGCTTGCGCTCCACATTGTCTCTCTGTGACGGCATAAAGATGAGCCGAGGTCATGTCCAATGAACTCGGCTCACCTCATGCACGTCACTGACAGCGTGGGAGAATTCTCACGCTGAAGCGCTGAGTGCAGGAGAATTTTCCCACGCTGTCAGTGAGGTGCATGAGGTGACCTGAGTTCATTGGACATGAGCTCACCTCATGCACGTCACTGACAGCGTGGGAGAATTCTCCTGCACTCAGCGCTTCAGCGTGAGAATTCTCCCACGCTGTCAGTGACGTGCATGAGGTGAGTCGAGTTCATTAGACATGACCTCGGCTCATCTGGATGCCGTCACAGCGAGACACTGAGGAGCGCAAGCATGCCTGCTCTTCTCAGTGTCTGCGGCATGACAGGCTGGATGGCAGCGTTCTGCTGTGGTCCAGCCTGTCATCTCGATGTAGCAGAGCTGAAGCTGTCGTGGGAACCATGGAAAGGTAAGGATGAGGTTGGTTTATTATTTTTCTTTTATTGCAGGAGATCGTTGGCTTCAGCTGGAATGGGCGTGATGGTAAGTATGGTTTAATTTAGAACAATAAAGAATTGTGTGTTTATTTCAATTAAAGGACTTTATTCTGGGTGTTGTGTTTTTTTTAAATACTTTACTAGAAATTCATGGCGGTCATGTCTAATACTGGCGTGACCCCATGAATTTTGGGCTTGGGGCCAGCTGATAATACCAAGCTGGCCCTAACCCCTTTATTACCCAGTGAGCCACCGCACCAGGGCCCTGGATGAGTTGGGTACAGCGCCAGAAGATGGCGCTTCTATGAACGCGCCATTTTCCGGGGTGGCTGCGGACTGCAATTTGCAGCGGGGGGGGCCCAGAAAGCTTGGGCCTCCCTGCGCTGCAGATTCCAGCCCCCAGCTGCCTAGTTGTACCTGGCTGGACACAAAAATAGGGCGAAGCCCCACGTATTTTTTTTTTAATTATTTCATGAAATTCATGAAATAATTAAGAAAAAAAGGCCTTCCCTATATTGTTGTGTCCGGCCAGGTACAAATAGGCAGCTGGTGGTTGGGGGCAGCCCATTCCTGCCTGCTGTACCTGGCTGGACACAAATATAGTGCGAAGCCCCACTTCAATTTTTTTAAATTATTTCAGGAAATTCATGAAATAATTAAAAAAAAATTGACGTGGGGCTTCGCCCTATTTTTGTGCCCAGCCAGATACAACTAGGCAGCTGGGGGCTGGAATCCGCAGCGCAGGGAGGCCCAAGCTTTCTGGGCCACCCCCGCTGCAAATTGCAGTCCGCAGCCACCCCGGAAAATGGCGCGTTCATAGAAGCGCCATCTTCTGGCACTGTACCCAACTCATCCAGGGCCCTGATGCGGTGGCTCACTGGGTAATAAAGGGGTTAGGGCCAGCTTGGCATTATCAGCTGGCCCTAAGCCCAAAATTCATGGGGTCACGCCAATATTAGACATGACCACCATGAATTTCTAGTAAAGTATTTAAAAAAAACACAACACCCAGAAAAAAGTCCTTTAATTGAAATAAACACACAATTCTTTATTGTTCTAAATTAAACCATACTTACCGTCACGCCCATTCCAGCTGAAGCCAACGATCTCCTGAAATAAAAGAAAAATAATAAAGCAACATCATCCTTACCTTTCCATGGTTCCCAGGACAGCTCCAGCTCTGCTACATTGAGATGACAGGCTGGACCGCAGCAGAACGCTGCCATCCAGCCTGTCATCCCGCAGACACTGAGAAGCGCAGGCTTGCTTGCGCTCCACAGTGTCTCTCTGTGAGGGCATCCAGATGAGCCGAGTTAATGTCCAATGAACTCGGCTCACCTCATGCACGTCACTGACAGCGTGGGAAAATTCTCCTGCACTCAGCGCTTCAGCGTGGGAGAATTCTCACACTGAAGCGCTGAGTGCAGGAGAATTCTCCCACGCTGTCAGTGACGTGCAGGAGGTGAGCTGAGTTCATTGGACATGAGCTCACCTTATGCACGTCACTGACAGCGTGGGAAAATTCTCCTGCACTCAGCGCTTCAGCGTGGGAGAATTCTCACGCTGAAGCGCTGAGTGCAGGAGAATTCTCCCACGCTGTCAGTGACGTGCAGGAGGTGAGCTGAGTTCATTGGACATGAGCTCACCTTATGCACGTCACTGACAGCGTGGGAGAATTCTCCTGCACTCAGCGCTTCAGCGTGAGAATTTTCCCACGCTGTCAGTGACGTGCATGAGGTGCGCCGAGTTCATTGGACATGAACTCGTCTCATCTTTATGCCGTCACAGCCAGACACTGCAGAGCGCAAGCATGCCTGCGCTTCTTAGTGTCTGCGGGATGACAGGCTGGATGGCAGCGTTCTGCTGCGGTCCAGCCTGTCATCTCGATGTAGCAGAGCTGAAGCTGTCGTGGGAACCATGGAAAGGTAAGGATGAGGTTGCTTTATTATTTTTCTTTTATTGCAGGAGATCGTTGGCTTCAGCTGGAATGGGCGTGATGGTAAGTATGGTTTAATTTAGAACAATAAAGGATTGTGTCTTTATTTCAATTAAAGGACTTTATTCTGGGTGTTTGTGTTTTCTTTTAACTTTGACTATGGGGTTAGTAATGGGGGTGTCTTATAGACGCCTCTCCATTACTAACCTGGGCTTGATGTCAGCTGGCATTATAAGCTGACATCAACCCCAGCCCTATTACCCCCTGCCACCGCTACAGGGCAGCGTGGAAGAGCGAGGCTAAGTGCCAGAATTGGCGCATCCTATGAATGCGCCATTTCTGGGGCGGCTGACGGCTGGTGTTTCTAGCCTGGGAGGGGGCCAATATTCATGGCTCCCTTCCTGGGCTATTAATATCAGCCCCCAGCTGTCTGCCTAGCCTTTGCTAGCTATTAAATTAGGGGGGACCCACGTCATTTTTTTTGGGGGGTCCCCCATTTTAATAGCTAGTAAAGGCTATGTATTCAGCTGGGGGCTGATATTAGTAGCCTGGGAAGCTCCGTGGGTATTACCCCCTTCCCAGGCTTCAAACATCTGCCCCAGCTGTCTGCTTAACCTCCGCTAGAGACTAAAATTAAGGGGAACCCCACGCCAATTTTTTTTAATAATAAATCCTTTATTTTAATACTAAATGACAAGTACAGTAACCAACACTATCACTGTACTTCATATATATGTGACTGACATGTTTCTATCTATCTAATCTATGTGTGAAGCTCTATTCTGTCTGTTATAAATTGTCGGGTACAGATGCTGAAATGCCGGCCGGCTTTTTTAAAGAGACAGTGCATGAAAACACTATTATATTTTTTAATAAATCCTTTACACTAAATGACAAGTACAGTAAGCAACACTGTCACTGTACTTCATATATATGTGACTGACATGTTTCTATCTATCTAATCTATGTGTGAGGCTCTATTCCTTCTTGTCTAAATTGTCGGGTACCGGTGTATGCCGCTGCTGAATTGCCGGCCGGCTTTTTTAAAGAAAGCGTCTTCTGAGCAGTTTGTCAGCTTTTGGACACCTTTGAAGGTGTTTTCTATGTGTTTCTATGTGTTTTTGTTTGCCTGCCATTGGTTTTAACGGTGTTCGACGGTGTTCTAAGGTGTTCGACGAACAGTTCGACGAACAGTTCCTCGAACATCCCGGTGTTCGACGAACCGAACCGAACCCGAACACTACGGGGGTGGCTCAACACTAATTACTACAAGATTAGGACCAGGATGGGGCACATTACTACAATATGGGGAACGGGATGGGCACATTACTACAAGATGGGGAACGGGATGGGCACATTACTACAAGATGGGGAACGGGATGGGCACATTTCTACAAGATTAGGACCAGAATGGGCACATTTCTACAAGATTAGGACCAGGATGGGCACATTACTACAAGATTAGGACCAGAATGGGCACATTACTACAATATTAGGTCCAGGATGGGGCACATTACTACAAGATTAGGACCAGTATGGGCACATTACTACAAGATTAGGACCAGGATGGGGCACATTACTACAAGATGGGGACCAGGATGGGGAGCATTACTGCAAGAAGAGGAGCAGTATGGGACATTACTACAAGATGAGGACAAGGATGGGCACATTACTACAAAATGAGGACCAGGATGGAGAACATTACTGCAAAATGTTTGCCAGAATTACTATTTGGTGCTAATTGTAAGACAATATTAATGTATGTGGCCAATTTGGGGAATCAAAATTGTAAACGTCAAAAAAAAAAAAAATTAAAAATAAAGGATGAAAAATATTTTGGCACTAAAAATGCAGCTTTATATATAAACTAAAGTAAATACAAAAAAGTGCACGTTTATTATCGCCACATCCATTACGACCCAAGCTATAAAAAAATAAAATAAACAAGACAAAAATGTTCAAAAGGTGCATGACAGCGTTCTGCTACGATCCAGCCTGCCATCTCAATGTAGCAGAGCTGGAGCATTGTGGGAACCATGGATGCGCCATTTCTGGGGCGGCTGACGGCTGGTGTTTCTAGCCTGGGAGGGGGCCAATATTCATGGCACCCTTCCTGGGCTATTAATATCAGCCCCCAGCTGTCTGCCTAGGCTTTGCTAGCTATTAAAATAGGGGGACCCCACGTAATTTTTTTGGGGGGTCCCCCATTTTAATAGCTAGTAAAGGCTAGGTATTCAGCTGGGGGCTGATATTAGTAGCCTGGGAAGCTCCGTGGGTATTACCCCCTTCCCAGGCTTCAAACATCTGCCCCAGCCGTCTGCTTAACCTCCGCTAGAGACTAAAATTACGGGGAACCCCACGCCAATTTTTTTTATATAAATCCTTTATTTTAACACTAAATGACAAGTACAGTAACGAACACTGTCACTGTACTTATTATATATGTGACTGACATGTTTCTATCTATCTAATCTATGTGTGATGCTCTATTCTTTCTGTTCTAAATTGTCGGATACCGATGTTATAACTGTATGCAGCTGCTGAATTTCCGGCTTTTTTAAAGAGACGGGTGCGTGAAAATCGGAGGGCACTACTGTGTTCCGAGTGCCCTGCAATGTTTTTCATGCACCCTCCTATATACCCTGCCTGTCTGCCTATATGTTCTGCCTCCCTGCCTGACATGTTTCATTGAGCACTGTTCCCATCGATATGGGCAATTTTTGACCTTCTGCAGACCGCCGGGGGGGACCGCCAGAAAAATGCTCGAGTTTCCCATAGATTTACATTAGGCTCGTTGCTCAGGTCAAGCACCCGAGTATTCCAATGTGCTCGACCCGAGCAACGAGTACCCGAGCATTTTAGTGCTCGCTCATCACTAATTTAGACACAACAGAAGTTACGTAAATCACTTAGATGTAGGTCAGTATTCATACCCCGTGAACATTTCCACATTTTTTAACGTTACACCCACAAACTGAAATGTATTTTATTGGGATTTTATGTGATATACCAACACAAAGTAGCAAATATTTGTGAAGTGTAAAGGAAATTATACATGGTTTCTAAATATTTAAAACATATAAAGCTGAAAATTGTGACGTGCATGAGAATTCAGCCAAGTCTATTCTTTATAGGACCACCTTTCTCTGGAATTACTGCTGTAAGTCTTTTGGGTATGTCTCTACCAGCTTTACACATCTGGAAGCTGAAAAATGTTGCTCTTCTTTATAAACTAGCTCTAGCTCAATGAGATTGGATGGAGGCGTCTGTGAACAGTACTGTTCAAGTCTTGTCACAGATTTTCAATGAGATTTAGGCATGGACTGCGAATGGGTCATTCATACACATGAATATGGTTTGATCTTAACCATCTATTGTAGCTCTGGCAGTATGTTTAGGGTTGTTGTCCTGCTGGAAGGTGAACCTACGCTCCAGTCGCAGGTCTTTTACAGCTTCTAACAGGTTTTCCTCCAGGATTTCCCAGTATTTAGCTCCATCCATCTTCTCATCAACTCTGACAAGCTTCCCTGTCTCTGCTGAAGAAAAGCATCCCCACACCATGATGCTGCCACCACCATGTTTGATGATGGGGATGGTGTTTTCAGAGTGATGTGCAGTGTTAGTTTTCTACCACACATAGCGTTTTGCATTTAGCCCAAAAACTTCTACTTTGGTTTCATCTGACCAGGACACTTTCTTCCACATGCTAGCTGTGTCCCCTATATGGCTTTTTGTTATCTGCAAATGGGGCTTCTTATTGCTTGCTTTCAAAAATGGCTTTCTTCTTGCCACTCTTCCATAATGGCCAGATTTGTGAAGTATACAGATAACAGTTGTCCTTGGTAGGTTTGCAGTTGCACCATACTCCTTCCATTTTTGAGTGGTGGATTGAACAATGCTCAATGAGATGTTCAGAGCTTGGGCAATATTTTTATAACCAAACCCTGCTTTACTCTTTTCCACAACTTTATCCCTGACCTGTCTAGTGTGTTCCTTGGTTTTCATGATGCTGTTTGATCCCTAATGTTCTCAAACAAACCTCTAAGGCCTTCAGAGAACAGGTGTAGTTATACTGAAAATAAAATTACACACAGGTGGACTCAGGATTTTATTTAGGGGCATCAGACAACAGGGTGCTGAATACAAATGCTCGGCACAATTTTGAAATTTATATTTTTATAATATTTAGAAAACAATGTATCATTTCAACACACTTCCTACTTTGTTTTGGTATCACATAACCTCCAAATAAAAAAACATTTAAGTTTGTGCGTGTAATGTGATAAAATGTGGACAAGCTCACGGACTATGAGTACTTTTTTTAGGAACTGTACATAAAGGGAGGATAATGCTAGCTCCACGACGCTTTGGATTATTACTCCTTGATCAACTAGGGAAACTTATGAGAATACTAGGATCTGTCACGAGATTTGATGGTCATTAATACCTCTTAAAGGGGTTGTACGGTTTAAAGTTTTATGTGGCTATTTGGTTGCAGATGTATAAAATATCACTCACAGCTGTTCTTCACCCTCCCCATGTCCAGCATGGCCTTTTCACAGCTACTTCAGTGTTTGTTGATGGGCTTCAATGGTAATATCACATCTACAGTGCACGTGACCTCTGCAACCATCACTGGGAGCCAATACAGACAGCACAAATTACTGAGCCCAGTGACTAGCTGCAGCGGTGATGTGCGCTGTAGACATGACATCACTGTTGCAGCCTATGAACAAAGCCTGGAACAGCGGCAGAGTGGTAGAGCTGGACCCAGGGAGGGTGAGTAACAGCTATGAGTGTTATGTTATATGTCTGCAACCCTATGGCCATAAAAGTGATTTATACCAGACAAGGCTTTATCATGTGACGTCATACAGGGTGAGAAGCAGCATTGGATTATGTATAAATGTAGACATAGAGCCACTCAGCAGCAGGACGTCCTTGATATTTCTGTAGAGGACTCATTCTTCAAATATGTATTACAATTTGTAGCAACAGGTAATTGTTGCAGATAATGTTTCCCCTCCTCCAATATTGCAGCCTTATCACTTACTTCAGGTTCTCCGACACAGTCTTGCCTTTGTTGTAGTGTCCTCCTACCGGATTGGCAGCAGCAATGATAGACGTCCTGGCTGGTAAACTGCAGACAATCCCAGCTTTAGCAAGACTAATGCTTTGTTGCTCCATGGCTTCCAATAAAGCTTGGTGTTGGTTACCCATTTTATCAAATTCATCTATTCCACATATCCCTGAATGTGAAGAGCAGAAGAACGACTCAACGAAAGCAGGAGTGTATTGCAGAACATGTGCATACGACATATAGAAACTTATAAAAAGTGATTTGTTTAACAAAATGTATAAATCTTCTTTAAAGGGTATCTGTCACCAGGTTTTTATTTTGTAATCAGAGCACAGCATGATGTAGGGACAGAGACACTGATTATAGTTATGCATCACTTACTAGGCTGTGTTTTGCTGCTTCAATACAATTGGTGTTTTATCAGCAAGAAATTATCACTGCAGGACAACTTGTATTGTGCCTCCTAGTCAAATCGCGCTTCCAGCACTGACTAGCCGCTCTCAGTCACTATACAATGTACACAGAAAGCTGTGGTGTGGGCGGATTATACACAGCTCTATTACTGAGCTCTGCTAGATCTGCAGCAGAAAAAACTGTGACTCATAAATGCTGCACCCAGTAAACTAAGTGATACATCGCTGGAATCAGGGTATCTGTCCTTACCTCATTGTGCTGTCAGACTACATAGTAAAAACCCTGCTGACAGATTGACCTTTAATCATTTGGATGATCTACAGGAATAAGGAATCTCAAGGAGGTGAATGCTGCAATATTAATGCAGTAAGCATGTCCCCAATCAGGATTTCCCCTAGTACAGAGGCTGAGAACATCCAATACATCTGCCACTGTGCAGGCAAGTTCATTTTGTTTTCTAAAACAGTATAAAAAAATAAAAAAAATGTGAACACAATTGCCAAAAACATCATAAGGCTAAGTGCCCACGATGCAGAAATGCTGCATATTTTTTACGCTTCTCCCTGGCAGGAAAAACGCATGCAGATTTTACATGCGGTTTTCCCGCCAGGTAGAAGCATTTGTGAAGCGTCTTTGCATGCATTTCTGCATGTGGGTTATCAAGCGCTTTTCCAAGCGGTTTTAGCATCACTTGGAAAAGTGCTTGACAAGTTGGACATCGGTAGGTGAGTATAAACTTTATTTTTTATTTTAAATTCTTTTTTTTACAGTTTCTATGGTACCCAGGTCAGGATGAGAGTCTCCTCTTCTCCAGACTTGGGTACCATCTGCACATTGAACCGTGTGATATCCGCATGTGCAAATGCAGTGATGCGGATGTCACACGGTCCAATGCAAGTCAATGGCGGCGATTACGCTGCATGTCCGCAAAATTAATGGACATGCTGCGGATTTTTGAGCGCAGCATAAACGCTGCGGAAAAATCCGCAGCATGGGCATTGAAAGTGCGGCTTGTCATTTGGGACCATGGGGTGCGGATTACCAAGCGTTTCCCAAGCGTTTATGCTGCGTAAATTCCGCTACGTGGGCACCCAGCCTAAGAGCACTTTTTGGCTCACATCTGGTCCATAAAAGCCTATGGCTATCTTCAGCATATAATGTGGGAGGATGTCAGGAGTTTATCCTGGATGTACACACTACTTGAGCTCAAAGTGTACCTGTAGTTTCTGGTAACTTCAGAAAGTTACTTTTTAAGATCTTCCTGCTAGTATATTTTTTTATAATTAGGAGGTACAACTTTTTATTTGTGGCAAACATAATACCTTGATCTCCTAAAACAAGTGCTCCAGCTTCCAAACCAAAATCTCCTGTTGCACTGTCTCTGGATAAAGTTACAGTCAGTCCAGACGTCGTAGTGGTGTTTCCACATACATAAATGCCACGAGGTGCGACATTACACACAGCCTATAAAACACATATGTTATGCATATATCACACTATTATTATTTTTTGTTTTCAATGATTCTGAGTCTAAAATATATCTAAGCATTAGCTATTATTTTTGACTCCTTCCTTGAAGAGTATACTGCGTGAAAAAAATGGTGCATGAGCAGTGTCATCATGACCCTGCTGGAGGTTTTCTTTAAAACCTAATGAGTGCCATCATAGTTGTCTGCTCAGTAATCAAGAGTATAAAGGCCGTCGATACCTGTAACATCTGACTTTTTCCTAATCCAGGGTCTCCAACAACAAGAACATGAGGGTCTCCTCGAATTGGAATCCTGTTTTTGTCATCCACGTATTTCTGGCAACCTCCAAAAAGTGCAAGTAACAGACCAGATTTAACCACCTAAAAGAAAAGAAAAATATATATTTCATTAGTTAAAAATATTAAAGGGGTTGCCCCACAATCACAATTTACCATCTAAGAGATAGTTAATAAGTTGCCAATCGCTGGGGGTCCCACAACTGAGACCCTTACAAATTATGTTCGTCGGGGTCCAATGTTTTCCTTTAGAAAGAATTATTTTCAAAAATATTGAAATGAGGGCTCAGGACCCGCTACACTTTTAAGGGGGGCAAAAATACCAAAAATACAAGATAGAGAAACTATTATCTGAGACTGAGATTTTCTTAAAGTGACATTATTAAAATGGTTTTATGTCCTTATGATATTGGTAAACTATCCTGAGAACAGGTCATCAATATCAGATCAGTAGGGGTCTGACACCTGGTACCCCCCACCGATAAGTTGCATTCAGCTTCAGATGTAAGCAATGAAGAGTGCTGTATGCTGTGTAAAGGCCACTGTAGAGATCTACAGATCAGCTCCTTTTCACTTCAATAGGAGCCAAAGTTACAGTTCAGATAATATTGGACGCTTATTTTTGGGCACCATGTTTTCCGGGGCATGCAGCATTGTTTTGGCTTCTCCTGTAGGGAAAGATGCTGGCTGTCGAGGAGTGAGAATAACTATTAGTCGGTCAACTAGAGACTGCCCTGATAGTGAATGCTATCACAGAATGCTATGGTTATGTTATTTTTTACCAATGATTCCAGAAAACTGGAAGGATTGCAATTTCCCCCAATGGTCTGTCACAGGTTTACCGCGACTGAGAGGGACCAGGAGACCACAGCGTCTGATTTCATGTACTCATGCACTGATCAGAAGCACTTCTCCTTCATATTCAACGGTGCAGGTTTCTGTTAGCAGTACAGGGGTTAATCTGTTCAGCATGGAGTCTCTGAAGCTTTCCAGCTTGAATGATCTCAGCTGTTCAGTGTTGGCCACTCCCCTCTTCTATATATACTCGCCTCCGGCCATCTGGATTGCCAGTGTTAAGTCTTGTACTGCCTGGTGAGGAGTGGAGGAGTCAGTTGTTGGTAGAGGCATTTGGAGTGCTTGTCTTTGACTGTTGCTAGGTGTTTAGGCTGTGTGCAATTCCTCATCCTCTCTTATATGGTTTTCCTCCCTTTTCTCCCCAGTGTTCCTTTCTCTTTTCTGTGAGTGCATATTTTTATGACTGCCATTTTCATTCATCCCTGTTTGTCCTTCCTTGTTTGTCTGGTTAATATATATACATACACTATTCCTCCACACTTCCCTGGGTGGGGGAGAGGGACAGACATAGGGCGGATTCAAGAGTTCAGCAAGGTATGTGACCCCAGCATCTTCACCATCAGAAGTAATCTGGGGAGCAAGGATAGCTAGGACGCCCCTAGCGTTAGGGACAGGGGAGGAGCCCTTGGTAATCTGACAACGGAATCATGACACTAATTCATTTCTTCTTTATGTGTTTCACATATAGGTCATAATGCTTTCATGGATATATTTAGATAATCTTACCTCGTGTCCATATATCGTAGGGCAAAGTGAGCTGAAATACAAAGAAAAATGACAATGAGACAAACAAAGTAATGAATTTTGATGGCCAATATTACTGATAGTGCTGCTCACTGGGGCAGTGCATTTAGTAAATGGTTTCCAAACAGAAAACATGTGTGTACAGGTGAAAACTAAGAGTAGCCATCACCTTATATAACCAACAAATAAAGTTGCACTCTGTAGCGCTGTAACATGCAAACATGAAATATATGAAATTTGATTATATATAGAGATGGCTACTCTTAGTTTGCACCTGTACACACCCGTTTTCTGCTTGGAAGTGACGGTCAGTCTTTGATATTTGTATAAATAGGCTCTCTGACTGAGCTCTCCACCCATCAACCTCTGGTGCTTTTAATCACAGCATGATCTTACTTTCCCATTTAAATGTAAGCTATCAGCCCAGGAGAGGAATCACATTAGTTTACATGATCTAGTGCTACAGAATGCAACTTTATTTCTTGGTACATGTGGAGAAGGGCTGAGAAGGACTGAGACCCGGCTAATTGACACCCAGCCATGGGGAAATACTTGAATGTAATGTCCAGCTCAACGTAAAAGCAGGCCACAGAGTGCAAAAAAACTGAAACAAAAAACCTAACTTAGAATTTCAGTTCATCTCTTAAGGTTTTTGTTTCAGTTTGTTTGCACTTAGTGCATTAAAAGTGTGGCCTCTCTTTTCTTTGAGTTGGACATTACATTCATGTTGTTCCCCATGGCTGGGTGTCCATTATCCGGTCTCAGTCCTTCTCAGCACTTATCGACATGTATGTCACTTGACACATGGTAAGGTTTTAATACCGGAGGTTAGGACCGACCTGAATAGGGTCACCGTGACGTGGTGGGAAAGCTAATACGTTTTATTGATCAAAATTATGATAACTAAGCACTCTATATTATTTTCATGCACTATTACTTTTTATTAATTTACTGCAGGGTATTTGCTTATTTTGGTTTTATCTTCGGTTTTGTCTGTTTAGTGACCAGTGTGAACATGCGCCTATACGCTGTATGCACACCAACTTATATTCCAGTTCATCTCTTTTTAATTATGGAAAGATAACAAGGTTTTCTTGGCCAGCAGTTTGTAACGTTGGTCCAGTTGTTCATTAAAAGTTTTGATAGTGTTATGGGGTATGCTCCATTCTTTTGGGGAAGCAACTTTCCCTTTATATGGAAGTAAAACTACATGTAAATATGACACGAATGCTGCTTACATGTAGCAGGAGGTCTGTCTTTGAGCTCACCGATTTGCTGCAGGACAGTCAACGTAACGTCAGCGCAGCAGACAATAACAGGAGCAGCGGCAGAAACTCTTTGTCGGACCCGGGGAGGGTGATCAAGGCCCAGTTTATTTGTTTTTAACAAATTGAAGCTGGGAAACATTTCCAAAACAGAAAACCACTTAAATCATCAAAATAAAGTGACACAGACCCTATTTTCTTACACAGGTGAACTTTACAATAAGTTGTGTAGGTGAAGGTCTGCACTGAATATCACTCGTCAGTAAATCGTCCCATCTGTCAGGACGGATGATGATATAACAGCTGAATGTTTCTTAGCAGAGCAAGCTTCTACCAAGCGAAATGAAGCTAAATAATTCATCATTAACATCAGTAAGAAGAAGGCTGTAGAAATATTAAGAGAAACACACTTACTGGACTATTAATTTTAGGAGACTCTCCTGAGACTGGATCTCCCGAATAGCGTAGAGGTCTTTTAAGGAGAAGTCCATGGAAGCTCCATGGGTGGCGCTCTCGTCTGTCTCTTTCCCTTTGTGGCCTTTGCTGTTGCAGACAGAATTTGCCTCGATGTATAATAGGAACATACATTTATTATTTTTGTTTTTAAATCCTCCTATTCACAAGATGAGAGATAAAGAAAGTGATATATTATTTAGATACATTTTATACAGGTTTATTATGCCACTTATATGTAGTACGTGAAATGTACAGAAACTAATTTTGGAAGGTTCTGGTTCTACTTGTGGAGATCCAGCTGGTGTATGGAGTCCTACAGGCAATGCTTCATGGCAATAGCATGCAAATTAAAGGGGTTATCCAGTACTTTAATACTGATGGCCCATCCTGGTCGCTGGTGGTGCGACACCCGACAAACCCACCGATCAGCTGTTCCTCGGTTATGCACATCTGCCCCTATTTGGATGAATAGAAATGGATCTGCAGTACCCACTGCAGCCACTATGCTGTTTATAGAGCTGTGCCGTGCCGCTCTGCAACTGATCACATCTGGCCGACGCCGGCACCGGGAACAGCTAATTGGCGGTGGTGCCGGGTGTTATCCTCACAGATCTAATATTAATGAGCTATCTTAAGGATAGGCCATCAATATTAAATTATCAATATTAAAGTACCAACAAAGCAAAGAAAAAGGCCTCATTTTGCAGGTAGTATGCCTTCATAGTGCAAACTTCATTGGTGCTACCCTCTGCAAAATAGATGGCATCCTTTCTACACTAGCTTGCCAGAAAAGTTCTTTTAGGAGTCATCACCAAAAGGGCTCAATATTATATAATACCACGATGTCCCGCTAGCAGCATTTCAGCTGATAAGCTGGCAGCGTTCAGCACTCTGAAAGTGACGACACATCACATGTGCAGATTCACCAATCTGGCCCCATTCAGTCCTGTTCTGCACAGTATTCCTTATATGATTCAGCACTATGGCCCCCTCAATTCCAGGTGTTGGGGGTCCCAGAATACAGAACCCAACTGATCAAGAAGTGATGCCATATTCTAGAGCTATGCCATCATTTTATGAAATGTGAATATCCCCTGAATCAGTCATGGTCACTAGTCTAAAACGGAACTTCCATGAAAAAAATTAAAAAAAATAAAAAATATGTCAAAATAGTTCACTACATTGACAAATGTATGAATTTACTGTAATAGATTCCTAAGAACAAGACAAAACACAAGCTTTGGCATGTGGTCTGGAGAAAGTAAATGAAACGTACCATCTTTAATATTAGATACTTTTACTACCCCAGTGATGGTCACCAGATCTCCGGGGACACAGCTGTCCACTAAATCTTGGCTCAGTTCACATTCTACAGTTCTTGGGATCCGACCGGCTTCCCGCTGATCATCTGACATCAACTCTTGGACTCTGGAAGAGAAAACATATCTTCAAGTAAGTTTGTTATCACTTAGGCAACATCGAGTTAAACTCTCTGGAACTGCGACGGCAACGGAGGTGAAATAGGCTGTTTTTTTTATTTTAATTCTGAAGAAATGAGCCGGCACACCTGTCAGTATAGGTGCACATTCACACTGTGGCCATTAACAAACAGAACAAATCCTAAGATAAAAACAACAAGGAAAAAAACTGCAGTAAGAAAGTAGGTAAGTAAATCAAATTGAGATTCTGGTTTGGCTTTTATCCTATGTCATATTGTAAGGCCCGTTAAAGGGCAATAGTGACTTGTAGGATCGCTGCTTCCAACAGGCGGTGCTAGAGAGTTCAAGTCCTCTTCCTGTCTGAAGATTTGCACCTAAGTTATATAAACAAGATGCAAACCCCAAAAGGGGGAGCCATGGGGGTAAATGTTTTTTTTATTTTTAATGGTGAAAATATGGTAATTGAGAAGGGGTTATCCAAGTAGTATACAATTCCTTTAATAAAAACTAATTAGAAAGTTACTTACTGTAACTTTGTATTTAGGAAGCAAATTATCAATAACAAGGAAATTCTATATGAAGGTGCACATAGACTTTAAAAAGGTTGTCCTCTACTCACACAACCCCTTCTCAACCCGTATGTTTGCACCCAGTAAAATAATAAACATTTATACTCACCTTCGGTGCCATTCCAGCAGTGTCAAGCACTGTCTCTCCCGGGGCTCGGGTGACTTTGTTATGTCACGCAATCCCTGTGGCCAATCAGCAATCAGCGGCAGCATCATTCTCCCTGCCTTAAGACAAATCACTTTCATCCGGAGGAAGTGAGAGCTGCTATAGCCCTGGGAGAGACAGTGCCGACGCCTCTGGAATGGCACCGACACCAGGGCTGAGTACAAGTGTTATTATTTTAATGGGTGCAAACATACAGACTGAGAAGAGGGTGTTCGAGTAGTGAACACCCCTTTAAAGAGCCTTGAAACATGACTAGAGATACGGTATCATCAAAGCAAGGACACCAGTCTGTAGGCAGCACTGAGTTTTTGCTCCTCCTCATTAGTACAGGGTAGGGTCACATCTTTTGGAACAGAGCACGCTTACCCTTTCATTGGGTTTCATTGCTTTCCTTCACCTACAAGTGGCTTTATCTTTACTGTAATGTGAAAATGATCACACTTTTTTTTTCTGTTCAACAAAGAAAACATGAGAATCTGTTCTGTGGGTTAAACTGGTCATGTCTGTTAGATTATAAGGGCAGGAAACATCAAAATAAAGGAGACACAAAGTGGAATATAGTGAAAGCAATAAAGCGACACAATAGCAATATGCTAAGATACCCTCGTGAGCCGAATATAATGTTCTCACCATGAATAGAGACAACACCCGGCTGAGCCAAGGAGCGGCAACAGAATAAAAAACCATAACCTTTCCGTTTGGAATAATTATATAATCACGATTTCTTTCATATGGAAATCTTGGAGAATATCTGCTTTATGGAGTGAAGACGCCTCTATAAATCTATTCTGAATGAGACTGAATAGGCGGTCTAGGATGCAGGCAGCAAAGAGCAGGTACGGGGGCCGACTGCTGCATTGTCCTTTTGTGACTCACACTTTGATCTATAGAAGCTTTTGTCCAGAACAGACATGTAGGTAAATGGAAAACATACATGGAGCAGATGAAGGACACGTCTTTATGTCTACGTTTCTCCTTGCGGAGAGTGACAAGCCAAGCCTGTCAGAATGAGGAGACTTATAAGACATGATATAAAACATACTCTCTACTTGCCTAATTGTCTGCCAATCCACTGTCACTGTCAGAGGAGACCCTCGGTTCGGTGTAAATGAGCGTCCTCGGCATTCTGGGACTGGGCACTAAAACACAAAATCCTGGCTATAAAAAGGACCATTATAGGATTTTTACCACATGCCAGCATTGTAAAAAAACATGATCAACCCCTTCTCCCCATGGCCAATTTCCATTTTTGTACTTTAGTTTTTCCTCCCCTTCTTACAAGAGACATATATTTGTAATTTATCCACCGGCATATCACTATGACGCATTGTTCTTTATGGGACATGCTGTAGTTTTGAAGGATGCCATTCACTTTACCATATAATGTAAAAGAAAAATGGGAAAAAAATTCCAAGTCAGATGTAGTGGTTCCATTTTGGAGTATGTACAAAATCACTTTTTATTCTATTTATTTTAAAGAAGGGGAATAACCGAAATATGTCAATTCAGGAGTTTCTATTTTCCTGACTTTATCACATTTACCATATGAGTTAACACATTTTATAATTTCATGGTTCAGACTTTAATGGACACGGCGATAACAAGTGTTTATTCATAAGCATCTTTTTAGTTTTTTGTTTTTGAATTAAAAAGGGAGAGAAGCAAATGAAGTTTTTATACATTTTTTTTACATTTCTAAACTTTTTTTTATGAACTTTCATTCATTATTTCGTTCACCGGTGAACCTGCGATCAACTGATTGCTTGTATTATATACTGCAATATACAGCAAAAAATTCAGTCCTCTATAAAGCCCAGCCATGGGCTGGTCTACATGGGACTACAACAATGGTGGCAGTGGACTTCAGACTTGAGCTATTCTTGTATCCATCTGAATGGCCGCCATGTAATACTACATTTCCCTGGTAATGGCTGCAGCAGGGGTCATGAATAGCTAGCCACAGCTCTTCCCAGGGATGTTCGGAGTGGGACTTGGAGGGGATTAGCTGATTGTCCTGGGGGTTACATTTTGAGAGGAGTTATCTTTCATTTCATCCCTTTAAAGAGGGATATAAACTGTTCATTAGGATTTTCTGATGAGAAGAGAACTGATAAATATAATTATGTGCTAAAAAATACTTGGTGCTTAAAGGGTTTGTCCAGGTGAGAGAGCTACATGTGACTGCAGACTTCTGAATCGTGACAGTGTGCAATGTGTACGCTGTCATGATTCCCCAGTATTGCTGGTGTGATCGAGCGGTCATTTCCATGTATGGCTTCTCTCTATACAAGTGAACTTGACATATAATAAGCCGTGTAAGTAAATCGCATCCCAGTCATCACATCACAAATCATGGTCATGTGTCCGCTCGCACCAGCAATACCAGGGAATCAGGATTCAGAAGTCCGCAGTCACATAGAGTGATTGCAGACTTTGCTCTCAAACCTGGACAACTCCTATAAATAAGCCTCTGTGCAGATGTGATCTTTACCGTAAAGAAGGCACACATCAATCACATGGATAAAAAACAGCCCCCAGACAGTAAGCTGATCACAGAGAGCCTACTGCTGGGACCACCAGAGATTTCCATGTCATAAATGGACGAGCCAGGTCTCCTATTGTTAGAGATGGTCTTAGGAACGGCTTTCTGCTCCCTCGAAGTTATATAGATCCTAAGGGAGGGAACGGTCTAATAGCTCAAAATTCATTAACAGGGAATTTGAACATGCAATTTGTAACCCAGACAATCCCTTTAATGTGTATGACGCTTTAGATCTAAATATACTTATTAACATATGAGTACACCCCAATCAATACGCCTTGCTAGGTACAACCGATCACATGCAGTTTTGTAAGACTGTCAACACCCATGGAAAGCAATTGATTTTAGTGGGCACTATTCCCTGCCTTGTGTTCTCCTGGAAAGACGTGAAGGACAAGGACGACCGTATTTTACATACAATTATTTTGCCGTTGATGATAATACCTTTCAACTTCTAAAAAGAAAAGGTTCCCTGCTCCGCTTAACAACTTAAAGTGGGTAGTGGGTATATCTAAACTGTGTGAGATGAAGAATGGGCTAAAATCCAGGAAAAAATATCAAAACTACGAACAGAGAAAAAACTTTGGCACTCACCACGTGGCTGAAAAGTGGTTCCTTTATTACATACGAGGCGGAGGAAAGACACAGAATAAAGAACGACGGCCGTTTCACGCTGCCAGGCGCTTCATCCAGGCTCTGGAGCCACGGCGTGGTGCCACAGTTTCCTCTGTTCCTGTATTTGATGCTGCCTGCCTCCCGTTGAGCACCACGTGTGGCTCTGTTATAACCGACTCAGGACTTAAACAATGATATTTATCTCCACATATTACTACATTAATTTGATTGCAATTACCAGTAGTGCACATCTATCCACTTTTTATTTATTTCCATATAAAAATATGGTACAATGCCGTATTATATATGCATGAGAAAAATACACCAATTGTGCAAAGTGTAGCTTGCTGCATTGCTTTCATATGGATACATTATGTAAACTGCTATAAAAAAGGAGTTTTCAAGCATTTTACCATACATGCACTTTCATCCAAATGTACAGCACAGACATAGGAAACCTGCTATGTAACCTTAGCAGTATCTGATGGATATACCCTTAGTAATATCTGATGGAGATACAGTCTAGAAACATTTCGCTCCCTAACAACAAAAATGCAATTACCTTCAATGAAAATGTTCAGTTTAAAAATAAATAAAATGCCATTACCTTTGTTGGAATGGTATACTTTCCATCCGGCAGGGGGAGGCTGTGCACATCACCACACATGTTGCATATAAAAGCCATTTTGGTGCATAGTGGTTTAATGTTACTGACCCGCACAACCGTGCCACGTAATGCAACATATTTCCCATACAAGTTGGCCCTAAGATTTTTCAAAGCAGTCAATGGATCATAATTATATACCCTATGGAAGAAAAGTCAATTACTACACATGATACCATTATTAGCACAGTAATACCAGTGCACACTAAATACCTTGCATGTATGTATGGCACATTGACAATGGGGGTCTCCTGTAGTGGAAGGCCTTCCTGCTCCTGTAACTCCGCTGCATGGCTCTCCAGATCCTTGGTTAATACCTAAAAATAAGTCAAAGAAATAAACTTCAGAGATGGATAAAGGCACAAAAATGAAACAGCCCATTGTTTATAAATCTCAGATGTAAGCGGAGAGGTCCATGATCCAAAGGTCCTTCAAATGCAGAACAAAATAATGGGAGATCACAGCACTTCAAGAATGGTGGAAATAATAGGAATTAGAACTTATCGGGTATATTCACACATGGCAGATTTGTTGCAGAATTTTCTGTGACTGCAAATTAATTCCACTCATGTTAATGATGCTGTGTGCAGATATTTCTGCTAAATTTATTCAGATACATGGAAACAATTTTTTTTTTTTTTTTTGAATATTGGCAATTAATCTGCCAAGTGTGAATATACCATGTGTCAGCCGTGCAAATTCACAAGCGTGAAAAGGCTCCAGTGTGTGAGCTGTAACATCCCAAACTCTTTGTTTTTTTACCATACCAGCAGTGCTGTGCCAATAAGCCGCTTTTTAGGGCATTTATATTTTGTGTAACTGCTCACCTGGTGGATCGCTAGCCCCATACAATCCAGGATTTTCTCTGGCATATCTTTCAGCTCCGTTGTCAGTGGAACAGATGACGCAACTTCATTGTCCTGTAGAAGTTCCTTATAGTCTACAAGTATGCTGCCTTTTCTTTCAATTTCATCCTGTCATATAAAAGAGGTAACATCTTAGGGAACAAATGTTTAATCCAAGTACAAATGTACATTGTAAGAAATTATATATAGTAGAAGAAAAGCCAAGACCGGGTCATACTGGAGGACAAGGCCGGGTCATACTGGAGGACAAGGCCGGCTCATACTGGAGGACAAGGCCGGGTCATACTGGAGGACAAGGCCGGGTCATACTGGAGGACAAGGCCGGGTCATACTGGAGGACAAGGCCGGGTCATACTGGAGGACAAGGCCGGGTCATACTGGAGGACAAGGCCGGGTCATACTGGAGGACAAGGCGGGTCATACTGGAGGACAAGGCCGGGTCATACTGGAGGACAAGGCCGGGTCATACTGGAGGACCAAGGCAGGGTCATACTGGAGGACCAGGCAGGGTCATACTGGAGGACCAGGCAGGGTCATACTGGAGGACCAGGCAGGGTCATACTGGAGGACAAGGCAGGGTCATACCTGGAGGACCAGGCAGGGTCATACTGGAGGACAAGGCAGGGTCATACTGGAGGACAAGGCCGGGGTCATACTGGAGGACAAGGCCGGGTCATACTGGAGGACAAGGCAGGGTCATACTGGAGGACAAGGGCCGGGTCATACTGGAGGACAAGGCCGGGTCATACTGGAGGACAAGGGCCGGGTCATACTGGAGGACAGGCCGGGTCATACTGGAGGACAAGGCCGGGTCATACTGTAGGACCAGGCCGGGTCATACTGGAGGACCAGGCAGGGTCATACTGGAGGACCAGGCAGGGTCATATGGAGGACCAGCAGGTCATACTGGAGGACAAGGCAGGGTCATACTGGAGGACAAGGCAGGGTCATACTGGAGGACAAGGCAGGGTCATACTGGAGGACAAGGCAGGGTCATACTGGAAGACAAGACCGGGTCATACTGGGGACAAGACCGGGTCATACTGGAAGACAAGACAGGGTCATACTGGAAGACAAGACAGTGTCATACTGGAAGACAAGACAGGGTCATACTGGAGGACACGACCGGGTCATACTGGAGGACACGACCGGGTCATACTGGAGGACAAGACCGGGTCATACTGGAGGACAAGACCGGGTCATACTGGAGGACAAGACCGGGTCATACTGAGGACAAGACCGGGTCATACTGGAGGACAAGACCGGGTCATACTGGAGGACAAGGCAGGGTCATACAGGAGGACAAGGCAGCGGTCATACTGGAGGTACAAGGCAGGGTCATACTGGAGGACAAGGCAGGGTCATACTGGAGGAAAAGGCAGGGTCCTACTGGAGAGCAAGACTGGGTCCTACTGGAGAGCAAGACTGGGTCCTACTGGAGAGCAAGACTGGGTCTACTGGAGAGCAAGATTGCTGGGTCTCTGGAGAGCAAGACCGGGTCCTACTGGAGAGCAAGACCGGGTCCTACTGGAGAGCAAGACCGGGTCATACTGGAAGACAAGACCGGGTCATACTGGAAGACAAGGCAGGGTCATACTGGAAGACAAGGCAGGGTGATACTGGAGGACAAGGCAGGGTGATACTGGAGGACAAGGCAGGGTGATACTGGAGGACAAGGCAGGGTGATACTGGAGGACAAGGCAGGGTGATACTGGAGGACAGGCAGGGTGGATACTGGGGACAAGGCAGGGTGATACTGGAGGACAAGGCAGGGTCATACTGGAAGACAAGGCAGGGTCATACTGGAAGACAAGGCAGGGTCATACTGGAGGACAAGACCGGGTCATACTGGAGGACAAGACCGGGTCATACTGGAGGACAAGGCAGGGTCATACTGGAGGACAAGGCAGGGTCATACTGGAGGGCAAGACTGGGTCCTACTGGAGAGCAAGACTAGGTCCTACTGGAGAGCAAGACTGGGTCCTACTGGAGAGCAAGACTGGGTCCTACTGGAGAGCAAGACAGGGTCATACTGGAGGACAAGACCGGGTCATACTGGAAGACAAGACCGGGTCATACTGGAGGACAAGACAGGGTCATACTGGAGGACAAGGCAAGGTCATACTGGAGGACAAGGCAGGGTCATACTGGAAGACAAGGGCAGGGTCATACTGGAGGACAAGACCGGGACATACTGGAGGACAAGACCGGGTCATACTGGAGGCAAGGCGGGGGGTCATACTGGAGGACAAGGCAGGGTCATACTGGAGGACAAGGCAGGGTCATATAGGACAATACAGGTCATATAATACATATAATGACAATGATAAATATCCAACAATATACTGACAGGTTAAATTGGCTTCCAATGAATTCGCCCATGTGTGTGTTTGTGAAGGTAATTTAAATTGTGAGCTCTTTAGGGAACAGAAATAACTAAATTCAAAACTGGTCATTGAAACTGGATAAATCATAGACTTTTAGACTTGCAGCTATCCATTATCGGGACTGTGAAAAACGAGTTATATCAGATTAACAACACTTCCCAATCGCTGGAGATCCGAATGCTGGGACCTCCACCGATCCCGAGATCCGGGTCTCTGAAGAGCTCTGTGTGAATAAGGCGGTGGTCAAGCATGCAGAGTGCAACTCTGTTCAGTCTTATGGCAGTGCCAAAGACCACCCGAGTGCAGCGCTCTTCTATCTCCGGAGTTCTATTAGGAATGACCACAAAGGTAGTGTGCATGGTTGACCACTGCTACATTCAGAGTCCCATTTCCTGGGATCAATGGGGGTCTCATAGTTAGGGGATATCATCCAAACTTGGGAACACCCTATTAAAGAGGTCCTGCGCTTTGGTCAATCTCTACTGTTTCGGCAAATTCTAAAGTGAAACCGTTGCGACTTCCCCAGGGATGAGCTGGTATTTGTGGGGAAACCTCACAGGGAAAATAAAGCATTACGCAGCGCACATTAACATCAAAGTGTAAGACAGACTGGAACAGGTCGTCCTAAGTAAGAGATGCTCTGTGTAGTCACTCTCCACTATATCCAAGAGATGAGGATCCCAAGCAGAGGACCCCTCTTAACTCAGCATTCCCTAATTGGGAACATGGAAATAGGTTTACTAAATCTGTCGACCCCTTTAAAAGGAATGTGTAATGTTGAAAATGGAATCTGATCAGCAGACAAGATGTTATAGAGCAGGAGGAGCTGGTCAGACTGATAGACAATTTTGTCGGAAAAGTTTCAGAAAAACTTGCATTTTATTCATTGAAATCCCTGGTGTTTATATGTATGAGTCCAGGGGGCGGTCCTATTCAGTGACTGACAGTCTTCCTGTATGACTGTGCATGCAGATAGCTGTCAATCACTAGTAGCACCGCCCACTGGACTCCATTACATACAAACACCACGGGTTTTAACGAATAAATTACAAGTTAGGCCAGGTTCACATGTTCAGTATTAGGTCAGTATTTCACATCACTATTTGTAAGCCCAAACCAGGAGTGGGTGATAAATACAGAAGTGGTGACGTGTTTCTATTATACTTTTCATCTGATTGTTCCACTCCTGGTTTTGGCTTATACATACTGATGTAAAATACTGACCAAATACTAATAGTGTGAACGTAGCCTTATACTGAATCTTTTATCATTCTACTCAGCTTCTCCTCCTTATACCGTGCCGCCCACAGATAACACAGCATGTATAAAGTGACAGGTTCCTTTTAAGTCATATACACTTTTAACCCTGCATCTCACACAATATATTTTGGGGAAAAATTATATCATATTTTATTTTAAAAAAATTGACGATCACCTTGTAGGTATCTACTGGTAGGATAATTGTTCATGACCAAGCTGCCCATAGACATGTTAGCAGTGAGCTAAATGATCATCCAATTGGCAGGTATTGCCCCAGACTCCATACATGATAAGCAGGTCATCGACACAAAGATCTTAAAGGTAACTTATCAGGCTCCCCAAGGCCCCCAGACTGCCACCACTATGTTTCAGAGATCTAGTCCTGCATTTTAAGCAGGTTTGCGGTTTGTTTCTCAAAGTTTTCAAGCTATGAGCAACAAAAAAAAATTGTTATGCTACCCATGATGAGCTACGTTGTCAGGACTAGTGCACCAGGGTGACTACTCCTCTGGGCTAGTCCCGACCTCGGGTGCTGTAATCACTAGGAGTGAATGACCTTTTCTTCACCGTCTCCAGTAATTGGACGTCGTGTGCTTCCCCTGAGTGCTGTGCACTGAAGATATGATGTGTGAATAAGTAAGATGTCAATCATGCCGAGTGCGTGATTATTGTACCCGAGGCCAGGACTATCCCTGGGAAATAGATGGCTGCTGCACAAAATGCATATGATGAGGGGTGATACAAAATTGTGTTTGCCACTTATAGCTCCAGAGTTTTTGGGAGGCTTGGGGGCCTTGAGAAATATGACAGGTTCTTTTTAACGCACACCAATAAAAGATGAGTGAGGGATACTATAGAAGAACAAACATTATCCTAAGTTGTAGGGAAATCAGACGAGGTCGCAGTGTGCTAATTTAGTGATGGGTTACGATTTGATCCACCATAGAAGTCTAATGTGTAAGAAGGGTCCAAGGCTCCACCAGAAAGATTTTTCAAAGATTTATCGTGGAGCACAAATCCAGATAAGCTGATTAGTACATTCACACTCCACAATAAAACTGTGAAAACTTCATCTGGAAGTGCCTTGTGCCCTTTGCATAAAGAAATTGTTTGCCACCATAGTTGGGCATATATATATATATATATATATATATATCTGTTGTTTTATGCTTCGGCTGCACAGAACTATGAAAACTGTGCACCGGTCGGGAGTCCATAACCAGACAAAATAGCGCAGCATACTCTGTCTCCTCCATCTTCTGGACCAAACATTGCGCCAGATAACAGAAATGTTCCTGCAGCAGTTTCTGCTCTGCGCCAAAGAGAAAAGTAAGTTCATTGAAATAAATACTGTGAATATTATGTGTAGATAAATGTACACGGCCAGTAATTAGTATGTATGTAATATGCATATATTATAAAATCAGACCCCCCCCCCCCCGATCTGTGCTAAACATCAGAGTAGATAGAGAATGATTCAGTCCTCGGCCTGTACATCCTATACTGGAGCTAGAATCAGAACCTGGGCCGCATGTGGCCCCCGGGCCGCAGGTTGTGCCCGCCTGGTCTACAGGATGTTACAATATGAGAACCATGAATCTTGTCACTTACCTTATCATACAACTCAATGTGTTTAGTAAAAAACTTCTCAAAGACTTGGACCTTCAGCACAAATGGGGAATTGTCACTGTAAACTGATATACCATGGAAATATTAACAACACACTGCATAAAACTACCTACACAACAGAGAGACCTACGAAAAGTTACCTGGACTGTATAGGGTTTTTTTTTTTATTATATATATTTTGCATACAAAAAAGTAACGAGGAAAAACTAAGTACACCCATATCAGTATGGCTGAATAATGCTTTAGTCAACAAACTCAGCCTGTAATTCTAGATACAGAGTGAAGAAGAGATCCATATATATATATATATATATTAGTAATTTTTATTAATCAATAAAAACAATCCAAAGAAAAAGATTTAAAAAAAAAAAAAAAAAAAAAATTAAAAACAGAGTGCCCAGTAAGGGGACAGATTCCTATCAATGGATCAAGATTATAAAGGCCCTAGTTAGTACTCAACATATAGTTGATAGCCTATTATAGCATACAGTAAATGGTAAACATCAAATACCCCTTTTAACACTTCCCATAGATTAGACAATGTAAATGGTTAATGGTCTCTATTAGTGATAAGCGAGCATGCTCGTTACTCAAGATTTACGAGCATGCTCGCGTGTTTTCTAAGTATCTTCAGCGTGCTCGGGTGTTATGTTTCAGTCACTCCGTGCTCATGATTTGCGACTGCTTCACAGCTTTAATACATGTGAGGAATGCCTGTTTCTTAGATATTCCTCACATGTATTAAAGCTGTCAAACAGTCGCAAATCATGAGCACGGAGTGACTGAAACATAACACCCGAGCATGCAGAACATACTCGGCAAGCACCCGAGCATGCTCGCCGAAAGGGTTAACAGAACATACTCACTCATCACTAGTCTCTATGGTGTAATATATGACAAGTATAATCTAAAGTGAGCTAGATCCCATACATTGTGCATAACAACCTATAAAACAAAGTGGTTGAGAAGTATTGGGGAGATGGTATGTACCTGACAGGCAAGTAGTGCACCAAAAAAAATCCAGAAGAAGCAAGCGGGCAAAACGCGCATCGGGGTGAAGGGGACGGTGTCCTGCTCTGGATCACAGATTCTTTTGGTGCACTACTTGCCTGTCAGGTACATACCATCTCCCCAATACTTCTCAACCACATTGCTTTATAGGTTGTTATGCACAATGTATGGGATCTAAATGTAGGGCCAGTCCTTAGTTCACTTTAGATCATACTTGTCATATATTATATCATAGAGGCCATTAACCATTTATGTTGTCTAATCTATGGGAAATGTTAAAAAGGGTTTTTGATGTTTACCATTTATGCTATAATAGGCTCTCAATTATATGTTCAGTACTAACTTTGGGCCTTTATAATTTTATAATTTATTATTTTTCTTATCTTTTTCTTAGGATTGTTTTTATTGATTGATTAATAAAAATTACTATTTTATATATATGGATCTCTTCTTCACCTCTTTTCCAGGATTGCAGGCAGAGTTTGTTGACTATGATATTGTTTGAAGTGCCATATTTTGCATATTTTACTTAATTCCTTATTTGATACTTGAATAATGCTTTACAAGAATCTCTGACCACCTAGCCTGATTGACAACTCCTCAGTGTCCCTCCTCCCTGCTGCTGAGATTTCACGCTGCTCAGTACAAGCTGCAGCGGTCTGTCAGGCCAGGTGTGTGGAGATTGAATACACTTGGGCTCATGAGCTCTCTCACTCTATAGCTGGTCTGATAAAATGCCCATCTCAATATCAGGATTCTACAGCCATTCTGACATGGATTATCAAGGCAAGTACACCAGTCTCATCAAGTTTAAGATATTTATTTAATCATATATACAGTTTGTATTGTGAAATCTGTTGACAGATCCTCTATAAATGCACTGAAGTCCTGTCTATGCAAGTTTGTTGTATTTGTGTAATTTCTTTTTTGTAGCAAAGAAATTTTTTGGTGACCATTGAGGTGCAAACACGTGTTTCCATTTTGTAGACTGGTACATGCTGACTTGCTGTTACTTGTGGTGCTCTTCGAGCTCAACTGAAATATTCCATGACGTCTGAACTTTGACTCTTTTCTAATTTATTAGAAAGCATCAATATAAATGCTGCAAATTGTTAAAGAAGCACTCCCACTAACTTTTTTCATTAAATGTGTGTGAGTGTACTAATAGTCACCTACCGCTGCTCTATCCGGTGTCCAGCGCTCTTCTTCACTGCGACGTCATCGCTCTGCAGACCACAGAGCGCAGAGTGAGCTGGAAGTTTTTTTTACAGGGAAACCCTATGGAGCGTCAGAACGAGGCCCAATAGGCTTTCATTGTAACAGCGACATCCGGCTCATGCATAGCGCACAGAACGAGCCGGCCAGTCACAATAGTGCTGACGTCACGTAGAAACAGAGAAGAACAGCGTTGGACACCGGAGAAAGCAGTGGTGGGGGGGATATTAATACACTCACACTACATTACATGTACATATACACACATTTAATAAAAATTAATTTAAAGAAGCACTCCCACTAACTTTTTTTAAAGGGAATCTGTCACTCCCTGGGACTTATCTGACCTAATATGGGCATACAGGTGATACTGTGCACCATTTTCGGGACTGTACGCATACAGGAGGCGGACACTCAGACGTACTAGACTGCTTCTGAGTGTCCTCCTCTAGTAGGCGGACACTCCCGAAAAAGGTGTACGTCAGTTCGCACGTTCGCACTGTCTGCATCATTACAGTGAATGGTCCCGTCGGACGTATGCGCCGGCGTCGTCATACACTATAATGGTGACGGCAGAGCGAACGTGCGCTATCACATGCACCATTTTCGGGAGTGTCCGCCTCTTGCAGGCGCACACTCCCGAAAATGGTGCACGTCATAGAGCACGTTCACTCTGCCGTCACCATTATAGTGTATGGCCCAGTTGGCGCATATGTCCGAATCCCGTTTTGCAGGGGGGTTCGGACCTATGCGCTGACGGGACCAATGGGGAGGTTGATCCCACTGTCAGATTCCCTTTCAGGTGCTTTCACATTGCGTTCGGTCGCCCGTTGAAGCATACGTTGAATTTCCCTGTAAAACGTAAGTTTGGACATATGTGCTGGTGGGGCCATACACTGTAATGGTGATGGCAGAGTGAACGTGCGCTATCACATGCACCATTTTCAGACGCAATGTGAAAGCACCCTTAAATCCATGTATGGCCGCTCATAGTAGGTGATCACATACAGTTGTACCAAATTTATTAAGAGGGATGTATCTAAAGTTTGGGTCATCTTCTGTTTGATGCTGACACATAGAACACCAGTGTTAATAAATTCCCCCATTATGAGATGTTTTTGTCACTTAAACCGTATTATTGAGAGAAATAAAACGAGACACAATTATAAGACATAATAAGTTTATGTTTATTAACAATGCCAATGTTTAATCATATACTCTGCCTCTATTTACGGTACCAGGCGGTAAGTACTCGGTACATAAGAAACACGTGGAGGACTAACCAGTATCCGAGCAGTGTCATCCTTGACATAGGAGACCAGTAGTAAATCTCAACTATAACAAGATAAGACGCTGTAGACAGGAGTATGGCACTCACAACTGCAATGGTGAGACATGTAAAACAATAGCCGATGCCTTCTCTCAGCCTGCGTCGCTCATAACGAGACAAGGCGAGGTACATCCATGTTTCTCTCGGAATCACGTAGCTTCTAGCTGTATACACCGTAGGCACGTCCATGTAAACAGTAAGAACAAGTACTAGAAAGTGAGTGAAGTAAATTTGTCCAATAACGATGTAGCCAGCAAGATTCCAGGGGGCAGGAAGATCCGGGACACAGGATGCAAATGTCGTCACTTCAGCGAACGTGCTGATAACCCAGATGACGATCTGCAGGGCGCTCATTCGCTTTAGACAAGGTTTCCTCCTCAATACAATGATCTGCTGCTCCATAGTGGTGACAACCTGAATCATCAGCCGAGAACAGGTCGCCAGATGTTTGAGAAATCTTCAGTGAAGAAATATCCAATTGAAATTGTAGAGATGCTGAACAGCTCCAAGAACACGTCTGACGTCTCCAACCAATCAAGGAAAAATGGTGGAACATGGCTGCTTTTTTAGGCAGCAGTTATTGTGAGGCGGCAGAGTTCTATTATTGTGAGGCGGCAGAGTTCTGATTGTCAGAGGGTGGGGCTCGGTGATTATGAGGCGGCAGAGTCCTGATTGTCAGAGGGTGGGGCTCGGTGATTATGAGGCGGCAGAGTCCTGATTGTCAGAGGGTGGGGCTCGGTGATTATGAGGCGGCAGAGTCCTGATTGTCAGAGGGTGTGGCTCGGTGATTATGAGGCGGCAGAGTCCTGATTGTCAGAGGGTGTGGCTCGGTGATTATGAGGCGGCAGAGTCCTGATTGTCAGAGGGTGGGGCTCGGTGATTATGAGGCGGCAGAGTTCTGATTGTCAGAGGGTGTGGCTCGGTGATTATGAGGCGGCAGAGTCCTGATTGTCAGAGGGTGTGGCTCGGTGATTATGAGGCGGCAGAGTCCTGATTGTCAGAGGGTGGGGCTCGGTGATTATGAGGCGGCAGAGTTCTGATTGTCAGAGGGTGTGGCTCGGTGATTATGAGGCGGCAGAGTCCTGATTGTCAGAGGGTGGGGCTCGGTGATTATGAGGCGGCAGAGTCCTGATTGTCAGAGGGTGGGGCTCGGTGATTATGAGGCGGCAGAGTCCTGATTGTCAGAGGGTGGGGCTCGGTGATTATGAGGCGGCAGAGTCCTGATTGTCAGAGGGTGGGGCTCGGTGATTATGAGGCGGCAGAGTTCTAGGTTCTATGATTCTAGAGCAGCATTGTTCTATGATAAGGAAGTGGCAGGGTTCTAGGCTTTGTATCACCTATCTTAATCAATGTCTTGCTTTCCCACATCTGTTTATTACTGCGTCCTCCATATCAATAGTTTTATGATCAATTGTCATTATCGTCTGTAATGTACAAGGATTTCACACGGCCTTGTGGGTTTAAAGGGAATCTGTCACCCCCTGGAATGTATATGATCTACTAGCAAGGGGATATAGGTGATAGAAATGTTAAAGGGAACCTGTCACCCCCTGGGATTTATCTGACCTAGTAATAAGGGGATACAGGTGATATAAATGTTAAAGGGAACACTCCAGAAAATGGTGCACATGATTGGCAGAGCGAACATGCACTATCATGTGCACCATTTTTGGGAGTGTCCGCCTCTTGTAGACGCATACTCCCGAAAATGGTGCACGTCGTAGAGCACGTTCACTCTGCCATCACCATTACAGTGTATGGCCCCACCGGCACATATGTCCAAACTTACGTTTTGCAGGGAAATTCAAACGTATGACTCAACGGGCCACCGAACGCAATGTGAAAGCACCTTAAAGGGAATCTGACAGTGGGATTAACCTCCTCATTGGTTCCGTCAGCGCATAGGTCCGAAGCCCTCTGCAAAACGGGATTCGGACATAAGCGCCAATGGCCATACACTGTAATGATGCAGACAGTGCGAACGTGCATCATTTTCGGGATTGTACACCTACAAGAGGAGGACACTCAGATGAAGTCTAGTCCCTCTGAGCGGCCACTTCTTGTAGGCGTACACTCCCAAAAATGGTGCATGGTAGAGCGCACATTTGCTCTGCCGGCACCATTACAGTCTATGGCCCCGCTGGCGCATACATCCGAACCCATATTTTGCGGGGAAATTCGAATGTATGCACCAACAAGGCCACCTAAAGCAATGTGAAAGCACCTTAAAAGGGAATCTGTCAATAGTATCAACCTCCCCGTTGGTACCGTTGGGGCATACGTCCCGAATCCCCCTTCCTCCACGCAAAACATGATCTGGACGTATGCGCTGACGGGGCCATAGACTGCAATGATGCAGACAGTGCAAACATGCACTCTGACGTTCACCATTTTCGGGAGTGTACGGCTAGGCTACAAGTGTCAGACAGTCAGATGCAATCTAGTACATCTTAGTGTCCGCCTCCTGCAGGTGGACACTCCCGAAAATGGTGCATGGTAGAGGCACGTTTGCCCTGCCGTCACCATTACAGTCTATGACCCCGTCGGCACATACGTCCGAACCCCCATTCGGGGGGAGGGATTCGAACATATACCCCAAAAGGACCAGCGAACAGTTGCATAAATACAATATAAAAGCACCTGTGAAATGTGAACATGTGCAAATTGCATTCATTACCTCTACATCACACAGACGATGCTCACAACCATTCCCCATAATCAGTTCATGTGTATTCAGCGGTACAAAGACCACTTCAGCCTCAATACAAAGACGTGGCTGATAATACTGGGGGATGCGCTGTGCTTAATAGCATCTTTTCCCTTTTTGAGATGATACAGATAAGTAGCAGATATATTTGATCTGATACAGGGAGAAATGGCGCTATTGCCCTGACTCCTGACACCAGTAATCATCTGCAGATGAAAAATGCTCGGCTGTGAAGGTTATCTGATGAAACCCAGAAAATCACGGACAGAGAATGATTGATGCACAGGAAATAAATTGTGATCTAGATGGTATGAGTGGTGTAATCCATTTCATCTTCACGGGCCGTACCTTCAGAGAAGTAAAGCTTCCAACCTTTGTATGGAACGTACTTGTCCAGTGTAGTCTGGGTTAATCGAGGCCTGGCAGGAATACAGGACTGACCTGAAAAAAATTGCAGAATTATACTTTGTGAGGATACTTGTATTTTTTCAATTAAGAGGCGAAGAAAATAAATAGTGAAGTGAAAGAATAAGATATCAGATGAAAGGAGTTGTTCAAGATATTTTTAAAAAAATGGCAATAATTCTGATAAGATGAAAAAGAAAGAAAACATTACTCACCTGTTCAATCTCTCCAGCACCAATGCTCCTGTTATTTCTACTTCTCACCAACAATGGCATGCCATACATACATACATAAATGTGACCACTGCAGCCAATCACTAGTCTCAGAGGTGATGTACAGCATGAGACAGTTGAGGCCAGTGATTGGCTGCAGCAGTCACATGGATGTACTTTTTGCCATCAATGCAGGGAAGTAAAAAGAGGAAACACTGGAGCATCGATACTAAAGCACTGGGGGAAATGTTCTCCTTTCAGACTATTTTTTTAACCTCACCTATCAAGAAAGATAGAAGGAGAAAGATCCAAGTAACCTGTAAAACTTAGAATTTATTAGAAAAATCATATAAAATCATTACAGAAATGATCATGGTTAAGGAATCTATTACCTGTGGACATAGCGGTGGTGGCGTTTAAGAAGGTCACTGAAAACCTCGACGCTCGTTTCACCGCTACTGCGGTTTCGGTTTCCTGACGAAACCGCAGTAGCAGTGAAACGCGCGTCGAGGTTTTCTGTGAGCTTCCTACACGCCACCACCACCACGTCCACAGGTAATAGACTCCTTTACCATGATCATTGATTCCCCCATATCTGGACTATCTTCACATGGGTGATTGAATGAGAGTCTGGGATTCCTACCTACTATACTCCACACACTGATTGTGCTGTTATATTATAGGCAATGCTAGATAGCATATAAGGGCATCATTATTATTCTTTATCATGTTTACACCTTGGACTTAGGGGTGAGGTACCATCGTTGTGTTGTGGGGCTCACTGGTCTTTGTGTCCTGAAGTGCAATGTCCCTGTTTCATGTATTTTTTGTATTTCTGTAATGATATTTTTATATGATTTTTCTAATAAATTCTACAGGTTTTACAGGTTACTTGGATCTTTCTCTTTCTATCTTTCTTGATAGATGTAGTTTATCAATGAAGGGATCATTTATATTGTTTGAGGCTGTTGTCGGTTCTATTTTTTTTAGCCAGTTCATGGCTAAGCCACTTAACCCTGTTCTTACAAAGGCACAATTTGGGGTTTTATCATACATGCGCTTTTAATGGCTTTAAAATAGCTCATTCGGGTATTTATATACTGTAATTTTTGCCTTTTTGCAATATATGGGGCTTAATATTTATGTCATGTTTATATTACGTGGTTTTTTTTTTGCTGATATTGGGGGAAAATGTAAAGAAAAATGCAAAATATGTGTTTCATGCACTATTGCTATTTATTTACTGCAGGGTATTTGCTCATTTTGTTTTTATCTTAGGTTTTGCTTGTATAGTAGCCAGTGTGAACATGCCCCTACATGTTGCATGTATACCAACATGTATTTCAGTTCATCTCTTTGGCTATGTGCCCACTATGCAGAAATGAAGCAGAAAATTTCTGCAGCATTTCTGCATCTCCCTAGCAGAAAAAACGCATGCCGATTGTGCATGCGTTTTCCCTGCAGAAAACATGCGGAATACATGCGGATACACATGCGTTTCCGCAAGTAGATTGACAAGCGCTTTCCAGGCGATAGCATCACTTGGAAAGTGCTTGACAACTAGGTCACACAATATAAATCCATGCAAAACAGCATGGATTTATACAGTGTGACCGTAAAACAATGCTTAAAATAAAGCTATACTCACCCCCGATGCCCCAGCGTGTGCTGCAGCGCTCCTTCCTGTCTGGTTCCTGGCTGCCGGCATATCGCGAGACACAGCGGTGAAGGGCCTGCGGTCACATGACTGTGACATCACCGAAGGTCCTTCAGCGCTGCCGGCATGCAGAGAGAAAGGTGAATATAAACTTTATTTTTTATTTTATTCTTTTTTTCACAGGTACAATGGTACCCAGGTCTGGATGAGAGTCTTCTCTCCTCCAGAACTGGGTACCATCCGCACATTGAATCGCATACAATCCGCGTGTTCAAATGTACAGATGCGCATTATATGCGTCTCAATGCAAGTCAATGGCGGCGCTTCCGCAAAATTAATGAACATGCTGCGGATTTATGAGCGCTGCAGAAACGCTGCGGAAAAATCCGCAGCATGTGCATTGACATTGCGGAATGCCATTGGGGACCATGGGGTGCGGATTACCAAGCGTTTTTGATGCGTTTCCGCTGCGGAAATTCCGCAGCGGAAACGCATGAAAAGCGCATCGTGTGCACGCAGCCTTTAGGTTTTTGGTGGGATACAATATAGCATGAAGGGTCATCAGCAGGGAAACACAAAAACAAAGAGAGAAAGAGGAGAATAGAAGAGGGAGCAGAGGGAGAGAGCGGATCAGAGGTGCAGGGGAACTTAACAAGACCTAATGAATCATGGCAACATCAGAAAATGACTGCATCTGCCAGGGCTTTTTAGGGGTAATAATGTGGCAGGTCTAGAGGCCTTTATTGGGCCCCTGGCTGCCATGAAAATCCATCGGCATACTGGACTCATTTCTGTTCTGGTCTTTTGTAGTAGCGTCAGCAGTAACACACAGCAGACACCAGCTGTGAATGGCAATAAAAAAGACTCACTATTGATATAATGATGTGAATTGGTATGTGGACTAGCAGAGTTACAAATCCAGCATACCTATCCCTTGTGTATTGCTCCACTAAAGCGACTGAAGAACAAAAAACTCATGGCCACATTTAAGAAAATTTTCTCTTTTTCACACCATGTTTTTAGTTTAGGTTCAGCAACGCAACGAAAACAGGTTTTTTTAAGGGGGTTGTCTGTTTACATTTTTTTTTCTAATCCGTTGGTTTCTGGCACATAAAAATAACAAATTTAGCTGTACTTACCCCACTGCCACTCTTGTCTCCTGTCTTTTTTGATATGGCTGCAGGAGTGATGTCACGTCTACATCACATGACTGCTGCAGCCAATCACTCAGCTCAATAGTCTGCTGTCTACATCAGCATCACCACTGAACCCATTGATTAGCTGCAGAGCCCATTTAATGTCCTTCAAACCACATATCCAAACGCTTTCCACTTCCTGCCGACTCCAACTCAGAAATATCTCCCGGATCCGCACATTCCTCAGCAAAGACTCTGCAAAAACACTAGTGCATGCCCTCATCATCTCTCGCCTCGACTACTGAAACCTCTTCCTCTGTGGCCTCCCTTCCAACACTCTCGCTCCCCTCTAATCTATCCTAAACTCTGCTGCCTGACTAATCCACCTGTCCCCCCGCTACTCCCCGGCCTCCTCCCTCGGTCAATCCCTTCACTGGCTCCCCATTACCCAGAGACTCAAGTTCAAGTCCCTAACCCTGGCATACAAAGTCATCCACAACCTGTCTCCTCCATATATCTGTGACCTAGTCTCCCGGTACATACTGTAATGCAGCGGCTTGCTGCATTGCTAAAATGTCCAGGGGGTGTGTTCTGGCTGACCATGTACCTCCCCTTCAGGTGACTGATCACGTCACTGTGACATAGGTCCTATGCGCACAGAAGATATATATATATCCGGGTGGTTCTGAAACACAGGGGGTGGGGTCAAGAGACCTGATCCCTGTGTCTGGGACACCATTAGCCCTGGAAGGCACGAGGCCTGGAGGCCACACCTGGTGAGCCTTAAACCACAGCTTTGGCAGAACAGAGCTGATGGAAGCAGCTAGACCCGGCAAAAGTAAAATCGGTGCTTGAAATGATTATTGATGTTGTACCTTGCTAAAGTCTGTATCTGAAGCCAAGCGGGCATAGCTGCCACTGAAAAGGCTCTAGGATATTACATGTGTAACGTTCCTGCTAGCCACTGAGACGGACTATGTTATAGGCAGTTTATGATGTTTAATAAACTGCTGGACTTTAGACTACCGGAAAACGTTGCATGTGTGCTTTAATTGACCGGGTGAAGTGAGTGCCCCTCAACATGATGAATAGCGCTATCTTACAATACCTACACACACCCTCTGATCCTCACAAGATCTCCTTCTCTACTCCCCTCTTATCTCCTCTTCCCACAATCACATACAAGATTTCTCCCGTGCTTCCCCCCTACTCTGGAACTCTGTACCCCAACATATCAGACTCTCGCTTACTGTGGATACCCTCAAAAGGAACCAGAAGACCCACCTCTTCCGACAAGCCTACAACCTGCAGTAACCCTCGCTCCACCATACCGCTGCACGACCAGCTCGGCCCTCACCTACTGTATCCTCACCCATCCCTTGTAGTCTGTGAGCCCTCACGGGCAGGGTCCTCTCTCCTCCTGGACCAGTCGCTGACTGGTTTTGTTCAATATTATTGTAAGTGTATTCTCTATGTATACCCCTCTTTCACATGTAAAGCACCAAGGAATAAATGGCGCTATAATAATAAATAATAACATGACGCCATCATTACAGCCATGTTAAAGACCAGAGGCAGCAGCGGAGAGCAGTCGCAGGAGCCGCTGTGGGTAAATACAGATGTTGGTGTTATTTTTATGTGCAGGAAACAGAGAGATTAATTAATTAATAAAACCGGATAACCCCTTTAATATAACGCTATAACTGCCAGATAAAGCATTGCGTGGTCTGCACAGACCTGGAATGAAATGACTGTCCGCAGTGACCATGAGGGAGGCTCATCACAGACTGCGCTATCATTGAATTCTCTGTATGCAATAGGTTTACACTCTTCTCCTAAGAAATTAATCTCCATCGCGTTTTGCATTTACATAGATAAAAAGAATTGTGGATGTTCACTTTAAGAAAACGTGACCAGAATTTGTAGCAATTCAATGACTAATATTCATTGCAGTTTTTGCCATGAGGTCTGACTCACCTGATGGATTGGTCCCAGGGTTTCTGTTCCAGTTTCCAATTTGGCCTCTTCCGTTGCCCCTTTGCCTCCAGGGGCGGCCTCTCCATCCTCCTGAGTGATGATTTGCTCCTCCACCTCCTCTCCATCCACCTCTCCAACTCTGACTCATTACATTATGTTTTGCAGGACTCTCACTAAAACAATGCTGAAACGTAGAACGAAACAGAAGAAAATAAAGCTCTCCGCTTTCAGTGACACTGGGAAAGAAATACTGCGCTAGAAGACGTCCAAACAATTCCAGACACTCCCTGCTCTGGCTAAGGCCAGGTTCACATGTCACAGTTTTACTGTCCGCATATGGCCCCGCGATTTCCAGGCCCTGACCTGAACTCAACGTTGTCATATGTCTGTAGGGCTGCTGAGTTCAAGTCAGGAGAGACACACACAGTCCAGAAATCACAGTCCGTACAAAGACCGTAAAACTCGAACTGTGAAGGAACCTGTCATGTCAAAAAACACTATTAACCTGCAAATATGGGGATAATCTGCAGGTTAATAGCGTTGTGAAGTCGCTCGGCCCTGCTGCCAGGAGGAAATTAAGTTTATTTCTCCAGAAGCCTTGGGCTTCCAGTCACAGAGGCACAGCTCCAGTCACTGCTCTGTACATAGTGAGCGGTGGCTGTAATCGCACCCCGGCACTGACTGACAGCCGGCTCAGCAGTGCATCAGTGCGGATCCGACTGCCAGCCAGTGCTGGGGTGCGATTACAGCCGCCGCTCACTATGTACAGAGCAATGACTGAAGCCACGACTCTATGACTGGAAGCCCTAGACTGCCAGAAGGAATTAACTTAATTTTCTCCTGGCAGCGGGGTTCTCAGTGCAGCGGCCGAACGGCATCAAAATGCTATTAACCACATGTCTACATGTTCATGACATTTCTTTTTATATGACAGGCTTCCTTTAAAGCACCATTTCAGCATGTTTTTTTATTACATCATCAGAGTGGTGTCACTAATCTAAGTTCCATATCCCTAGTCTTATACTTACCAGCTGCCGTCTTCTGCTTTTCTCTGTGCCGCTCCAGTTGTCTTCTGCAGGTTGTGACCTGCCGGATCTCTCCAGTGTTTACTGGGCGAGCCGGAGGTCACTTCTCTATGGAAGTTTATGAGAGCCATGCAAGGGAGTGGTGTTTTAGGCTCCCATGAGGCAACCCATCTAACAATGTCAAGTAAAAAAAAAAATGTAGAAAATAAAGAAAGACTTGCTGTATCTTTGCGTTCCCCTTATAAAAAATTGTTTATCACTAAATATGTTTACTCCAAGATGGTTGACATTGAAAAATACACCTCGCCCCAAACCCCCCAAAAAACAAAACAAGACCGCACACAACTACAATAGTAATTAGAAAATCCTCTTTGCCTTACTGGTCACATTGTGTTCTGCCTACGGCATCGCTGAGGGGGAAGAGCTGAACAACCAGTAAGTAGGTTTGTTGGAAGAGATTCATTGTAACCTGTATTTTACTTCAATCCCTGCAACTTCTTTACCTAAAGAGAACCTGTCAGTGTGATCTTATAATGTACAGACTTGGTGGAATACTGATTACATTTACACCTTTGGTGAAGAAATCCCTTTGTTCTTCTTTAATTAAGTTTTCTGCTAATTAGATTTTGGTGCACAGGGGCCGGACAGTGCGCTGGGTCTTCTCTGATTCTCCGGCCCCTCCGCCTGACTCCGCTCTGCGACTCCCCATGCCCCTCTGCCTGCCTCCGCTCTGCGACTCCCCGGTCCCTCTGCCTGCCTCCGCTCTGCGACTCCCCGGTCCCTCCGCCTGCCTCCGCTCTGCGACTCCCCGGTCCCTCCGCCTGCCTCCGCTCTGCGACTCCCCGGTCCCTCCGCCTGCCTCCGCTCTGCGAGTGCCCGGCCCCTCCGCCTGCCTCCGCTCTGCGAGTGCCCGGCCCCTCTGCCTGCAACTCCCCGGTCCCTCCGCCTGCCTCCGCTCTTCGAGTCCCCGGCCCCTCCGCCTGCCTCCGCACTGCGAGTCCCCGGCCCCTCCGCCTGCCTCCGCTCTGCGAGTGCCTGGCCCCTCTGTCTGCCTCCGCTCTGCAAGTCCCCGGCCCCTCCGCCTGCCTCTGCTCTGCGACTCCCCATGCCCCTCTGCCTGCCTCCGCTCTGCGAGTGCCCGGCCCCTCCGTCTGCCTCCGCTTTGCAAGTCCCTGGCCCCTCCGCCTGCCTCCGCTCTGCGAGTCCCCAGCCCCTCCGCCTGCCTCTGCTCTGCGAGTGCCCAGCCGCTCCGTCTGCCTCCGCTCTGCAAGTCCCCGGCCCCTCCGCCTGCCTCCGCTCTGCGAGTCCCCGGCCCCTCCGCCTGCCTCCGCTCTGCGAGTCCCCGGCCCCTCCGCCTGCCTCCGCTCTGCGAGTCCCCGGCCCCTCCGCCTGCCTCCGCTCTGCGAGTCCCCGGCCCCTCCGCCTGCGAGACCCAGGCCCCTGGTCAGGGAGTGGCGCTGTTTCTGAATTAGCAGCTGTGTTTCTTTAATCCTTGGCAATAGCTGTGGTGCAGTCCACTGGGTGCACACATACACTGTGCTCCAAATTATTATGCAAAAAGTGTTTAGGAGTGATAAGGGAAGAATTTGTTTGTTTGTCAGTTAAACTCATTGATGGTGATGTGTGTCAGGGCTCTTTATATCACTGTAAGCAATTGCAGACACCTGTGCTAGATAGTTTGGCAAGTGTGTCCAATGAAAGGCAAGACTACTTAAGAAGGCTGTCCCACATTATTAAGCAGCCTACATTTTCTGGCAAAATGGGAAAGAAAAAGGATGTGTCGTCTGCTGAGAAGCAACAAATTGTGGAGTGTTTAGGTCAAGGCATGACTACAATCAACATTGCCAAGACACTTCATCGTGATCATCGCACAATCAAGAAGTATGTAGCTGACTCACAGTACACACGTGTGCGTGCCGATAAGGGAAAATTGAGGACTCTTTCCTACAGGCAATTACGTCAGGTTAAAAGAGCAGCGGCAAAAAAGCCTTGTCATAGCAGCAGACAAGTTTTTGCAGCTGCTGGTGCCTCCAACGTCCCCCGAACAACAAGATGCAGGGTTACATAGTTACATAGTTAGTAAAGCCGAATAAAGACTTGCGTCCATCAAGTTCGACCTGTTAGTTCTGTAATTGCTAAAGTTGATCCAGAGGAGGGCAAAAACCCCAAATGATTTAGCCAATCTTCACCTGAGGAAAAATTCCCTCCCGACTCTGAAACCAGCAGTCAGAATAAATCCCTGTATCAACCTACTATTTTATTCTATTGTTAAGTATATGCAGAAATCTGCCTGGTATCTGGAAAAGCATCCAGTCCCCGCTTGAACTGGTTTAGTGAATCCGACATTAGCGTCTCCTCACTCAGTGAATTCCATATTCTCACTGCTCTTACCGTAAAGAACCCCTTCCTATGCTGGTGCTGAAACCTTTTCTCTTCCAGTCTTAGTGAATGCCCTCTTGTTACCGTAATATCCCTCCTTTTGAACAAATCCCGGGCAAGGTCTCTATACTGTCCCCTAACATATTTGTACACATTTATTATGTCCCCCCTCAACCTTCTCTTTTCCAGGCTGAATAGTCCTAGTTTTGCCAACCTCTCTGGGTATTGCAGTCCCTCCATTCCCTTTATTAATTTTGTTGCCCTCCTTTGTACCTTTTCAAGCTCATTTATATCCTTTCTATATATTGGGGCCCATAACTGAGCACAGTATTCCAAGTGTGGTCTGACCAGTGCTTTGTACAGTGGAAGAACAATGTTCTCATCCTTTGCAGCTATACCTCTTCTGATACATCCCATTACCCTGTTTGCCCTTACAGCAGCGGCCTGACTTTGGGCACTCCAATTTAGTTTGCTATCAATCAAGATGCCCAAGTCCTTCTCCATCTCTGAATTCCCCAATGATTTCCCATTCAGTGAGTACTGGTGACTTCCATTTTTCCTTCCCATATGTATGACCTTACATTTCTCCTCGTTAAACCTCATTTGCCATTTAATGCTCCACCTACCCAGCTTATCCAAATCCCTCTGTAGGTCTTCACTATCCTCTTTTGTATTAATTGTTTTACATAACTTTGTGTCATCTGCAAATATTGATATTTTACTATTTATCCCGTTGACTATGTCGTTAATAAAGATATTAAATAACATTGGGCCTAGTACAGACCCCTGTGGTACCCCACTAGTGACGCTTACCCAATCTGAGTATATTCCATTTATAACCACCCTCTGCCTTCTATCCTTTAGCCAGTTAGCTACCCACTTGCAGACATTTTCCCCCAGCCCCATCATTCTCATTTTCTATACCAACCTATTATGTGGCACGCTATCGAACGCTTTTGAGAAGTCGAGATACACGACATCCACTGGTTCCCCCTGATCTACTCGAGAGCTAACCTCCTCGTAGAAGTCAATCAGGTTTGTTTGGCAGGAGCGATTCCTCATGAATCCATGTTGGTTCGAGGTTAATAGATTATTAGCATCAAGATGCTCCATGATTGCCTCATTAATAAAGCCTTCAAAAATTTTGCCCACAACGGACGTCAGACTCACCGGCCGATAGTTTCCGGTGTTACTTTTTGCTCCCTTTTTGAATATTGGCACTACATTCGCCTGTCGCCAATCAAGTGGTACAGACCCAGTCTCAACAGAGTCCTTAAATATAAGATATAACGGTCTGTCTATCACATTACTTAGTTCCCTTAGTACCCATGGGTGTATGCCATCAGGTCCTGGTGATTTGTTTATTTTAATGTTACTGAGGCGTTTCTGTACCCCAGCTTGGGTTAGATTTGTCATACTTAGTGGAGGATTAAGTTTGTCACTTCTCATTTCGCCTGTTAGTTCTTTTTCCTTTGTGAAAGTTGACGAAAAAAATTTATTTAATAGATTAGCTTTATCCTCATCTTTCTCTATGATTTTGCCTTCATCACTTTTTATCGGTCCAATATTATTCGATTTAATCCTTTTACTATTTATATACGTAAAGAACAGTTTGGGATTTGATCTACTTTCCCTAGCAATACGTCTCTCTGTTTCCTCCTTTGCTATTTTTATTTGTCCTTCAGAGGAGTGCCGTGCAATGCTCTGGATGGTCCAGATGGATGGAGTGGAGGATGGCTGGTTGATGGACACCCCATGCAAACACAGCTACTGCGCCAACAAGGAGGAGGTGGAGTAATGTTTTGGGCTGGAATCATGAGGAGAGAGATTGTCGACCCCTTTAGGATCCCTGAAGGGGTAAAGATGAACTCCATAATGTATGTTGAGTTTCTCAAACAGCACTTCCGGCTATGGTTCAAGAAGAAGAACCGTGCATTCCACAGCAAGATCATTTTCATGCATGATAATGCCCCGTCTCATGCTGCACATAACACATCTGCATCTCTGGCTGCTATGGGCATAAAAGGGGACAAACTTATGGTGTGGCCCCCATGCTCCCCTGACCTCAACCCCATTGAGAACCTCTGGAGCATCATCAAAGGGAGTGTCTATGATGGCGGGAGGCAGTTCACATCTAAGCAACAGCTCTGGGAGGGTATTCTGTCCTCATGCATAACAATTGAAGCAGAAACCATCCAAAACCTGACAAATTCAATGGACGAGAGAGTTCAGAAGCTCCTTTCGGATAAGGGGTCCTATGTGTAAATGTAACATCACCTAGAATAAAGTTTTGAGTTGAAAACGGTTTGATTTCAGTTTGTAATAACCTAATGCTTATCATTTCAAAAATTACCATTTTTTTGTTCTTTATTAAAATGAAAAGGTTGAAAACTCTGCTGTGCATAATAATTTGGAACATGCATTTTGAGTGTTTTATTTTTTAAAAAATATACTGTTATCATAGGCAGTTTGTACAAAAAAACTTTCAATTGTACTCTAATAGTTATTTGACTGGAAAATTACAATGACTGCAATTCATATAGGTAATTTGGGAAAATCTGAGAAAATATTATTTGCATAATAATTTGGAAGACAGTGTAGAAGCCTAGGGCCTACACTGCTTATATGGCACAAGGTACATTCGCTTTGTATTACAACTGTTAACAAACTGCAACGCGTAATCTGACTGCTGGGAGTCGTAGTCCTGCCTCTGGGGCATTCCCTCCTAATGAGACCTTGTCACTGTCCGCAGCCGTCGTCACACCGCACACTCACCTGTCAGCTGCTTCACTTCTAGTTTAGCGCCACGTGACGTCACTTCCGGGAGCTGTCTTGGTCGCCATAGCAACGCGACCCTCTGTAAATACTCAGTATTGTTTTGCCCCTGCGAGTCCCAGGCCCCTCCGGTCTGTGAGTCCCAGGCCCCTTCGGCCTGCCTCCGGTCTGTGAGTCCCAGGCCCCTCCGGCCTGCCTCCGGTCTGCCTCCGGTCTGTGAGTCCCAGGCCCCTCCGGCCTGCCTCCGGTCTGTGAGTCCCAGGCCCCTCCGGCCTGCCTCCGGTCTGTGAGTCCCAGGCCCCTCCGGCCTGCCTCCGGTCTGTGAGTCCCAGGCCCCTCCGGCCTGCTTCCGGTCTGTGAGTCCCAGGCCCCTCCGGCCTGCTTCCGGTCTGTGAGTCCCAGGCCCCTCCGGCCTGCTTCCGGTCTGTGAGTCCCAGGCCCCTCCGGCCTGCCTCCGGTCTGTGAGTCCCAGGCCCCTCCGCCTGCCTCTGGTCTGTGAGTCCCAGGCCCCTCCGCCTGCCTCTAGTCTGTGAGTCCCAGGTCCCACCGGCCTGCCTCCGGTCTGTGAGTCCCAGGCCCCTCCGCCTGTGAATGACAGGTCACTGGTCCTTCAGTGGCTGTCTCCACTGTCTGAAATCTCACACCAGTGACATCATTGCTGTGGGCCGCACGTCTCTTAAAGACCTCAGTGAGCCGGGGACTCAATCTGCGCACAGCTCCATTACAGCCAGGTCTTCACTTTAGATTACAAATTCCTCTTGACAGGTCCGCTTTAAGAGTCCAGTAGGGGGAGCTAATCAGTGATTGCCCATTCATACCATGATACTGTAGCTGTCAATCATTGAAGAGAACCACGCAACTTATTCCTACACATTGAAAGAATAAGGATTTAACCGTTTACAGATATAGCTAGTTTTGATTTTTCTCACTTTAATTTTTCCATCTTTGCCTTTTAGGAGCCAAAACTTTATTTACGACATATGCATTTCAATGCTTGTTTTTTTTTTTTGCTGGATAAATTGCAGCTTTCAATCATTGTGCATACATTGATTCACCATATAAAGCAAAAATATAAACAATTCCGCTACTTCTTTTTTTTTTTGGGGGGGGGGGGGTTCATTTTTATGGCGTTTAATCAGTGGTAATAATGGAATATTATAGCTTTATTCTGTGAATCAGTATGATTATAGTGAGACCAAACGTATACTGTTCTTTTTATTACTTGTACAAAACCAAAAATGGAAAGTGGCACCATATTCTGAGATAACATTTTGTGGAAGGGTTTGGTTTATAATATCTACAGAACCTAAACTTAATTTTATAAAACATGCGACAAGGATATGCTGCAGATCCCAGGGGGTCCAGGTCCTGAGAAGCCCACCGATCACTTAAAGGAAACCAGTTGTGAAATAACGCTATTAACTTGCAGATATGGGGCTAATCTACAGGTAAATGGCGTTCAAAACACATGAGGCTGCTTATAACCCTTTCTCCTGATGCAGCTTGTTTTTTTGTTTTGTTTTTTAAAAAAAGGGCTTTATTCACCCTCCCGGGTCAAACACTGAGTCTCTACTGCTGCTCACAGTGTCTGTTATTGCATCCAGTGCGGACATCACACTGACAGCTCTTCAGCCAAACACTGAGCTCACAGGCTCTTTCTGAGTTAATGGTATGAGTGGCTCAGAGTTGCTGAGCTGTTACTGGCTGCAGAGAATAACAGACACCCGATGCAGCAACAGAGACTCAACTCTGGACCTGGGAATGGTGAGTAAAGTACAGTTTGCTACAACAAACTGCAGCCTGGAGAAGAGGCGTTTTCCAAAATCAGCAAATCTCCTTAAAAGGGTTGATCAAAAAAGTCTGTGCACGTCTAGTCGGAACGTGGCCGTAAGTATGTATATGGAATATGTGCAGTCACATGACCCCTCGGTCTCGCAGCCAGCACCGAAGAATCCTCCCAGCACACACTGCAAGGATCCACAAGCCTGTAGTCACAGAGGGAAAAACCTGGACAACCCCTTAAAGCTTCCTGGTCTTCATTAGGCCCTGAGCTTCTACAACAAGCCAGGCACACTGCACATAAGGGGGTGATGGGATGAGGGAACTGAAGAACCCTCAGGGTACCACGCACGGGTATCCTTTCCATTAGTAGGACACGTGCACGCTCCTCGCTGGCTGGTACACACTCGTCCTGCTCAGCATTCAGCAGTGTCTTTCCCCGCACTAGATCAGATCAGAAGGGTAAGGATGCCCAAACAACCTCTTCTAATCCAGAGTTGGAGAACATGGCTGATTCTTTCAGAAACAGCACCTCACCTGTCCACAGGTTGTGTGTGGTATTGCACCTCAGCTCCAATCACTTCATTGTGACTGTACTGCAGTACCAGACACAACCTATGGTCAGGGAGTGGCGCTGTTTCTGAATTAGCAGCTGTGCTTCTTTACTCCTTGGCAATAGCTGTGGTGCAGTCCACTGGGTGCACACATAGAAGCCTAGGGCCTACACTGCTGATATGGCACAAGGTACATTCGCTTTGTATTACAACTGTTAACAAACTGCAACGCCTAATCTGCCGGCTGGGAGTCGTAGTCCTGCCTCTGGGGCATTCCCTCCTGATGAGACCTTGTCACTGTCCGCAGCCGTCCTCACACCGCACACTCACCTGCCAGCTGCTTCACTTCTAGTTTAGCGCCACGTGACGTCACTTCCGGGAGCTGTCTTGGTCGCCATAGTAACGCGACCCTCTGTAAATACTCAGTATTGTTTTGCCCCTGTCATTAATAAGACCAATAATGTTTCCCTTATCCATTTTGGGGGTCCGACATCAGTAATAAATGACTTTAGCGATTGATTCTATCGGTTGTCCGTCTGTGAGCTCGATGCGTTCTGGGTTGGATTCTTCGGGGCTGGCTCGGGAGACCCCGGAAGTAGTGTGTGTGTGTCACACGTGGGTTGTGCGGGTGATCGCTGCTGTGCGGAGGACGGATGGCGAAGTCGGTGGCAGCCTGCGGGCAGCTCATCTGTGAGGGGGATTACGTGGTGCTGAAGAGAGAGGACGTGTTCAAAGCGGTGCAGGTGCAGAGGAGGAAGTGAGTGGCTGCGGCATGTCTGATAGAAGACCCGGATGACTGCGTCTCATGGGTTAATGCTTCTCTTTATTAGGCCACGTTCACACGTTCCGTATCTGCTCAGTATTAGTAAGCCAAACCAGGAGTGGGTGATAAATCCAGAAGTGGTGACTTGTTTCTATTATACTTTTCCTCTGATTGTTCCACTCCTGGTCTTAGCTTACAAATACTGAGGTTAAAAAACTCACCAAATACTGAGTGTGTGAACGTAGCCTAATAAATCCCGGTATTCTGCTAATCTCACTTATCCAGAGCATCCACAATCTCACCAGCGGACGCCTCCTGCAGATCAGTGGTGAATGTGAGCCGAGCAGCCGCTACAGTATATGGAGCTGATCTGGGGGTGCAGCGTGTTGGACCCCACCAGTCTGATATCGAGGGGATATAATTAGCATTCATGTAGCACTTATTGGTGAAAGGAGAAAATAAGCCCTAACCACACAGTGCCTCTCTGTAACCCCGTGATAGGCAGGACGCAGCGCTGAGCAATCCCACCTCTTCTCCAGTCACCCTCACTAGTCAGTTGATTGATGTCCTGGGAATACCCTGAGCAGCACATCACTCAACTGAGCAGTGCGCATAATTGAAAATGGCTGTGACTGTTATGTGTCCTGTCCTAATGACTGTATTGGAATGAGGAACAATCATTAGGACGGGGTGGCCATTCCCCCTCCCCCTCATGAACACTATAAGGGCTCATTCACACTTCTGATTTTCACACATGGCTGCTATCCATGTTTTTAACAAATGGCACTCGTCCCTATGATATTATATGGGCCCATTCACATGTCCGATTTTGATCTGAGAGTTGGACCAAAATCGGCAATTCAAATTTATGGATCTGTGAAAAAATCGTACCGCATTCAGAAGACATCAGAGTGCAGTCTGCTTTTCATGGGCTGTCAGGAAAAGGTGGAGAATTTATTTACTTTTTATTTTTTTACACTGACACTGAGACCACACTCTGGTCAGAATAATCTGTCTGTTTTCTCCTATGTGGTGAAAAAATTGGACGAGTGACTGAGCCCTGAATAATATCCAAAAAGCAGAGGTGGAATCCTAGTTTATTTTTCATCATTTCACCCCACTTGGAAGTTTCTTGCCGTATTACATTGGATGATAAAATGAATGGTGTCAATCAAAACTACGACTTATTCTGCATAAAACAAGGCCACATTATGGCTGTGCTGACCAAAACTCACATTTCCCCGCAAATTGTAAGATTATTACTTGGTGAGTTGCCTTGATTGTGTATTAACGGGGTATATATATATGTATATTCAGTACTTATGTCGAGACCGTGGGCCCCTATCCCCATCTCGCCTAATGAGAAGCCTCCTCTCCTCATACTTTCTGCCTGGATTTGGTCTCCAGCAGCCGCCACACCAGGTAGAAATAGGATCAGTGCTCCCTGTTTTCACTGTCGGATCTGAAATTCCTGGCATATCCTGTGAATGGAGCATGTGTGTTTCAGGAGCAGCATTGACCTCACTTCCCATGGGCTCCATAAAAGCAGACGCCTCACTTCACACCTGCTGTTTTATTGGTGCTGGACTGTAGCACTTTTTGTTCTGTTTTTATGTGGTCTTGACTAAATTTTATTTAGAAAATGGAAGGAAGACGACACTCCAACTGGTAAAATAGTGAAAAACTTAGCATTGACTAAGGGCACAACCATGGAGCCCGAAACATGTAGGACTGTTTTATCCTTTTTCCCCCTTTTTAATGAACAAATAAAGTGTTTTCGCTATTTTACTCGTTGGAGTGCCGACTTCCTTCCCTTTTCTTTTGTGCGTGGTTGTGCTCACCTGTGGGACCGGCACCTTCCAGTGAATTATCCTCACCTCATCTGGATCCAGCGTTGCAGCTCCCTGATTCTCCCTCCTGCCTTTCCAGTTGTAAATTTTATTTGGAAGGTTTACCCCCCTATATATGACTTGTGAGGCTACATCATGAATATGGGATACAGCGTTCGGCTCCATGTTTTAAGGGCTCGTTTAAACAACCATATTTTCGGTCCGAGTGCTGTCTGTGAAAAAAATAAACTGCACTCGGACCAATGTTATTCCATGGGGCAGTGCAGATGAGCAATTTTTTTTTTCCACAGACTGAATCGGTTTGTGAAAAAAATTGCAGTGGGCTCTAGTTTCTTTTGTAAAACTGATGAGACTCAGCCGTTCAAGTCTATAGTCTGCTATAGTCTAGAGCCACAGTATAACATCTGATTATTACGGATACATTACAATTCTGTAACATAGGAAACTGTACTTGGTTCTGTAAATCGTTAATACCTACCGCTGTAACAAACGGATTATATACGGATGACAAGTGAGAAAACAAATCGTCCCACTTTTCTGGATGAAACTGTGATGATTTTTGATACGCTCGTGTGAACCTGCCCTAAAAACAATATTGAGAAGTTAGTTCAAAGGCGGCAACTAGATTATTACAAGGGCTGCAAGCAGGGCTGTGGAGTCGGTAAGCCAAACCTCCGATTCCACGACTCCGACTCCCTCATACACGGCTCATGTTTAAGTGATAAATTTACTGTAGCACAGATTCATCTCAGCTAAAAGTCTAGACCCTTAGATCAGGAATAGGACAGACATTTATAGGACATTTCATAACTTTCCCAAATTCTTCTGGAAAAATATTCCCCAGAAACTGCATTGAACTACTGCACCCAATTTATTATTTATTTTAGGAGTCGGAGTTGGTCCATTTTATACCGACTCAGACTCCACAGCCCTGGCTGGAAGGCTTCTCCAATGATGAGAGGCTTGTTACGTTTAGAAAAAAAGACGTCTCAGAAGAGATCGCATTTACATGTGTGGTCAATACAAGGGACTGGCACATGATTTATACCTTTCAAGGACCTTACAAAGGACCAGGAGGCATTCATTATGGGACGTGGAAAGACTTTTACCCATCGGCGGGCGCTTGAATGCCTGTTTACACAAGCAGACCAAAGCAAATGGTGCTACTGATGGGCAGACCGGCTCTGTTTGGTGCTCTGCGCTCTTTCTCTGTTCACCAAAAAGAGCCAGCTCTTCTGGACCGGAAATGGATCCCTATTAAATTTGTCTGCATCCCAGTTGAACACACATTTAAGATGAAATTAACGCATCTGACACCCCACCTACATGCAACCAGCCAATGGAATTGATAGGTTGGCGGGGTTTCATTGGGCAAGGTTTGTGCCGCCAAGCACCATCATTTTACCACCCCTCCCCCCCCTTCCCGTGAGAGCCATTCAGAGCCATTAATGGCCCTCACTGCTGGGAACAATGGGAGCCGGCTCTTTGTCTTGGATCAGTCAGGAAGGACCCATCACTAAACATGCGCACTCGCCCATCTATGCTAGGTCGCTCAGTGTGCACAGGCCGCCATTGCTGGTTCTGTTTGCCGGATGATTTATTTTATGCTGCATAAAAGATGATTTCACTCGATGAATGAGGGATCGTCAGCCTAATTACAAAGAAAGATAATCAGGAAACAAGCGTTTTTAACAGCGCTCGTTATCTTGCAGTGTAAATGCCCCTTTAGAGCAGTCAGACAGTGCAATGCCGACCACAAGTAATAGCAGATACAATGGGGCTTGATGCTTTTCTCACAATAAATGGCATTGTGGGTTATAAATAATCCAGTGATAGTGTCATGGGTGTGTCAGAAGTGACAGACAGTCGCCCTGCAGTTGGTTGCAGGAGATCTCTACTTTTGACATTACTGACATCTACTTAGAGGCTGTCTCTAGGACCCAGCAGCTACCTTCCTCTGGCTAATTAGCTCCCTGGCCTGGGTGTATAAATACCTGGTGTGTCTGAGATGGAGGTGCCGCCGATATTCATTACTACTTGTGAGGCTTTACCAAGAGCAGTACTTTTTTCTCTCTGGAGCTTTGGGACGTGTGCACATTTGTCTGGAGTCATCTAAACCTAAGCAATTTCCTCCTGTTTGACCTTCCTTGTTGTCTATAGTGTTTAGTGGAGATCGACTAGTGTTCATTTCCTCCCTTCCCTAGCCTTGGCCATACGCCAGGGAAAGACAGGGCGAGGCACGCGTGCGGCGATTGATGAAGAGCCAATACAGGGACGTTAGGGGAGACATGGTGACGCTAGATCAACCTAGGAGGTCTCCACTTCACCCCTCTCCCTAGAGTCTGGGCTCCTTTTCCCTCTTCCCTTTGTGTTGCACAAAGTCTTTCCCACACCTTGCGTGACAGATAGATGGTAGAAGTCGATGGCTGTGTGTCACTGTGTAAAAGGTTAATTTATCTAGAAATGCTGTGTCTGATCATTCATCGGAGAGGTCTTGTATGAAGCCTCCGCCTGGAGGTAGGACTATTTTAGATCCCCGATGTCATTGCATAATCCTCCAGAAGTGCCGGCGTATTCTACAAGCCTCCTCCAGATGCCATCTGCTCGCTGAGGACGGCATATGTTCCTGCAGGATTCCATAAGGGACACCTCCAGCTTATTATTAGGCTGCGTTCTGCTTCCAATGTCTCCAGCTGATTCATTGATTTCTCATACCTTCCTCATCTCTCATTAAAGCCTTACGTGTGCAGGTTTTCTCTTCTGGTGTGTCTGTAATCTCCTTTATCCCGTTGCTTCTTGCTGGGATGCTCTCCTATGCCAGCACAGGTATAATAGTGGCTTCATAAACTACCTCTTACCGGGCTCATGTAGATAACATATACTATTGCTTCTGCCAGGAGAATTTTTTTAGCTGTTCTATGGTTCCGAATTGTGTCTTTCTCTGGAGGACGTCTGTAATAACACCATTGACTAAAAAAAGTACCCAAATTAGAGTCTACCTACACGTGTCATTTCTTTTATACATGTGATAGGTGCTGCGGTTTAGGTCGCCTCCACCCCTTTTAATCGCTGAAAAGACTTGTGCACTTGCGCTGCCCAGTAGCGCTCATACAAGGGGCAGCGATGGCCTTTTTGCTCTGTCTTGCACTTCGTGAGCCCTGTTCTCTTGTATTCGCTGATACTGATTACTATGATACAACACTCTTTTGTGCATGCTCGAGCATAGATGTTATACCTGCGGATTTGCTGCAGCTCAATGCAAGTCAACGGGCGCAAATTCGCTGGGGAAATGCCCGCACAATGGTCATGCTGTGTTTTTTTCCGCAATGGTAATCCTGAGTGGAAATTTCCGCATCATGTGCACAGCACGTCAGGATTACCATTGCTACAGCTGGCAGACCTATTAACAAGCATTTTTGCAGCATTTCCGCAGTGGAAAAAAAGCATCAAAAATGCTTTCTGTGCTCATAGCCTTACTTGGAGTACAGCTGATGGTAGTGAAAGGGTCAGTTCAGCACCTGTGTCTCACTAAGGCTAGGTTCATACAAGCACATTTCCCAGTCCATATGCGGACCACAATGCCCAAGATGACCGCAGGTCTCCCGACCCTAATGTACAGCCTCATCGAAACATATGAGGCTATAAGTAAGGATAGGCAGAGCTTCAGTCAGTCTGGGCATTGTGGTCCGTCTAAGCGAAGTATGTTCTTATAAGCCCGCCTATTGCAGTCTGTATATGGGCTGTGAAATAGGCTCGTGTGAACCTGGCCTAAATCTGGGGATAAGTTGCTGCAGTAGTTTATTCTGATCAGCACAACACTCAGAGAAGGAGGCAGGAGCCATCACTGCCATCATCTGTACTCCAAGTGAGTACATTCTCATATCAATGCAGCTGATGACAGGTCAAAATACTGGGACAAGCAGAGTTTGCATACCACTTGCATGTCTTTTTTTTTTCTTCACAAAATGAATGCAAAACTCCATCTTATCAAGTGATTTGCAAAGTTTCAGATCTTTCCATGCTGGAATATATATACACACATACATGTATATTTCTAAAAAAAAAAGGGGTTTAGTTACTCTTAAATTACTCCTTAGTTAAGCTCCAGGCTCACACATACGCTGTGTACATGAGCTAACACACGGCCCCTTTGTCTTCTTGTCGGATGGATACATATATCTGCTTTAATCTCAAATCAAGCAAATGTACTAATATGATATATTTTTTTTTATCCAACAGGAAAGTAATATTTGAAAAGCAATGGATCTACCTGGATAACGCAGTTGGTAAAAATTACGGCACAATGTTTGAGATAACCGGAGGCGGAAATCTTCAGACGAAGAGCAGTGTGGTGGCATCAGCAGGTATGGCTGTACCTTCTGCATAAAGGGTTTGCCTGATCAGTCTCTTTATATATAAGCGGCTGATATGTTATTGCACCCCCCGATTATAAGCACCACAAGGTGACTGACATCCACTTACTGCCCCCCCCCCCGCTTTATTGGAGTTATCTCTACTAATCAAGGGAATCAGTGTCTCCACAAACCGCTTTCTAATTCTGTGGCTTAGGAAGAAGTAGAAAACCCAATTGCTCATATAAGCGCCTAATATGTGTTCCAAGATGACAGCTATGGATGCTTTATTGGGCACCTTGCTGCCATTGCAACCCATTAGCACCACGGGGGAGGAAGTTTGGTGGCAGTTCTGGGGCTGATTGGGTGCCAAAACATCTTCTCCCTTTGTCTTAACCCCTTGATGCTGCAGTTGCTATGACTGTGACATCTAAGGGGTCACACACTGAGATCAGGATTGCATCAATCACTGCAGTTACAGCAAGATCAGGGCTGTGTAAGGCCACATTCACACATTCAGGATGTGGTCAGTATTTTACATCCGTATTTGTAAGTCAAAACCAGGAGTGGAACAATCAGAGGAAAAGTATCATAGAAACACATCACCACTTCTGGATTTATCACCCACTCCTGGCTTTGGCTTACAAATACTGATGTGAAATATTGACGAAAATACTGCTGTGTGAACATGACCTAATATAGATTTGTGTTTGTTGCTGATTTCGCACTTGCACTTATAGCACTTAACCATGACATACATTTTCATTATAGATTGGGAAGGGAGTAAAAGAATGGTAAAGTTACAAAATGTCCCCCTAAAAATATCTATTCCAGAAATTACTCCTTTTTTGTGTCATATTGCAATTCATACTGGGAAGTATATGAAAATAAATATTCCCTTTGTCACTTTTGACCAGCCATGTCCCCTCTTATTGTCTGGCTGTAAGACAACTGACTGAAGCAGGAGCCCAAGAGTGCTAAGCTCTGTCATTTAGGCACCCAGCCCACAATGTAACAGCAGCAGCCAGTTTACCTTTTAATTTCACTCTGCATGACTTTTACCAGTCTGTTGGCACATGCAGAACTTTCTACCAACCGAGAAACAGGGTTGACAAGATAATCTCACAGTTATTGTTCCTTTATAAATTTAGAATTCTTTGGAATATTCAGAAAATGTCATTTACCCCATGGAAATTCCTCGAGAGCGACTTCCATGTGACTTTTTCGCTTGGTTGCATAGCTATAAGCATCATGAAGTCACACTTTTTAATGACATAAGCAAGTGGAAATACGCAGATGATACAACATTGACAGCAACAAGCGTAGATGAATGAAGGACTTAATACAGAGAATCCAGACAGAAAGCTGGAACATAAGACTGCTACTCAACACAAAGAAGACAAAGATATTGACTACTGCCTTACCAAGCAAAGATCACCAAGCTACGACTTGCCTACTTTGGACACATCATACGAAGAGAGCAATCACTGGAGAAGGACATCATGGTCAGAAGAATAGAAGGAACAAGGCGAACAGGAAGACCTGCAAGCCAATGGCTTGATACGATCAAGATAATGGCGGAGAAGACCCTGGTGGACCTATCTAGGCTTGTACAAGATCGATCTTCCTACACAGTGTTCATCCATCAAGTTGCCATGGCTCGAGATTGACCTGAAGGCCTTTAAAAAATAAAAAAAAGTTTTCCAAAATTAAACTTGCACTTTAAATGATTATTTCCCTGGTTTGGAATATTGGTGGCCTATCATTAGGACAGGCTATCCTTATCAGATGGGTGGAGGTTTATCTCTTGGCACACCTGTCAGGCAGCTGATGAATGGGCCCAGCTTTACATCATAACAGCTATATGCACGGTTTACCTCCTAGTTGCAGTATAAGGTGTTGCAGCATAGTCCCGTTCAACAGTATAAGGTGTTGCAGCATAGTCCCGTTCAACAGTATAAGGTGTTGCAGCATAGTCCCGTTCAACAGTATAAGGTGTTGCAGCATAGTCCCGTTCAACAGTATAAGGTGTTGCAGCATAGTCCCTTTCAACAGTATAAGGTGTTGCAGCATAGTCCCGTTCAACAGTATGAGGTGTTGCAGCATAGTCCCGTTCAACAGCATGAGATGTTGCAGCATAGTCCCGTTCAACAGCATGAGATGTTGCAGCATAGTCCCGTTCAACAGCATGAGGTGTTGCAGCATAGTCCCGTTCAACAGCATGAGGTGTTGCAGCATAGTCCCGTTCAACAGCATGAGGTGTTGCAGCATAGTCCCGTTCAACAGCATGAGGTGTTGCAGCATAGTCCCGCTCAACAGCATGAGGTGTTGCAGCATAGTCCCGCTCAACAGCATGAGGTGTTGCAGCATAGTCCCGCTCAACAGTATGAGGTGTTGCAGCATAGTCCCGCTCAACAGTATGAGGTGTTGCAGCATAGTCCCGCTCAACAGTATGAGGTGTTGCAGCATAGTCCCGCTCAACAGTATGAGGTGTTGCAGCATAGTCCCGCTCACTCTGAGAGAGCCCTGTAATACCCTTCCCCGCTGCAGATTAGCCAGGGTGTTATGGGTCCATCCCTCACCGATCAGATCTTCATGGCCTATTTAAACAATCCAAACCTGGTAACAACTCTGGAGCTGTTTTCCATGTAAATAATAGACTTTTTACCTGGATTGACACTGAAGGCTTATTAGGAGTGAATGTTCTTAAGGACACTCATTTTACAATATTTCACCAACACCGCTTTGAGGATTCTCTTAAAATGTAACTTTTACTTCTTTATATAAAAAACATAATATCCTCCATCAACATGGATCCGTTAAGCATGTACCCTAATTAACAACCGGACATAGAATAATTATGGGTATCAACCATATCAAAATCTTGTACTCATCAATTCAGATCTCATATATATATACTATTTGTCCTGATTATGAAATCACATCATTATTCACGGAAAAGTGCTTAAGTGCATATTAGAAAGAAAACGTGTAGATCTCACCCATTTTGCTTGCAGACACCATCAGGGATTGTTGTCCATACCCATAGATTTTCTTCGTGCATTAACACTACCCTGTCGTGCCCCAAGAGGTAGCTCCCACCCTAACAAGGGCAGTACCCAAGTATACCTTATAACTTCTCCCATATAAAACCCTCCCAACACGTTTTTCTCCTTTCAGAGAAATCATCAGGGGAGTATGTTTAGTAATTGGGAAGGCACAGATGCTGCAGGGAAAATTAGTGACCCCATGCTTCTAAAGTGCCAAAAGTGCTTACAAACGAAAATAAACTTTCAAAGAACCTCAAGGTGGTGAGTGCTCATTGTTAGTGGTGTGAGGGTGGGAGCTACCTCCTTGGGCACGACGGGGTAGTGTTAGTCCAAGAAGAAAATCTATGGGTATGGACTACAATCCCTGATGGTGTCTGCAAGCACAATGGGTGAGATCTACACGTTTTCTTTGTAATATGCACTTAAGCACTTTTCCGTGAATCAAATAGTATATATATGAGATCTGTATTGATGGGTACAAGATTTTGATATGGTTGATACCCATAATTATTCTATGTCCGGTTGTTAATTAGGGTACATGTTTAACGGAGCCATGTTGTTGGAGGATACTATGTTTTTTTTATATAAAGAAGTAAAAGTTAAGTTTTAAGAGAATCCTCAAAGCTGTGTTGGTGAATTATAGAATCTGAGTTTTTTTTCCTGCCGTATGTTTACGCAGGTTATTGCTGTTTAATACGATCATATTTCAGTATAAACAGGCATTACCGATCAAGACTCTCGTTCATTGGTTGAAAATTTCTTTTGCCCATCGCAAAAGATCATTGTTCTTGGTGATGCATTATCCTGTGTAATCAGGAACAGCACCGCCAAGAACTTTGGCGGCCTACACGCAGTGAGCCATCTATTAGATCGCACAGTGCGCATCGTTCACCGCGGTCTACCTGTGTAAACAGGGCATCAAATGACCACCAATCGGTAAAGGTTTACTGATTGGTGGTCGTTTAGTGCTGTCAGTCGGTCTGTATAAACGGACCCTTACCGTATTATATGGTTTAGGTAGTTTGACTAAAGCAAAAATGAATTTCATTGTCTTATGATCAGTGCAACCATTCTAATGGATTTGTCTTCTCACCCCTCAGTACATGTATATTCGCTCCCGCCTTTCTCAGTGAATACGTACACTGTGCTAGAAGCAAATATGTACATAAATTATACATGTTCTTCTCATTTTCCTGGTTTAAATATTAATTTTTCCTTTTCCCATTAGAGCCTAAGGAAGCAGGTGCTGACAACCGTAACATAGTGGATGATGGCAAATCCCAAAAGCTAACTCGCGACGACATCGAGGCTTTGAAGGAAAAAGGCATTAAAGGCCAGGTTAGTCCAACGGAAGGAATCCCTTCCATGCATTCACATCTGCTAGTAGTGACCTCATTTATCATGTAGATTGTGTTGATGGAGCGGACTGGCCTTTCATTTGTACAACATAAAAAAAAAAATTATCCTGTTAGGACTTGTGCCGTAAAGGAGTTTTCTGGGCACAAAAAAAAAAAAAAAAAAAATTACTATCTGGCTCTTCCTGTAGTCGCTAAACCTTGCTGTTATGCCAGATTTCTTGTCACCCCGTCTAATTCATGCTTAGTTGTGGCGTACCTTATACCAGAAATCTTACTCATGTCTCTGACTGGAGCAAATTTCCTTGCGAGGACCACAGAGGCGCACACCACTTGTAAGATGCACCTGATTAAGTGGCGTGCGCCTGTGAATCAGTCGCCTTTTACTCCACCACACCCCTTCATAGACTCATGTCAGTCTTAAAGAGAACCTGTCATGTCTTTAAAGGGACTCTATCAGCACAAAATGATTATCCAAACCAAGTACAGGCAGTTTCAGGGTAAATATAGTTTGAAGATCCTAGTGGGAACACAGCCGTAGATGAGACTAGCCCAGCGCCGCCCCCAGCTGGTTTCTCCAGGTGATTGACAGGTCTCCCCCATGTGTGTTGACTTGGCAAGTGACATGTCAATCATTTTGAGCAGTGCAGGGTGGAGCAAGACGACTATAGTCTCTGGCTATGGTCCCCTTCAGACTATATTTTGTGTGAAACACCACAGCATAAGGGCGCAGTCAGACGGCGGTATAAATAGGGCCAAGATTAGACCGCAGTGCTCAGACTGTTGCTCGGGTCGGGAGAGCCGCCAGCCAGTCCGTGCACTGCTGTTCAATCTTGGTCCAATTTATGCCACCGTCTGACTGCACCCTTATAGAAAATAATATACCTGGCCGTATCCAAGTGGTTTGGGCAATATGAATCAAACGACAAGTTCGGCGAAAGGGTTAACAAAACATACTCGCTAATCACTAGTTACAAATACTGATATACTGATGTAAAATACTGATGGTGTGAACATGGCCTAAAAGGGAACTTCAAAGTCCTTTAGAGGGACTCTGTCAGCACAGAATGACTGTTCAAACCAAGTACAGGTGCCCGGTGCTTCACAGCGGGGCCATCACTTATATACACCTTCCCACCTACTTGTTTTACCTCAGTCTCCACCTCCCTCTTCTTTGATTGACAGCTCTGGTTTCATAGGGCCAGAGAAGAATGGAGATGGATGGAAAAGAAGCAGGTAGGACGATGTATATAAATGTTTGGTCCTGCCGTGAAGCACCGAGGGCCTGTACTTGGTTTGAACAGTCCTTCTGTGCTGACAGAGTCCCTTCAACCCCTTCATGACCTTTGTGATTTTCTGTTTTTGCGGGGTTTTTTTCCTCCCCTCCTTCCAAGAGCCATAACTTTTTTTATTTTCACATCCCCGTAGCCATTTGAGGGCTTGTTTTTTGCGGGACGAGTTGTACTTTTGAATGACACCATTCATTTTATCATGTGATGCACTAGAAAGCTGAAAAAAATTCCAAATGCATTGAAATTGTAAAAAAAGTGCAATTCCACAATTGTTTTTTGTATTTACTATGTTCAGTATATGGAAAAGCGGACCTGCCAATATGATTATCCAGGTCAGTACGAGTACGCGGATACATAACATCTATAAGTTCTTTTTTTATTTAGGTGGGGAAAAAAATGTAGAAATTTGTAAGAAAAGCATTTTTTGCTTATGTCGACATTTTCCAGGATATGGGGCTGTGTTATTTTGATAGATTGGACTTTTACGAGTGCAGCGACACCAAATATGTGTATGGGGCAAATGGGGGTGATTTGAACTTTTGTGGGGTTTTTTTGTTTTTTCATATTTTTAAAAATCCGCACTGCCATGTATAGTAGAAATCACAATCTCCTATGGCCGGCATTCACAGGAGGATCATAATGACAGGCACGGGGTCATCAGCAGACTCCCAGCTGTCATGTCAACCCATCTGCGCCCCACAATCACATGACGGGCATGCCAATGGGCAAGATGAATGACTCTCGGCCGGTGGGCGCAAGTTAAATTCAGCTGTCAGTGATTGACAGCGGGATTTAACTGGTTAACAGCTACAGACGGAGCACCGCTTCCCCCTTCGGCTGTTGAAGGCACATGATGGCTGATTAAATCAGCCATCATGTGTAGGGAAAGATGCTGGCGTGTGAGCCCACATCAAAGGTAGAAGCACGACCTTTGATGTAAATGTATGTCAAAAGTTGTGAAGGGATGAAAGGACTTTAGAGTGATGTACTGGTAATACACCGTAGAAATACAACTATAGGATCTCTTGTTTTAACACTCCATTTGTTAAAAAGGCTTAATCTAATTTTATATATAAAATATGTGTGTATTTGTATGTGTCATATATGTATATATTTATTAATGACACGCACGGACGTGTGTTGATGTCTGTAAAGCACTCCAGAATATGGAGCTGCAAAACGAATGTTATGTACATTTATTCACACATGGGCAATGTCCTGAGGGACTCATATTAGCAGTTTATTCTTCAGGGTAACATCTCTGTTTGGAGTCATGCTTTTCTCCTGTAATGATCTATTAGCTGGTTCTGCTTGGAGACTTCTTTTTTAAATATATACAGTACAGACCAAAAGTTTGGACACACCTTCTCATTTAAAGATTTTTCTGTATTTTCTTGACTATGAAAATTGTACATTCACACTGAAGGCATCAAAACTATGAATTAACACATGTGGAATTATATACTTAACAAAAAAGTGTGAAACAACTGAAAATATGTCTTATATTCTAGGTTCTTCAAAGCAGCCACCTTTTGCTTTGATGACTGCTTTGCACACTCTTGGCATTCCCTTGATGAGCTTCAAGAGGTAGTCATCGGAAATGTTTTTCACTTCACAGGTGTGCCCTGTCAGGTTTAATAAGTGGGAATTCTTGCCTTATAAATGGGGTTGGGACCATCAGTTGTGTTGTGCAGAAGTCTGGTGGATACACAGCTGATAGTCCTACTGAATAGACTGTTAGAATTTGTATTATGGCAAGAAAAAAGCAGCTAAGTAAAGAAAAATGAGTGGCCATTATTACTTTAAGAAATGAAGGTCAGTCGGTCTGAAAAATTGGGACAACTTTGAAAGTGTCCCCAAGTGCAGTTGCAAAAACCATCAAGCGCTACAAAGAAACTGGCTCACATGAGGACCGCCCCAGGAAAGGAAGACCAAGAGTCACCTCTGCTTCTGAGGATAAGTTTATCCGAGTCACCAGCCTCAGAAATCGCAGGTTAACAGCAGCTCAGATTAGAGACCAGGTCAATGTCACACAGAGTTCTAGCAGCAGACACATCTCTACAACAACTGTTAAGAGGAGACTTTGTGCAGCAGGCCTTCATGGTAAAATAGCTGCTAGGAAACCACTGCTAAGGACAGGCAACAAGCAGAAGAGACTTGTTTGGGCTAAAGAACACAAGGAATGGACATTAGACCAGTGGAAATCTGTGCTTTGGTCTGATGAGTCCAAATTTGAGATCTTTGGTTCCAACCACCGTGTCTTTGTGCGATGCAGAAAAGGTGAACGGATGGACTCTACATGCCTGGTTCCCACCGTGAAGCATGGAGGAGGAGGTGTGATGGTGTGGGGGTGCTTTGCTGGTGACACTGTTGGGGATTTATTCAAAATTGAAGGCATACTGAACCAGCATGGCTACCACAGCATCTTGCAGCGACATGCTATTCCATCCGGTTTGCGTTTAGTTGGACCATCATTTATTTTTCAACAGGACAATGACCCCAAACACACCTTCAGGCTGTGTAAGGGCTATTTGACCAAGGAGGAGAGTGATGGGGTGCTACACCAGATGACCTGGCCTCCACAGTCACCAGACCTGAACCCAATCGAGATGGTTTGGGGTTAGCTGGACCGCAGAGTGAAGGCATAAGGGCCAACAAGTGCTAAGCATCTCTGGGAACTCCTTCAAGATTGTTGGAAGACTATTTCCAGTGACTACCTCTTGAAGCTCATCAAGAGAATGCCAAGAGTGTGCAAAGCAGTCATCAAAGCAAAAGGTGGCTACTTTGAAGAACCTAGAATATAAGACATATTTTCAGTTGTTTCACACTTTTTTGTTAAGTATATAATTCCACATGTGTTAATTCATAGTTTTGATGCCTTCAGTGTGAATGTACAATTTTCATAGTCATGAAAATGCAGAAAAATCTTTAAATGAGTAGGTGTGTCCAAACTTTTGGTCTGTACTGTATATAATATATATTACTCCAAACAGAGATGTTACCACAAAGAATAACCGCTTTACAGACATTAACACACGTGTGTGTGTGTGTCATAAAGATATATATATATATATGTGTGTGTGTGTATATATACTTCTCAAAAAATAAAAGGAACACTAAAATACCACATCCTAGATATCACTGAATGAAATATTCCAGTTAATTCCAAATCTTTATTCATTACATAATGAAATAATCAAAATTAATATCCCATGGAGGTCTGGATTTGGAATGATACTCAAAATCATAGTGGAAAATCAAATTCCAGGCTGATCCAACTTCAGTGAAAATGCCTCCAGATAAGGAAATGAGGCTCAGTATTGTGTGTGGCCTCCACGTGCCTTTATGACCTCCTTACAACCCCTGGGCATGCTCCAGATGAGGCGGCAGATGTTCTCCTGAGGGATCTCCTCCAAGATCTGGATTAACCCCTTCATGACTTGTGCTGTACATGTACTGCGTATGCCGTGCCCCCCCCCCCCCCCTTTAGTGCGGGCTCTGGTGCTGAGCCTGCACTTTCCCGGGCACATGTCAGCTGATTCTTACAGCTGACATGTGCCCGCAACAGCTGCAGGTTGAATCGCGATCCACCATTTAACTAGTTAAATGCAGCTGTCAGAGCTTCCGGGAAGCGCGTCGTTGGCTCCGCCCATCAGCAACCCTATCACGTGATCGCGAGTCACTGATGGGTTGGCATGTCAACCCGGGGTCTTTATGAGACCCCTGTGGTTGTCATTGCCGATCTGCTATGAGCGCCACCCAGTGGTCGGCATTCATAGCAGATGAGCACTTTTGTTACACATAGCAAGGCTGAAGTCCTGCTATATGTAACACAGGCGATCAGACAATAACAGCTTCAAGTCTCCTAAGGAGACTATTGAAGCAAGTAAAAAGTAGAAAAACATTTTTTTTTTTTTAAATTAAAAATGTAAAAGTTTAAATCACCCCCCTTTCGCCCCATTCAAAATAAAACAATAAAAAAAATCAAATATACACATTTGGTATCGCCGCATTCAGAATCGCCCGATCTATCAATTTAAAAAAAAATTAATCAGTTCGGTAAACGGCGTAGCGATAAAAAAAATCTAAACGCCAGAATTACTTTTTTTTGTCGCCGCAACATTGCAATAAAATGCAATAACGGGCGATCAAAACATTGAATCTAAACCAAAATGGTATCAATAAAAACGTCAGCTCGGCACGCAAAAAATTAGCCATCACCCGGCCCCAGATCCAGAAAATTGGAGATGCTACGTGTCTCGGAAAATGTTTTTTTTTTTTGTTTTTTTTTAAGCAAATTTTGTTTTGTGTTTTCACCACTCAAAAGAAAAAAAAGAACCTATACATGTTTGGTGTCTATGAACTCGTAATGACCTGGAGAATAATAATGGCAGGTCAGTTTTAGCATTTAGTAAACATGGTTTAAAAAAAAAAACAATTTTGGAATTGCACTTTTTTTGCAATTTCACCACACTTGGAATTTTTTTCCCATTTTCCAGTACACTATATGGTAAAACCAATGGTGACGTTCAAAAGTACGACTCGTTCCGTAAACAACAAGCCCTCACATGGCCATATTGACTGAAAAATAAAAAGGCCATGGCTCTGGGAAGAAGGGGAGCAAAAAATGAAAACTCAAAACAGAAAAGGGCTGTGGCTGGAAGGGGTTAAAATAATCAGTCAACTCCTGGACAGTCTGGTGCAACAAGGTGTTGGTGGATGGAACCAGACATGATGTCCCAGATGTACTTGATTGGATTCCTGTCTGGGGAACGGGCGGGCCAGTCCATAGCTTCAATTCTTTCATCTTGCAGGAACTGCTGACACACTCCAGCCACATGAGGCCTAGCATTGTCATGCATCAGTAGGAACACAGGGCCCAGTGCACCTGCATATGGTCTCACAACAGATCTGAGGATCTTATCCCGGTACTTACTGGCAGTCAGGGTACCTATGGCTAGCACATGTAGGGCTGTGCTGCCCTCCAAAGAAATGCCTCCCCACACCATTACTGACCCACTGCCAAACCGATCATGCTGGAGGATGTTGCACGGTGTCTCCAGACTCTGTCACGTGTGCTCAGTGTGACCCTGCTCTCATCTGTGAAGAGCACAGGGCGCCAATGTCGAAACTGCCAATCGCCCTGCACGGTGTTGGGCTGTGAGCACAACACCCACCTGTGGTCGTCGGACCCTCATACCACCCTCATAGTCTGTTTCTGACAGTTTGAGCAGACACATGGATATTAGTGGCCTGCTGGAGGTCATTTTGCAGGGCTCTGGCACTGCTCCTCCTGTTCCTCCTTGCACAAAGGCGGAGGTAGTGGTCCTGCTGCTGGGTTGTTGCCCTCCTACAGCTCCCTCCAAGTCTCCTGGTGTACTGGCCTGTCTTCTGGTATCTGCTTCATGATCTGGACACCGTGCTGACAGACAGCTACCCTTCTTGCCACAGCTCTCATTGATGTGCCATCCTGGATGAGCTGCACTACCTGAGCAACTTCTGTGGGATGTAGACACCGCCTCATGCTACTGTGCCTCTAGGGGTGAGAGCAATGACAAAATGCAAAAGTGACCAAAACAACAGCCAAAAAGGATGAGAACAGAGAAATGATCTGTGGTCACCACCTTCAGAACCTCTCCTTTATAGGGGGTATCTTGCTAATTGCCTATCATTTCTACCAGTTGTCTGTTCCATTTGCACAACAGCAGGAGAAATTGATTCACAATCAGTGTTGCTTCATAACTGGACAGGTAGATTTCACAGAAGTGTGATTCACTTGGAGTTAACATTGTGTTTAATTCTTCCCTTTATTTTTTTGAGCAGTGTATATATACATTTTGGTCTGTATTGAGTTGTTGCTTGCCTTAGTAAAATAAATCTCCATTTTTATATCAGTTGTCGGCTGATTATACAGAAGTATTATTATTATTAATTATTAATAATCTGAATATCTGATGATCCAGCAATTTTCAGATCTCATCTGGGCCCGGTGAACCTTATCCTACCACATGCCATACTATTGCATTGCTAACTATGCGGTTGTACGTTCCTGGCATCCAGTGGGTACTCTGCGATGCCCAGCAGTAGGTTGGCATGTGAATTTAACAGCTCCACTTCTAATGTGGTAGCTGGCTATGAGAAAACTCTGATACCAACCATTTTGTACTAATCACAGGATATATAAAATCTAAAATAATGGAGCATGCTACTTGTTACTTCAACATCATCATCATCATTACCCGGTAGCCGTCAGGAGGTTTGCCAGTGGAACCCACAGTCGAGCAGGTCTTTTCCTGCCACTGGCTCATAGAACGGAGGTGTAACTCGGGACATAGACAGGGGTTGTCCTTCAGTTTCAGCCTTGTCTATGATTCCTTTTTTGATTGACCGGCTTGGTGCGGCGCGGCGTCACATATGCGTCACTGCACAGTGATGACGTTGTGTCAGTACGTCTTATCAAAAGAGGAGCTGCTGATGCCGTCAGGTAAGAGGAGGTCCTCAGTGTATCTGTCGAGCATCTGCAGATTACTGACGTGGCCGATGGACCAGGTTGTGCGTATTGATTCACACCAACTCTAGTTATTTCCAACATTGAAAGTTAAAGGGGTGTTAAAAAGTTATCTCCTGTCCACAGGATAAAAGATAACTTTCTGATCGCTGAGGGACCAACCATCGTGACCATGAGTAATCTCAAGAACTGAGGCTTTGAAGAGCGCTGTCTGAATGGAGTGGAGGTCGATCATGTGCACTGCCTCTCCATTCATTCTACTAAGAATTTCGAAAATCAGCCGAACGCTGCGCTCAGCAATCGCCGCCGCTGCCACAGACCCCCAACGATCGGAACATTATCCCCTATCTTGCAGATAGGTGTTAAAGGGGATTTTCTCCCCTTCTCCCATGACAGCACCACTTGAGAGAGGGTATCCGCCCACCAAGGACAGGAACTTACTGAATAAAAATGCAGTACCTCTCTTCTGCATCAGTTTTGGTTCCTGTCCTTGATGGGAGCCTCTCTAGCCTCTCTGATCATGGGGTCTGGAGTCGGGATCCCGGGATAGGTGCGGCCTAGAGGCCGCGAAGAAGCAGCAGATAGGCCCCATCTTGCTTGTGCCCGGAAGCCCGTGTCTGCGCATGCACGGGGTGCGATTCAGCAATCTGACGCATCCCAGTACGCAAGCGCCGGGGGCCGCTGGGTCTGCGCACGAGCAGGAGTTGGAAACCCTGCGGCGAAGCGCACCAGTTGGCTGTGTGTGTAAAAAAATAAATAAATAAATAAATAAAATAAAAAATAAATAAATAAATAAAGGCGAGAGAGCACGCTGCCGTATCACCCGGAAAAGAGAGGGGCCCGAAGGGTGTGGAACCTCCATATACTTTATATGGATGGGAAGCCAGCAAGATGGCGGTGTCTGCATCCCCTTCATTATGAGTGAGGAGCCGCCGTCACTTGGGCAGCAGCTGTCACCGCAGCAGTAGGAGGAACTGCAGCAGCCGCCTAAGCAACGTAAGCAGTTCAAGCAGCATGCAAAACAACCTGTCCAGCAACGTCGGGGGTCTTCCCATCATAAGAGCCACAGTAATGGGAGCCGTTCGAGCGTCGGCAGAACCCGTCAGAAGAAAACAACTCGCGAGTCTACCTCCGCCAGAGGGGTTGGTTAATGCAAACGGCAACCACCATCTCCGGAACCTAAAAAGAGTAGTTCTAAGAGCAACAATAAGGAGTGTGCATTATGCAGAGTTAACCTTCCCAGCTCCTACGCTAAAAACCTTTGCTCAGGGTGCATCCAAAAGACTATAGCGGAGGAGTCCCCTAGCTTTGCAATGAACCTGAAAACCTTAATCCGTATGGAAATCAGGGATTCCTTAAAAACCTTGACTTCACGTAAGAAGAAAAAGCAGAGAAGGGTTACCTCTGACTCAGAGGAATCGGTAGAATCCCGTATCGCAAAAGAATCCTTTTCCTCCTCTGACCTGTCTTCATCAGAATCTTCAGATGATGGGGGTAGACCATGTTTATCAGTAGACAATACAGAGAGACTAGTCAAGGCTATTAGAATGACATGGGTATTGCCAATGCCAAGGCCCCCAGAACAGTTCAGGAGATCATGTTCAGGGGGCTGGATCAGAAGAAGAGACCCACATTCCCAGTCAATGAGAGGATCAAAAAAGCCAGAAAGGAAAGGCCAGCTGCCTTCATCTTCTAAGCGGAGGTACCCTTTTGAAGAGGAGGATGTGGCTGAGTGGGACAAAAGCCTGAAAATTGATGTGGCCATCTTGAAATCCTCAGAGATCCACACTACCATTTGAGGATTTGAGGGCCCTCAAGGATCCGCTCGATAAAAAAGCGGAGTCTTTTCTAAAACAGACCTGGGAGTCCTCAGCTGGGGCTCTGAAACCAGTAGTGGCGGCCACCTGCACCGCCAGGTCAATGATGATCTGGCTGCAGCAATTAGAGGACCAGATTAAGGGGAACGTCCCTAGGGAAAAGATTCTGTCGGGTCTTCCTCTTATGCAGGGGGCGGCTGCGTTTCTTGCGGATGCATCGGCAGATTCAGTTAGGCTGGCTGCCAGATCAGCTAACCTTTCCAATGCAGCCCGTAGGGCATTATGGCTCAAGAGCTGGCCAGGGGATGTGCAGTCTAAATCAAAACTCTGCTCAATCCCATGTGAAGGGGACTTTCTTTTCGGGAAAGCCTTAGATGACATCTTAGATAAGGCCGCAGACAAGAAACATGGTTTTCCTAGTGTATCTGTTCCCCATTATAATACCTCCTTTCAGAAAAGGAAATATAATCAGAGTAAATTTTCCAGAGACCAAGGTAGTTGGAGAGACAAGAAGCCGAATAATAGAGGCTTCATGTTCGGGGGTCCATTCTCTGAGAGTAAAAAAAAAGCCCCTAAGTGAATGAACTCCCCAGGTAGGAGGAAGGTTGTCCAAAAAATTCTAAGATGTAAAAACACAGGCAAACATTTTGGAGGTGGAGGGCTTGATATGCAAGGTGCCAGGACACTGGTTTACGCGTTTCAGAGCTATGTGTGCCCCTTAATCATAACCTAGCTTTATGGCGGTGGTATGGGGAATTTAACCTAGCCGGGCAAATATGTCCCGCCTCCCTTGTCACATGACTTACAAAACCTCTGTATCAAACATTTTAAAATGCCTATACAAAACACATATACAAGTTTAAAAACAGATTACAATATTGAAACAAGGTGCTATAAATGGGATTAATGAACGGTTCTAATAGAATAGAATCAAGTCCGAACGTTTATTTAGGCCGACGGGGTGGGCGGTCTCCATCATCAGGATGCAATGGGTTTCCAGACTCAGAAGTTTGTCTCCAAGCCCCATCTCTCCTAGGTTTATTGACTCTTTCCATCCCAAAGAATTAAAAACCCCTCAGATCTCCTCCATGTACTTGAAAAAAAATGCTTGGATACATTGAATGGATTAGAGGCTTCACGTTCACTGAATTCCGGAGATGCTCATTGATACGCTGTCGCAATTTCCTCGTAGTGCAGCCTATGTACGAGAGATTACAGGTAATTATATATATATATATATATATATATATAGTATATATATATAATATATATATATAACATGTGAATTATTGCAGTTCATAAAGTTTTGGATTTTAACCGTTTCTGGTTCCGCTACCTTTTGGAACGGTTTAGTGTTCACTGCATATCTACATGTTCCACACTTATTACCACATTTAAATAAAAACCTTGTTGATAGCCATGTTCTATTTCCCAAATGTGTCAACATCAAACTTGGTGATAAAATATTGGACAAGGTTGGAGCTTTCCTGGTTGAAAATAGACAACCTTCCTTCAGAATATTGTCTAGGATTGGGTCGCTTTTTAACAATTGACTCAATCTGACTATATTCCTTGCTGTATGTTGTTACAAATACCATTTTTTGTTTTTCTGTCTCTGCTGGTTTTTGCACTTGCCCATCATATCTGACCGGGAGATTTTTTTCCACTGATTTGATTGCCCTAATAAAAGACCAATCCTGATAACCTCTTTCTCTCAGTCTATTGCAAATACCCTTTCTCTCCTGCACATAGCACTCCTGGTCACTGCAGTTTCTTTTAGATCTATACATCTCACCTCTTGGAATGTTAACCCTTACATGCGTTGGATGGCAAGAATCAGCTCTAAGGGTCGTATTTCCCATGGTTTCCTTGCGGAAAGTCGATGTTTTTACTTTACCAGCAGATACACTTGCGGAAATTTTTAAGTCCAAAAAACTAATCTCTGTCTTACTACACTTGTAAGTAAAAAAGAGATTGCAGTTGTTATCATTTATATATTCCATAAATTGAGGAACATTAGCAGCGTCTGTGGAGCGCAGGATAACCATATCGTCCATATATCTTGCATAATGCGATATACTAGACTGAAAAGGGTTATTGGCTGAAAAAATACTTGACTCCTCCCACCAAGAAACAAACAAATTGGTAAAAGATGGGGAAAATTTTGCGCCCATTGAGGCACCTCGGCATTGTAAAAAATATTTATTATCATACAAAAAGTAGTTGTGACTTAATAGGAAGTCAAGTGCCAAACAAACAAAGGAAATCAAATCTGGGGAATAATTTGAATATTTCTGCAACATCTCAGAGACAGCTTTTATTCCCAGGGTATGTGGAATACAAGAATAAAATGATTCAATATCACATGTAACCCATGTATGTTTTTCCTACCATACAACCTGTCCCAAAAGGGTTAACAAGTGGTTCGTATCCTTTATATATCCTGGACAAATTTGTACCACCGGCTGCAAAAGAGTCCATCCATTCGGACAGATGTTCACCATATGACCCTATCCCAGAGACAATAGGTCTCATGGGCGGGGGGAACCTCTCTTTATGCAGTTTAGGTACAGAGTAGAAATAGGGACCACCGGCTCACTTACATATACATACTCTACCTCTTTTTCGGTCATAACCTCCGTAGATCAACCCATAGTGATAAGTTGCTTCAATTCCTCATTAAAACTCACAGTAAGATCGCCTTGTAAGGGGCCCACATAGCCCTGAAACGCGTAAACTAGTGTCCTGGGACCTTGCTGTATCAAGCCCTCCACCTCCAAAATGTTTGCCTGTGTTTTTACATCTAAGAATTTTTTTGTGCCGGATTTTTTCGTATTGAATTGGACTCTTTGGGATTGTGACCAGGCACAAAGGGACAGGTGAGCAGGAGAAAAAAAACGGGTAGCTGTACATATCGATAAGCATATAAAGCATTTTCAGTTTACAGTTCTTCCGTTTGGCATCTCCATGGCTCCGAGGGTTTTCACAAAGATTATCCTGGAAGTCACGGCACATCTAAAGGAGAAGGATATTCTAGTCATTCCTTACCTGGACGACTTTTTGGTGGTGGAAAGATCGAAAGAACTCTGCACACTGGCTCTGGCGGAGGTCACAGCCAGTCTAAATGGATAGGGATGGATCCTAAATTTAGGAAAATCTAAACTAGAACCGAGGAAGGTTCAGTCCTTTTTGTGTCTCTTTCTAGACTCTGAGAACCAGACTTGTCTTCTGCCAGAGGACAAGAAATTAAAGATCAATTCCCTCGTCTCACGCGTAATCAGGAATCCATGACCCTGAGAAGTGCAATGTCTCTACTGGGTACGATGACATCCTGTATCCCAGCAGTACAGTGAGCCCAGTTTCATTCCAGACGTCTACAGCAGGAGATCCTGACAGCAGACAAGCAGCTCAGAGGTCACCTGGATGGAAGAATATCTCTTTCGAGTTCGGTAATCAGGTCGCTGGATTGGTGGATGAATCCGGAAAATCTATCTCTGGGGGGTTCCTTGGTCATTCCAGGTAACAGATACGATTACAACAGACGCAAGCGCAGAAGGCTGGGGAGCTCACTTGAGAGACCATTCAATACAGGGACTCTGGTCGAACAGCGAGACTGGTCTCTCCTCTAACACGAGGGAGCTGTTGGCAGTCAGAAACGCAGTAGTAAGTTCAGTTCTCATCTTCATCTGGATAATGTCGGACAACCAAACAGTCACCTATATCAATCGTCAGGGGGGAACAAGATCCCTTCCTCTGATGTTAGTGACAGAACAGATCCTTCATCTTGCGGAGATTAATCTATTCACACTCTCGGCGCTGCATATAAGAGGAGAGGATAACGTGAGAGACGATTTTCTAAGTCGTCATGTTTTGAAACGAGGGGAATGGGAATTGAATCCAGCGATATTCCAGCTGATTGTTTACCAATGGGGGCAACCTCAAATAGATCTGTTTGCGAACAAATGCAATCGGAAGACCGAAGTCTTTTGCTCCTTAAATGCAAAGGAGATGCCATTTGCTGTAGACGCGCTGCAAATTCCCTGGAACTTTACCCTGGCCTATGCATTTCCCCCTCTAATGCTGATTCCTACCATCCTGAGGAAGATCCGAGAAGAACAGGTGAGGGTTATATTTATCGCCCCGTTTTGGCCCAAGAGACCATGGTTCACTTGGATGAGGAGGATGTCCCAATCAGAACCATGGGTCCTTCCAGACACCCCAGATCTCCTCAGGCAGGGCCCAGTCTTCCATCTCCAGAGATCGGGCCTGCATTTTACAGCCTGGATTTTGAAAGGTCACTGCTAACACAAAAGGGGTTTTCCCCAGGTCTAGTCGCCACTCTACTGGAAAGTAGAAAACCGATAACTACTAGGATCTATAGGAGAACTTGGGCTAAATTTCTATCTACCTCGGGGCAGTCCGCTAAAGGTAGGGTTCCTATTGGGGCCTCCTGGAGTTCCTTCAGAAGGGCTTAATCATGGGGTTAGCCACCAGTACTCTTAAGGTACAAGTGTCAGCTCTGGGGGCACTATATAATTGCGACTAGGCAGCCAATAAATGGATCACTAGATTTGTTAAAGCTTGCAATAGATCTAGACCCATTCCTACTCCAAGGATGCCTTAATCTGGTTCTGGAGGCGCTAACCAAGCCTCCCTTTGAGCTCTTAGGAAGGTTTCAGAGAAAGTTCTCACCTTTAAGACAGTCATGCTGGTAGCACTGACGTCGGCCCGTAGGGTTAGTGATCTGCATGCAGGTCTCTACGGACAGAGTAACTGTAAGACCAGACCCAGCCTATCTTCCAAAAGTAGCCTCCAAATTCCACAGGACACAAGAAATTACTCTCCCTTCCTTCTATCCTGACCTTAGAAATTCGGAGAAACACTCTAGATGTTAAGAGGGTATTAGTCCAGTACTTGGAGGTGACGAAGGCCTGGAGGAAAAGTGACGCTTTATTCATCTCATTCCAGGGGGCTAGGGAAGGGCTTAAGGTTGCGAGGGGGACCATAGCTAGATAGGTCAGGGACGCCATTGGTTTAATCTGCCAGCTCCATAGAACCTGAAGGCCCACTCCACCAGGGCCGTAGCTGCTTCCTGGGCTGAGAAGGCGGATATGCCCATCGACATCATATGTAAGGTGGCAACTTGGTCATCTCTGTCTACATTCTACAAGCATTACCGTCTTGACCTTTCCTCTTCTATTGAGCTGTCCTTTGGGAGGAAGATGTTGCAAGCGGTGATCCCTCCCTCTGGTGTCTGATCTCTCTAAATCTCTCAGGTGGTGCTGTCATGGAAGAAGGGGAAAAGATCCTAGTTATTTACCGGTAACAGGATTTTACAGAGGCCATGACCGCACCCTATTAATTCCCTCCCCTTTATCACTTATGGTGTGCACTACTATGGGTGTTTTACAAAGAAATGTTTTGGTAGTAGTTGTGTACTAACATATTTTTCGGAGGCCCTCTCATGCTCTGAAACTAAAACTGATGCGGAAGAGAGGAACCACCTTTTTATTCAGCAGGTTCCTGTCCTTGGTGGGCAGATACCCTCTCTGTTGTGCTGTCATGGGATCTGTAAAATCCTGTTACCGGTAAGTAAGTAGGATCTTTTCAAGTTTAAAAAGTTATCCCCTATCTGGAGAATAGGTGACTACTTTGTGATTGGTGTGAGTGTGACCGCTGAGAGCCGCTGTTCTTCATCTTCAGCAGCCCCTTGGTGAATGAAGAAAGGGGTGCGAGTGCTGCCATCGCTACATTCCCATTGGTATTTCCGGGTACCGTTCATGGGATCAGCATGGGTTCAGCAATCGGACTCCACCAGTCAGAAATGTATTTCTTATGCCGTGTATAAGTGATAACTTTTAACATTGGGAATAACCCTTTAAGCCAGTGACTTGTGAGGGATTCATGAGCCGTTGTCTTTTTTCTATTCTTGGTAACTTTCTCGCTTTGTTCGCCCAGGCGTGACGAGTTCTGATAACTGTTATCCTTGTAAAGACAGAAGGTTAATAGACTGGATGACTCCCAGCAGTCACTTGCTGACATGGATGAAGTGTGACAACACCGATCTTCTGTTGTGCGCTCTCAGCAGCGGTGTTATCTACATCCTCATATAATTACACGGGAGCGAATGTGTGCTGGGCCCTGAAGAAATGATGCTTTTCAATAAAAATGGCCTGATTGTATATAACAAAGGACCCCAGGGAACATGGATTGTTACAGCATCGCCCCGTCCTGCGCTCTTATAGCACGCTGTAAATATTACCGCCGCTCGCTTCCCTGGTACAACAAAATTATAATCGCCTCCCCGAGTATTTGTTAGTTTTATTGCAGGTATTGGACGCACTGATGTTTTAGTATTTAGACCTTTTTTATAGTGTGGATCCACATACAACAGCTTATTATTAATGCGTCTTTCCTATAGGAAATTGTCCAGCAGCTGATTGAGAACAGTACGACGTTTCGTGACAAGACGGAATTTGCACAAGAAAAGTATATAAAGAAAAAGAAGAAAAAGTAAGTTTTGTCCATTTTTATTTGGAATAGAAGAATGTTACTAAAAGGGGGTACCTTACAAAGACCACCCCTTACGCCCATTTTATGGCTTTTTTAACCCTCTGTGATCTGCTGATTAGCCAGGGATTTACTCTTCGGCAGCGGTATTGGGCTCTGACCGCTTCTTCAGTCACTGGGTGCAGGAGTCACAGATCACTGCGCGCTGTCAGCCATAATGGAGACTGGCGGCTGCATAGAACAGCGCCATATTTCTTTTTGTGAATTGTATAATTCTTTTAGCTAGCAGGCATTTTTTTATCATGGTAAAACCCTTTTGAATGTTGAGAATAGCCCTTTAAGCAGATTCACCACCTCCTAAAAATAAAAGCACAGCCAGTGTAGTGATCATACATGTCTCTTATGCTCATGTCTCCACGCACATTTCTATACATAATCTCTACAACTGAATATATCCAAAATCTCCGTTGATCCAGATGCTTGTAACCCAGCCTGTGTCACCAAGAACAATAATCTTCTTGCATTGGTAAGATTGGTTATACCAAGAAAGAAGAAAACCAGCTCACCAAGACTCTAGGCGCGTTGAAGTGCGGATCTCATGGGACCAAATGTAGAAAGTCCATGAAGAAAAATCCAGCTTTATAAAAACTGCAAACTTTATTTGGACATAAAACTAAAATATTTCCATACCATGATTGTCCAAAGCAACGCGTTTCGAGTGCAAGCTGCATCCTTTATCAAAGCTTTCGAAACGCGTTGCTTTTGACAATCATGGAATTTTTTTAATTTTATGTCCAAAAAAAGTTAGCAATTTTTATGAAGCTGTATTTTTCTTCATCGATTTTATACCAACTTATACCACCACCTGTAGGCTTTCCTCTACAGCGCCCATAGACTTCCATGTGTAAAAACATATACATAATAACAAAGTGATCAAATATATATTACTGTAAAAAAAAAAAAAAATGAGGGGAAAACTGCATACTGAGTTATACCATTGTTTCGTTTTTTTTTTTTGTTTTTTTTTTAATAATTCCATCGTATGGTCAGTCGGGTCTTATGGCTATGCTCCATTAGCACACAATAGTTTGGCTGACATCTGTATGTACCAGATCATAGAGGTCCTTCCTTGTGAGGTTCATGTATCGTCATTGTCAGGAATTCCAACCCACACTGAGGGACGACACCGGGGAGATCACGCAATATCTCGCCGTTGCGGTCACGCCGTCCGGGTGTCGCGAGCACGCGATCCAGACTACTCACTACGTGGATATCGGCAAGCAACCAGTGAGCATATGGCGGCTCACCTCGGGGATTCCAAAGACTGGAATCCGTGTTTAACACCTTCCGTACAGTCACTGTCAGCTTCACGATAGCCCAATTATTAATACTCGCTGCCACCATCGGCGGAGTTTGAAATATAATACAGGCCTGGCCGGATGCCTGCGTTTTGGTAGTGTATATGGCTTCGGGGAAGGGAGCGATTACAGAACAAAAGAAACAGAACTATTAAATTTTGTGTTTAATCCAAAAGGGAGACAGTGTTTAGGAAAAATATATACATAAGGATGTTACAAAGGAGTCATTAAAATACATACGCAGTTACATAAAATAAACAGGATGAAAGAAGATAACTTACACTATACGATCACGGAGACGATTCAGTATAGGTGAACAGGAACCGTTGCTTATAATTCTTATTCCCCCCTGGCAATGAGTGCTCCTGTCTTCGCCATGGGTTCTCTTATGCCTAATGGGAGATCTGGCCACACGCCCCTGGTGGTGACATCATGTGGGCCGGTCTCCAGCCTGTACATTTTTATTAAAAACGCTAACTTCTGCAATAACTTATCGCTCGTTGATCGCAGAAGCTTGCAAACTGCCCCATTTTTTCCCTTATGATTTTATCTTTATTTAGAGACCACACATCACATAGCTGCCGTCTTCTATTCTGTTTTTTTTGCGCTACAGCTCTCTGATTTTGCCTACAGCCCTGGAAAACTACCTATACATTCCTGGGCTGATTTGGTCACTAAACATATGGGTCCCGTTACTGTCGGACGTATGGAACTCATACTATTTCATAGTTCATATCGGAGTCAGCGCGTCTACAAATTTCCCTTTGAGGCTCGGGAAGCAGCCTCACAGTTGCATGCAAATTAGTGCAAGCCTGCGTTTTAATTACCTCCTGTGTCTTTCAGAGACAAGATGCTTGCTTCCTAAGGAAGTTATAACACTCCTTGCCTGGCATTGTTTACATGAGCTATTTCTCAGGCGTGTGCTAGTTGGGGCTTTTGTGCTGAGGAAAATGGGAAAGCTCGGTGCTGACAATTGGTGAGGGGGGTAAGGGAGGTGGGTGAACATCTATGTCAGGCAAATATGGAAGAACATTTTACTGACATTAATATTTTTCTGACTGTCAGTATATGGTACATGTTATTCTCAGTAATCGTTTAAGCTAAAAACAAAATTCTGTCCTGTTTTGGAATCTATAAATTATATTTTTTCAGTTTTTTAATGTAACAAAGCCATTTTTTTCTCCTCTATCTTGCTGGCTTGTATCCTATTACGGTATGAGCTTCTCTGCCCACTCTGCTGTGTCTTACTATTGATCAGTGACAGCCGGACAAGAAGAGGAGATAGACGTCTATCTGGTGCCGCCAGCATCCTCCCTACCCCTGGTGATTGTTTCTATAGTTCCCCGCAGCCCTTGATGTGCCGCATCCTCTTCACTATCATCCCTGGTGGGTTCAGCAGCGGTATTAGCAGAGTACTGACCTGTGACTCCATTGCTGAACCCAATATTGGTCGAGCCATGCTGATGTCTGGTGAATTAAACAAAGATTTAAAGAGTAAGCCTCTGCTATATTTTTCCCATAAATCAACAATAAATGTGATAAGAAGAAGCTTTGTAATATACCAGTATTTTTTGGGTACGATGGACTTTTTACCCCCAAATTTGGGGGGAAAATGGGGGTGTCTCTTAAAATCTTAATGTATCTTGCTGTGGGTGGAGGGGTGGGTGGCTGCAGTAAAGCGGGATCTTAGGAGGTAGGGTCACTGTTGCAGGAAGCAGGCGGTAGCAGAAGTGGGGTGATGCTGCGGGTCTGGGAGGAGGGGGGTGTTCAGTGATGCGAGGCTTCAGTGGCCTTTGGGCTTTCAAAAAATGTCGGGAGCCCTCGCACTTCCCATCCTTTTCATTGTGGTGGATTTTGGGAAAATGGCTGCCGGAGGCGGTGCATGCTCAGATTGAGATCTTGGGAGCCGTGATCTCAATCTGCGCATGCACCGCCTCCGGCAGCCATTTTCCCGCGGTCCGCCGCAGTGAAAAGGATGGGAAGTGCGGGGTCTCCCAAGCCCGTCGCAGCCTCACAGCCCCAGGCCCGCAGCATCGCCCCACGCCTTCCACCACCGGCTTCCTGCAGCTGCGACCCTGCCTCCTGGAACCCCACTCCACCGCAGTCACCCACCCCTCCGCCCCCCGGTAACCTGCCATAAAAGCGGACTATAAGACTTATCACCATTTTATTTAAAAAAAATAAATCCTATTTTCCTCCCCAAAATTTGGGGTTTGTCTTATGGTCCACAAAATCTTATCAGAGCCACCTGTTTTCTCCTGGACTGATCTTTCACAGGACCCCATTACTCAGATCACAGATGACAGTTGGTGTTTTTAAAATTCTTTGGAGGGAGGAGCCAGACAAAAACATTCTGCTGCAATTTCTCCTTGTAAGTACAGTTACAATTTTCCATAGAACGTTATCGGTCTCTAGAAGTTTGAGAATGACTGATTTTCTTCTGCTCTTGGATTAATCGATTGCTCTGATAAGATATATTACTGTCAGAGCAATCTGTTTCCTTCTCCTCCGGGACTGATCATTCATTCTCAAATTCTCAATTCGCAGGTAAAATCTGTTTTTAGTGAATACAGAATTTTGCATTACTGAGATAGGTGGCAGTTCGTGAAGACAGATATTGAGGATGAATGATCAGTCCAGGAAATGAAAGAAGCAGATTTCTCTGATGAGATATATTGCAAAGTTGCCTTTTTTCATGTGTTACTGATTTATGAAATTAAAATGCCAGTGCCTCTGTCAGGAGCAGTTTTCTATAGAGAGCAGCTTTACTATGCAATATTTTCATTGTTTGCTATAAAGTCCAACCTATGACAAGCTCTTGTAGTAATGTCATCTGTGTTGGCCAAACCATAGAATGTGACAACTCTGCAGTCCCTTTCCGTTTCATCCATTGTGCCCCACAGTAAATTAAAGGGAAACTGGCAGCAGATTTTTGCTATGTAATATGAGAGCAATCCTAGGACTCACCAGGTGTTGCATTTGCTCCTGGCAACGACTAGAAGTGACACATGTATTTTTTTAAAAGCAACAATTTTTATTCATTCACACATGACAGCACCACGAGAGGGGATCCGCCCACCAAGGACAGGAAACCTACAGGTTAAAAGGGCGGCACCTCTCTCTGGCCTCAATTTGTTTTCCTGTCCTTGATGGGAACCCTGCAGGCTTACCTAATGCTGAAAATTGAAGAAAGCTTCCTGTCCCAGGCCGTGTGCGTTGGGGTAGCAGCGGCGTCCCCTGCCTGGGGTTGGCCGCTTGCGCATGGCCCAGACCGCGGGATACAGCGCGTGTCAGGGGGGGAATCAGTCTCCAATCTGCGCTAACAGGAAGTTCGGGCCGCGCCGGCGGGTGACTTGGCAGGTGACGTAACCGGAGGCGTGGCTAGGGAGCTGGTGGGCACTTCCAAGATGGAGGTCACGGCCAGAGACACGCCGGGGGCGTGCGACGTCAGGTAGGGGGGATGTTCCCCTTCAATTATGGAGATGTTTCTATTGGTCAGGTGACCCGGTGCCGGGATAGAGGGCCAGTATAAAATTTGCAGGCACTCCTATCAGGGTGCTTCCCAGCCCAGGAGGAAGAGTGATGGCAGACATTTTGCAGCAGGAAGATCAGCTGCTGCCTGGGGAGTCACAAGAGCCTGTGGAGCGTGGCTCTCTTGCTAGTGGAAGCTGTTCCACGGATAAGCATGGATCCTCAAGATCCAGCCAAAAAGGCTCAGACAGAAAGAAAGATCCTGCAGCCCAGAGAGGGGACCTCCCATCCGTAGGAGATTCTTCTGCAAAAGAGCAGGGGAAAGTGGATCTTTGTGAATGTTCACTTGGTAATTGTTCCTTCCTTCTTGCTAAATGTCTTTCAGAACAAGAAATGGAATTCCAAATCAAAGCACAAAGAATGTGCTTTATGTAAAAACCCTCTGCCTGATACCCATGTGAAAAGACTGTCAATCTTGTATTGACCAAACAACAGTGGCAGAGGAAACACCCAGTTTTTCTTCAGGGTTGAGATCTCTGATTAAAGAGGAAATTGGCAAGGCCCTTGAGAAAAAAACTCAGCGTAAACAGAAAAGGAAGCCTTCTCCAGTATCAGAAAATTCTTCCCTATCCATTGGTACCAAGGATTCGGTTGATCCCTCTTACTCATCCTACTCCTCGGATACGGAGTCAGGTCGTCTGTGTTTTCCCGTAAGTGAGGTAGACACATTAATCAAGGCCGTCCATTCCACCATGGGCATTATAGACACTAGATCTGAAACATCAGTGGAAGATATAATGTTTAGCGGCCTGGATGATAAGAAGAAAAAATGTTTTCCTATGAATAATAAAATTCAGGGTCTAATCAACATAGAGTGGAAGAAACCAGAGAGGAAAGGTTCTCTGCAATCCTCATTCAAAAGAAGATACCCTTTTTGAAGATACCCCATCATCCTCTTGGTCTAAGGCACCAAAACTGGATGTGGCTATAACAGAAGCTTCTAGAAAATCCTCCTTGCCGTTTGATGACATGGGAGCCCTAAAGGACCCGTTCGATAGGAGGGCAGATACCTTCCTGAAAGGATCTTGGGAAACCATAGCAAGTGCCTTGAAGCCAGCAGTTGCAGCCACCTGCACCTCAAGATCCTTAATGATTTGGTTTGAGCAGTTAGGAACCCAGCTGAAAGAGGGAGTATCAAGAAAATAAATCCTATCCCCCATCCCTCTCGTTCAGGGGGCTGCGGCATTCCTTGCTGACGTTTCGGCTGACTGTCAGGTTAGCAGCAAGATCAGCAGCTCTATTCAATGCTGCCCATCTAGCTCTGTGGCTCAGATGTTGGCAGGGAGACATACAGGCCAGATCTAGACTGTGTTTGATCCCTTGTGAAGGACAGTACCTGTTTGGTCCCACCATGGATGATTTGTTGGAAAAAGCTGGAGACTCAAAAAAGGGGTTTCCCTCTGTATCCTTACCTACTTATAAGCGGTCTTTCAGGAAAAAGAAGTTTGTCCGAAGAAGACTTACTAAAGAACAGGATAAGTATGAGGGCCGTAGCCAGAAAGGGAGAGGTCTACTTTTTGGCACATCCCAAGGGGCACGAAAATCGGGACAATGATGGCCGGCCCAAGTGGGAGGAAGATTATCTTTTCTCCCAGCCTGGGAATGTATCATTGCAAGTGAACTAAAATTGGAGTTCCAGTCATTCCCTCACAGAAGGTTTTTGGTTACTCCCTCCCGCTCTTCCCCTGTACATCGGTCGGCTCGCCAGACGGAGGTCCATGACCTAGTTAGGAAATGTGTACTAGTTGAGGTCCTGGAGATAGAGAGAGAGAAGTAGGGGGTTCTACTCCCCTCTCTATTTAGTTCCCAAGCCAGATGGATCTTTCAGGACTATAATTAATCTGCGATCCCTGAATAGACACCTGAAAGGTCAGATGTTCAAAATGGAATCTTTGAAATCAGCAATAAACTTCTTTTTCCCGGTTGTTACATGGCTGTTTTGGAACCTAAAGATGCGTACTATCACGTACCCATTCACAGGGATTACCAAAAATACCTAAGGGTGGCTTTAGAGATGGAAGGCATAATTAAACATTTTCAATACACTTCCCTTCCCTTCGGTCTAGCCGTAGCACAGAGATTTTTTTCTTAAAGTAGGGGCAGAAGCCATGGCCCATGTCAGGGAAAAAGACATTCTTATAATTCCCTATTATTGATGGAAAGAATTATCCACTATGTGAAGCCCATCTTGCAGAGGTTAGGTCCATCCTAGAAGGCCTGGGAAGGTTATTAAACTTACCAAAGTCTAAATCCCCATGAAAGCCCAGCAGTTTCTGGGAGCTATTCTAGATTCAGAGGATCAGTTGTCACGTCTACCAACCTCAAAGGTCAAATGAATCCACGGTCTGGTTAAGAAAGCCATAGATAAGCCTTCTATAACTCTTCGTAGTGTGATGTCCGTATTAGGCCCACTAAAGTCCTGTTTTCCCGCCTTCCTGTGGGCACAATTCCACTCTAGGGCCCTCCAGTGGGATGTGTTGTATAATGAGTCAGTCCTTGGAGGGTGTCATAAACATACTCTAACTCTATCCCCTCACTCGATATAATCCCTTAAATGGTGGGTGGAGACTGGGAACCTAGTTCAGAAGGTCCCCTGGTAAGTGAGACCTACCCACTTGCTAACCACAGACGCGAGTCCCATGGGATAGGGTGCTCACTTGGATAGGGGTATAGTCCAGGGACTATGGACAGAGAGTGAGAAAAATCTTTCCTGTAATGTTAAAGTACTGTTGGCTATAGATCGAGCAGTAAGCAGATTCCTTATATCTCTACAGGGTCGAGACGTCAGCATATTATCAGACAATCCGTATCAGTAGCATATGTAAACCATCAAAGTGGGTACAAAGTCCAAATACCTGATGAGTGGCGGATGAGCTGTTTCAAAAAGCAGAAAGTCATTTACTCTCCCTTACTGCTTTACATTTAAAAGGGAAAGAAAACGTCAAGGCAGACTTCCTGAGCCTCAACATTCTGATGGAAGGAGAATGGGTACTGAATCCACAGATCTTCACTTAGATGGTTTTGATGTGGCGCCTTCCAGTAGTGTATCTGTTTGCCACCAAACAGAATCTGAAGATTCCAAAATTCTGCTCCCTGAATCCCAGGGAAAATCCCCTGATGGTGGACGCTCTTCTAATTCCCTGCAAGTTCAGCCTGGCGTATGCGTTTCCTCCTTCATTACTCCTTCCAGTGGTCAAAAGGAAAACCAGAACGGACAGAGCCTGGGTCATTCTCATAGCTCCCTTCTGGCCCAAGAGACCTTGGTTCTCCTGCCTAAAAGATATGTCAGTAACCGATCCTTAGATCTTACCAGAGATCTCGGACCTTCTTTCTCAAGGGCCGGTTGTTCATCCTCCAGCGCCAGGACTACATCTGACAATGTGGAATTTGAAAGGCTGTTATTAGTTAGCAGAGGTTTCTCATCAAACCTCACAGACACCCTTATACGTAGTAGGAAGCTGGTTACTTCTCGTATTTATGCTAGGACTTGGAGGAAGTTCTTATCTTTTTTAGGAGGTAGGCTGGAAGAAGCTGCACCCATAGGGAAAATATTAGAATTTCTACAAAAGGGCCTAGAGTTGGGTTTATCCACCAGTACCCTGAAGGTCCAGCTCTCAGCTCCTGGAGCCTTATTCTCCCAGGATGCAGCAGCTAATTACTGGATCTCTCGTTTTATAAAAGCATCATTTAGATGCTTTTTTAGGTCAATTACCTTTATATATGTTCATTTGTAATCAGTCTAAACACCTGTCATGTGTGTGATCACATCCCTGCCACCATATTGGACAGGGCTACAAGTGGAAGTGAACGCTAGCCAATCAAGGCATATAATAGACGCCCCTTAATTTCAAAGGTGACCCCACCCCATAAACACTGATGCTGGCACATACTCAACACCCCGTTTCCACGTTTGTATTAATGAGGTGTAATTTACCGGTTCTTTGGAGTCACGCAGGTTCCATGCCTGTCCACTCCGATAATTTCACCCCCATAGAACGCTGTCCCCATGGCTGTGGAACGCACGCACCGCGAACGTCACATCCAGTGTGTCCGCCCCCAGTCACTGACGCTGCCATAGATGTGGAACGCAAAATGCAAAGGTGAGGGTGGCCTTGTGGAGACGGGCACCTACCGAAAACCTACAGCAACCAATTTACTACTCCGTTGGGAGAGTAGTCACCCGGCTCCCCTAAAGAAGGGCATTCCAACGGGTAAATATCTGCGGGCTCGCAGAAACTGCTCCACCAGTCAGGCCTTTGAGGAACAAGCCGTTGACCTTAAAAGCAGGTTTCACGAAAGGGGTTATCCCAACAAGATAGTACATCAGGCCTACAATAAAAGTAAATCTAGAAGAAGGTCTAGTCTCTTGGCCCCCTGGGGTCAAGAATGGTGATGGAGAGGTGGTGAGATTTATCACGACTTTCGGGAATGGAGCCAGAGAGGCAAAAGATATCCTCCGTAAACATTGGCCAATCCTGGAAATGGATAGTGATATCTCTCCTTTTCTGGGGGTCCACCCCCACGTGACCTATAAGAGGGGCCGTTCTCTCCAAGACAGATAATACGTATCCTTATGTATTATTATGCCTTGGCGATCACGCCTGCACAGAAGCTGTGTGGGTGCGATTGCCGCCCGGTGTCAGCTGATTTTGACAGCTGACACCCAGCGTATGTGCCAGGAGTGGTCCCGCACAGCTCCCCGCACATCAACTCCTGAAATGCTGCAATCAAAGTCGATCACAGCATTGCGGGAGCAGGCAGAGGTAACAGTGACCCTCTTACCTTGGATCGGAGACCCCGCGCTGTCAGTGCGGCGTCTCGATCGTTGCCATGGTGACCCGATGTCGTCATGCTGACATCCGGGTCACCAGGCATCAGGAAGTTGGATAGATCGTGCACTGCGCAGATTCTATCTAACTGGTGTCTGCAGGGGCTGACAGCCTGCATAGCATAAGAATGCTGCTGCATCTCTGTTATACAAGCAATCAGCCTGCAGAAAATGAAAGTCCCATAGTGGGACAAAGTGTAAAAGTGAAAAAAAGTGTCAGAAAGTGAAGAGAAAAAAAAAATTTAAAAATTATCCAAAAAACATATACAGTGGGGAAAAAAAGTATTTAGTCAGCCACCAATTGTGCAAGTTCTCCCACTTAAAAAGATGATCCTTTGTTGAGTGAAGAGAATGGGGCATCAGACTGCGCTGCTCGCCTGTCAGAATAATGTACCAGAGGAATCCAAGTCGATGTAATGATGAAATGGACTTTATTTCTATGCGTTTCCTGGTGATCACACCACTTCCTCAGGACAGTCTATACACATACAGGGTCTGTTATTTATAGCGAAAGAATTCACACGGAGACGCCTTCCATCAAAAAAATCACCACACCCAGTGGGCGGGGAATCAGACTAAACGCACGTATACACCGTAAAGCACACACAAAACAATCATAACGCATAATGGAGTATATCACTTAAAAATATTACTCATACATTTAAAAATATAAATGCAGAATTTATTTTTTTTTTAAATATATTAAAAAATATATAAAAAAGTAGTTGAATGAATAAATAAATTTTACAAGCTAAGGGAGTGCTTGAACCTATGATGTCCACACATGTGTTCTTTGTCAGCACCCTCCTACTGCTGTTTTAAACCATTGAGCTATGGGTGAATTTGGTTTGATCTCTTTATTTGGTGATAGTTTCACAAGAATCTATGAGATCAAAAAATAAATAAATAATAATAATGGATAAAAGAAGCTCCAAAGCTCTTAGACTAGTTTAAAAGAAGGAATGTTCAATGTTATGAGAAATTGCAGTTAGGTAATCCCTGTAAAAATCCCATAGCAATTGATGGGTCATAACTAATGGAAAAAACGGGGGTTAGAAAAAGGAAGCAAAGACAAACCACAATGAAGGGATGAAACCCCTTCATAGAAAGAGCGGATGCTTGTCAGTAAGATTCATGATTACAAAATACAGAGAAAAAGGAGGTGGGTTATACAGAGGAACAAAGCAGGATCCATAGATATATCTCAATTAATTGAACAAATCTGTTTCGTTCAGTCCATGTGGATTTATAGTGTTCAACTTATGAATCCAGAAGATCTCTTTCCTGTTAAGAGTCTGGACTCGATTGGAGGTCTCATGGGTCAGTAGGGATCACCCTAAAAGAGATCCTTTTATTGTGGTATATCGCATAATGCCTAGAAAGGTCATGTTGTAAAAATCCTTCTTTTATATTATACCTGTGCGAGTTTATTCTTTTATGTAGCTGTTGCGTTGTCCTTCCCACATATAATTTCTTACATTCGCATATAATGACATAGATGACGAAACTGGATTGGCAAGTCAAATGATATCTGATTTGGAACTCATTGAGATTTTTACTGTCTGATGGAAAAGTTTTCACATTATGAACGATGCTGGGGCAACATTGACGTCTCGGGATGCCGCATCTATAGGAGCCTTGTCTGAGCTTTTCTACAGAGGGATTAAAATCCTCTTTTTTTCTTTAGCCGACTTGGGGCCAACATATTTTTTAATGTCGGGGCCCTTCGGAAGGTTATCAGGGGATTGTTGGGTAGAAGCCTCCCCAATATGGGATCATTGAGAAGTATATCCCAATGTTTTTTCAGAACTAAACAAATTCTCTTGTGCTGGGATGAAAAAGTGGTGATAAAATTAAACGTAGTATTGGATGCTGATTTTTTTGTTTTTTATTATTAGAGATTAAGTCTGTCTGTTCTATTTTTTTGCTTTCAGAGAATGCTCTCTGGATCAATTTTTTTGGGTAACTTCTTTGGAGAAATCTATGTGATAAAACTTTTGATTGGTTGATGAAATCTATGTCCATACTACAGTTGGGGTATACTTCTCAATGATCCCATATTGGGGAGGCTTCTGTCCAACAATCCCCTGATAACCTTCCGAAGGGCCCCGACATTAAAAAATAAGTTGGCCCCAAGTCGGCTAAAGAAAAAAAGAGGATTTTAATCCCTTTGTAGAAAAGCCCAGACAAGGCTCCTATAGATGCGGCATCCCGAGACGTCAATGTTGCCCCAGCATCGTTCATAATGCGAAAACTTTTCAATCGGACAGTAAAAATCTCAATGAGTTCCAAATCAGATATCATTTGACTTGCCAATCCAGTTTCGTCATCTATGTCATTATATGCGAATGTAAGAAATTATATGTGGGAAGGACAACGCTACAGCTACATAAAAGAATAAACTCGCACAGGTATAATATAAAAGAAGGATTTTTACAACATGACCTTTCTAGGCATTATCTGATATATCACAATAAAAGGATCTCCTTTAGGGTGATCCCTACTGACCATGTCCCCCATGAGACCTCCAACCGAGTCCAGACTCTTAACAGGAAAGAGATCTTCTGGATTCATAAGTTGAACACTATAAATCCACATGGACTGAACGAAACAGATTTGTTCAATTCATTGAGATATATCTATGGATTCTGCTTTGTTCCTCTGTACAACCCACCTCCTTTTTCTCTGTATTTTGTAATCATGAATGTTACTGACAAGCATCCGCTCTTTCTATGAAGGGGTTTCATCCCTTCATTGTGGTTTGTCTTTGCTTCCTTTTTCTAACCCCCGGTTTTTCCTTTAGTTTTGACCCATCAATTGCTATGGGATTTTTATAGGGATTACCTAACTGCAATTTCTCATAATATTGAACATTCCTTCTTGTAAACTAGTCTAAGAGCTTTGGAGCTTCTATTATCCATTATTATTATTATTTATTTGTTTATTTTTTTTTTCTATCTCATAGATTCTTGTGAAACTATCACCAAATAAAGAGCTCAAATCACCCATGGCTCAATGGTTTAAAACAGCGGCAGCAGGATGCTGACAAAGAACGAATGGGTCAACATCATAGGTTCAAGCACTAATGTGTATGTGTATAGACTGTCCTGAGGAAGTGGTGTGATCACCACGAAACGCATAGAAATAGTCTATTTCATCATTACATCGACTTGGATTCCTCTGGTACATTATTCTGACAGGCGAGCAGCACAGTCTGATGCCCCATTCTCTTCACCCAATGCTTCGGGGTTTGCAGCAGCTGCCAATGCCAAGTACAGTGGTTGTGTCTTACACAACCCTAATAGGTGAGTGAATTTGAATTATCTCTCACAAATATTCCTTTTATCTCAGATAAGATCCTATGTGCTCTTTATATTCCTTCGAGTTACCTTGTTATACTTAAAAAGATGAGAGAGGTCTGTAATTGGCATCATAGGTAGACCTCAACTATGAGACAAAATGAGAAAACAAATCCTGAAAATCACATTGTCTGATTTAGAAATATTTTTTTTTTCACATTTTGGTGGAAAATAAGTATTTGGTCAATTACAAAAGTTCATCTCAATACTTTGTTATATATCCTTTGTTGGCAATGACAGAGGTCAAATGTTTTCTGTAAGTCTTCACAAGGTTGGCACACACTGTTGCTGGTATGTTGGCCCATTCCTCCACGCAGATCTCCTCTAGAGCAGTGATGTTTTGGGGCTGTCGCTGGGCAACACGGACTTTCAACTCCCTCTTAAGGTTTTCTATAGGGTTTAGATCTGTAGACTGGCTAGGCCATTCCAGGACCTTGAAATGCTTCTTACGAATCCACTTCTTCGTTGCTCTGGCGGTGTGCTTGGGATCATTGTCATGCTTAAAGACCCAGCCACGTTTCATCTTCAATGCCCTTGCTGATGGAAGGAGGTTTGCACTCAAAATCTCACGATACATGGCCCCATTTATTCTTTCATGTACACGGATCAGTCGTCCTGGTCCCTTGGTAGAGAAACAGTCCCAAAGCATGATGTTGCCACCCCCATGCTTCACAGTAGGCATGGTGTTCTTTGGATGCAGCTCAGCATTCTTTCTCCTTCAAGCACAACGAGTTGTGTTTCTACCAAACAGTTCTACTTTGGTTTCATCTGACCATATGACATTCTCCCAATACTCTTCTGGATCATCCAAATCCTCTCTAGCAAGCTTCAGACTGGCCCGGACATGTGATGGCTCAAGCAGGGGGACACGTCTGGCACTGCAGGATCTGAGTCCCTTGTGGCGTAGTGTGTTACTGATGGTAGACTGTGTAACGTAACGTTGCTCCCAGCTCTCTGCTGGTCATTCGCTAGGTCCCCCCATGTGGTTCTGAGATTTTTGCTCACCGTTCTTGAGATCATTTTGACCCCACGGGGTGAGATCTTGTTTGGAGCCCTAATCGAGGGAGATTATCAGTGGTGTTGTAGGTCTTCCATTTTCTAATTATTGCTCCCACAGTTGATTTCTTTACACCAAGCTGCTTGCCTATCGCAGATTTAGTTTTCCCAGCCTTGTTCAGGGATACAATTTTGTTTCTGGTGTCCCTCGACAGCTCTTTGGTCTTCACCATAGTGGAGTTTGGAGTGTGACTGTTTGAGGTTGCGGACAGGTGTCTTTTATACTGATAACAAGTTCAAACAGGTGCCAGTACTACAGGTAATGAGTGGAGGACAGAGGAGTCTGTTACAGTTACAGGTCTGTGAGAACCAGAAATCTTGCTTGTTTGTAATTGACCAAATACTTATTTTCCACCAAAATTTGAAAAAATTTCTTTCCAAATCAGAGAATGTGATTATCAGGATTTGTTTTCTCATTTTGTCTCTCATAGTTGAGGTCTACCTATGATGTCCATTACAGGCCTCGCTCATCTTTGTAAGTGGGAGAACTTGCACAATTGGTGGCTGACTAAATACCTTTTTCCCCACTGTATATACTGTACCCATACATAAATATTATTATGAAAAAAAACAATAAAAGTACACATTTTTGGTATCACAGCGTCCTGAATGACCTGACCTATAAAACTGTCCCACTAGTTAACCCCTTTAGTGAACATAGTAAAAAAAAAAAAAAAAAAACCTAAGCAAAAAACGATGCTTTATCATCATACCGCCAAACAAAAACTGGAATAAAACGTGATAAAAAAGATGAATGTAAATAAAAATGGTACCGCTGAAAACGTCATCTTGTCTTGCAAAAAACAACCTGCCATACAGCTCCATCAGCCGAAAAATAAAAAAGTTATAGCTCTCAGAGTAAAGTATAAAATAGTTTTTATTTTGTAAAAGCGCCAAAACATAAAAAAAAATGTAAATGTAGTATCGCTGTAAACATACTGACCTGAAAACGAAAGCTACCTTATCAATTTTACCACCTGTGGAGCGGCAGAAAAAAAAGACAATTCCTGAATTGTTGGTTTTTGTTTATTCTGCCTCCCAAAAATCGGAATAGAAAGCAATCAAAAAATGTCACGTGCCCGAAAATGGTACCAATAAAAACGTCAACTTGTCCCGCAAAAAACAAGCCCTTACATGACTCTGTCAGCCGGAATATGGAAAAATGATTGCAAAAACTAGTCTTTGCAACAAAAAAAAGCGTCTCTAAGTGTGGGACTGCTGCCAAAAGTCATCTAATCACTTATACCGCACGAGGAACTGCGTAAAAAATAAACTCTAGGGTTAGGGTTGTATTAGGGTTGGGGTTACAGTTGGGATTTTTTTCAAAAGTAAAGAAAAAAAAATGATATGGCAACTAGTGTTGAGCGCAGGTGCTCGGGTATGCACAGAGTATCGCGGGTGCTCGAGTGACATGCTCGAGTCTCGACCTCATGTGTTTCACGGCTGTTATACGGCCAACAAAACCACGCGGGGGATTGCCTGCCATGCACGAGCGATCCCCACATGTTTTTTTTTGTGTCTTAACAACCGTGAAATATGCTGGGCGGGGACTCGAGCATGCGGTTACTCAGGAGAAATAGCACAACAAGTGGTATGCTGCAATTTCTCCAGTTACCTTTCTGAAAATGCAAAATTGGGGGCTGAAAAAAACATTTTTGTGGGAAAAATGAGAATTTTATTTTTATGGCTCAATGTTATAAACTTTCTGCGAAGCACCTGGGAGGGCTCAAGGTGTTCACCACACATCTAGATAAGTTCCCTGAGGGGTCTAGTTTCCAAAATGGTGTCACTTGTGGGGGGTTTCCATTGTTTATGCACATCAGGGGCTCCCCAAACGCGACATGGAGTCCACTAATTATTCAAGCAAATATTACATTCAAAAAGTTAAATGGCGCTCCTCCCCTTCCGAACCCTGCCGTGCGCCCAAACAGTAGTTTTCCCCCACATATGGGGTACCTGCTTACTCAGGAGAAATAGCACAACAAATTTTGTTGTCCATTTTTTCCTGTTACCCTTGCTAAAGTAAAAAAAAATTGGGTCTAAAGTAACATTTTTGTGAAAAAAGTTTAAATGTTCATTGTTTTCTTCCACATTCCAAAAATTCCTGCGAAGCACCTGAAGGGTTAATAAACTTTTTGAATGTGCTTTTGAGCACCTTGAGGGGTGCAGTTTTTAGACTTGTCACTTTTGGGTATTTTCTGTCATAAAGGTCCTTCAAAGTCACTTCAAATGTGATGTGGTCCCTAAAAAAAAATGGTTTTGTAAATTTAGTTGGAAAAATGAGAAATCGCTGGTCAACTTTTAACCCTGATAACTTCCCAACAAAAAAAAAATGTTGTTCCAAAATTGTGCTGATGTGAAGTAGACATGAGGGAAATGTTATTTATTAACTATTTTGTGTAACATATCTCTCTGATTTAAGGGCATGGAAATTCAAAGTTTGAAAATTGCAAAATTTTCAAACTTGATGCCAAATTTATGATGTTTTCACAAAGTAACGCAAGTGATATCGAATAAATTTTACCAGTATCATGAAGTACAATATGTAATGAAAAAACATTCTCAGAATCAGGGGGATCCGTTGAAGCGTTCCAGAGTAATTTCCTCATAAAGTGACAGTGGTCAGAATTGTAAAAATTGACCTGGTCATGAAGGTGCAAACCACCCTCGGGGGTAAAGGGGTGAAGAGGGACTCTTTGGGCGCTGTTGCTTTAATTAAGACCCTTTGGGCAAAAACTGTGGTTTTGATTTCAACACACAGACACCCATTTTCTCCTTTATTTTTATAGAACCTAGATTTGGGGGCCCAAATCTGGTGAAGGGAGAGATTTTGAGTTTTAATGTTCATAGTATTTTTAGTCTGGTGTTAAAAAACGAGCTGTGCAAAATGTCACTCCAGTTGGGTGAAAAATGTGGTTTTGTATTCAACGGGCAGCTACCACACTCAGATTTTTCTGCATAGTTTCGAGCCTCTGAGCTGAGTTGTTGTTTCACAGAGCTGATCTACCGAGCTCCTTGGCCATATACCTTGTCTGTTGGATTTACACCTCATTTGGTCAACAGCAATTCCTCCCAATTCCCTTATAAAACCTGCATGTGCAGTTTGGTCAATCATACATGTGTTCTCTGAGTAAGTTGCTAACAGACACCTTTCGGGGATGGCTTATCTCCCTCTGAGACTATGAGATCGGGCATGTTGAATTCCAGCATGCCTAATCCTTCTTTCCTCTTACAGTTGCCATCTGGTGGAAACTTGGTAAATGTGGCTTCACAAGCCCCGCTCACTTTCCAATGCAGAAGTGAGCGGAGCCTGAATAACCCTGTAATGTTAAATGATGTTACTTATATGAAGGCTTTACTGCATAAATGAATATAAAATCTATTGTGTAACTGTGACCTAACCTGTTAAACACTGTCTAACGCAGGTACGAAACTCATATAACGATTTTAAGGCCTACTGCCCGTATTCTTTCCATAATGTACTATGCGAGGGAACCTGGAAAAATCTGGTAAGAAGACTGCTCATTTGTTTTGTTTTTTTTGTTTTTATTTTGAGGAAATGTTTTTATTAGATTTGGCACATACAGTAGCTTGCAAAAGTATTCACCCCCTTGGGCTCTTTACCTATTTTGTTACATTACAACCTGTGTTTTAAATATTTTTGTAATCCGTTTTGAGTGTGATGCATCAACACTAAATAGCATAAGCTGGTGCAGTGAGAAAAATATAGGCATAAATTTAATTTATGGGATCAAATAACTAAAAATTGGGATGTGCATATGTTTTCATCCCTTTTGTGATGAAGCCCCTAAATTTCTGGTCCAAACAATTACCTTCATAAGTCACATACTGAAAGTGAAAGGAAGCCCACCTGTGTGCAATCAGTGTCACGTGGTCTGTCAGTATATACACAGCGTTTCTGAAAGGCACAGAGGCTTAGGTGTTGTGCCCGCTTCCTCTGGATGACAAAAAGTTATAATAGAAATGTTGGGCGACCAGGTCATATGCTGCATGCTGGATTCCAAACTTATAGTGGCTTGCGAAAGTATTCACCCCTTTGGCATTTTCATGTTTTTCTACCTAAAAACCTGTAATTTCACTGTTTTATTTTTTTAGGGTTTGCATCAGTTCAGGTAAAGATCATGCCTACAACTGTGAACATTTTATTTTCTTTCTATTGTAAAGCAAACGACAAATAGGACAAAATAACTGAAAACTTCAGTGTGCATAACAATTCACCCCCTAAAGTCAGCACTTTGTTGAGCCTCCTTTTGCAGCAATTCCAGCTGCAAGTCGCTTTGGATAAGTCTCTATGAGCTTTCCACATTTTGCCACTGGGATATTTGCCAATTCCTCAAGGCAAAACTGCTCCAGCTCCATCAAGTTCGATGGTTTCCTCTGGTGAACAGCATTTACACGTTTCCCCTTAATCTGCCGGAGTGCTGCTTTAGCAGTATGCTTTGTGTCATTGTCTTGTTGGAAGGTGAACCTCCGTCCCAGTCTCAAATCACTGACAGACCGAAAAAAAATTAAAATGACAGTTACACTTTAACTGTTGTGACAGAAGCAGAGGGATCCTATTGATTATTATGGGGTCCGTTTATTTTCTGTTATTTGTCCGTTTTTAAAATGGGAGGGAAAAAGTTCTCCATGCTACACTTTCTCCCTTTCTAAAAACAGACACACAATGGAGCCCAGCTGACCCCATAATAATCAATGTGCCCCTCTGTTTTCAGTTATTCATTGGATTTGTCAGTTCCTCAAAAGGAAAATGTGAACGCAGCCTATGACTTTGCTTTCTTTAATCATCTTGCTTGTTTCTTTTGTTTCTCAGCCAGCTCCGGTATGATACCTTAGCCCAGATGCTCACATTTGGAAATATTCATGCAGGAAGTAAAGTGATAGTCATGGAGACCTGCGCGGGCTTAGTTCTGGGATCAGTCATGGAGCGCATGGGAGGTAAAGATTAGACAGCAATATGCACGTGACTCGTGCTAATGTTGACTGATGTGTGTTAAAAAATTATTCTGAGATCTGATATAGTGAGAGAGATTTACTAGGCTAAATGCGCCCAAAGATATTTTCCCATGATTTGCAGCAGATTTGTTAAAGGTTTTAATGTACTTTGTCCATCAAGAAGGAAAATAGCGTGGCCTAGCATGCAAAACCATGCACCCAAAAATGCATCCAAAATTTTGGCACAGATATCTGTCAGAAATACCCGCTATTAAGTCGTGTAAACTTATGGTCTGTTTATACGGACCTACCGGCTGCAAGATATGACCACCGATCAATAAACTTTTACCGATCGGCTGTTTTTAAGTGCCTGTTTACACAGGCAGGCCAAAGTAAACGATGTGCACTGAGCGATCTATACTAGATCGCTCAGTACACCTAGGCTGCCATTGCTTTCGGCAGCACAAGTCCTGTTTACACAAAACGATGATGTTTTGCGCTGTATAAAAGTTAATTTCACCAGGTGAACAAGCGCTCATCGGGTGATCGGCAACCGGTTTACACTGCAAGATAATCGTGAAACGAGTGTTTTTAACAACGTTCATGATTATATTGCATTGTAAATGTCACTTGTTGCGTTTTTGCTGCATTTTTTTATGTAAATTTTAAGCTACTTTTTACAGTACCAGCAAAAGCTATGAGATTTCAGAAATCTCATGCACACACATTGTTTGTTTGTTTGTTTGTTTGTTTTTTCCTGACTGAATTGGAAAACTGCTGCATTTCGACAGCTTTTTTTTCACCCATTAAAAGCAATGAGTAAGTAAAAAAAGCAAATATTATTTTTTGCTGCTTTTTTAGTGAAATCAAAGCAAGTACAGCAGTATGTGAAACTCATTCATTTTTGTGATTTCCCCCCCCCCCCCCATCCCAAGTTAAAAACCATAGTGTCTTGGTCTCATCACCTAAGAATGGCAGTTAGGATTACTACAGTCTAATTAAATTAGGGATGCACGCAAAGTAACATTGAGTAAACATTCCCCATCTGAGGTCAGCAATGGCAAGTATGTGGGAGTGACTCTCAGCTGATGAAAGCAGATTTTGAATTATTGTCATTGTTCAGTATCGGGAGATACAGCTTGCTGTAGCACTGCACCATATTCGAAACAGAGCCCTCCCCTCCATAATGATCAGCGCCATTCATACGATTTCAGGTTTAGTTCTTTTCTGTTGTTTACCCATTTTATATACTGTATTGTTTTGTCCCCTATTGTAATAACATTTGTATATTTTTATAAACACTGCCTACTTTTCGCATTAAATATATAAAATTTAATAGCGTTGTTCTTCTTGCTCTATAAACCATATCCCTGAAGCCGTACGTTACCAGAAATGGGTGTCCAATCGGCCTGTATTAACGATTGGTGGTGGCAGCTAGTTTTTCTTGGGTAATTGCAGGGCTTGGTAGTGACCGTACCGAACTATACATATATTGCATGCGTTGGATCTGGATGTGTATATACTATACGTTCACTGTAAAGTGCCCAATAACCTGCCTGATAATGAAAGCAGCTGTGGCCTCGTCCATCAATTGTCAATCAATTGCATAACGGTCCTTGTGATTGGAGGTAGCGGTTTGCTTGTTCCTGACATCCATAATGCTGGAGCTTTTTTGCACCCAAATTCTGAATGCAAAATGTAGACTTCCCGTAATTCATGAGGACCGGAGTTTAGTCTGCAGTAGAAGTCTATGGTAATCTAGCTCCAGCGCTGATGATCTGTTGGATATTTGTAGTAGGAGTGGCAAAAAAGTTTTCTTTGATGTACCCAGAATTTTTATCTTGCGTACATGTATTAAAGCTGTGGATGTTCATGATCATCGGAAAGCAAAATAAGGCGTTTTTGTATTTGTACAATATATCAATATATAATGTGCTCAATGTCCTATAGCTCCCTGAGGGTTTGTGCGTGACTATAGTGGAAAACATTAAGCCTTTCATTTGTTCACAGCATCTCCGGTTATAGGAAACACATAATTCATGCAACATTGATAATGCTGAGCAGTCAATGAAAGGGATTCCCTCTGACGTACGCCCAGAACAGATGTACTCCTGTACAACCCAGAGCAATTACCGCTGAAGTGTGGGACACAATGGGAAACGGATGATGACAATTAATTAGCCATTCACCTTTAGTGGCAAAATGCTATACAATCATATTTAGCCCTCCAGGTAGTGGCACAGACACGCAATAATGTGTTTCCACTTCACTTCACATAGTGTACATGATCCAGCAATTGTCAAACCTGCAAGCACTAATATATAGTTGAACCATGTAAGTGTCTTAGTCCTAGCACTTGTCTTTCCTGGTTTTCTTTATAATTAATGTAAATTGTAAGTGGTGATACTGATCACCTGTTGGGTAGGCTTTGCAGGTGGGCCTGAGCCTTTCAGGTGTACATTGGGAAGAGTTCTCAACATATACTTCTGATAGAAGTCCTCTTCTGACCTCCTATGGTGCAACGTAGCCCTGGATATGTCTGACGTATGAAATTATTCAGCTCCCATTGGCAATTATGTTTATTAGCAAAATTTGCTAACTTTCTGCTGTTTGAAATAAACCAAACAAGAGCAAACTAAATAAAACAACCAATATAATAAGTGCGTTCTCCAAATTCATCACAACATGCCACTTTTGCTGACTAATGCTGTCTGAGAATTATTCAAGCCCTTCATGACAAGTGTCTTTTGTACTTAGTATAAAACCTTTGGCTGTTGTGACCTGCTGCACTCGTGAAGCATGGGCAGATACCAGCGTTCCTGAGTAATTTTAGTCCATTCCTCCTGGGCAGTGGTCTCCAGTTCACTAATATTCTTCAGTTTGTATGCTTCCCATATCCCATCACAGATTTTCAATTGGGCTTTAGGCAGGTGACTGTGACCGTTACTACAGAATCTTCCAGGACTTTTTCTGAAACCAAACCTTGGTTTAATTCGAGATATTCTTGTGATTATCTTCCTATTGGAAGACCTAATAACCCCAAAGCTTCAATTGATCATTGAAGGCTTTAATGGTTTCTTCTAGGATTTCCTGAAGGTTTCTCCTTGAATGCATCTTTCCCTCTGCATACTCGCAGGTTTTCAGTTCCAGAGGGAAGCAAAGCAGCCCCAGATCATTATCGAGCCAATGCCATGCTTCACTGTAGGCATGTTGATCTTTTCAGCATATGGCTAGTTTTCCCGAGAAACCACTGATCCGTAGGCCCGAAAAAGTTTGTTTTGTTTCATTGCTTCAAAGAACAGATTCACAAAACTTATGTGGCTTATTTCAATGGATTTGAGCATACTGGAGCTGACTTTTTTGTGGTGTACCTCTTGAAGTTCAGGCATGGAGACCTTGCGTTACGCGATCCCTGTGGCCAATCAGTGCTGACTTCACTGACAAATCCTATTACATCTGGAGGAAGTGAGAGCTGCTGCAGTCTCTTTCTTCAGATACATGTGATGCATCCGAAGGCAGGGAGAGTGATTGGCTGCAGGGATCGCGTAACGTAACAATGTCACGTTATCCCCGGGAGAGCCAGTGCCAACACTGCTGGAACAGCGCCTGCAGCGGAGGTGTATTTAAGTGTTATATTATATATATATATATATATATATAACATGTGAACTGATCATTCTTTCTTACAATCCTCCATTCACGGGGAACATCTGTGTCTTCAGTGAATGCAATTTTCCCATTACTGCGAAAGGAGATCACAGTTGGTGCTCCTAACATTCTAATGAGAACTGTACCGGATGTTTTAGGAGAACTTGCAGCAGAATGTCTGTGTCTGCCTCTAGCTCTTCCCTTCTCCTCCCCCCTCTCCATAGAATTTTACAAGCACTAACTGTCATCTCTTATCTCTGTAATTGAAAGACCTCTATTCATTGACTACAGATTTGACTGGAGTGAAAAATCAATCCAGAAAGAGAGAGAAGCAAATGAAAGGACTGACCAGCTTGTCTGTCTGAGATAACAACTGCCAGAAGAAGAGAGAGTCATTGTGAATTTGTCACTGCCCTAGATATCATGTTGGGGGAGGCTTGTGGGCCTAAATCCGGCTAACAGATTCCATTTAGAAAGTCAATATTATCAGATTGGAAAAACGAAATTTCATGAATGTCTTACAGCAAACACCAATGGCCGTTATAGTTTTAAAAGGAAAACATTTTTTTTTTAATTCCTTTATTTATTCAGACTTTTACAATGTTTCTTTGAAAGATTTTACATATTTTTCTGAGAATGTAGCCAATATATCTCTTCCCAGACTTGCTGTATGATATTATGGGAACGATTAGAAATATAATAGCGGTATGATTCACATATTTCAGATTCAATTCCTGACTCGGGAGATGCATTAAACATTACGATCAGTGGAAAAGCGGCTGTGTCTATAAAAGCCTGTGGAAGTGACCTATGGTGCAGTCTATGCCGTGCTCCACTTTCTGCACCTCCTGCTCCATTATAGCTGGTGCATCAGCAAACGGTTATCAGTGGACACTCGTTCTCTTAAATTGCTGAACCCCCACATATAGGGAATTTATGGAAATGCCATAAATGTTTATGATAGAAATAACATTTTAAATCACAATTCTTCATTTTGTTTTCTGCAGTCAGGTTTGCATTTTCCATTATTAAAGGGGTTGTCCACGACATGGACAACCCCTTCTTAAATGTTTTATTGGCCTTATTAATATATAACCTTCTGCTCGTTTTTCGGCACTGGGTTTCCCAATGCTTGTGTGATACTGGTATGTAATGTGAACACTGCAGATAATCATCCGTTACTGATGGGCTGCTTTCATTACATTTCCATTGGATGTCCGTGGGCAGTACGAGCTCTGAAGCCCCTCATAGGCTGCAGTGCTAACGTGGCATAACAATTATTATTTTACACATGGGACTACAGCATTTAAACAGGGTTGTCCAGGTGGTGGGCATCCCCTTTTGAGAGGTTGTCCAACCAGAAATAAAAATGTGTGTAAAGGGGTATTTGGGCTCTGCTCACTTCCAAATCGGAGGTGAGCTTAACATGTGATGTCACATCTGCAGATATTGACCTGCTTGTGTGCAAGCTGGAATACCTCTTTTAAAAAGATAAATGCAAACCTGAGTGCAGCCGGGAACTCGTCAGGCGATTCATGCTGGCCAGGTATATCATGCACTGAAACTCTCCACCATTCGCAGATCTCTCCCTCTCATGAAGTCGGGGAGACACCTGTCAATCACCTGCTGCAGCCCTGGGAAGAACTGTCCGGGGCCGAGCCCAATTAGATCTTAAAAGTATATTTTTCTCTGAAATGCTGAAGTGATATAGAGAATAATATATCTCGCTGCAGTTTGGACACCATGAATCGCATTACAAGTTCCCTTTAAAAGGAGATTTCCATTTTTGTTTTAATAGTACCATGTGTGCAGTACCTGTCCGCTTACAGATCCCTGTAGATTGGTGTCACCGGTCCCTCTCGACTCCCAATGCAGGATTACTCCATTAAGTGGGTTTAAAATGTTGATTTATTGACTTCCTAGAACACTTTTTACTATACCGTCAACTTTACACTTTCGGATTTATCGCAACACAGAACAAAGTCTTTCCTTCCTCTTCGTTTCTACATGCGATTAGTAATATGTAAGAAGGGGGCGGGCTGGCTGGCTCAGTTTATTGGGTTGGCCAACTGCTTTCATGGCCCCCTAATGAAACAGAATAGGAGGCTGGTTTGTCTTTTGCATTGAATTTTGCAGCCAGCCCCCATCATACACATCACTGGTCCTTTTTTGACATGGACGGAGGGGAGGCTTCTTCTCCATGTCAGGACAAACCCAGAAGTGCAGCGGGACAGGCAGAGAAATCTGGACTCTGGAGTTGAGATTGTATCGTAGTAAAGGTAAAATCATGTTACCCGTGATGAAATGAGTGTAAAAAGCCTATATACAGTTTTATTCACTTCACCAATATGGATAACTTTATTATATATTGGAAGGATTTTAGACAAAGGTGAAGCCGTTGCCTGGTTACAGTGGATTTAATAAAGAAAGCGATTAAAGCGGTGGCCCACGTCAGAGACAGAAGAGTATACTCTGGAATAGCCGCCCCCAATGTATTGTTAGCAGCGCACAGTATAAATGGAAACATTTCTGTAACAAGTTGTGGAAGAAATCAAGCCATTTACCGGTTGCCATTTATGGTGGCCTGTAGAGGTCAATTCTAGTAAAAAGCTAAATTGTAGCAATCTGTAACCCTTTCTTGGAGACATGTCACAGTGAATGGATGGTTGAAATGTATACCTAATTTTTTATTTAGATGTTGGTTGTTTTTTTTAACTCTAAGGCTATGGATCTGTTATCCAGATGTACCCCGGTGGTGGACCGGTCCGAGCCGCGACAGACTGCTTTGGTTTTGACAAGTCTTTCTATGAAACACTCTATGAGTTTCCGCTCAATAAACTCGAAGCTTTGATGTCTGGAACTGGGAATTACTCTTGTCCGGTTATCCTTGCGGAGGAGAACACAGAAAAGACTGATGAAGAAAGCAGCAAGTCTGACAATGAAAAACAAGAAGCCACTCGAAATGTTCTAGGGGACTGTTTAGCTGAAGAATCTGAAGAAAGTATGGAAACCAATCAACCAGAAAACCAAGAAGAGGTGAAACGTTGTGGTGAGATCTCAGAGGACCACAAGGGAGGACAGGATCTTGACAAGAACCAACTTGTAAGTATCCGGTGCACACGTTTCATTTCACGATCGTGTATATTTGTGGATGGTGCACACCGGTTTTCTAGGATCAGTGACCTTTGGTGCTAAGCATCCACTACACCACAGGGGTCAGCAACCTTCGGCAGTCCAGGTAATCAACAATTCCCAACATTCATCTGTTTTGTAAAGATAATCAATTACTTAAAAGGGGTTGTCCATTAACATATTGGTGACCTATCCAAAGGATTGATCATCATTATTAGATCGGTGGGTTGTCCGACACCCTTCACATAGCCAACCCGTCCGGTGTACCTTCCCACCTGCTTGCTTTCCATGTATCTTTGCCTCCCCTTCTTTGACTGACAGCTCTGGCGTTACAGAAGCCAGAGGAGGAAGGAGATGGATATAAAAGTAGCAGGTGGGAAGGTGCAAAGAACTGTTCAGTCAATGGTGGACCCAGCAACTCGTTAGCATATTTGAATAATGATTATTTTTTGTCAACCACAGCAAGTTCACACGCAACTGCAGGTTTTTGTGCATGAAACACCAGATTATTTTCAGGAAAAACGCTGCTTACAGTATGCACATTTTTCATTCGTTTTTTGCACTGTTTTTCCTTGGCATTTTTTTCCCATTCATTTGAAAGGGTCAAAAACGCTGCAAAAATGTTGAAAGAATTGACATGATTAAAAAAAAAAGCGTCTCAAAAACGCAAAAAAAAGCAGCATGTGAATAAGATTCTTTAAAATTTTTAACTGTTTTTTCCCCACACTAAAAAAAAAGTGCGGAAAAAAATACTGGGGAACAACGCCATTAAAGGGTTAGCCTTGACTTAGACCTGTAGCTTAAGGCCGGACAAGCCCCTATAAGGTACAATTTTTAATGGTGTTCTGTCCCCTACAAGGTTTAAACAGTCACTTTGTGCTGACAGACTCCCTTTCATCAGATGAGGATAACCACATTTTAATATTTCCATCAAATTAATGACATAAATCCAAGTTTAGGAATTTTTTTGTTATACTAATTCTTTTAAGTAGATACAGTACTTGAAAATGTTATTCTAGTTGCGCTTTTCTAGTTCTGTTTCAGATTTTGCTCTCTGTCCTTTTGCCATCTGCCTCTCAAACCATAACAAGGCCATGTGGATGTAAAGCTGCAATGTGCTGTCATCGGCGTGATGGGAGATGCTGACTAGGTGCCGCTTTGTTGCTGGTTGTACCGGTGACAACAAGGTTTTGTAGTTTACAGGTTGTCTGAATCTGCAGTAATCGGGGTGTGACCGGGTGTTGTCAGAACTGTCCCAATATCCGTCAGATCTCATTCATATAGATGATCGAATCTGCTAGGGAATCTGTCCCTAAAGATTTTTCACTTGCCATTGTCAAAGACAAAATCTGGAAGAAATGTAATGTGAACTGAAATAATAGAAAATGTTTATGGAGAATATGTTTGACGGTCGTCTGATTTCAGTTCTACTCCTTCTTTCATCTTCACCAACCATTTACATAGTGTTGTTGCCTTGCAGTTCATTGCCGATTCTGGGGAAATTCTGAGTTAACTTATTCATGAAATGCCCATACACCTTAGATTGTGGTTAGATCACCTGCATGCTCCGCTCTGCTGAGCGTGCATGCGTTTTCAATAAGGGATGTTGGTAAGCTGCTGTCTGACGCCTCAAGAGGATCAGGTGTTGCAATTTAAACATGCCCGGAGACCCCCGATATAAGTTAGTCGGCCAGATCAGCCAAAATTGGGAGCCTTTAGTGTCCGAATCTCCATGTTTTTGTCTACTGTTCCGCAATGATGCAGTCACTTGTGGGGGAGATGCATGCAGATCAATAGTTGGCCATATTTTATGGAGATTGCCCACCTCAGCAGTGACAGACTGCTGTGTATACATTACAGCTGTATAAGCAATGTGTCCGGCTTAATTTTTCAGCGCTCGTAGTAGCCAAAAACAGAAGGAAAATGTTTCTAATTAAGCTGCTAGATCTGCTTTAAACCCATGAATGTGGTTTCTTTTTCATCAGCCATTTATGTACTTATGATCTGAGCATCTCAGATTGTGTGAAATGTTCCTCCTGGAATGGAGATAAACCTAGAATTGCGGATCTGAGTGAATTATTGGCTCGGTTCTCTTTGCAGGAGAACTGACAGCTTGTTATTTTTCTCCAGGCAATAGAAAAGAAGCGTAAACAAGATGAGAGAAGAAAGAGGGAGTCAGACGCTGCAAAGTTGTTACAAGATAGGAATGCTGACGGGTAAGCGCCTTTTTGCAATTTTCTAATCTCTGGTAGCTGAAGTATGCTTTCTTTTCTGTCATCCCAGAGTTAGAATCTACATCTAAAATTAGGAACATAGGACACCCCTGCCAAAGAGTAGGGCGGTAAAGGCATGGCATGGGTGCAGGGTGACCTGAGAGTAGGGCGGTAAAGGCATGGCATGGGTGCAGGGTGACCTGAGAGTAGGGCGGTAAAGGCATGGCATGGGTGCAGGGTGACCTGAGAGTAGGGCGGTAAAGGCATGGCATGGGTGCAGGGTGACCTGAGAGTAGGGCGGTAAAGGCATGGCATGGGTGCAGGGTGACCTGAGAGTAGGGCGGTAAAGGCATGGCATGGGTGCAGGGTGACCTGAGAGTAGGGCGGTAAAGGCATGGCATGGGTGCAGGGTGACCTGAGAGTAGGGCGGTAAAGGCATGGCATGGGTGCAGGGTGACCTGAGAGTAGGGCGGTAAAGGCATGGCATGGGTGCAGGGTGACCTGAGAGTAGGGCGGTAAAGGCATGGCATGGGTGCAGGGTAACCTGAGAGTAGGGCGGTAAAGGCATGGCATGGGTGCAGGGTGACCTGAGAGTAGGGCGGTAAAGGCATGGCATGGGTGCAGGGTGACCTGAGAGTAGGGCGGTAAAGGCATGGCATGGGTGCAGGGTGACCTGAGAGTAGGGCGGTAAAGGCATGGCATGGGTGCAGGGTGACCTGAGAGTAGGGCGGTAAAGGCATGGCATGGGTGCAGGGTAACCTGAGAGTAGGGCGGTAAAGGCATGGCATGGGTGCAGGGTGACCTGAGAGTAGGGCGGTAAAGGCATGGCATGGGTGCAGGGTGACCTGAGAGTAGGGCTGTAAAGGCATGGCATGGGTGCAGGGTGACCTGAGAGTAGGGCGGTAAAGGCATGGCATGGGTGCAGGGTGACCTGAGAGTAGGGCTGTAAAGGCATGGCATGGGTGCAGGGTGACCTGAGAGTAGGGCGGTAAAGGCATGGCATGGGTGCAGGGTGACCTGAGAGTAGGGCGGTAAAGGCATGGCATGGGTGCAGGGTGACCTGAGAGTAGGGCTGTAAAGGCATGGCATGGGTGCAGGGTGACCTGAGAGTAGGGCTGTAAAGGCATGGCATGGGTGCAGGGTGACCTGAGAGTAGGGCGGTAAAGGCATGGCATGGGTGCAGGGTGACCTGAGAGTAGGGCGGTAAAGGCATGGCATGGGTGCAGGGTGACCAGAGAGTAGGGTGGTAAAGGCTTCACATCATGGAAGTTATTTATAACTTGGCATCCAGCGAATAGATTCAAGTAGATGAGAGGGGCAATGCCAGGACACACAAGCTACTGGGCCAGCATAGCTAGCCAAGCTACAACTTTGACCCAGAAGACCCTTCTTTATAAAGTAGCTGGATCCATCCATAGGGACCGATTTCCAAACCATCAGACTTTCTCCTTTATGTGAAAATGACATAATTCCCCAATATTTTACTAAGGACATGATGGTAATGCTTTGTACTACGGCAGAGATACAATTACAATTCTTTAACATTTATTGCCAAATACAACCTGTAGATTCCATTTTGAACTTGCCAGACCACTATAAACACAGAGAATGCTGAAGAATTGGAAAGATTTGCTAAAGATACATGTAGTGGGAGGAAATTGGAACAGGAAAAGTCTTTTCCATGCTTGCTGCCCGCAAAAAATGGTCTGCAGCCAAATCTACCATTCTTGATATTTATAAATGTATTGACCAGTACTGAACAATCCCTTGTGAATACCCCCAGTTTGCTTAATAAAATGAAATAAGCATGCTTGTCTCCCGGACTGGCGCCACTCAGAGCTCTGTGTTCCCCAGAAATCTGACATTGTTTATGTCACATAGTATGTAGTCTTCACAGATCCATCAAACTGGGTTGCAGCATTTAGTTGACATTAGAGGGGTTCTCCAAGAATGTAGTGAAATAGCCCCAGTCACGTAATTGATACGGCAGCCCGTCCTAGTCACATGCGGGGATGGACTGCAGTCTGAAGAAACACAGGACACGAGATCTGTGTTTCAACTGACAGACGACCAGTATTGTAAGCACATGTACCTCAATGAGCCGAGGAGAAGGGCTGTGACATGAGAAGAAATACATTTCTGATGACTTTGTGCTCAATCAGCGGAGGAGAAGCTTTATTTCTTTCTTCAACAGTCCTTCTCTAGCAGCTCACTGTTACGGGTGCTTCTGATACAGCTCCTCTGTCACTTGAGACTCTGATCTTTGAGAGCTGTGTTTCTTCAAACTATAGTCCGTTCTGATACACAACTAGGACGGGCTGTTGTTTGAATTATGTGACGGGAGCTACTTTATCACATTCTTGGAGAACACCTTTAACAGTGTCACATCATTCAGGAGACACAACATTCTGTGCAGAGGAGCTGCGCCAGTCCGGAAAGGAAATATGCTTATCTTTTTTATTAAGCCCATTGGAGGCATTCAGAAAGGGTTGTCCAATTGTGGAGAACAACCCCTTTAAATCTATTGCAAAACTTAGCTCAACACTTCAAAAAAGTTTGTTGAATTTCAGTGTAAATTTGAATTGTCGAGCTTATTGTCACTTATGATGGTAGCAGACATACAAGACAAAATTGTGAAATTTGGTGGACCACCTGACTTGGTGATGCCTGATAATCTGGTGGCCACGCATGTCAATGCGGTGTCTGATGCGCAGCTTTAGGAGGTGGAGTATAATATCATGCAGTTACATTCTCCAGGATAATATCAGTTTTCTTCCATACTATAAAGAAAAGAGCTACTTGTTTTCTCCTTTATCATGGGAGCTTTGTGGTGTCTTCACCTATGTGTTATAGCATGTATGTATCGGCCTTTTTTATACCTTAAGATCCGTGTTTCCTTCTTTCAAGTCTCCAAAAAATGTTTTTTTGAAAGATGGTAGACAGCGCTGATGTGATATTGTTTATTCTGTTGTCAAATTATATTTGATTATCTTTTATTTTTTGTTCTCATTTTCTCCAGGTTAATTGTTGCTTCCCGGTTCCACCCTACTCCTCTGCTATATACTTTACTAGAACTTGTTGCCCCATCGAGGCCATTTGTAGTTTACTGCCAATATAAAGAGGTATGTGTCAGTCCGCAGATGTAATATTGGTGCACAGCATTTTATTGTACAGCCAATAATATATAAAATATGTTTACTTTCTGAATACAGTAAGGTCTTTAGTTACTTATATTTTTCATAAAAAATAGTGTTTGAGAGCGGTGGGGCAAATTCTTAAAGAGCATATCGGCCAGCATATCGGCGGGGTCTAGGTCCTGGACCCCCATCAATCGCTCCAGACAGTTGTCCGATGTCCGCAGCTTGAGTTTTCTTGTGAGTGCACACAGATCGGTGAAGGCGCTCCACCGTATATAACCCTGTACCCCACTGATGGGCACATGCAGAGCGCTCCAGCGTCATGGGCAGTGCTTGTAGGACAAGAATCAGTGTGTGTCCCCCACAAATATCCAGGGCATTTTGGCATCCATTACATAGTAAAAAAAAAAAAAAAAAATGTAGGTAGTCTTTAAAGTGAATAAATTTTTTTTTATTTTTTTTTTTGAGTAAGTCCAATGCACTTGCACATTCTGTTTGGCAGCCCACTTGTCTGCTTCCACACCCCAGAAACAGATAGGGGGTGTTATTAATGCACTTATCTACAGAATAGTAACGTTGTTTGCAGAGATCAGGCTCCTTGTATATCCCTACTGTTGCTGCTTAGTATCTGGAGGAGCTGCTGTACTCCCATCATTTATGGAAGCTGTATCAGACTATGACATTTCCTTCTCAATTAAATCCCATTCATTGCAGCAGCAGTAAAGAACGCCCCCCCACTGCCAGGTGAGAATGTACACGGTCTAAGAACGTATGTCTCCATTATGACCGCCATCAGGAAAGTTTAGAAAATATATATAAAAAAATGCCTAGAACAAGAAAAAAAAGTCCTCCTCTAATGAAACTAGATTGGCTTATAAATCTGGCTACTAATTTTGACCTCTAAACACATACTCCATTGTTTTTGTTTTTTACTTAAAGGGGTTATTCCGCCAAAAACACTTATCACCTATTAAAAGGGGGTCCTGTATGTAACTGAAGCAGTAATGCGCATGCTGAATAGACTGTAAAAACACAATAGGGTCTCATCCAAATATAACAATCCAAAAGAAAGGTCTAAGCCCTCACCTTATAGGGTTGTGTAAGAGATGCTTTATGAGTGGTTGTCCTGAAGGAGTCAGAGTGACTCTGAAACATGGTGACTATAAATACTTCATATTAGATTGTGGATTGTCATATTTCCGGCAGCGCAGGATGCTTCCATTGCCATGGCAAATTATTTTAGTAATGCGCGTGCGTGACAACTGCTCCAGTGACTTTCTATGAGAGCAATGGTCACACATGCGTGCTGCCACTCCCAGAGACCCCAAAAAATCAATGTGACCACCAGCTGTCGCACCTCTAGCAATCGTACGTTTATTGCCTAACCTGTGGCGTTGGTGGGTGTTATACACGTCCTTTTTGTGGCCATATTACACTTGCGAACCCCCTATGGTTCATCTTAATCTTCTATGATGGACCCACTCTGGTTCTGACGTAATGCGGGAGGTCTGGCTGGGCACAGAAAGCACTTGTTTTACCCTCATCTCACGGAGTTTCAGTGTAAACTGATATTTGGTTTAGCATTAGAGCAATCTGAAATAATAAGACCTGCAGCTTTTAACCTCACTTTTTGAAAAAAAAATGAATTCTTTTTTTTCCCCCCCATTTCTCAGCCCTTACTTGAATGTTATACAAAACTTCGAGAAAAAGGTGGCGTCATTAACCTCAAGCTCTCAGAGACCTGGCTGAGGAATTATCAGGTAATTTCTGTTTTCCATTGATCCCTCTCTTGTTGATGACCTCATTGGCTGCCGGCTCTTGTAATGAAGGAAACCTAATGACTGCGTAATTGCGAAAATCAAAGGATCCACGAGAACATGACACCGCTGACTTGAATTGGAATTACATCCGTTTGCTGAAGTGTCTGTGTCAATACATGGCAATGTCTTCACTGAGACACCGGGCCTTAAGTGGCCAAATTTGGCTCATGCCTTTACAGCTTATTTCATATTGATCTTCGTTGTCTTTTTTTAGTGGCTTTTACATCTGTTTCCATTTTATCTATTTCTTTCCGATTTGTTACCCTACGCTGACTATAATAATGATTTATTTTAGGTTTTGCCAGACAGGAGCCACCCGAAATTGGTGATGAGCAGTGGAGGCGGCTATATACTTCATGGCATCACCGTAGCTAGAGAGACCACGAAGCCCAGAACCAGTTGTCCAGAAAGAACCGAAGAGCCCGCACCAAAAAAACTGAAAGTCGTAGAAGATTGAAATAAACATTATTTTTAATGTCATGAGACCAACACTCAGACCACAGCATGCACCAGAGATTTTTTTTCTCTACTTAATTTTATACCTTTTTTGTTTTTCTGCTTTTTCTCCTTTATTTCTTGCTTTTTTTTAAAGTTGCCATAGAGTCTAAATACATTTTGGTTTATATTTCAATTTATGTTGATTTTTCTTTTACATATAAGAAAAATGAGAGAGAAATATTTATATATCACTTTAAGGTGTAAAATGTATGTACAGGCCGGTATCCCTCTTTTACATAGCCGGCACTTTTGGAGGATCTTCAGATGAAAGTTGATTGTGACGTCTTTATGTTGGTCAGTAGATGTCAAATCGAGTTGACGTCATTTAATCATTTTTATTGAGTTTATTTTCCATGCGTTAATCCAGTGCAGCTTTGTGAATACAGTGTCATAGACTACTCTGTGTCTCCAGTATATAAGAGCATGACACAATAGGCTTTGACTATACTATAATTCCTCGGAAACAACCCCTTGTTAGAATAAAAGCACCTCGATGGCTGACAGATTGCAGCAGTTCTGACTTGTCTAATCCCCAGCGATCAGCTGTCCACCCTTAGGCAAGCTCCATTCTGTTGCTTATTTTCCCAGCAGCAACCTCTGCTTGCAAAATGTATTATTCCATGGTGCCCATTCAAATGAATGGTTGATAATGTATTACTCAGGCAGGTTAAAGGGATGTTTCAGTGTCAAATACAATTGTCAAAATGCTTAATCTATTTTTGATCTGAGTTTTTTCATATTCCAACTTTTTTTCTTTGTCTCCAAGACATATGCATAATAGAAATGCTCAGAAATCCCCTCTATGACTCAGATTGCAATGCTACGGCACTAGTTTTTTTTATTTGGAGGACTTAAAGGTTTTTTTTTTCCATTAACAAAGTACATTTTAATTAATATATTTTGGAATAACAATAAGTTCCACAATTGGATGTGTTAAAAAATATATATATATTCATGTGCTGAGATATTCTTATAAATGTGCCCCTGCTGTGTACTGTGTAATGGCTGTGTCTGACCGTGCAGGAACATGGTCTGATCATACCACAGCTCCTGGGCAGGGAGGAAGCAAGAGAGTATACAGACATTACAGCAGGGGATCACATCTGATTCTTTCTGTGAGGTAAAACATTTTCCTCCTGTTTTTAAGCAATGTTTTACCTCACAGAAAGAATCAGCTGTGATCTCCTGCTGTAATGTCTGTATACTCTTTTGCTGTAATGTCTGTATACTATCCATTGTGTTCTCCCTTGCCCAGGAGCTGTGGTATGATCAGACCATGTTCCTGTACAGTCAGACACAGACATTACACAGTACACAGCAGGGGCACATGTATAAGATTATCTCAGCACAGGAACATTTTTTTTTTAAACGCATCCAATTGTCGAGTTTTATTTTTATTCAAAGATCTATTGATTAAAATGAACTCGTGTTCGTGGGAAAACCCCTTTAAAGGTGTCGTCCAGTTGAAAATTTCAATTCTCCGAAGGTATGAAAATATCAAATGTATCACTGCCACTATAGCACCATCCTTTTTTTATCATGTCTCCTCCACAACACTTGACCACTGCATCCATAAAAGACCAGAAAGAAGCATCATTGGTTAAGTAATGACTATTTTGGTGTTTTCATAGATTAATCTAATATATTAAATTATTTTAGAAAAAAAAATCCAGCAAGAAAAAGTGATGTCCGGTGCTAATTTTGTACAGTGTACCGATAGCAGGTTTATATTAAGTACAAAATATATATATTTTTTTTTTTAGTATACTTTAATCAATGCTCAGTTCTCCATTCACTATAGTTCACTTCTAAACAATAATATATAGACCAAATTAGCATTGCACAATTACATACAAGGGTAACATCGAAGATCACCATCTTCCTTCATCCATCTGCTTCTGGATACAAAGACATGCATTATCTAGAATGATTGCAGGTTGCAGTTACATCAAAGTTCACGTCTGTACACACAAACGCCATTGATCCTTTGTTTTCATCTGCGTATTGCTTTTGGACATAAGTGACTTTCATCATTTCATAAATGCAGCGAGAGCAATAAAGTAGAGTGAAGTCATTATTGTGATGTTCCTGGAGGCAGCGCGGCAATGGCTAATGCACTGGGATGGTTTTATTTATTTCGTACAAGTACGGTTTCCAAAATGTTTTCACGGTGAAGAAACAACTTTATCTGTCCTGAAATACATACGTTGAATGAAACAGATCAGTTTAAAGACAACAGGAACCGATTTTAAAAAATGGCAATTTGGTTTGGTACTAAATATAAAATCTACTCACTTAATGGTGTAGACGATGGGGGTATCAAACGCTTTCACTGAGGGCCTCATCAGCATTATGGTTGCCTTCAAAGGGCTGTTTCTAATTGTAAAACTGTATAAATATAACTACTCCCTTAACGTGTGGTTGAATAAGCTGAGACTCTAGATCACACACCATCCGCATCCATTGATCATGTTCTAAAAACAACAATACGTAGCAAATGTCAAGCATTCAACTGCATAAAATGTAATTCAACTAGATTTCTTGGTTCAAATACATTTTATGTAAAAGAATAACAAAATACGGTACATTTTTTCGCCTTGAAAACATGCATTCACTTTCCCATCTTTTATGAAATTGCCTTCCTTCTGCATCAATTTTTCTCTTTTTGGACATTTTGGGATGATTTGTAAGTATTTTTCAAATCCACTTGTTTGTAAACCGCCTTGGAAAAACGCTGATCTAGAAATACTTATCTAGTGGCGGGATGCAGTCACGGACGTAGTGAAGGAAGCAGTGAAGCTTGGCTTTGTGCACTATGATGGTGGTTACATGCAAAAACTGAGGCATAAGATGGACATTGGCAGGAGGTATATAATACGTATGTATTCTCCACCAAATGGAAGCCTTTCTATGATGTTTGTATTTTATTTTTTTTTCTGGGTTGCTGATAAAGTAGTTCAAATTGTTCGTTGAGAACAGAGAATGTACCACTTGGTTAGTAAGCGGCCAAGATGTCCTTTAGGACCAAGTAAGATATAAGACAACCCCTTGCACCTCTTTACAACTGAGCTTCCTATCTTGATGGGTGGCTATGGTGCTCGAGTAGGGATGTCAGACCTGTGCCATCACCTCTGAGTTGCTGAACACAGCGGGATGGAGGTGCACGCCGGAGCTCAGGATCCAAGATGCGCCCTACACCGCAGCCAATGCTTAGCAGAGAGCACCCGTTCCCTGTTTAGTCACCACCCCATCTTGGAATCTGAGCTCGGCACTAACCTCCGTTCTGTTTACAACAGAGTTCAGAATCCAAGATGGAATCTGCTCCCTGTGCTGGCGCTGTCCTCTCTGATAAGTGCTGCCTGCTTTTTCCAGGGAAAGTGGAGAGCCGATCTGGGCCACAGAAGATGACACGATGGTCCAGATTTTGCTTGCTGGCCTTGAGTTTGACACATGGTATAGACGGCGCATGCACAGAGTCTATATACCATATAAGCGAGAAAATCCCTTTCATCTCACTTTTTTTTTTTTCTAATGAAATATCCTGCAAATTTCTAAAATACTTTGTGTTTTAATCCCGTACCGGTTTCAGGATCTTTTTGGCGTTGGTGAATATTAACAGACATTTGCGCTGCAGATGTTTTATACCGTGAGGATTGCCTACACTGAATATAATTACATCCAAATCTCAGCAACAAGGATTATAGAGGTTTACAAACATTGGCCCCAATTCATCAGTTTAAGCAGAATTCTTGCGTAGAACAGTTTAAAATATTGAAAGTATTAAGTTGCGCAAAAACTTTTGTGATATTTTTATGCCACCTATGGTAACTTTTTCAAAAGTGGACAGAGCTGGGGCGTGGCAGAGCACGGCTGACAAAATCAGAATTTATGCCACAAGACTAAATTATGACAAAAGAAGTACTCCAGTCCCTGACTGCAATACATTTTTTTATGCTAGCGCACAGCATACGTAACATGCACCAAATTTATTAAGCTAGTTAGCGTCTTCACCAAGACTGGCGATTTTTTTTGTTTACGGACAACAGGCAAAGGTCTTTAAGTTCCATTTTGACTATGGGACTAATGGCGAAAGGAAAGTGCCGTGGGAAAATATGCTGTTAGTTTAGACCTTTGGTTGAGCCAAGAGTTGCTATGAGATATACTAGCTTGATTATTTAATGTAAAAGGCATTTATTGAAATAAAATAGGGACATGCTTTGTGCTTCTTCGTCAAGATGGGTTATGTACAGCTGTATTAGGAAAGATTAAATTGGTTAAGTTACAGTTGTGCTCAAAAGTTTACATACCCTGGCTGAATTTTTCCTTTCTTGGCCTTGTTTCAGAGAATTTGAATGATAACAAAAAAACTTTTTCTCCATTCATGGTTATTGGTTGGGTGAAGCCATTTATTGTCAAACTACTGTTTTTTCTCTTTTTAAATCTTAATGACAACCAAAAACATCCAAATGACCCTGATCAAAAGTTCACATACCCTGGTGATTTTGGCCTGATAACATGCACAGAATTTGACGCAAATGGGTTTGAATGGCTACTAAAGGTAACATCCTCACCTGTGACCCGTTTGCTTGTAATCAGTGTGTGTGCATAAAAGCTGAGTGAGTTTCTGGGATCCAGACAGAATCTTGCATCTTTCATCCAGCCACTGACATTTGTGGATTGAGTCACGGGGAAAGCAAAAGACTTGTCAACGGATCTGTGGGAAAAGGTAGTTGAACTGTATCAGACAGGAAAGGGATACAAAAAAATACCAAGGAATTGATAATGCCAGTCAGCCGTGTTCAAACTGTGATTAACAAATGGAAAATCAGGGGCTCTGTGAAAAACACCACGGTCAGGTAGATAAACAAAAATTTTGGCCACAACTGCCAGGAACATTGTTCGGAATACAAAGAAAAACCCACAAATAACATCAGCTGAAATTCAGGACTCTCTGGAAACTAGCAGTGTGGCTGTTTCAAGATGCACATTAAGGAGGCACTTGAAGAAAAGTGGACTGTGTGGTCAAGGCGCCAGAAGAAAGCCATTACTGCGCAAATGCCACAAAGTATCTCACCCACAATACGCCAAACAGCACAGAGACAAGTCTCAAAACTTCTGGAACAAGGTAATTTGGAGTGATGAGACCAAAATTGAACTTTTTGGTCACAACCATAAATGTTACATTTGGAGAGAGGTCAACAAGGCCTATGATGAAAGGAACACCATTCCTACAGTAAAGCGCGGAGGTGGATCGCTGATGTTTTGGGAATGTGTGCGCTACAAAGGCATAGGAAACTTGGTAAAAGTTGAAGGAAAGATGAATGCAGCATGTTATCTGCAAATACTGGAGGCAAATTTGCACTCATCAGCCCGGAAGCTGCACATGGGACGTACTTGGACGTTCCAACATGACAACGATCCAAAACACAAGACCAAGTCGACCTGTCATTGGCTACAGCAGAACAAAGTGAAGGTTCTGGAGTGGCCATCTTCATCTCCTGACCTCAATATCATTGAACCACTCTGGGGAGATTTCAAGCACGCAGTTCATGCTAGACAGCCCAGGAATTTACAGGAACTGGAGGCTTTTTGCCAAGAAGAATGGGCAGCTTTACCATCTGAGAAAATAAAGAACCTCATCCACAACTACCACAAAAGACTTCAAGCTGTCATTGATGTTAGAGGGGGCAATACACGGTATTAAGAGATTGGGTATGTAAACTTTTGATCAGGGTAATTTGGATGGTTTTGGTTGTCACTAAGATTTAAAAAGAGAAAACACAGTAGTTTGACAATAAATGGCTTCACCCAACCAATAATCATGAGTGGAGAAAAAGTTTTTTTTGTTCTCATTCATATTCTCTGAAACAAGGCCAAGAAAGGAAAAATTTTGCCGGGGTATGTAAACTTTTGAGCACAACTGTATTTTACATGTCATTGGCACAGTTGGTAAGGTACAGTACGGACCAAAAGTTTGGACACACCTTCTCATTTAAAGATTTTTCTGTATTTTCATGACTATGAAAATTGTACATTCACACTGAAGGCATCAAAACTATGAATTAACACATGTGGAATTATATACTTAACAAAAAAAGTGTGAAACAACTGAAAATATGTCTTATATTCTAGGTTCTTCAAAGTAGCCACCTTTTGCTTTGATGACTGCTTTGCACACTCTTGGCATTCTCTTGATGAGCTTCAAGAGGTAGTCACCGGAAATGGTCTTCCAACAATCTTGAAGGAGTTCCCTGAGATGCTTAGCACTTGTTGGCCCTTTTGCCTTCACTCTGCGGTCCAGCTCTCCCCAAAACATCTCAATTGGGTTTAGGTCTGGTGACTGTGGAGGCAAGGTCATCAGGCGTAGCACCCCATCACTCTCCTTCTTGGTCAAATAGCCCTTAAACAGCATGGAGGTGTGTTTGGGGTCATTGTCCTGTTGAAAAATAAATGATGGTCCAACTAAATGCAAACCGGATGGAATAGCATGCCGCTGCAAGATGCTGTGGTAGCCATGCTGGTTCAGTATGCCTTCAATTTTGAATAAATCCCCAACAGTGTCACCAGCAAAGCACCCCCACACTATCACACCTCCTCCTCCATGCTTCACGGTGGGAACCAGGCATGTAGAGTCCATCTGTTCACCTTTTCTACGTCGCACAAAGACACGGTGGTTGGAACCAAAGATCTCAAATTTGGACTCATCAGACCAAAGCACAGATTTCCACTGGTCTAATGTCCATTCCTTGTGTTCTTTAGCCCAAACAAGTCTCTTCTGCTTGTTGCCTGTCCTTAGCAGTGGTTTCCTAGCAGCTATTTTACCATGAAGGCCTGCTGCACAAAGTCTCCTCTTAACAGTTGTTGTAGAGATGTGTCTGCTGCTAGAACTCTGTGTGACATTGACCTGGTCTCTAATCTGAGCTGCTGTTAACCTGTGATTTCTGAGGCTGGTGACTCGGATAAACTTATCCTCAGAAGCAGAGGTGACTCTTGGTCTTCCTTTCCCGGGGCAGTCCTCATGTGAGCCAGTTTCTTTATAGCGCTTGATGGTTTTTGCAACTGCACTTGGGGACACTTTCTAAGTTTGCCCAATTTTTCGGACTGACTGACCTTCATTTCTTAAAGTAATGATGGCCACTCGTTTTTCTCTACTTAGCTGCTTTTTTCTTGCCATAATACAAATTCTAACAGTCTATTCAGTAGGACTATCAGCTGTGTATTCACCTAACTTCTGCACAACACAACTGATGGTCCCAACCCCATTTATAAGGCAAGAAATCCCACTTATTAAACCTGACACGGCACACCTGTGAAGTGAAAACCATTTCCGGTGACTACTTCTTGAAGCTCATCAAGAGAATGCCAAGAGTGTGCAAAGCAGTCATCAAAGCAAAAGGTGGCTACTTTGAAGAACCTAGAATGTAAGACATATTTTCAGTTGTTTCACACTTTTTTGTTAGGTATATAATTCCACATGTGTTAATTCATAGTTTTGATGCCTTCAGTGTGAATGTACAATTTTCAAAGTCATGAAAATACAGAAAAATCTTTAAATGAGAAGGTGTGTCCAAACTTTTGGTCTGTACTGTATATCTTCTAAGTCAGGGATGTCAAACACACAGAGGGTCAAAATGAAAAACTTGGACAAAGTCACGGGCCAACCAGTATACAGTATAATGGGCCCCACACAGTCCTCCATACAGTATAATGGACCCCACATAGTCCTCCATACAGAATAATGGCCCCACATAGTCCTCCATACAGAATAATGGTCCCACATAGTCCTCCATACAGTATTATGGGCCCCACATAGTCCTCCATACAGTATTATGGGCATCACATAGGAGTGGTGGTTCTGGTTTCGCGGGCCAAATAAAACCACCCTCCGGGCCAGATTTGGCATGTATGATCTAAGTAATGCACAATATGACACTTCATTGACATTGGGTTTGATTAAAAAAAAAAAGCAACTCTGATAGTATTGTTTCACGACATTTGACACTTATGGAATAGCAAAGCCAAGGACTCTGTTTTGCTGTAATTATGCAAAGATCTGAAAGGGAACCAATTTGGCAACGCTGGAAAGTCTTGGCTAATAACCTTAAATAGAGGAGGAGTAAATGTATTACACCTGCCCAACAAACTGTCCTGAAGGGAAGTGTAGATTAGAAAATCATAGGTTGGAGCAATTGTAATTGATTCAACCAGAACTGCAAGAAATGGAAAATGTATAACGTGAAATATTTTTGTTTCCTAGTGTCTGGTGCCAACACGTTAATGAGACGTACTCTGCCCCCAATGGATTATACCCATTGATTAACTGTAATTAAATAGTGAAACCATTACAGGCACATCCTCACTACTTAAAAAAAAACTAGACAAAAACACCAGGATGCTTCATCTATGCTTTAAAGCCTTGCTGGGTTTGCTTTCTTTGCTCGTGAAATTGGAGAAAAAGGGCCTTAGAACTTAAGAAGGAATAAGTTCTTTTGAGGTACTCAAGAAGTCCTCTCACATCAGGATGATAACTTTTTGTTTGAGTCAGATTTTAGAGCTGAGTGTAACAGCAGAAGAATAATTTGTTAATGTTGTAGACCAAAGATGCTTTGGATTGGAAATTTGGCATAATACGTGAGAGCACGCTACCGGACTAGATTCACAGATGAGGATCTTTGGAAGAGATAGTTTACAGCACGGTGGCACAGTCCTGAGTTAAAATCCCACCAAAGACAACATCTGCAGAGAGTTTGCGTGGGTTTCCTCCGAGTACTCTGGTTTCCTCACACACTCCTAAGACATACTGATAGGAAATTTAGATTGTGAGCCCCAATGGGGACAGATATGCTGATTTCTGTAAAGTGCTATGCAATTAATGGCGCTATATAACTGAGTAATATAAAATAAACTCTTCTGGCTGAAGTGATCTGGGACACAGTCTGTTTGGAGAGAACCTTAAGCTTGATGTCCTGTGAGGGTTCAAATACAGTCAAGCAAATGTAGTTAAAACAATAAAGTCCAATGATGGAAGACGACTATGATACCAAGGTCTCAAATTCTTTATAGCCCTCAAGAACCCAGATACTACCAGGTCATTAGAGAATTTTCTGAACTAGCACGTTAATAGGTGTGAGACCGACTTAAGGTTTTAGTCTTGAGCCCCTTTTGGTAACCCCCTTGAAGGACAGTAAGAACCCATTAAAACCTCTTCCACATCTATTTTTATAAAGACACCATGTAGATTTTTTTTTTTCAAAACACAGTAGTAGACTTTGACAATATTATAACTTTTGGAAACCAGCTAATACCTTCAAAAGACCTTTTTTAAGATCTAACGCACAGCCGCCTCCAAGTTGGAAGATGCAACTAGTCTGGATTAAATTTAATTAAAATCTCTATCATCTGTCTTTCCAAAGTCTGAACACTAGCGGAAACAAGACCCTTCTGGGCAAGGTGGAGAGAACTGCAATTATACCTCCACTTTATCATCGTTGATCTTCCTCAGGACCCCAGGATTGACGTGAGGAGGCGTAGATGAATTGTCAGTTGTTGTAAAGACAGTCTATGCTAAAGGGACACCCAATCCTGCTGAGAGAATAGACATTGTGTCACGAGTTTACCGCGACAGAGAGGAGCCAGAAGACCACACCGTCTGATTTCGCCTACTCCTGCACTGACTAGAACTTCATCATATTAAACGGTGCCGGTTTCTTCTAGCAGTGCAGGGGTTAATCTGCTCAGTTGAGTGCTCCTGGAAGCTTGCTTGTGCTGATGTTCTCAGCTGTTCACAGTTGGCCACTCCCCTCTCCTATATATACTGTACTCTGGCAAGCAGACATTGCCAGAGCTAGCTTCTTCATTGCTGCATGGTTCAGGAGTTGATGGAGAGTTGTTGTTTGAGAAGATGTTTGGTGGATTTCTCTAAGACTGTTGTGTGGTTTTGTTTGTATGAAAATCCTCTCCTACTTTGGTTTTACCCCATTTTCTACTCCCCCATGTTTTACTCTGTTGTTTGTGTGCGCATATTGTATGATTGGTATTTTCCTTTACCCCTGTTCGTATTACCTTGTTAGTCTGGTTGGTGTATTGCCATCCACAACTACTCCCCTTGTCCATGGGTGGGGGGGAGAGAACAGACTGAAAGTGAATTCAGGAGCTCAGCAAGGTATGTGGCCCCAGCGTCTTCACCTTTTAGAAGTAGTCCGGGGAACAGGGATAGCTAGGGCGCCCCCTAGCGTTAGGGACAGGGAAGGAGCCTCTGGTTCCGGGATACGCTAGAACAGAGTCGTGATATGTTGATTGTCTTGGCATTTTCCACTGTTGCCATAACCTTTCACACTGGCTTGCCCGTCTTCTCAACAATATACATATAAACTACTAGTTGAAGATTTCACTATGCTCGGTGAACATAATTTTTGCTCAATCTTTTCTCAAATACAAGGACCTTTGATTATGGGCAGCAGAGATGGATTTCAGATTGACTTCTGCACATCACATGATTGTATAGTTTTTTTAATCAATACAAGACTCCTTATGCCCCTCTGCTTGTTTGTATAGAATGCAGCAGGCAAGTTTTCACACTGAATCTGGATATTATAGGATTGAAAAATGAGAGAATATACATTTTCCTATTGATTTTAAGGAACGTCTTCTAGTGCTCCTTTAAGAACTCTTGAATCAAGCAAATCACTACTAGGTTATCTGTCGGCACATAGCAAAAAGTCAATGTTATTTACCAGCCAAGGACTCAAGGAAAATGCACAAATAGGATGTAGCCGACCCCCTTATTAGAAGGAGGTAACACCTGTGAGGAATACTGATGAACAACCACTCTCATTCCATGGAGGGGTTGCTGGCCTAGCATTAAAACTGCACACAGATGACACATGCATTAAGGTGCACGTCACACACGTGTAGCACAGTGCCTAACCAGCAGCCTATTATACTCTCCTACTATTCAATTAAGCGGGCTGCCTAGCACCCTATCAGTGCATCACAGAGGTGCCGTGCAAGCCACTAATTTACAAGGTCACCATTGATGGGCCTGGCTGCATCATGTAAGAATAAAAAAGTGCAAAAATATATAATAGGAGGTATTGGTTAAATAAAATAATACCATTGCCTTTTTGCTATGTTTCTAATTGAATTATTTGCTATTGCTTTGGATGTGCTGTTTATTTTACTGTAGTGTCGGGACTCGCAAGACAGTGAGGACCCTTGACGTGGGTTGTGAGCTTGCGTATTTTGGCCAAAATATTAACCAATACCTCCTAACCAAAATCTGTTTCTTGTAATCAAGTTGAGTTGAAGGAATCACGGTTTATGATGGCAGAGGTGACTCGAGCATCTACAGAAGTTGAAGTTTCTATACAGCACTGCACTTCTGTCGGGATTGAAATTATTGCTTATCTGATGGACGATTGCGGATTCTTAGAAGACCTTCTGCAGCAGAGGGGAGTTACCAATATGAAGATTGCTTGGCAGACTGTGAAAAGGAGACTGCTTTTTCAGCTTTGATACTTTCAATGACGTTCTCTAGCTGTGATCTGAAGAAAAAATTATTTTTGGGTTGATCACAAGTCGGTTGGCAGAGCCTGATGTGCAAGCTTTAGGGAAGTTTAGGGAATCCGTTTTATAATCCATTGGATCCTTCAATTACTCAGACGGGGGGGAAAGATTTTTCGGAGAGTTTGACTACAGTTAGATCAACTTTCGGATGACTGCTTTATTCCGCAGAACAATTAGGTTAAATTTTATGTATTATTTTAAATTTAACTCACTGATTGACCATCTTCTGCCGTTCGTCCCAAATTTTCTGAAACCAATTTGATTGCTCAATTGCCGAGAAGGAATAATTATTTGGGTATGTGCACACGGCACCTTTTAGATACTGGCATACAACCTGAGCTGTGCCAGAGGAAGACGCTTGAGGACACGCTGACTTCATTGTCCTACAGCTTGTTTTTCTGGCGTCTTCTTAGTCATTTTAACCGGTTGTGATTTTTTTTTTTTTTTTTTTTACATTGTGATGGAAGTCGCTAAATAAATTCTAAGTGGAAGCCGCCTGAAGAATGGTCAGGTCACTGTTTTTATCCGCTTTGCAGCTTTTAAAGCATGATGTGTTTAAAAAACATATGTACAGCAAGTCGTTTTGACATTACAATGCATATGTTTGTTTTTTTAGTATTTTTGAGCGCTTTTCAGGTCGTTTTCTGAGCGGACTCGCCATCAAAACGCCGTTGTTGGCATATACCCTTTAACCACTTGGAAATAATAAAGTTGCTTTACGCAGGCTTGTGAGAAACGCTTTGATTCATCTAGTCATCATATCCTCATGAAGAAGATGATAATCTGCAGAAACGTTATGGTAAGAATCATCTGAATTGGTTTCTGAATCAAAAATAACCACTGCGTCATAGAAAGAAACAGATGGATGAGAGGAGTGAGGTTTTTTTTTGCTCCTTTTAGTTTTAAATTTTGAATCAGATTTAATTTCCTGCAAGGTAAGCCAGCTATTCTTTACACCAGGACAAAAAGCTTAAAGCTTCAGAATGAAAAGGTTGATTTTTAAATGGCGGGGCTGCATTACTTATAAGGCTGACTAGCCTGAAGCCTTAGGCTATGTTCACACTTTGTGTTTTTGCTGCGTTTTTTTTTCTTCCAAATTAAAAGCTGCTTTTTAGAGTAACAGCAAAAGCTATGAGATTTCAGAAATCTCAAGTATACGGTGGTTGCTTTTTTCTTGTAACAGAATTGAAAAAATGCTGCTTTTTTTTCTGCAGTACGTCACTTCTTTCAGTGTTTTTGCAGCATTTTGTCACTTACAGAAAGCAATAAGAAAGTGCAAAAAAAGCAGCAAATACACTGCCATCAGGTTTTGCAATGGTTTTGGTGAAACAAACGCAGGTACAGCAGGGTGTGAAACCCCTATAGATAGTAGAAGAAAAAAACTAGTAATGAGTATATACTAGATTACCTCCTGCAGATTTCTATCTGATACCAAGTGGATGGCAGATCACTACAATAAGAAAAGATGTAATATATAAAAAAATATCTATATCTCAGGCAATATTTACAATTTCAAAAAACAGTGTGGAACTGCTACTATATATAGACAATGTATAATCAATTATTCGCCAGTGCACAGCACCATACTAGATTGACAGATAGCCTGATAAAACAGGGCCAAAGACCTAAAATATACAAAGTCAAGATAACCTAAATTTGTGATGCCAATGGTATAATAAAACTGCAGGGTGGACGTATTAGCTCAATATAAAGAACACCTCCCCTCAAGAGGAAGCTGATGCGGAACGCGCGTCAGGAGTGGTCCTGGGTGCACTTCCACGTTGGTACGCTTTAACTTGTGTTCTTTATATTGACCTAATACGTCCACCCTGCAGTTTAATTATACCATTGGCATCACAAATTTAGGTTATCTTGATTTTGTATATGTTATGTCTTTGGCCCTGTTTTATCAAGTTTTTTTTTATTATCATTCATATTCTCTGGAACAAGGCCAAGAAACGAAAAATTCTGCCGAGGTATGTAAATTTTTGAGCACAACTGTATAGTTGTGGAGTGCCTTTTATATTTTCCCGTTGTTTAGTGTTTCAGGATGTGAAACACATTTATTTTTGTGATTTTTCCAAGTTTAAACCATAATGTCTTTGGTGTCCTCACACGAGTTAGTATTAATACAGTTTAATTAAATTAGTGATATGTGTGAAAGCAAACAATGCCCGACCAACTCAGTTCCCTAGCAACAATGAACAATGCCCGACCAACTGAATGCCCTACAAATGTGTTAGGTACACAATGCCAGACCAATTCAACTCTCCCTTCCTCCCTTGCTGTTTTTAAATTTGCAATTGTGTATTTTTTCATGAGCTCATGTAACCTTAGATCACAGCTGCACTTCATACTTAAATTTTCAGACGTAAAAAACTTTTTCCACTAAATAATTTGATAAAATTGTCCTTTTTTTCCACAAATGATTTATGTTTTCACATAAGTCCTGGATTGGTGGCCTAACACCTTGTATTGTTTATGCTTGCAAGGTGGAAGCAAAGCTGAACTATGGGATCCTGAAAAAAGCAGCAAAAAAAGGCAGCAAAACCTGTGTTTTGTCTGCAGCTTTTTCACTGCCAAGAGATCAGGTTTTGGCTGCAGAAAAAAAAAAGCAGCAAAAAAGCAACTTGTGAACATAGGTTAAAGGGGCTGTTCAGACCAAATCGATGAGTGTGCAGTAACTTTGTGTGACTGCAGACTTATGATTCCCTCAGCACTCGCACTGTGCGCTGTGGCGATTCGCCAGTTTCTGAGTAGGTATGTGTTATACATACTACCGGCCAGTGGGCGTGGCCTCACTCCATACACTTGTATTAAGCCGAGGCCACACCCCGACTAGTGGCGGACTAGAGCGAGGCCCCGCCCACTGGCCAGGAGTGAGTATAACGCATCATATCCTCCTGTCCCAACTCAGAAACCAGCGAATCATCGCAGCGCACACTGCATGCACTGGAGGGATTCATAAGTCTGCAGGCACACAGAGTGACTGCAGACTTATCAATTTGGACCCTTTAAGGGACCAACAGAGACATCAGTCAGGGTGTCAGCAGTAATGGGATGAAAGATGGGAGGGATGTTGGCAGGTACAAAGAGGTTTATAAGGCTCTGATCCAGTGGCTATGGACTATTGGCATGGCTGCTGGGGACCTGCAAATCTTGGTGTTCACCTCTAATTGACAATCAATGTGTATCTTCTAAGGGCGGTTTCACACTTCCGTATAATAATAATAATTTTTATTTTTATAGCGCCAACATATTCCGCAGCACTTTACAAATTTTAGGGGGGACTTATACAACAATACAGAATAAACATAACTCATATCGAAAGGAGTGAGGGCCCTGCTCGCAAGCTTACAGTCTATGAGGAAATGGGGGAGACACAAAAGGTAAAAAGTACATATATTTTATAATACAGCCTTGATATACTATATAGGATAAATAATACATGGACTGGTCGCCTGCCAGTATGTGTACAGTCCTGACCGAGGCTATTATGTGCACGGTTGGTATGAACCTGAAATTGGAGAAGATTTTAATATGAGGGAAAACTGGGACAGACAACTGGGATGGACAGATAGTGTGTGTAGGCGATACGCCAGTCTAAAGAAATGGGTTTTTAGGGTCCGCTTGAATCTGTGGGTATTGGGAATCAATCGAACTGTCCTGGGTAATGCATTCCAAAGAATTGGCGCAATACGCGAGAAATCTTGGAGACGGGAGTGGGAAGTTCGGATTATGGAGGATTTAAGTTTTAAGCCACTGGCAGAACGGAGGGCACGTGTAGGGTGGTAGACTGAGACAAGGGAGGAGATGTAGGGGGGTACTGAAGCATGGAGCGCTTTCTGGGTAAGCGTGATAAGTTTAAATTGAACTCTATATTGGATGGGTAACCAATGCAATGACTGGCACAGGAAAGAGGCATCGGTGTAGCGGTTGGTGAGGAATATGATCCTGGCTGCTGCGTTAAGAATGGATTGGAGAGGGGAGAGTTTAGTAAGAGGGAGCCCGATAAGTAGAGAGTTGCAGTAGTCCAGACGAGAATGAATAAGAGCGACAGTAAGAGTTTTTGCCGAGTCAAAGGTGAGAAAAGTCCTGATTCTTGAGATGTTTTTGAGGTGTAGATGACATGAACGAGCGAGTGATTTGATGTGAGGAGTGAAGGAAAGATCTGAGTCAAAAGTTACCCCAAGACAGCGGGCTTGTTGCTGGGGAGTAATGGTTGAGCCACAAACGGAAATGGCAATATTGGGCACAGGTAGGTTAGTGGAGGGAGGAAAGACGAGTAGTTCAGTTTTTGACAGATTCAGTTTTAGACAGAGGGAGGACATAATGTTAGACACAGCAGAAAGACAATCACTGGTCTTTTGTAGTAATGCAGGGGTGATGTCCGGAGCAGAGGTGTATATTTGGGTGTCATCAGCATAGAGATGGTACTGAAAACCGAATCTGCTGATTGTTTGTCCAATGGGAGCGGTGTATAAGGAGAAAAGAAAGGGGGCCTAGGACTGATCCTTGAGGAACCCCGACAGTAAGGGGAAGTAGGGAGGAGGAGGAGCCGGCAAAAGACTCAGTGAAGGAGCGGTCAGAGAGATAGGAGGAGAACCAGGAGAGAACAGTGTCCTTGAGGCCGATAGTGCAGAGCATAGTGAGGAGGAGCTGGTGATCCACAGTGTCGAATGCTGCAGAAAGATCCAGGAGAATCAGCAGGGAGTAGTGACCATTAGATTTAGCTGTTAGTAGATCATTAGAGACTTTAGTGAGGGCAGTTTCAGTAGAATGTAAAGAGCGGAAACCAGATAGTAAAGGGTCAAGAAGAGAATTGTCTGACAGATAGCGGATTAGACGGGAATGGACCAGGCGTTCCAAGAGTTTAGAGATAAAGGGAAGATTGGAAACAGGTCTGTAGTTGGCTGTGCAGTTCTGGTCAAGGGATGGTTTTTTAAGTAATGGATATATGCTGGCGTGTTTAAAAGAAGAGGGAAAGACACCAGATGAGAGGGAGAGGTTGAAAATTTTAGTTAGGTGAGTGGTGACAGCTGGAGCAAGGGACTGAAGGAGATGTGAGGGAATAGGGTCACTGGTGCAGGTGGTAGGGCGAGAAGATGCAAGGAGTCTGATCACTTCATCTTCCGTGGCTGGTTAGAAATCAGAAAGTGAGCAAGATACAATGTGGCGGAGGAGAGCATGCAAAATGTTTGGGCATTGGGAGAAAATTTCCTGTCGGATATGGTCAATTTTTTCTTTGAAATAACTGGCCAGATCGTCTGCGCTGAGGTCGTTGATCGGGGCCTGTGCTGTTTGATTGAGGAGAGAATGAAACATGTCAAAGAGTCGTTTAGGATTATTGGAAAGTGAGATTATGAGGTTGTTAAAGTAGGATTGTTTGGAGAGGTGAAGCGCAGAGTTATATGTTTTCAGCATAAATTTATAATGGAGGAAATCTTCGGGCAGATTAGATTTTCTCCACAGCCTTTCAGCGCACCTGGAACACCGTTGGAGAAGACGTGTTTGAGTTGTGTGCCAGGGTTGTCGCCGTCTATGCCGAATTGTTCTTTGTGTAGAAGGTGTGGTTTCATCCAGGGCGCATAGCATTATTTCGTTATAATGCTTCAATGCAGAGTCGGGACATGAGAGGGAGGAGATTGGGGCCAATGATGATTGCAACTTTTTCATAAATTTCTGGGTGTTAATGGCGCGTATATTTCTATAAGTGTGGAAAGTGGGGGGGGTCTTTATTAGAGTCACAGTTCTTGACAGAGAATGAAAGAAGATTATGGTCAGACAGTGGAAGGGGAGAGTTAGTAAAATCATGTACTGAGCAAAGCCGGGAGAAGATCAGGTCCAATGTGTTCCCGTCCTCATGTGTAGGAGAATTAGCAAGCTGTGAAAGGACGAAGGAGGAGGTTAGTGATAAAAGGTGAGCGGCAGATGGGGAAAGAGGATCACCAATTGGGATGTTAAAATCTCCTATGATTATCGTGGGGATGTCTCAGGATAGAAAATTTGGAAGCCAAGCAGCAAAGTGATCCAGGAACTGACGGGAGGGACCTGGAGGGAAATAGACAACCGCCACTTGCAGGAAGAAGGGCCGGTAGAGTCTGACTGTGTGGGCCTCAAAAGAAGGGAAGATAAGGGAGGGTACTGGGGGGATAACCTGAAAAGTACATTTTGTTGAAAGAAGCAGACCAACACCTCCACCTGATCTGTTGTCAGGTCTCGGAGTATGAGAGAAGTGTAGGCCACCATAGGAGAGAGCTGCAGCGGCGGTGGTGTCCGACTGCTGGATCCCCCGCATAAATGCTGCCCCTTGACTATGTCTCAATATATAGGAACGTATCTGCTTAGATATACACAGATTTAACTCGTTAGCAATCAATCAACTAGCTTAAGACAACAGGAGACCATAAAACTGCAGAAAAAAACAGACTGGCAGCTCTACATGGATCATAAACTGTTAAAGTTAGTGTGATGACCTTAAAGTATCATGGATTAAACAACGTAGAGGAGTGAGAAATATATACCAGTGATAAGCTGCAGAGCATTGCATGGAGGTACAAAGCAGTTTTCAGAATAGATCACACATAGGAGTGAGAAATATATACCAGTGATAAGCTGCAGAGCATTGCATGGAGGTACAAAGCAGTTTTCAGAATAGATCACACATAGGAGTGAGAAATATATACCTGTAAGAAGAGAAGAAAGATGAATATTAGCAATGCCATATCTAACTGCCGCGGCACTTAGATAAAGTATGGCACTTCGATAAAGTATGCATAAATGCCCCCCGCATAAATGCTGCCCCTTGACTATGTCTCAATATATAGGGACGTATCTGCTTAGATCTACACAGATTTAACTCGTTAGCAATCAATCAACTAGCTTAAGACAACAGGAGACCATAAAACTGCAGAAAAAAAAAAAACAGATTGGCAGCTCTACATGGATCATAAACTATTAAAGTAAGTGTGATGACCTTAAAGTATCATGGATTAAACAACGTAGATGAGTGAGAAATATATACCAGTGATAAGTTGCAGAGCATTGCATGGAGGTACAAAGCAGTTTTCAGAAGAGATCACACATAGGAGTGAGAAATATATACCAGTGATAAGCTGCAGAGCATTGCATGGAGGTACAAAGCAGTTTTCAGAATAGATCACACATAGGAGTGAGAAATATATACCTGTAAGAAGAGAAGAAAGATGAATATTAGCAATGCCATATCTAACTGCCGCGGCACTTTGATAAATTATGGCACTTCGATAAAGTATGCATAAATGCTATATGCATAAATGCCCCCGCATATTTCCGGTACTGGAAAAAATGGTACTGGAGATATCCGTGTCCCATGTGTCCATGTGTGGCAACCGTGTGCCGCCCGTGTGCCACATCAGTAGCACACGTACCGGTGCCTGGGAATCAGCACTACAGTTAGCGCTGTTCCCAAGCACCGGGTGCTGAACACTGCCCTCATCATTGTTTCTTGCTCGTGCTGCGATCAGCACGAGCAAGAGACAATGTTAGGAGTAGTAGTGTCTGTACGTACACATTTATATAGACACACACTGCACATACACATGTGTATATATGCACACACACGCACTGCACATACAGTACATACCAGCCTGTCTCCTCTTCAACTCCAGATTCCTGCAGTTGAGAGGCATTTGGTGAAATGAATGTCACATGGCTGTGAAGTCACCAAAGGTCCTCAAGATGTCTTAACCTCGGAATAGAAATGCTTAGGACCCTTAGGAGAGTGGTGGCCCTGGGTGATTACCCAGTTTGACGCCTCCTAATGCCGGCCCTGACTGTAACTAGGGCGTATTTTTGGAGTAGGGCTTATCTTTCATACTTAAAAATCCTATAAAATCATGTTAGGGTTTATTTTCAGGGTAGTTCTTATTTTCGGGTAAACACGGTGGTCTGATTGCCATATGTGGAGTTGGGAAGGAATTTTCCCTTAATGTGGGGCAACTAGCATTTGCCTCACAGGGTTTTTGTTTTACCTTCCTCCAGTTCAACGTGTTAGGTTATAGGTTGAACTTGATGGACTATTTCTACTTTCAATCTTAAAAACTATGAAACTTATGTGATTAAGGTCGATGGCTTGCTGCATGATCCATGTTCTGTTAAGATTCAGCTCATGGAAAAATGCCTGACATTTTTCTTTAGAATTTGCTGTTACAATTCAGAATTCATTGATGGCAAGTCATCCTGACCCAAATACAACACCACCGGCCCAAACCATGATACTACCACCACCGTGCTTCATAGAGTGTGTGAGGATATTTTGCTGTAACTAAATGTTTTTCTTTCGCCAAACATCACGCTTCTCATTTAAACTAAAAAGCTGTGTTTTGATCCCATCTGTCCATAAAACATTACCCCAATAGCCTTCTGACTTGTACAGATTATCATGAGCAATCTGCAGATGGGCACAAATGTTCTTTTTGAATAGCAATGGCTTTTTTTCTTATATTCCTGCCATGCACACCATTATTGTTCAGTGGCCTCCTGATGGTGGACTCATGAACATAAACATTACAGAGGCCTTTAGTTGCTTAGAGGTTACCTTGGGTGCCTTTGTGACCTCACAGACTTTTATATGCCTTGCTTTTAGAGAGATCTTTACTCCTGGGGAGGGTAATAATGGCTTTAAAATGCCTCCATTTGTTACACAATCTGTCTGACCAAACTTTTTAGAGATGGTTTTGTAACCTTTTTCTGCCTGATAAGCATCAGTAACTTTTCTTCTGAGGTCCTCAGTAATCTCCTGTGTTAATGCATTGTACACTTCCTAAAAGTGTTCTGTAGATCAGACTTTGGTAGGTCTTTGTTCTTTAAATAAAACAGGTCACGCACTCACACCTGATTGTCATCTCATTGATTACAAACACCGGACTATCAACTTCACCTTCAAATTATGTTAGTTTAAAAGATTCACATACTTTTGCCACTTACAGACAAGTGACATTTGATAATTTTTCTACATAAAAAAGATGATCTCTAATATTTTTTACTTATTTGTTTGATTTTGTTCTCTTATTTTGGACTTATGTGAAAATCTGATGTAGTTTAAAATTGAATTTATGCAGACATCTGGAAAATTCTGAAGTGTTCACACATTTTCAAGCACCACTGTATATGTTATGAATGTCTGTAATGTGGAAATCTACTATTCAGTCCCTTTAACTCCTTCCCAACATATTCCACACGAGAGAGAGAGAAAGAGAAAAAAAAAATTTTGGTATCACTGTGTTCATACTGACCTGGAGAATCATGTTTCCAGGTAATTTTTACAGCATAATGAAAGCCATAAAAACAAAAAACCCAAAATCTATTGTGGAATTGAGTTTTTTGCACAAAGTCACCACACTTCAGGGGTGGATATATCGTTGGTGTAAACTGTGCCGCAAGTCAATGTTATTCTCATTCTGTTAATAAAAAGAAACGTAAAAGAAAAATCTGGATGAGGTTTCAAGGATAAACGTTTCTTTGTCGATGCAGAACAGTCATCGTGTTTGTTCGCGACTTAATGCTGAATGTTACATTTTCCAGATTGTTTCCCCGGTACCCTGCATCAAAGCCTTCATTTAAAAAAAATACAGCTCCTTTTTAGACAATGACACAAAGCTCCAGAAATAATGTGCGTTTTCCACACATATGGCTGGTTTCAGAAAGCTGTCAGGGTTGTTTTACACATAGTGTGGGGGAGGGAGATACATTGCAGCTGCCTCCCACTCCTCTATTTCACACTAGACAGACTTTTAGGAGAATATTGAGCTAAGGTTGTAATTTAAAAACTGTCAAAATTCCAAATCCAATACTGATTTTAGTGCTGCATTTTTTAAGGACAACTGATGCAAGAGGATTTGTACAAAAGTATCTGTACATTTAAAGTAACCTGTCACTCAATTCACGCTGCCCAAACCACGGGCAACATGAATCTGAGCTTGGCTGCGTGATTGCCAGAGGTTTTCAAAGAAAGATTTGTCCAAGGACTGTAGGGAGAGATGAGACTATTCCGGTGCTGTTCCCGGATGGCTTCTCCCAGCACCAATCTAGGTGATTGACAGGTCTCTCCATATGTACACACACTCAAGGGAGAGACCTGTCAATCAACTAAAGCGATGCAGAGAAAAGCCAACCAGGGAAAATGTTGGACTAGTCTCATCTCTCCTTATGGTCCTTGCCCTGGTCCTGAAACTATGTTTTCTCTGAAATGCTCCAGCATTTCATTCTTGGCTGCACTCGTACAGCCAAGCTTGAGTTCATGTTGCCCATGGTTTCAACCCCATTTGTGCTCTCTGTGTGTAGATAACAATATCAGCTTTGCTTAAGCTATGCAGCTGGAACAATGCCTCTCCACCACTGCTTCAGGTGTTTGTTGACAGGTTGTAGCGGTGACCAGAGGACTACAGCATATGTTACTCTGCAGCCAATCACTGAGCTCAGCAGTGATGCAGAGATAGTTGGCATGGAATCACTAAGCCCAGTGATTGGCTGCAGCAGACACTTGCTTTGTAGTAATTAAATCATCTGTGCAGACAGTCAACATAGACCAAGAGCAGCAGCAGAAAGGGTGAGTATAGCGGATTTTAAAATTTTTACTTGGAGTAAACCAATGGGGTTGACCCCTTCACGACCCTTGACATACTTAGGAGATCGCGATTTCCACTATACATAGTAGTGCTGACACACTACTATGTATAGCGCAAGCGATCGTGTGATTACAGCTTTCAGTCCCCTGAGGGGATTATTAAACTAGATAAAAAGTAAAAAAAAAAAAAGTTTAATAATATGAAAAAATCACTCCCCTTTTGCCCCATTAAAAATAAAACAATAAAAAAAAAATACACATATTTGGTATCACTGCGTTCGTAAAAGTCTGATCTAACAGCGCAACGAGAAAAAAAATCAAAACTGTAAAATTGCGATTTTTTTTTGGCCATCCTAACATTGCAATTAAATGGTGAAACCTGTACAGAATATTTTATGACAGTAATGATCATCATTTTACAGTTCACAGCCCTATAGCAGATGTCCTAATTGGGCTGCCACATAGCCCTCCAAACAGTATAACTGGGTCATAGAATAATAGAATGCTAGAGTTGGAAGAGACCTCCAGAGTCATCTGGTCCAACCCCCTGCTCAATGCAGGATTCACTAAATCATCTCAGACAGATGTCTGTCCAGCCTCTGTTTGAAGACTTCCATTGAAGAAGAACTCACCACCTCTCATGGCAGCCTGTTCCACTCGTTAATCGCCCTCAAAGTTTTTTAATATCTAATCTGTATCTTCTCCCTTTCAGTTTCACTCCATTGCTCCTCATGTTTCCATGTGCAAATGAGAATTAGGATGATCGCTCTATACTGTGACATCCCTTCAGATATTTGTAGACTGCAATTAAGTCTCCTCTTAGCCTTCTTTTTTGCAAGCTAAACATTTCCAGATCCTTTAACCATTCCTCTTAGGCAGAAATGTCAAACTCAAATACACAGAGGGCCAAAATAGAAAACTTGGACAAAGCCACGGGCCAACCAGTATACAGTATAATGGGCCCCTCAAAGTCCTACATACAGAATAATGGGCCCCACTTAGTCCTCTATCTAGAATAATGGCTCCTACATAGTGCTCCATACAGAATAGTGGCCCCATATAGTGCTCCATATAGAACAATGGCCCCATATAGTCTACCATACAAAATAATGGCCCCACATAGGGGTGGTGGGTCTAGTGTCGCGGGGCAAATAAATCCACCCTGCAGGCCAGATTTGGCCCATGGGCCAGAGATTGACACATATGCTGTTAGGGCATAGTTTGCAGTCCGCTTACCATCCTAGTAGCTCTTATCTGAACTTGCTCCAGTTTATCGATGTCTTTTTAAAATGTGGTGCCCAGACCTGGACACAGTATTCCAGATGAGGTCTGACCAAGGAAGAGTAGAGGGGGATAATTACTTCACACAATTTACTGTAGACTTTGTGTTTGCCTTTTGTGCTGCTGTATCACACTGTTCACCCAAATCTTTTTCACACGTGCTATTGCTTAGTTTTATTCCTCCCATTTTGTAGATGTAATTTTCATTTTTCTTGCCCAGATGTAGAATCTTGCATTTCTCCCTGTTAAATACCATTCTATTAGTCGCTGCCCATTGCGCAAGCTTATCTAGATTCTTCTAAATCCTTTCTCTGTCTTCTCTAGTGTTAGCTATCCCTCCTAGCTTTGCATCATCTGCAACTTTGATTAGGTTATCTTCAGTTCCCTTATCTAGGTCATTTATAAAAATGTTGAACAATACTGGGGCCAAGACAGAGCCTTGAGGTACTCCACTTGAAACTCTCTTACAATTGGCTGTGCAACCATTTATTACCATTCTTTGAGTACGATCACTGAGCCAGTTATGAATCCACCTAACCGTAGCCTTGTCAATCCCATACTTGGTCATTTTTTCAGTATGGATAGTATGAACTACTTTATCAAATGCTTTGCTGAAGTCGAGATATACCATACCACATTTCCCTGATCCACCCAGTCAATGATTCCATCATAGAAGGAAATTAGATTAGTCTGGCATGACTTGTTTGCTACAAACCCATACTGGATCTGGTTAATTTCTGTTTTCTTACCCAAGTACTAAGTATAAGTGCTGTTTAATAATTTGCTCAGAGATCTTTCCTGTATAGAAGTAAGGCTCATTGGCCTGTAATTTCCTGGCTCCATCTTTTTTCCTCTTTTGAAGATAGTGACAACATTTGCCCTTCTCCATTCTTCTGGGACCTCTCCTGTTCTCCAGGAATTTTCAAAGATTCTGGCTAGTGGTTCTGCAATTTCCTCTGCTATCTCTTTCAGTACCATAGGATGTAATTCATCTGGACCAGGAGATTTAAATTCATTTAAATTAACTAAGTGTTCCCTCACCATCTCTCTATTTATAGACAGCGTGGATTATTTTATTCCTTCGATAGCACAGTGAAGATCAGTTGATGTTACATTTGCTTTCTTAGAGAACACAGATGCAAAATAGGAATTTAAAAGTTTGGCCGTCTCAACATCATTTTTGACCACATCACCCTTTTCATCTTGTATAAATCCTATAGCATATTTGACTTTTCATTTGCTTTTGACATACCCCCAAAATCCTTTTTTTATTGCTTTGGTCTCCACATTGCCCTCTAAACAGTATAACTGGCCCCCACATAGCCCTCCAAATAGTATAAAGACCCCAACATAATCCTTAAAATGTATAATGGCCCCACATAGCCTTTCAAACAGTATAATTGCCTATACATAGCCCTCCAAACAGTATAATGGTCCCCACATAGCCCTTAAAATAGTATAATAGCCCTCAAAATAGTATAACTGGCCCCCACATAGCCCTCCAAATAGTATAATGGCCCCCAACATAGACCTCCAGACAGTATAATGGCCCCCACGTACCCCTCCAAACAGTATAAAAAAAAATACTTTCCTCTCACCTGCTCTGGTCATTGTGACGTCATTGCGCCCCCTGTACTGAGACATCAGACGCACAGAATGGATGCAGATACAGTTGAAAGCGCTGACGCTGGCACCCCCCCCTGCCCCCACTCAGGGATCCATAGCGGCTATGTGGGTATTAATAACTACTTTTCCAAAATTAATGGCGGCGATAGAATTTGCCAAACTGCTCTTGCTATCTCCACCAATTATTATTATTATTATTATTTATTATTATAGCGCCATTTATTCCATGGCACTTTACATGTGAAAAAGGGGTATACATACAAGAACAATTACAATAATCTTGAACACAATGTGACGGCGATTGGTACAGGAGGAGCGAGGACCCTGCCCGTGAGGGCTCACAGTCTACAAGGGATGGTTGAGGATACAGTAGGTGAGGGTAGAGCTGGTCGTGCAGCGGTATTGGTGGAGTGGTGGTTACTGCAGGTCGTAGGCTTGTTGGAAGAGGTGGGTCTTCAGGCTCTTTTTGAAGGTTTCCACGGTCGATGAGAGTCTAATGTGTTGGGGTAGAGAGTTCCAGAGTAGGGGGGAAGCACGGGAGAAATCTTGTATGCGATTGTGGAAGGAGGAGATTAGAGGGGAGTAGAGAAGGAGATCTTGTGAGGATCGGAGGTTGCGTGCGGGTATGTAGTGGGAGACTAGGTCAGAGATATATAGAGGAGACAAGTTGTGAATGGCTTTGTATGTCATGGTTAGGGTTTTGAACTGGAGTCTCTGGGCAATGGGGAGCCAGAGAAGAGACTGACAGAGAGGAGAGGCCGGGGAACAGCGGGGGGACAGGTGGATTAGTCAGGCAGCAGAGTTTAGGATGGATTGGGGGGGTGCGAGAGTGTTGGAAGGGAGGCCACAGAGCAGGATGTTGCAGTAGTCAAGGCGGGAGATGATGAGGACTTGCACTAGTGTTTTTGCAGATTCATGGTTGAGGAATGTGCGGATCCGGGAGATATTTTTGAGTTGGAGTCGGCAGGAAGTGGAAAGGGCTTGGATATGTGGTTTGAAGGAGAGTTCAGAGTCCAGGGTTACCCCAAGGCAGCGAGCCTGATGGACTGGGGAGAGTGGGCAGCCATTGACGTTGATAGATAAGTCAGTTGGGGGGGGTTGAATGAGATGGCGGAAAGATGATGAATTCTGTTTTGTCCATGTTAAGTTTGAGAAATCTAGCAGAGAAGAAGGATGAAATAGCAGACAGACATTGTGGGATTTTGGTTAGTAAGGAGGTGATATCGGGTCCAGAGAGGTAGATCTGTGTGTCATCAGCATAGAGGTGATAATGAAAGCCATGAGACTCTATGAGCTGTCCCAGGCCTAAGGTGTAGATGGAGAAGAGCAGGGGTCCTAGAACTGAACCTTGGGGGACACCGACAGATAGGGGGCGAGATGAGGAGGTGGTCTGTGAATGAGAGACACTGAATGTCCTGTCTGTTAGGTATGAGGAGATCCAGGATAGGGCCAAGTCTGTGATGCCGAGAGATGAGAGAGTTTGTAGTAAGAGGGAATGGTCCACTGTGTCAAAGGCAGATGACAGGTCCAGGAGGAGGAGGACAGAGTAGTGTCGCTTAGATTTGGCGGTTAGTAGGTCGTTGGTGACTTTAGTCAGTGCAGTTTCAGTAGAATGGTGCGGTCGGAAACCAGATTGTAGGCGGTCGAAGAGGGAGCAGGAGGAGAAGTGGGAGGACAGCTCAGAATGGACGTGTTGTTCCAGTAGTTTTGAGGCATAGGGGAGAAGTGATATGGGGCGATAGCTAGACAGAGAGGATGGGTCAAGGGAGGGCTTTTTGACGATTGGTGTGATTGAGGCATGATTGAAGCATGAGGGAAAGACGCCAGTTGTTAGTTCAAGAGGTGGGCTAGGGGTGGGATGAAGATAGTGGTAAGGTTTGGCATGAGGTGGGACGGGATTGGGTCAAGTTTACAGGTGGTGAGGTGTGATTTGGAGAGTAAAGAGGAAAGTTGATCTTCCGTAATGGTGGAGAATGTGGTTTTGGAGGAGGAGGGTTGAGTAGGTGTGGGGCGGGGCTGTGGGGGCTTTAGGCAAAAGCTTTGTCTGATGGTGTCAATCTTCTGCTTGAAGAATGAGGCAAAGTCTTCGGCTGAAGTAAGAGGAGAGGGAGGAGGCACTGGGGGACGGAGGAGAGAATTGAAGGTGTTGAATAGTTGTTTGGGGTTGTGAGACAGGGAGGATATGAGAGATGAGAAGTATGTTTGTTTTGCTGCAGTGAGTGTGGACTTGGCGGTAGTGAGGGACTGTTTGAATGCGATGAAGTGCTCATTGGAGTGGGACCTTTTCCATCTACGCTCAGCAACTCTGGAGGCCCGTCGCAGTTCTTTAGTTAGGCTGGTGTGCCAGGGTTGCCTGTTGATTGTGCGAGCTTTGGTATGTGTGAGGGGGGTGACTGAATCAAGAGCTGCAGCTGTTGTGGTGTTGTATAAAGTGGCAGCAACATCTGCATCATTTAAGGAACTAATGTCTGTAAGAGGGAGAAGGGATTCAGAGAATGAGTGTAGGTCAAGGTGTTTGAGATTTCTGCGAGGGTATGCAAGTTTATGGAGTGGGGATTGTTGTCGTAGAGAATGTAAGTAGGTTGTGGTCAGAGAGAGGGAGAGGTTAGTTAGAGAGGTTAGATAGGGAACAGAGGCGTGTGAAGATGAGGTCCAGCGTGTAGCCGTCTTTGTGGGTGGGTGTGGAAGACCACTTGGTAAGACCGAAGGAGGAAGTGAGGGATAGAAGCTTAGAGGCAGCTGAGAGGGAAGTGTCAATGGGGATGTTGAAGTCGCCCATGAGGATAGTGGGGATGTCAACGGAGAGGAAATGAAGTAGCCAAGTGGTGAAGAGGTCAAAGAAAGTGGTGGCTGATCCTGGGGGGCGGTAGATGACAGCCAGTTGGAGGTTGGAGGGGGAGTAGATGCGCACACAGTGAACTTCAAAAGAGGGGAGAGTAATTGAGGGTGGCAGTGGGATATGGGTGAAGGAGCAGTTGTCTGAGAGGAGGAAACCTATTCCTCCACCGTGCTTGCTGGTGGGGCGGGGGGTATGGGAGAGGTGGAATCCGCCATACGAATGTGCAGCAGGAGAGGCCGTGTCGGAGGGGGTGAGCCAGGTTTCAGTGATGCCGAGGAAAGAAAGCTTGTTAGTGATATAAAAGCTTGTAAAATAACGAGGATCACAGAACTAGATTCTGTTTGCTTTTATTATTTCAAATCTCAAGACAAAGATGTAATAAAGTACAATTACACAAAAACAATTCCACAAGCATAGTAAAATGTCTGTTATAGACGTATGAATATATGTCATTTATCTTTGTATCAACAGCAAAAGTCAAAACAGACATATCGAACAGTGTAAAATGCTATTTGTGAACAATGAACTAGATTTTGCTTGTCTGGACTAAATATATATATTTTTTCTCTTTCAAAGAGGCAGTGACAAGAAATGTAGGAATGTTTTCAGCTAAATATAGTATCGCTCTCAGCTTCATGTATTGCTACTCCTTGTATCAGCGTGGTCGGTTATTGCTAAGCTTTTCGGCAATCTTCTGTAACTCCAGGTCCATAATAGCCAGATTCTCCAACTCCTTCTCCTGCAGAGGAAATATAGAAGATTTATATATAAGCTATGTATATACTGCAATATCATGCAGCAATAGATTTCTTATAGTGTAGGCCAGGGATGTCAAACTCAAAACACACAGAGGGCCGAAATGAAAAACTTAGACAAAGTCGCAGGCCAACCAGTATACAGAATAATGGGCCCCACATAGTCCTCCATACAGAATAATGGGTCCCACATAGTCCTCTATACAGTATAATGGCCCCACATAGTGCTCCATACAGTATAATGGGCCCCACATAGTGCTCCACGCAGAATAATGGGCCCCACATAGTGCTCCATGCAGAATAATGGGCCCCACATAGTCCTCCATACAGAATAATGGGTCCCACATAGTCCTCCATACAGAATAATGGGTCCCACATAGTCCTCCATACAGAATAATGGGCCCCGCATAGTCCTCCATTCAGTATAATGGGCCCCACATAGTCCTCCATTCAGTATAATGGGCCCCACATAGTCCTTCATACAGTATAATGGATCTCACATAGTGATCCACACACAGTAATGGCCCCACATAGCTTTCCATACAGTATAATAGGTCCCACATAGTCCTCCATTCAGTATAATGGCCCCCCACATAGTCCTCCATACAGTATAATGGGCCCCACATAGTCCTCCATACAGTATAATGGGCCCCACATAGTCCTCCATACAGTATAATGGGCCCCACATAGTCCTCCATACAGTATAATGGGCCCCACATAGTCCTCCATACAGTATAATGGGCCCCACATAGTCCTCCATACAGTATAATGGGCCCCACATAGTCCTCCATACAGTATAATGGGCCCCACATAGTCCTCCATACAGTATAATGGGCCCCACATAGTCCTCCATACAGTATAATGGGCCCCACATAGTCCTCCATACAGTATAATGGGCCCCACATAGTCCTCCATACAGTATAATGGGCCCCACATAGTCCTCCATACAGTATAATGGGCCCCACATAGTCCTCCATACAGTATAATGGGCCCCACATAGTCCTCCATACAGTATAATGGGCCCCACATAGTCCTCCATACAGTATAATGGGCCCCACATAGTCCTCCATACAGTATAATGGGCCCCACATAGTCCTCCATACAGTATAATGGGCCCCACATAGTCCTCCATACAGTATAATGGGCCCCACATAGTCCTCCATACAGTATAATGGGCCCCACATAGTCCTCCATATAGAATAATGGCCCCACATAGTCCTCCATACAGAATAATGGCCCCAAATAGCTTTCCATACAGTATAATGGGCCCCACATAGTCCTCCATACAGAATAATGGGGCCCGCATAGTCCTCCAAAGAGTATAATGACCCCACATAGTCCTCCATACAGTATAATGGGCCCCACATAGTCCTTCATACAGTATAATGGATCTCACATAGTGATCCACACACAATAATGGCCCCACATAGCCCTCAATACAGAATAATGGCCCCACATAGCTTTCCATACAGTATAATAGGCCCCACATAGTCCTCCATTCAGTATAATGGCCCCACATAGTCCTCCATACAGAATAATGGCCCCACATAGTCCTCCATACAGAATAATGGCCCCACATAGTCCTCCATACAGTATAATGGGCCCCACATAGTCCTCCATACAGTATAATGGCCCCAAATAGCTTTCCATACAGTATAATGGCCCCACCTAGTCCTCCATACAGAATAATGGCCCCACATAGTCCTCCATACAGAATAATGGGCCCCACATAGTCCTCCATACAGAATAATGGCCCTACATAGTCCTCGATACAGTATAATGGGCCCCACATAGTCCTCAATACAGTATAATGGGCCCCACAGAGTCCTCCATACAGAATAATGGCCCCACACAGTACTCCATACAGAATAATGGGCCCCACATAGTCCTCCATACAGTATAATGGGCCCCACATAGTCCTCCATACAGAATAATGGCCCCACATAGTCCTCCATACAGAATTATGGCCCCACATAGGGGTGGTGGTTCTGATGTCGTGGGCCAAATATAATCACCCTGCGGGCCAGAGTTTGACATGTGTGGTGCAGGCTCTAAGTACCAGGTAAGTAGGTAAATAAAGCACAGTATACACTGTGGCAGACAGATTCCCCATGGTTCCATGTAACAGAACCATTGTCTTTGTTGTCCGTAGTAACTAGTGTTGAGCGAGTATGTTCTGTTAACCCTTTCGGCGAGTATGCTCGGGCGAGCACCGAGTAGTTTCAGCTGCTCGGTGTTATGTTTAAATCACCCCCCCCCCCGTGTGCATGATTTGCGACAGTTTGACAGCTTTATTACATGTGAGGAATGATAGTTTCTTTTGCATTCCTCACATGTAATAAAGCTGTCAAACAGTCGCAAATCATGCACACGGAGCGATTCAACCATATCACTGAGCACGCTGTAAATACTCGGCGAAAGGGTTAACAGAACATACTCGCTCAACACTAGTAGTAACCAATCATAGCACAGCTTTCATTTTTTTATAGTGCTCTTGTAAAAAGAAAGTTGCACTGTGATTTGTTGCTATGGGCAACAAAGATGGTTTCATAAATCTGGCCTACTCTGTGCCACCCTACGATGCCTCCGTGCTTTTTTTTTGAATCTAGCACGTGTTAAAACATGCCACCGATCTTTCCTGAGGGATCCATATTGAAGTATCTGCTCTAACTATTTGATTAATTCCATCGCTTGATGGATTCTTTCTCCAACTGTGTCTATAATGGAGACAGGAAGATTCTAAATGTCAATAATATCCCAGGGCAGAGAAGCATTTAACGTAATGCATGTTCAATATATATTAAAGTGCATCTGTCGCCGCTACAATGGGCTCCTGAAAGACGCTCTTAAAGCAGTGATCCATGATATTCATTACAATGGGGGAACCTGTGAATAAAGTACACCGGGGAGTTCTTACTCATGGAAGCTTGTAGTAGTCTGCCATTTTTCTCCATCAGTTACTGTCTGCCTCATCACTGAGCTTCTCTGAGCAGAAGTTTGTTATTCTTGCTATAAGGCCATGTTCACATGTTCAGTATCTGGTCAGTATTTCACATCAGTATTTGTAAGTCAAAACCAGGAGTGGGTGATAAATACAGAAGTGGTGACGTGTTTCTATTATACTTTTCCTCTGATTGTTCCTCTCCTGGTTTTGGCTTCCAAATACTGAGGGAAAAAAACTAACTGCATAGTGAATGTGTGAACATGGCCTATAAGTCATAAGTCTTGTTGACCAAGTATCACAGATTCCGGATTGGAAAGTTATGCTTTGAAGGGAATCTGTCACTAGATTTTGCAATCCCATCTGAAAGCAGCATAATGTAGGGCCAAAGACCCTGATTCCATTGATGTATTATTTACTGAGCTGCTTGATGTCATTTTGATAAAATCCCTATTTTATCTGCTGCAGATCTAGCAGTTCTCTGAATGCTGATCCCTGTTTAACCCAGCCCACACCAGTGATGGGCTGCTTTCTGCTCTTGTACACTGAAAGCCACCAATCAGTGGTGGGGGCGGGGTTATATAGAGCTTATGAATATGGAGGACTACAGTAGCAGGCTTACTAGTCCTCTGATGATAAAATCAGTGTTTTATCAGCAGGAAATTATCAAAACTACACTAAACAGCCCAGTAAGTGGCACATCACTGGAATCAGGGTTTCTGTCTCTACAATATGCTGCTCTCAGATTAGGTGGCAAAAATTTGGTGACGGATTCCCTTTAAAATGATAAAGTTCTAGGCTAAACAGATAAAGTATAGGGTACTAGAATACTGCAATCAATGTAAATTCTATACACTGTACAGGAGATACAGTAAATACTTTGAATAGTGTATACTGAGAAGATATTCACCATTCTACTACAAAGACCTCATGGTTCACATGGACCTCATAGTTAATTAAAGAGGACCTGTCACTTGCCATACATTTGTCATTTTTAACCTGGCGTAAATGTGACGAGCCCCCACGGCCGTGGGGTACTCAGTAGCCGGGCCGGTCAGTGCTGGGGATGTCACGGTGGCAGTGACCCGGTCGTGACCCAGGGCGGTCAATAAAAGGGAAAGTAAAAGGAAAGGGGAATAAAGTTTTTATAGAGATAATGTTCGTGACGCCACCTGTGGTATGTGGCTATATGGGGCCGCCGCTGCGGTGCAGATCCTCTGGAGCTGATGGTGACGCAGCAGAGTTGGTTCAGCTCTCCACAGGCAGAGCTTAGCTCCAGGGCAGGATATAATGAATTGATGAGGTAGCTGTTGTTTGTGCAGTGTAGTGCAGGGCAGGGCAGGTGATGGTGCAGCAATTATTCAAGGACACAGTGGGGTGCAGTCTTCAGGTTTTACTCAGTTGTTAAGTTCCTCAGGTTACACTTTCCGGATTATAACTGCCCACGTCGTCCTGTGTCCTCCGGGGTGGTGATCCAGCAAACCCTCAGGTATCTCAGGAGTACTTGGACGGGACCACGTTCTATGTACATTTCCAGGTCGTCTCACTGCGCTGGCCCTCACCCTCCTGTCCTGCGCCTCACAATCAGTGTCCCAAGCCAGTGGCCTCGGGCCTTGTCGGGCGACTTGCTCTCAGTCCCCTGGACCCTATGTGGCCACCTTTTCGACGATATAATTGTGGGTTTTGGCTACAACACCTTGCAAATGCTGCAGCCTCCAGCTGTCTTGCTGAGCCTGGTTGTTCTCCACTAGTTTAGGGGCCAGTCCCCTCTGCGGCCTGATCCCTCCACGTCAGCGTGGATTCGGGCGCACGGGTGGCATCCGCACTCACCGTGCCCCTGGGATCCCCTCTGTTCCTCCTGGAGCCTCTCACTGCTCCTCTCTTCTTTCTTCCCTTCTCCTGGGCCTCTCTCACTGGGCCCTGCTCCTTTCTCCACTTCTCCTGAGCAGAGCTCCTCCTGAGCTCCTGCTCCCAACTCTCACTCTGACTCTCTGCACTCTTCCAGAACCTTCCACCCTCTTTTATACTCCTACCCTCTGTGCCCCACTGAACTTCTTCCTCCACCCAACTCCTCTACCTAGTTCCACCCTTCAGCTAGGGACCAGGGACTGTGCTCTCCCTTTAGGAGCAATCTCGCCCTTCCCTACTGAAGTGGAGTGTATTGGATGTGGGTATGTGGGTCCTGGGTAGTACTCCCTCCTTACCTGAGAGTGGGTTACCACACCTCTGGGAGAGATGCAGTACCTTTGTGGCTACTGGACCCACAGGGGCGCCACAAATGCTGCTGTTTTCCTGAATGTGGAAATGTTTTCCTTTTGTTCCTGTTCCTCTCTATTGCTGAGATATGGCCTCCTCTTCCCTGAATGTAAATTTAGACTTTTTAGATAACATGGAGTGATCCTGAAGAATAAGCCTACAGAAAAGAGTTGAGGACCACACCTACTTGGCTAAAAAAAAAAGACTAGATTTCCATATAAGGAAAAGGAAGCCAAATCTTTGGAATGGAGATGTGCAGGAACAAGATAAAATTGGGGCCAGAATCAGGAGAAATGTGGCATAGACAAGAGTTCCAAAGACATACTGGTAGGCAAATTAGATTGTGAGCCCCAATGGGGATAACGATGATAATGTCTGTAAATAAATAATAATAGTTTAAAAAAAATGCTAGCGACAGGTCCTCTTTAAATATTATCTTTTCATCATATATAAAATAGTCATTGTGATATTAGAGTTGTCCGGATTTAGAAAAATGTGGCTACAGTTTTAACAAATGGCATCACTCCGATCCATGGGTTGTGTCTGGTATTGCAGCTCATATTCACTAAAGTAAAAGGAGCTGGGCAGCAATGCCACCCACAATCTATGCTGTTTGTAGAAGAAAATAGGCATTTCTAAAATAATACTTACATTATCATGAGTTGTTATGTCAAATTTTACAGTTAAAAGCAAATGTCATTAGGGGTCTCTGGTCATTTTTAATTTTGGTGGATAACTAATTCATTGGAGAAATGAAGATGCCAAAAGTTTCTCTTTCTAGAGCCGATCGGCCATTGGATGTGACATCAAGTATTTTTAATAAATAGCACATCTAAGGACAGATGGCCAGAGAACCTTGATGCCTGTTCTCTCCCCTAGTTGATCTAAAAATCTATGGTCAATTACAAATATCATTATTGTTTTCTTTCCAGACTTTTTTTTTGGGGTTTAATTTCAGTGTTTGCTTTTGTGTTATTTTAACAATATTTTGTTAATTCTGCTTATTCAGCCACAATTTAATTAATTTGTCCAGAGTAGATAAACTGCCTAAGCGCAGGTGCAAACGAGGGGATTTTCGGTCCGTTTTGCGATCTGACAAAACATCAGATTGCACTTGGACCAATGTTAGTCTATGAGGCCGTGCCCATGTCCGATTTTTTCCTTGGATAGAGCCTGTTTGATGAACAAAATCACTGCATGCCTGGAGTTTGATATGATATTCGGATCGCACTCGGCCATGGAAGTCAATGAGTGCATTGAAAACATCGGACTGTCCGATTTCCACACACTGACAGAATGGAGATGATGGAGAAATTTTTTCCTTTATCTTCTCCTCATCTGAGATAATCGGAGCACATTATGATCATACTCTGATTAGAGTTTGATCACAGTGCCATTGGCATAATCGACCCGATTCTCTCAGGCCCTGCTCTTACAACCACAGTATCTTCAGGCAACACACCCATATCAACCAGTCTTTCTTCAGGCTTTCAGAACTGCCAAGGAAGACATTGTGTCAGTAATCTGTAAGAGTCCCCATAGTTTCACATTATGGATCCATAGGCTCTCTGTATGTACAGGGACAGAATGGCCCCAGTCTGGGAGCGTCATATTATGATTGTAATCAACATTCATCTTATCTTTACTGTCACATTGTTCAAATTTTGTAAAGATACATTTAGATAGACAACTTTTAAAAAGAAGTACATTTTTTACCTCATCTTCTGTTAATGGTCTTTGGCGTGGTCTGCTTCGTTCATTATAATGGCGCTTTTTTATTTCTCCTGAGTCATAGAAATCTGGAAACTCAACCGATTTTTTCTTATAATTTAGTAGCTGAGCCAGTTCATCCATTCTGTCATATTGTCTTTTTTCTTCAACTTTTGGGATTTTGAGTGGATTCCTCTTTTCACCATATTCATGATTTATGTCATCAAGGAATTGTTTTTTCCCCCATAAATCATAATCATCATATTCTGGAAACACATTTTTGGTTTGCAAACTTCTCTTTCTCTCTTCTTCACTGTTATCACTGTTCTCAAAATATCTGCTCTTCCACCTGAAAGGGTCATCAGCAATCGCATATTTGCTGAAGGACCTTGTTTCTTCTTCAGAATGACGTCTCTTGTACTTGTCATTACCAGGGTAAGTTGATTCATCTGTATTTTTTTCATTATAATGCCTTATCTTTGGCTCATAAGATAACTCTGGAAAATATCTTTGCCTCTCATCCACCATTTCATCACCTAAATAGTGTCTCTTGTCTTCTTGTTTTTCTTCTTCACTGTCCTGTAGATGATGTTTCAGTTTCTTGTAGAGTTCCTGCTTTTCCAGTCTGTCATCTCTATGGCGTTTTGCAATATCTTCATTGCTTTCTTCACTGTCCTCGTTGCTTTCTTTATAATGTGGTTGTGCATGTTTCTGACTTGGCCACCTCTTAATTTCTAAATGATGTCTGTCTTCATAATGATGTCCCATTAATTCTCTCTCATTGCTTTCATCATTGGTGTCATGATTGTCTTTCTCTTCGTCACTGCCTTGGTAATGGTATCTCTTTTCTCTTGACTCTTCAGAACTTTCTCTCTCATGGTGTGCTCTCTTCTTATAACTATTTTTCAGGGGATTCTCGAAAAAGTCTTGGTCATAGTTTGATTTTTGTCCCCTGTAGTGGAATGAATCTTCATCTGAAGGAGGATGATTTCTCTGTTCTTGAAGACTTCTCTTCTCTTCATAATCAAGTAATGTTCGGACAAAGTCATCATGCTTTGGATTATAACTTCTTTTTCTTTCTTCTTCCTTTTCATCAGATTCTTCAGAAAGTTCATCAGAGTGAGCTGAAGGGTATTTATCTGAGTGGAAAAGAGGTTCTTTCAGACTTTGGCTTATGGGGTGTCTCTTCATGATTTCTTCTAAATGGTTGGGTTCCTCATCTTCTTCTGAGAATTCTTCCACATTTTTAGCTGTCTGATGAACTTTTTTGTCAAAAATATCATGTTTTACCTCATGTGAATCATCATGATGATATTTGCCCTTTTTTTCCATTTCCTCTATTTCATTATGGTTTGTGTGATCTCCTCTTTCCTCATCATCCCCATCTTCATCGTCATCATCATCAATCCTGCCCCTTTCTTTGGAGTGTCCAGTGCGCTCTTCTTTATCTTCTACATGTTTCTTTTCTTCTTCTTTTCTCTCTGTGCTTTCACCTTCTGCATGGTGCCGCTTCTCTTCATTTTCTTCTTCTGGTAAAACTCGACTTTGCTTTACTTCTTCATTGCTTTCATGTTGGTGTTCATCCATCCTGCCAAAATCTTTGATGTTTCTTGTTTCATACTCCTTCTGTTCATCCTCTTTTTCATCCAATCTGTGTGGACTGCCTACAAGAGAAGTTTCAAAATACTTCAATTAATATTTGCTCAGTTTCTCTCTTAACACAACTTATTAATATTTTGGATTTCTACTATAGGAATCAATATTTTTCTTTACATTTTACACTAAAGCCGATGCCATGCAAATTAGTTAAGCAAAGATTTCTCTGAAATAATGATCAGGCATAAATGCTCTTGTACTATGAGTGCTCTGCACAACTTTAAGCAACAGGAGATATATACTGTATTCTCCATTTTTATGGGTGCATCTCCAAAAAGTGTGTTGTGCGCACAGTATTATGAGATTTTTATATAGATGTTGTTTCTTCCAAAAGAATCAAAAAAATAAGGATCTGTTTTGATTTTTTTTTTAATCTGTTTTTAGCTAAATAAAATATATGGTGAAAATGCTAGTGATAAAAGTCCTATTTATATTCTTATTCCCTGTCTGAGTTTTATAGCGATTGCATGGAGCCAAGTTGGCCACCATTGCTCTTAAAGGTGGCCCCTGCCCCTGACTAGCTTGTTATAACGACTCCCCGTCTATTGTTTGACAACAGTGAATTTGATTGATGAAATCCCTCTCTACATAAGAGGTAAAAAGCAACATCATATACTTTTTCTGTAAAAATGACAAAGCAAAATAACAAAGCAAAAAAACAGAATTATGAATGTTTATATTTATTTCAGTTTAAAATCTCCTATAAATTCTATCTCAAAGGAGTATTACTTTTTCAACTATTCATGGCTGAGATGGGAACACCTGTCAGTACCTGAACATGGGGCGTAGGTGAGGTTAGAATGACTTCTTTTCCTTATTTACCATCTTCTAAGCTGTGAAAATAATTTTACCTGCCTGGACAACACTTTAAAGGGGGTATTCCCATCTTGTACATTTAAGGAACATCCACAGAATATGCCATAAATTCATAGTAGATGCAGATCCAACTAATGGGATATCTCGAGAATGGGTTGCTGTAGGGGCGGATATACTATTGGTGCAATCTGTGCAGCCGCACAGGGGCCCAAAGGGTAAGGGGGGCCACTTCCAACCTCAAAGCAAGTGGAATTGTGCATTATGATGAGCTATTGGACTGAAAAGCCCATATATTGTTCTTAAACAGGGACCCTCTTCTGTCTGTGTCCTTTCCTTGGCTGCAGTCAGTGAAGAGGTGGCCATAATTCCCATTCTATGGGAATACCAAACACTTCTCCACTAAAAGCAGCGCACAATGGGGCCCTGCTCTCGATATTGATGCAGGTCCTTTTGGTGTGATCTGCATTTACGATACATTTCTTTCATATCTGTGGATATGCCATAAATGTACAAGATGGAAATAACCTTTGAAAGCAATTCTAATGTCTGCATTAATGAGAAATAACCTGTTATTTTTCATATAGATATTCATGATATAAATCATTGCTTTCATTAGAGCCTATTGTAAGCCCACACATGGATAGAAAAAAGAAATTGATATAAAAAATACCATTTTGCTATTTAGACCTCAAAAATTAAAAGGAGATTTTTTGCATTGTTTGTTTTCAGTGTTTTCTCTGTGGTATCATACAGATGTGAAGGGTACGATGAGTTGCAAAGGATTACGGGAAACTAATAAACCACTTGATAAACAGAATATAATAGATCTGTGACTCATCCATCCACATCTGTGATAATAATACATCCTGAAAAAATATCAGTGCATGTACCAATCCATTAAACAGAAGAGCTGTTATCTGTAATGAGAGAACACTCTTATTCCTGCCTGTCCAGAAAAGGAAATATATACAGTATTCATCCTGCAGTCTGCTGGCAGAATAGGTTATTAAAGGTCAACAGAGCAGCTCTTCTCCTTCCACTCTGCTCCTTCGACAAGGTGTGACTTCCAACATTTTGCTGATTGACTGCCGGCTCCCCGCAGTTAGGCAGCGGGGAGCTGTCTGTCAATCAGCATGCTATCCGCAGCCACGCCCCATCAACAGAGCAGAATGAAAAAGAAGCCACTGTTCTGCCAAAGTGACGTCAGCAGAAGCTGAATTGCCGGCAGGAGCAGCCTGTGTCCGCTCTATGCCGGCAGAGATCGACACCGGGTACATCAGGCAGGCAGGTAGGTAGCAACTACCTGCCTGTTTTTTTTTTTTAACTGTAGACCTAAAGACTAAGTCCTGGATAGACCCTTAAGTTATTAAACCCTGTTTACATTAGTAAAGGAGAGGTTTTCCTGTGTCCCCTCTGCAGGGATCCGTGAGCTCCATGGCGTACAGATACTATAGTCCTTTGGGTCTAACAGAAGGATCAATTCTAAATTAGATATTTCCACTGTTAAAGAGAACCTGTCTGGTGATTTATGCACAAAGGGGGGGGGGAGGGCCGAAGCACAAAAATTGATGATCCATGACAATGTCATAATAAATAGTATAAATTTTATTGACAAATAACAAATGGGGGTGAAAATACACACATGAAAGACACACAGTATTAAAATGGCGCACACGTTAAATGGAGGAACTCCAGAGCAGGCATAATGTACATATATATACAACCGCCTAAACCAAACTGACATTGATATGCCAGAACCCAAATATATAAATGTTTCTACTGGAGACCTAATGATTCATGTAGAACATAATCAATCACAGGAGGAAATGTCCCATATAAGAGTATACCTGCGTTGCTGTTCACATGTGCGCCAACCCCGATGTGCGTTCCGGCGATCAGCCTGTATTTTCCCCCCCATTTGTTATTTGTCAATAAAATTTATACTATTTATTATGACATTGTCATGGATCATCAATTTTTGTGCTTCGGCCCTCCCCCCCTTTGTGTATTGCTACACGATGATCCTTTCATCTAATAGTCCTTAGGTCGGCAGTTTTTATAGAGATGGAATATATAGTGCTTACAAAGGTTATTATACTTATATTGCCCAAATCTATTAGGCTCTTTCCTCTGGTGATTTATGCAGCCTGACCCAGGGACATGAATCTGGGATAAATTCACCCATTGCACACATCTGCCCATCTCAGGGAGAGATTAGTTAATCAAGCCAAGCTGGATGGAGAGAAGTTGGTGAGAACCTTGCTAACCTTATCCACATTCTGAATTCCTCATTAAACAAAGCTGTCTGCAATGAGGGAGCCTGTGCCTGATTTCTGGAACCAATGGTACTGATGACATGAATCATCTGACGGGTTTTGTCTACTTGTTGTAAGGTGGCTAATGGTCGCATAGTCGATGGGAGGTATGTGTCACAGAGATGGTTGGCCTCTGTGATGTAGCCTGGAATGTTTCTCTAGTGCACGCACACACTAAGAGGATCTTTTGGTGCACATGGGACCGGGTTATGGGTAGCTTAGAGAGTTGGGCAGGTCCAGCTACCCACATACCTCACCTCTGGGTGCGTTTACCAGCCTATATAATGGAGGCTGTTTGGCACATGGTCTGTGAGTCTGGAGGGAGAAGGCCTCCTGTGTGTGGTTGTCTCCAGACTGGGTCGTGTACTGTATCCTTGCCAGCCTGTGTGACCACAGTGCTGGCTATCCAGAGACTTTGCTAAACTGACTGTTTTCTTTGATTTTGCCTGCAACTAAGGCTGTTTGTTTTCATTTTGCTTTTGATCAGTTTATGAAGCCAATAAACTGTTATGGACATTTAAAAGGACATGCTTCCTGTTTTCCTCCCATGGCACCCAAGTGAGTATGATCCCTACATTGTGCACACAGATCACATATAGAAGCTAATATTGATACAAATATTAATATTACCTGTAAAACAGCACAAATGATTTATAAACCCTCTTTAGGGGTAGTCTCAAATTGGAGTGTTTTTGGTGGCAAAACCTAAGCCACTGGGGATCCTCTACGAAGGCAGTCTCACCTTGTTCAATGGTGGGAAGAAGCTCTAACTAAAATTACTGCATATTAGGTAAAATTATAATTTTAGGTTTAAAGAGAAATTTTCACTAAGTTTTTGCTACCTCATCTGAGAACAACACAATGTAGGAAAAGAGACCCTGATTCCAACGATGTATCACTTAGTCTACTGGGTTCAGTAGTTGTGACACAAACAGTGTTTTTAGATGAAGCATGAAGCAGAGCTCAGAAAGCTGCCCCCGCCCACACCAGGCTCTGTATGTACATAGTCTATTGACAGTGTACTGCTTATCAGAAGAGGGGGCGTGGTTGGACCGCTTGGCAAGAGGTGGCTAGTCCTGGCAGTGATAATCTCTTGGTGATAAAATATTCATTGTACGGAAACAACAGCACACAGCCTAGTAAGTGACACATCCCTGAAGTCTGTGCCTCAGCCCCTGAATCATGCTGTCTTCAGATTACATAGCAAAAACCTTCTGTCAGGTTCCCTTTAACAAAGTTGAATACTTCAGCCCAAACAGACAGATTTGTCCCAGTTTGTGCCTGAATCTGGGGGCGGCTGCGTCTCCTGGATACAGCATGAAATTTCGCTATCTTTACCCTGAGCTACAAAGCCAGAAAATCCTATTTTTATCAATGTGAAATGTGTCAAACCTGTGTAACATTGAAAAAGTGAACAAGAATATTATTTTATATTACTTATATTGATTGCAACATTTTTATCCTATTGGCTCATAATGGGTCATCAGGGTATCATTTTTTACTGGTCTGAATATCACATCATGTTACCCGACTCTGACCATTAACTAGTAGTCATGCAACTTTCTGATATTGGATTTCCAGTGTGAAGAGTGCAGATTTTTAATTTCTGGGTGTGAAATAAACATTTTCATCCACTGATAGCAAACACGGATGTTGAGAATAATTATTAATGTAAACATAAATTATATCAAATAGTTGCATAACTTCACTTGTCACCAGTTCTATAGCTCCCTAATGGCAGTATGGCATAGCATAAATATATGCAAAGAATTCCTGTAGACATTAGCAAACATGATAAGAACAGTCTGTGATCAGCCTCATTTTTCTTTTGCAAAGTAAGGCAGGATCTCAGATGTTTTTTGGATTCTAATAGACTTCTGTTGTTAGCCAAAAGTTGCAGAATAGACCTCCACTTTTAGATCATATTTGATGTATAGTTTCACTAAAATATATTTACATGTAAAATACAAAATGTATTCACCAGAATAATCGATTATGTTTTATATTAAATGTTCAGTAGTGTGTAAGAAATATAGCCAGCAAACTTCCAAGACTCATTTATACAGAAATACTGAGCTTGAGGAAGACAAAAAGCACTCAGGTGGGATCCCTTTCTATGGGGTTGTCTGGTCTAAAATGAAAAGTCTGCAGTCACTCTGTGTGACTGCAGACTTCTGAATCCCCCCAGCCAGGTCCGCCATCAGGGCATTGCTGCCTTTACTGGCGTATGGGGCCCGGCGACCAGAGGGGACCCAATTGGGCCCCATTCTTCTGCTCACTGGGCCCAGCAGCAGTGTCCACGGGGCCCCCAGCGGCTCCCTGCCGGTTCAGTCACTGTGAACGTGCGTCCTTAAATCTATTACTGTGCGGGAAACTTCCAGCATGGCAATAGTTAACAAGCAAGTCACTTTCATGTGCCAGCGATAGTGCTTCCGGTGATGGGAGAGCTGGGCGCTGGAGCGCCGGAAGGTAAGAAGAAGTTTTTTTTTTATAACTTTTTTTTTTTTAAAGCCGCATCGTGGGGGCAGCAGAATGGAGAGACATATGGGGGCAGCAGAATGGCGAGACATAGGGGGGCAGCAGAATGGCGAGACATAGGGGGGCAGCAGAATGGAGAGACATATGGGGAAGCAGAATGGAGAGACATATGGGGAAGCAGAATGGCGAGACATATGGGGGCAGCAGAATGGCGAGACATAGGGGGGCAGCAGAATGGCGAGACATAGGGGGGCAGCAGAATGGCGAGACATAGGGGGGCAGCAGAATGGCGAGACATAGGGGGGCAGCAGAATGGCGAGACATAGGGGGGCAGCAGAATGGAGAGACATATGGGGAAGCAGAATGGAGAGACATATGGGGAAGCAGAATGGCGAGACATATGGGGGCAGCAGAATGGCGAGACATAGGGGGGCAGCAGAATGGCGAGACATAGGGGGGCAGCAGAATGGCGAGACATAGGGGGGCAGCAGAATGGCGAGACATATGGGGAAGCAGAATGGCGAGACATATGGGGAAGCAGAATGGAGAGACATATGGGGAAGCAGAATGGAGAGACATATGGGGAAGCAGAATGGAGAGACATATGGGGAAGCAGAATGGAGAGACATATGGGGGCAGCAGAATGGAGAGACATATGGGGGCCAGCAGAATGGAGAAACAAAGGGGGCCAGCAGAATGGAGAAACAAAGGGGGCAAGCTGGATGGAGAGACATAGGGGGGCAGCAGAATGGAGAAACAAAGGGGGCCAGCAGAATGGAGAAACAAAGGGGGCCAGCTGGATGGAGAGACATAGGGGGGCAGCTGGATGGAGAGACATAGGGGGGCAGCAGAATGGGGAGACATATGGAGGCAGCAGAATGGAGAGACATATGGGGGCAGCAGAATGGAGAGACATATGGGGGCAGCAGAATGGAGAGACATAAGGGGGTGGCAGAATGGAGAGACATATAGGGGACGCAGAATGGAGAGACATAGGGGGCAGCAGGATGGAGTGACATAGGGGGGCAGCAGGATGGGGAGACTTGGGAGGCAGCAGAATGGAGAGACATAGGGGGGCAGCAGGATGGAGAGACATAGGGGGGCAGCAGGATGGAGAGACATAGGGGAGCAGCAGGATGGAGAGACATAGGGGAGCAGCAGGATGGAGAGACATAGGGGGGCAGCAGGATGGAGAGACATAGGGGGGCAGCAGGATGGAGAGACATAGGGGGGGCAGCAGGATGGAGAGACATAGGGGGAACCAGGATGGAGAGACATAGGGGGGAACCAGGATGGAGAGACATAGGGGGGAACCAGGATGGAGAGACATAGGGGGGCAGCAGGATGGAGAGACATAGGGGGGCAGCAGGATGGGGAGACTTGGGAGGCAGCAGGATGGAGAGACATAGGGGGGCAGCAGGATGGAGAGACATAGGGGGGCAGCAGGATGGAGAGACATAGGGGGGCAGCAGAATGGCGAGACATAGGGGGGCAGCAGAATGGAGAGACATATGGGGAAGCAGAATGGAGAGACATATGGGGAAGCAGAATGGCGAGACATATGGGGGCAGCAGAATGGCGAGACATATGGGGGCAGCAGAATGGCGAGACATAGGGGGGCAGCAGAATGGCGAGACATAGGGGGGCAGCAGAATGGCGAGACATATGGGGAAGCAGAATGGCGAGACATATGGGGAAGCAGAATGGAGAGACATATGGGGAAGCAGAATGGAGAGACATATGGGGAAGCAGAATGGAGAGACATATGGGGAAGCAGAATGGAGAGACATATGGGGGCAGCAGAATGGAGAGACATATGGGGGCAGCAGAATGGAGAAACAAAGGGGGCCAGCAGAATGGAGAAACAAAGGGGGCAAGCTGGATGGAGAGACATAGGGGGGCAGCAGAATGGAGAAACAAAGGGGGCCAGCAGAATGGAGAAACAAAGGGGGCCAGCTGGATGGAGAGACATAGGGGGGCAGCTGGATGGAGAGACATAGGGGGGCAGCAGAATGGGGAGACATATGGAGGCAGCAGAATGGAGAGACATATGGGGGCAGCAGAATGGAGAGACATATGGGGGCAGCAGAATGGAGAGACATAAGGGGGTGGCAGAATGGAGAGACATATAGGGGACGCAGAATGGAGAGACATAGGGGGCAGCAGGATGGAGTGACATAGGGGGGCAGCAGGATGGGGAGACTTGGGAGGCAGCAGAATGGAGAGACATAGGGGGGCAGCAGGATGGAGAGACATAGGGGGGCAGCAGGATGGAGAGACATAGGGGAGCAGCAGGATGGAGAGACATAGGGGAGCAGCAGGATGGAGAGACATAGGGGGGCAGCAGGATGGAGAGACATAGGGGGGCAGCAGGATGGAGAGACATAGGGGGGGCAGCAGGATGGAGAGACATAGGGGGAACCAGGATGGAGAGACATAGGGGGGAACCAGGATGGAGAGACATAGGGGGGAACCAGGATGGAGAGACATAGGGGGGCAGCAGGATGGAGAGACATAGGGGGGCAGCAGGATGGAGAGACATAGGGGAGCAGCAGGATGGAGAGACATAGGGGAGCAGCAGGATGGAGAGACATAGGGGGGCAGCAGGATGGAGAGACATAGGGGGGCAGCAGGATGGAGAGACATAGGGGGGGCAGCAGGATGGAGAGACATAGGGGGAACCAGGATGGAGAGACATAGGGGGGAACCAGGATGGAGAGACATAGGGGGGAACCAGGATGGAGAGACATAGGGGGGCAGCAGGATGGAGAGACATAGGGGGGCAGCAGGATGGGGAGACTTGGGAGGCAGCAGGATGGAGAGACATAGGGGGGCAGCAGGATGGAGAGACATAGGGGGGCAGCAGGATGGAGAGACATAGGGGGGCAGCAGGATGGAGAGACATAGGGGGGCAGCAGGATGGAGAGACATAGGGGGGCAGCAGGATGGAGAGACATAGGGGGTAGAATGGAGAGACATAGGGGGTAGAATGGAGAGACATTGGGGGCAGAATGGAGAGAAATTGGGGGCAGAATGGAGAGACATTGGGGGCAGGATGGAGAGACAATGGGGGCAGGATGGAGAGACAATGGGGGCAGGATGGAGAGACAATGGGGGCAGGATGGAGAGACAATGGGGGCAGGATGGAGACGAATGGAGACATTGGGGGCAGGATGGAGAGACATTGGGGGCAGGATGGAGAGACAATGGGGGCAGGATGGAGACGAATGGAGACACTGGGGGCAGGATGGAGACAATGGAAGCAGGATATAGACATGGGGGCAGGATGGAGACATGGGGGCAGGATGTAGGACATTATTACTGTAGGGGCTAATTAAAGGATATTATTACTGCTGAGGTTTATTTTATTTTTGAAGATACTGTTTTCAGTGAGGGGGGGTCCTATTACTGTGCAGGGCGACACTGTCACTTTTTTTTCTTCATCTGGTGTAGTGTAGAAGTTGGGGAAAATTGGGGAATTTGATCTGGAAGCTGCCCTAGATAACTGTGTTATTTTATGCAGAGATGAGTCCTGGCTAGAAGAATTGGCGGTCTGTGCTGGATGAAGAGGAAAAGCGAAGATGAAGGACTTCAACTAGAGACGTCACCGGTGAGTCAGTGTGTTACCTGTACACTGACACTATACACTACATACTATACACAGGACTCCAGTGTATAATGGTACTTATGGTAATATTAGTATTATGCTTTTTTATTAATGTTCAGTGTTGTAGTATTCAGTCACTATATGGTGGTAATATGTGGTCTGGTCACGGTGTGGCGGTATTTGTCCCTGTATGTGGTATTATTCAGTCACTATTTGGTGGTAATATGTGGTCTGGTCACGGTGTGGTGGTATTTGTCCCTTGTATGTGGTATTATTCGGTCACTATGTGGTGGTAATATGTGGTCTGGTCATGGTGTGATGGTATTTGTCCCTTGTATGTGGTATTATTGGTCATTTTAAAAAATATATTTGACACATTCCCTTAAATAAAAATATACCTAAAAAGAATTTTGGTATTATAAAAAATGTTTAATAGGTTAGAGTAGAGTAGGGCTCTTCCAGAAGAGTCTACCTTGTCGTGGTGGCGGCCTAAAAATTATTTCGGCCAAAACAAAAGCTGTTGGCTATGTGTGTGAGATGAGAACTGTTAATGTGTGATTGGTGAAGATGTGGTGCAGAAAAAAAAAGAGTTTTTCCAAGAGTGGGTGGTGGGACTGTGGAAGGTTCGAGAGATGGAGGCGGAGTTGGGGTGGAGACTGGGTGGAGTCTTAAAGGGGCCTGAAAATTTTGCGAGTATGGGGCCCCGAAATTCCTGGTGGCAGCGGTGCCCCCAGCGCAGGCACTGCAATGTAAGAAAACTTTTATTATTAGTACTTGTGCTCTAAAAGGGTTCAATTGTCAAAAAATTTTAGCAGAGACACAAAAATGATTAATGGTGTCCAGCGGTGCATATCTCCGGGACCACCATACATCAAGAGAATTAAGTTTCTTGACCCCTGTTTACCACTCTAAAAGAAAGTATTATATAAATTGAGAGTTGGCAATCTATGCAGACAACCTTCTCCTCTATAGTTTATGGGAGTTGTAAAATTCTAGAGTGTTGGCACAATCGTCATATTCCTTAATGAAGAGCGACACATGCATCTGCCTCCTCTTTAGAGTCCTATTGAGGGGGAAATACCTTCATTCTCCTGAAAGGTGGAAGTCTTGTAAATGAAATCTCCATCTATCAAACATTTATGGAATATACTTTTAATATGACAATTTTACTGTGGCCCCTGTGAGTTGTTTGATATGACAATGTGGCCCTTGGATCTGTAAAGAATGTGCTCCCCTACTTCTGACCCATCCACAGCATCAAGAAAAAACCACCGACCTGCTCTTATTATCTGTAACATGGTGTCTGGTCGATGCGACCATAACGATTACTTAATGCAGTTAGCATTCAGTCTGGCTCCTCTCTGTGAAGTTTCGCCCTGGGTTAATATCATCTGCCTGAGTTAATTATTTTGCTCTCTTGCATTACAGAAGCCATTTCATTAAAGTTAAACATTCTGTGCTCTTTGGTTTTTGAGGCAAATAACACATTACAGTAAGGAGTTAATGTACATTAGCTGCAGTCTTTAAAACCGACATTTCAGTCACTAATGACATAATGACATATGGCAAATGCAATCCCTAGGGATCGTTAGCAGTGTGAGCATTGTGTTCCTGCACTGCTGCATGTTCATCGGAGCTCTTTGTATACAAAGCCATGTACTGTACTGGGCAAATGTTGCATCCGACATAGAGCAGAAGAAAACAATGCAAATAAATCTATCATTTATCTCTGACACATACCCAACTCAAATCAGCCAATAACATAGATCAGCACTTAAAGGGAATATGTCAGTAGGATCCACCCTCCTAAGCCGTCTATATGGGCATAAAGGTCATAGGAAGCTGAATAAAATGATACATTGATATCTGCAATCTGATGTCTTATTCCAGAGAAATGCATGCTTTTCTTAATATGTAAATGAAGTTTTAAGATCTATGGGTGGGGAATAGATCTCCCCGAGAATCTGCCTCCACAGCTTATTTTAAATTAAATAGTAAATTAGGTTGTGGAAAGCACAATCTCAGACTTTTAAGAAAGGTACACATATATAAAAAAAAAAGAAGCCTTCTCATAAGAAGACCGGTTTGGTCCCCCAATAAATGTATTTGGAAGACAGATACAGTTTGATTTAGCTTTTTTTTTATTTTTGGCCACACTTTATATGAGCTCCCTGCTCATATATATATAACAATATTATGTTATTGCCTTGTGTGATTATACTTACTTTTCTTTAGGATTTCTTTACATTCTGGGTCAATTGGTGGAGCGTTGGGTTTCGCCAAAGCATTTGAAAGCACTTCAACGATACAGCGTGTTACCTAGATATAGAAAGTGAGTCAGTATATTTTCTATCATTTGCTTTAATGAGTGAAGAACATATATAGTTATTAGTATAGGGACTGGGTATCATAAACGTAACAAGGATTGAAGAACTTCACCAATTGACTCCTTGCAGTCTCAGTACATAGACAATGACATTCATTGTTTGAAAGTGTAATAATGGCGACTTAAGGAAAGATAGGATAGCAAGTTTTTTTTTTCATCTAAAGAATTTTTTACATTTTTATCGCATACCCGTAATTCACACAAAACCTGAAGAAATGTATGTTCCTTTCCCTCATCACATTTTAACAGCTTTTGGTGTACATATCAGCTAATATGTCCAGGAACTGTCCCAATTCTCATGCTTTGTAACTTTCTTTTTTTAAGTGGGCAGTTTTCTTTATCAGCCTTCTGCCAGCACTATATGTACTAGACTTTGCTTTAACAAAACTTACCAGCAGACAGTGTTTCTGCCAGTGTCCATTGCCAGCCCTGAACTGAAAACCTGCTTCTGTTATATCTGTATATCTGTATGCAGTGTGATAGACATGAGAGCAGGAGCAGAAAGACAAAGATCTGCTACACTTCATGCAATCTGTCTCGGTGTCTTTACTGCTAAAGATGGATCATATTTGACTTCAGAATATCAATTTAGAGAGAAGGGATATACCTTGTGACTGGCACTTTGGAAAGATTTTCCACTCCAAAGATGACATAAAATGATTTACAGATTTTCTGTTTATCATATTATCTATCTAATTGGATCATATTGTCTAAATGTACATCCACAATCCTCATGCTTAGTCCCCTCAAGCCCTGTATTATCCATAGCACAGTCCATAGATTTTGCTTGTAGTGTTATTGTAACTACTTTAGGTTCCATTTTAAAAAAGGAATAGACGAAGTATAGGGTATAAAAAGGTCACGGACGTCATAATAGAGGACCACAGGCACTCTGAGATCCACCATATGGCGCCCCTGTAGAGCATCATTGAATCCTCTCACTCAAATTCCATATGTATCAAACAAAATAATACTGCATGGCCCCAATTCATCATTGGCAGAGGAAAAAATGGTCTTTATTTTTGTCTGTAACATTTTTTTCCAACTTTATAGTGCAAAAAAAGTCATATGTTTTGCAAAATGTCACAAAAATTGCGTAAAAAAATTCTGCTATATATAAATTCAAATCGGGGAGGAACTGGAGTACTTATGCTCAGAAAAAATGTGACTTTTTGAAACGTCGCAAATGTTAAATCAGGCAAAAACATCTGGACAGTCTAAACCCTATACACAACAGATAACTATAAATATAAATAACACTCAAAATCATAAAAAAGTGACTTTAAAAAAAGAATCAAATGAAAAGATGAATAGGATGCAAAAAAAAGCAGGCGCAAAACACACAAAAAAAGACAAAACGGCACAAAATCTTTGTTGAATCGGCCCATGTGTCTTTATAAGATCTGTCCCAGACGTACAATAGGCTTCTATATGGTGCCTGTATGGAGACATAATATGGCTGTATGTATAAGCCTCAGGTGTAAAAGCAATGTCTTAAATTTGTCATTTACAGCACAATTAGGTGGAAAGTTTGCAGCATTGTGCTACTTTGGGGTTTCCCCCATGTCTGAACCTCCAAAGCATAAAAAGTGACCACTGCACTAGAAGGACTTTTTGGGTTTTTGCATTGATTACTGCTCTTACACATAGAAGTATGTGAGGTAAATGGAATCCATATCCAGGCAAAAAGCTGCCATACCAGGAGTAGTTTATAACTGGTGTTGCCAAATCTGAAGGGGTTGGTCCACCATACCGATTTATGATCTATCCACACAATAAGTGGTAAATGGGATCCTCATGGATCAGACAACTGTCAGATTTCCACAGATTCCAAGAACAGCTCTGGAGTGTCTGTTTGATCAGCCAATTATCAACTATATTTGGATAGGTGACAAATTGTTATGGCATGCCAACCACCTTAAAAGGGTTGTCCGGCCTAAGGGTACAAGTCTGCAGGTTCTCTGTGTGACTATAGACTTGTGAATCCTCACATTGTGCACACTGCACACTGTGACGATTCTTCGGTGCTGGTGCCCAGATCGGGCAATCATGTGATCCCAAGTACGTTATTTGAATACTTGTGGACACATTCTGACTAGATGTGTCTTGCCTCTAGTCAGCAGGTGACCACGTGTATGTAAATCACATATTTGTGGTCACTTGTCCGCCCGCTACCAACGTGGGCACCAGAGAATCCCCACAGCGCCCAGTGAACACGATGAGAGGATTCACAAGTCTGCAGTCACATTGAGTGACTGCTGACTTGTACCCTAAGGCCGGACAACCCCTTTAAGATTAATTTTTTATAATCTAAAACTTTCTTCAGGTGAGCGAATGTTACTCATTTTTAGCATGCTATAATCCAAGGACCCCCAACAAATTTGAAGCACTGTGGGAATCTGTATTATGTGAGTAAAATGCGCTCAGTTGATTTAGACACTTGAACTTTAATGGGTCACCTGTTCCCTGCAGGTAATCATAACTCAAATCTGAGGAATCAAGCAGAGTTTTTTCGTGTGTTTCTCGGGAGCTTTTACATTTCCTGAGTTTCTACCATTTGCATCCTAATTAAAGCTGCATTTTATACTGATTTTGAAATAGGAACATCTGCTATCTAGGTAGGAATCCGATTTACTCTAAAGAATGCAATTTTCATTTTAACCTGAAAATTGATAAAAGCATGGATATAAGGAGAAAAAAAGGTTTCCTATTGTGCTGTAAACACGACTTTCATTGTATGTTTGAGAGTATTAAGGTTTAAAGACACTAAGTCAATGTAATTATATTATTCCTTTGTATTACCTTATGTTAATATAGAGCTGTTACTGGTGGCGAAAATACTACTATACCTGGTACAGCAGTCAGGTAGGGATGGCAACAATGTTCCAGCAAGGTTAGGTTATCAATACGAATTCATAAAATGAACCATTCATTTTTGCAATGAAAAGTGGATGCCACTACTTTATTACGGGACAAGTTCTGTTATGCAGTAATTTTGTTTCTGTTTAAGGCCAATATATTTGAAGAGCTCTGTCTTTTTATTTTGATTAACTCAATGCAACCACTTGTGGGGGCAGCGCTGGTCTCTGCTTGTCCTGCACGTCAGGTATTCTTCTAACAATGCGCACTGACAGTGCGCTCTCTTGTAGGTCCGTTACCTCTGATCAGACCCAGCGAGTGAGCACACTGTCACTGTGCATATTGCACAGTGACAAGAATCTACTGAGCATACTTCAGAATTGACAACCGCATACTCAGTAGAGCAGGGACTAGCCCAGCTCCTGAAATGGACATCACTGATGACGCTTCAGTAATAGAAAAGAGGTTAGATTATGACATTAAATAGATAGGCATTTAAGATGAAAATATTCAGCTCACCCATATGTTGATTGCTGCAGCCTAAAGAGGTGGTCTGAAACTAACATTTATTTTAAGATTAAAATAAATTTTAGTTTTAGGCCACCTCTTTAGGCTGCAGCAATCAACATATGGGTGAGCGAACTACCTTCAACTTCTCAATGGAACCAAATATTACAAAGCTGCCTAATTCATTAATTGGGTACTGTGTAATACTATATTTACAGTGTTTCTGCACAATTTTTTTCTTTCTGAAAAATATGTTGAAATTTCAAATTAAACTCATTCGTAGCCTTTCTAGTTTACGAGGCAACGATCTGTAATTACTGTAGTCTTCAAAAAATTTGTATGTAGATTGTATGTAAAATTCAGCATTAAAGAAGTATACTAATCTTAGTTAGCTATCACATATCCACAGGATAGGTGATAACTTACCCACCATTCGTACCGCCACCATTCGTGAGAACAGGGCTCAGAAGTGCACCATTTGAATGGAGCCATTATGGCCTTGCATGTGTGCCACTGCTTCATTCATTCCCTATTGCCTTGAAACCCCCCACTGTCCCACCACCCCGTTTATTGTCTATGTAGCCAAGTGCAGTGCTGCATTCAAACAAGGTCCTTCAGAGTCGTGTTCTTGGTGATAACTTGCTAAAATAGCATCAACTATTTAACTAAGCTCATTGTAAAATGTAATACTTTAACAGGTAGAAAATAAATGCAACTATTGGTTGGCCAAATGGTGAACAAGAACACTACGTATCTGTTACTTTTTATATCGGATCGGGGAGCATGTACATTCATCACTGCACTTACATTATGTGTTTAGAGGTTTTGATAAAAAGGTACTATATAAATATAGATAATAATAAGCTGCCCTATGTGCACCTGATCTAAAGGGTAACTAAAATCTGGTTTTAATGTATTTTTACTTTTTTACTCTGTTGCATTAAATTACTGATAAATGTTTAAAGTCACAGCGGGTTAGCCAAGAATCGAAGCATGTTCTTCAAGTAGCTAAATGGCATCTCTTCAGATTCACCAATCTACGTGTCCAATTATCAATCAATTGCTCCTCACAGGTACATAATTGGATGTGTTGAGGGCCAGATGTTCTCATGTATCAGAATGGAAGACATTCACTTTCTAATAGATGCATCAAATAAGACAGAAGAGCCAGTGGCAACTGCACTTCCAACAACAGCAACATTGATTTGACCCCCGGTTTGCTTTTAAACTGATTTTGACAAAGCAGATTGGCTTAATATATTTAGCACAGGGGACCCTTCATTTTTTCCATGATTTTCTTGATTTTGTGCTAAATGGAAAACTATGAATTTGTCAGGAGATGGCTGTAGCCCTTAAATAGCATTTAATCACTATACATCCATTTTTAAATGTCAAGACCAACTTTGTCAGAAGTTAAATTAAAGGGGTTATCCAGGACTTTAATATTGATGGCCTATTCTTGGGATAGGTCATAAATGTCTGATCACTGGGTGTGTAACACCCAACAACCCTGCCGATCAGCTGCCCCAGGCGTCGGCGGCGGCTGGAATTGCTCAATTGTGGAGTTGCACAGCTCTGTCGACGGAATAGTGGCTGTGGCCTGGTACTGCACATCCACCCCTGTTGATTTGAATAGGGGGCAGATGTGCAGTACCCAGTCATGGCCACTATATAGCTGACAGAGCTGTGCAGATCCAGCCACCACTGGAATTGGGAACAGCTGATCGGGAAAAGTACTGGGTGTCGCACCCCACCGATCAGACTCTGCTGACCCATCCCAAGGATAGGCCATCAATGTTAAAGTCCCAGACAATCCCTTTTACTCACAATTTCTTGGAAGAAACCTTCTACTCCTATTAGTTTTAGGCCTCCATGAAAAAAACTATTTGCATAGTTATTAGTGACAATGGGTTAGAAATAGAGATGAGTGAATTGATTCAAATTTGTGTTGAATTTTTAGGAATATGCCTATTCCGATAAATTTGAACAACTTGCAATTTGTTCTGCGTAGTCATTTTACAACTTCTATTTTACAATTTGTAAAATCATTTTACAAATTGAAAATTGCACTAGTCAAAGATGGCTCAAATGATCTTGGAAACGATCACACAAACTTCCTCATAATGATTTGCAAGTTGCACATCACATGATACATCACATCCAATCAGGAGGGACTATCACAGACTGTACAAAAGCAGAAGCAAGGAATGCAGCAGCCATTTTGGGGTCAATCTGGATAGTGAGCGGATGTCATAAAACACTGAATGAACATTAAAGATTGTGTGTGACAGTCATAGGCGGATTATAATGAGGCCAATCCGGGGTACCGCAGGGGGCCCGCGGCTCCGGGTGAGGTGTCTAATGCCGGATTGCACTCATTATATGTGCGGGCCGCCGCGGCACATACCGGTAGCAGTGGCGGGAGGGGGGGCCCCGGACCGCTCCCCCAGCAGCGGCCGCCGCTACTTCTTCATCGGCCGGGCCAGCACTGCAGCAGTTAACTTCCCTGTGCTGGCCCGGCCACGTCACTGCTAGGAGACACGGCCCTGTGCGCGGCCGTGTCTCCTAGCTGTGACGTCATGCAGTGCTGCACCGGAGAAGTCAGAGCAGGCAGGAAGAATGGAGCCGGGGGATGGTGAGTCTGTGTGTATGTATGTATGTATGTGTGTGTGTGTGTGTGTGTAGGCAGATATCATTGTGTGATGTCTGTTTATATGTATTTTTGTGTTTCAAATGGGTTTATGCGTGTATGTATATGTCTGTATATGTTTGCGTGTGTGCGTGACTGCATGCGTGACTGCGTGCGGCCTCCTGCTGAGTATAGTTGGCGCCGTGCAGCCTCCTGCTGTCTCTGGGGGGGCGCCGTGCGGCCCCCCGCTGTGTATAGATGGCACCGTGCGGCCCCCCGCTGTGTATAGATGGCGCCGTGCGGCCCCCCCGCTGTGTATAGATGGCGCCGTGCGGCCCCCCGCTGTGTATAGATGGCGCCGTGCGGCCCCCCGCTGTGTATAGATGGCGCCGTGCGGCCCCCCCGCTGTGTATAGATGGCGCCGAGCGGCCCCCCCCGCTGTGTATAGATGGCGCCGAGCGGCCCCCCCCGCTGTATATAGATGGCGCCGTGCGGCCCCCCCGCCGTGTATAGATGGCGCCGTGCGGCCCCCCCGCCGTGTATAGATGGCGCCGTGCGGCCCCTGCTGTGTATAGATGGCGCCGTGCGGCCCCCTGCTGTGTATAGATGGCGCCGTGCGGCCCCCTGCTGTGTATAGATGGCTACGTGCGGCCTCCTGCTGAGTATAGATGGCTACGTGCGGCCTCCTGCTGTCTCTGGGGGGGGCACCGTGCGGCCTACCGCTGTGTATAGATGGCGCCGTGCGGCCTCCTGCTGTGTATAGATGGCGCCGTGCGGCCTCCTGCTGTCTCTGGGGGGGCACCGTGCGGCCTCCTGCTGTGTATAGATGGCGCCGTGCGGCCTCCTGCTGTCTCTGGGGGGGCACCGTGCGGCGTCCCGCTGTGTATAGATGGCGCCGTGCATAGATGGCGCCGTGCGGCCTCCTGCTGTGTATAGATGGCGCCGTGCGGCCTCCTGCTGAGTATAGATGGCGCCGTGCGGCCTCCTGCTGAGTATAGATGGCGCCGTGCGGCCTCCTGCTGTCTCTGCGGGGGCTCCGTGCGGCCTCCCGCTGTGCATAGATGGCGCCATGCGGCCTCCTGCTGAGTATAGATGGCGCCGTGCGGCCTCCTGCTGTCTCTGGGGGGGGCGCCGTGCGGCCTCCTGCTGTGTGTAGATGGCGCCGTGCGGCCTCCTGCTGTGTATAGATGGCTACGTGCGGCCTCCTGCTGTGTATAGATGGCTACGTGCGGCCTCCTGCTGTCTCTGGGGGGGCGCCGTGCGGCCTCCCGCTGTGTATAGATGGCTCCGTGTGACCTCCCCCTGTGTATAGATGGCTACGTGAGGCCTCCCGCTGTGTATAGACGGCTACGTGAGGCCTCCCGCTGTGTATACATGGCTACGTGCAGCCTCCTGCTGTGTATAGATGGCTACGTGTGCTCAATATTGAGTCATACAATTAATTTAAGGCTATGTGCCCACGATACAGAAATGTTCCGGATTTTTTTTTAGCGTTTCTGCATCTCCCTGGCAGAAAAAACGCATGCGGATTGTACATGCGGATTTTACATGCGGATTGTACATGCGTTTTCCTGCCAGGGACATGTGGATGTGAAGCGCTCTTCACTTGCATTTCCGCATGCGGGTTGACAAGCGATTTTAGCATCACTTGGAAAGTGCTTGACAACTTGGTTACACTATATAAATCCATGCAACCAGCATGGATTTATATAGTGTGACCGTAAAAGAATGGTAAAAAATAAAAAATATATACTTAACTTCTGATGGCCTGCCGACGTCAGCGGTCGCGTGACCCGTCACATGACTAAATGACGTCATGGAGGGTCATTTTCAGACCATCGCGAGCTGCCGGCAAGCCAGGACGCATCGGATAAAGACACTGGGGGCCATCAGAAGGTAAGTATAATATTTATTTTTTATTTTATTCTTTTTTACAGGTTCTATGGTACCCGGGTCCGGAGGAGAGTCTCCTGTCCTCCATACCCGGGTACCATCCGCACATTGAAACGCATGGATTCCGCATCTACAGATGCAGGGATGCGGATTCCATGCATTCTAATGCAAGTCAATGGCGGCGAAAACGCAGTGCTTCCGCAAAATAATTGGTAGTGCTGCGGATTTTTCGCCAATGATAATCCGCAGCGGAAATTTCCGCAGCATGTGCACAACACATGCGGATTATCATTGGGGGACATGGCAGGCCTTCTACCATTCGTTTTTTAAGCGTTTCTGCAGCGGAATTGCCGCTGCGGAAACGCTTAAAAAACACATAGTGGGCACACAGCCTAAAAAAAAATATTATAATTAATATTGTGCCAAATTAATTTCACGTGAACTATCACAGGGGATCATGTGACATGTGATGTGATAAATCAGGTGGGGGGGGGGCCGCGCCTTCTAAACTGCCCGGGGCCCTTGCTACTCTTAATCCACCCCTGGTGACAGTACAGGAGTGAGAAATAGTTACCATCCATTTACCCATAGCCATATATGTTACGATCATTTTAATTTGCATTAAGGAGCTTGAAAGGGGTTGGATTCAAAGACCTCAGAGTGTAATACATGTCTTTTTATGGCAATTGGATCATTTGCGATTCACAGAGGATCGATTGGCACACAAATCTAATTTTTCTGAAAAATCACCAAAGCTGACGAATTTTAATTTCCAAAGATTTGCTCGTCTCTAGTTAGAAACCATAGATATGGGTTGTATAAAATAGCTGTTAATATTTTTCTGCGTATAGCAGCCTGGTAACAAGCATTTCTATCATTATGGTGACTCATCCAGTCCTAGAGACTTGTGACCCTCAGGAAAATACAACACAATTATCTGGCGGTAATTGGGAACCTATTTCATCAAAATTATAATTAACTTCAGCCTCAGATGTGAAAAGTGCAGATGGGCACACACAGTAAGATTGTACAATTATGTATCATTTCATGAGGAAATGTGTTTTTTCTTTACCTCCAAATGATAAATATTGAAACAGAACATTGAAAGTGCTGTGGATGAGCGGTAATTATACCAATGATGCACATATGAAGTTATGTTACGTGTTTATCACAAGCATGGGGATGTCAAGCGGATGTCTCATTTTATATTCATCAATTATATTGCAGTATTTATTAGCTATTTCCTTTTTTCTTTTTAAAATCTTCTATGTATCTGTCATTTTGGTGGCACACACCTCTTTCCTGTAATGTCTGTATAGATGGTGCAGCCGGGTGTGTGCTTTATGCCTGCCACATGGGATTATCAGAGAAATGGTACTAGATTGTTCAAGTATCCAGGAAAAAAATTGAGTATATCTGTGCTGTCAGAGACACTGATGTGACAAAGGAGATGGATCCATCGCGTTATCTTTACTTGATATATAGTTACCATCATGCCCTATCTAGAACATCAGTAATATAAAAGCCCTGCCATCTCTCATTAAAATCCACCCTTTTCTAATGAAAATGAGATGACTATTGCTTCTGTCCAAATCTACACGGGAAAGCTGAAAAGTGATTTGCAGAATACAGGAAAGCTTATTGGCACTGTTCTTTTGGCCAGTGCGAAAACTAAAAAAATGTTGTGATTTTTTTTATACGGATAAATAAAAATCTGAAGATCTATGTTTTATAATAATATAAGGTTTATTGATTTATTGTTACTTATAGCTATTAATAAAAAAAATTTAAATGTAAATGGGTGCTATTAAATGTATATTTCTAAATAATGTTATATTTCTAGGATATGCCAACACTTGATGATCAGGGAGAGTCCAATTTCTGGAACCCCACTGTATCCGAAAATAAAGGGAATCCATTCACTCTCTTTCTCCTTAACAGGAGTGTCCTGACCGCCCCAATCTATAGGGATCGGTAGCACAGTCTCAGTCAAGTGAATGGAATCGGCTGCAGTTTCCTGGAGCATCCCTGATACATGATGTTCAATCCTCGGACAGCCTATATCAGACACTGCTACATAATTTCAGCCTGGTATGTTTGATACTGAAACACTGCGGCGTTTTATAGAAAAACATACTTTAAAGTCCGCCAGGGACCGAGCACACGGTCCCCATCCACTGCCCTTGAGTAACAGGTCTGTCCCTGTAAGCGTGTATAGAGAGAGACTTCTTACTCACTAGCAACAAGCATGGAGAATCCGCCAGGGACCCGCCTTTCCGACTAGTCTCCTGTGCGGCTCAGTCCCTAGTTGGCTTGAAAAGTATATTTCTCTCTGAAATGCCACAGCATTTCAGCGTCATACATACCTAGCTGAAATCATACAGTCAGCGTATGATACATGCTGCCCATATATCGGCAGCATGTATGAACTGCCTGGGTCCCTTTAAATGCTAACTTTCTGGCACCACTAGGGGGAGTTTAGGAGCTTATTGCATACTGGTGATACATTGAGATCAATAACTAAACAATATTTATTGCTCTTTACAGATAGTCTGTTTTATTCCAGAAGACACTATGCTCCAGTCATCTATCCCTGCTAATTGTATATCAATATTTTAGGTATTCTCATCATTTTATTTTCCTTAGATTTTTATTGGATTTTTAGAAAAAGAAATGTAACTATCAGTTGCAATTATAAGAGGTAATTTCATTTTCAATAGCATTTATATTATTTGTACAGAATCTATTTACTACTAGTTCTGTTTTTTTTTTAAATTAATATAACCTAAGCAGCCTCTTTTTTTCCTTTCAAGTCAAAAAAAACATCCAATTAGGCGTCCGGCTTTAGTATCAGATTTATTTAACTCATGGGTAAAATAGAAAACACAATGTTTCACCCTGACACACCATGTATTGGCTGTAGTTACTAAGGTATATTGCACATCATTACTCTGACAAGCTCAGTTCATCACCGGGAACAGATATGATATTGTTACTGTTTATATAGAGTGGGAACATCGTCAGCCCAGATCAGCTACAGATCACTGCAGAAAGGATAATTGTGCTGCCTGAAAATTCACATGTGATAGTAGATCTGTGCGAGGAATCTGTCAGATGTGGATATTAGGTGACGTAAAGAGAACACAAAGAAATTAGATGATAGAATCAAAGAGTAATACAAGGGATTACAGAGGGGTGTAATAATACAGGTTGTGTAATTGTTAAAAGAAATAGTCAATATTGATACTAAAACAAGTTAATTAAAAACATAAATACAAGTAAATAAACAGGGGACTATTATTTACTACCCAAAAATGTAACATGCCTATACAGCAGCTGCAGAACAGGTGATAATTTACTGATCTGTGGGAATTTGACCGCTGGTACTAATAATATATGGAGTTATATGGCAAACCTATACCTTATATTGCCTGATACTTGATTCTTTTATTATAAGCTGAACAGTATAATGGTTCGCGCATCATATTCATGCAGTCATCTAGGTTCTGTTATCAAATCTACGGATTAAGGTACAATCCAAGCTATATTTCTTTATACACTAAAGTCTTATGTTTAGAGGGTCAGGTTGGGTTAGGAAGCAGCAATATAGATAACAAAAAAACAGTGTAGTAACATACCATTTCCCCCGGATTTATTCCTTTATCAAGCGGAGCAGCATGAACTGTATTGGTGTAAAAAGATAAATGATCAATGTTAATAAGAATATTATCATTTATCCAAATTTCAGAAAAAAAAAACTGGTCTAATGAAGTCATGCATTAATTATTCTGTCCAACAAAATGCTTATTTTAATAAACAGTAGATAAAAGCAGGGCCAGCATGGACTCTATAAGGGTGGAGGGGGGGGGGGGAACTGGGCAATTGCCCAGGGACCTATCCCCAAAGAGGCCAAAAAGGAGGAAAGAGCCTGAAGGAACTGAAGAGGAGGAGAAAGTCCTGTGTGCCCCCTACAGTCCCTGTGTGTGTAGCATGTAGTCTGTGTTTCTAACATACATTGCGGGTCTGAGTGTGAGTATGTGTAACATACAGTGCTTGTGTGTATAACAGAGAGAGTGTAACATGCAGTGTATGTGTGTGTGTGTAACATACAGTGTCTGTGTAAATACAATGGGGTGTGTTTTTTCACTTATAGTGTATGTTTGTATGTGTGTAACATACAGTGTGTGTATCATGCATTGTGTGTGTAACATATAGTGTGTTTATGTGTAACATACAGTATGTGTGCGTTATTGTGTGTAACATGCAATATGTGTCTGTGTGTGTGTGGCATGGAGTGTGTGTAATGTCCACATTTAAAGATATGGTCAGTGCAGACGAGTGTTCGTAGCTCTACCCATGTCAGCAATTGGATGATTTTGGCAATACATTGCCCGTGTAAACAGGAGATGTGCTGCTGAAAACATGACACTTTATGAGGACAAAACAAGTGTATGAGCGATCATTCAGTCCCCATCATTCAGTCCCCATCATTCAGTCCCCATCATTCTGTCCCATTCTTCATCGGCCTGTATGAAGATGCCGGTAAACAAGCACCCAACGACTTGAATATAGTTAATTGGCGCTTGTTTATTGGTCCGAAATTGGTTTGTGCAAATGCACCCCAAATGTTTCCGTGTGATTGTGCAATATGTTAGCATTTGGGGCCCTACTTTTAATTTTGCCTAGGGCCAAACTTTGTCTAATACCAGCCTTGGGTAAAAGGTCACATTAAAGAAGTTGTCTACTTTGAGCAATGCTTTTATTTTTTCTTTTAGAAGGGTTTCCCAATGAAAAAATTATTGCACGGTGTCCTGTAAATCAGCCCCAAATCATCAGTTGTAACCTGCATGGAAACCATCATAAGTTCAATCTCCCTACAGCGCCTCCACAGGTGAAACAAATCCTTACACGGGCCTCACTGGAATCAATAGTCTGACTGTGTAATACATTAACATCCTGCAGATTACGACACCTCTTTGTAGCTTCTCTTCACTCTGCCTAATAAATGGGCTTCTGAACAGGAGACTCCTCTTTATTAATCTGGAACTCTCTAATAAAATATTTTAAACTGTGTTTTAACAATTGGACAAAATCTAAACTCCTTTTTAACAATACAAGTTTGTGTATCAAAAGAAGAATGCAGATTTATGGTATTTTATAAATAAGAGTTTGAGAACTGTAAAATAAAGAATCCTCATGATAACCATTTAGCAGAATTATTAGACTATGTCTCCCCTCCCCGCTGTGTATTTGCTGGCAGCCAGGAATTATTCACAGTACATCAGACAACATCTGTACACTGTGCTGTGACCAGTCATGTCATTCTAATGAGTGCCCTGGTAATATCACTGCCCAGTCCTTAGATCTGACCAACATCTTGTTATATAACCCGGCAGATGGGATCAGAGCGGTTTTCATACAAATTCTGATTTTCTCTTTATTTTCTCTGTACTTCATGACATGTTTAATAGAATTTTCTGAATTGTGATCTTTTTGGCAAATTACATTGGACACAAATGTGTTTCATAATTGTTCTAAATTTACATTTAATCCATGCCCATATTGGTGTGCATAGTATATTCTACATCAGCTTGTCTCAACATACTGCAGAAGATTCTCTATACAGATATGTGGCACCAATAAAGATCTTGATAAAATGCAAAATTTTGAATTCTCTTATATCTTAAAGCACCACTCCAGAGGTTTTTTATATTTTTTTTATATTTTAATACTGAATTGGTGCCACTAATCTAAGTTCCCTGCACCTAGTCGCCATCTTCATCTGTTCTCGGCACCGCTCCGGTTGTACTCTGCAGGTTGTGACCTCCCGGATCACTGCAGTGTTTACTGGGCGATCCAGAAGTTACAAGTCATTACCCCTGACTTCCGGTCAATCTGAAGTTGTGCTCAAGATGGCGGCGCGGGACCAGAGTGGTGCAGGAAAGAGCTAAAGACGGTGGCTGGTAAGACTACTACTACAGTCAGGGACCTTACATTACGATCTGGAAGTCACAACTCATTGTAAGTCAATGAGTGCCAGAACGAGGCCAGAAAGGGGCTCTCATAGATTTACATTGAGAGCTTGTGACTGTTACCTCTGACTTCCGGACAATCAGAAGTTGTGTCACAAAATGGCAGGATGGGACTGAAGTGGCGCAGGGAAGAGCTAAAGACGGCGACTGGTAAGAATACTACTACGGTCAGGGACCTTACGTTACGATTCGGAAGTCACAACTTAATGTAAGTCTATGAGAGCCAGAACGAGGCCAGAATGAGGCTCTCATAGAATTACACTGAGAGCTTGTGACCGTTACTTCTGACTTCCGGTCAATCAGAAGTTGTGTCATAAGATGGCAGAATGGGACTGGAGTGGCGCAGGGAAGATCTGAAGACAGCAGCTGGTAAGTATACTACTACAGACAGGGACCTTACATTAGTAGCACCCAGGGCCGGCGTCAGCTCCTCCCCGCTTGCTCAGGGCCCCGGCACCCGGTGCAATACTTACCTCTCCCCGTGCCTCTGCAGCAGGTCCGGTCTCTTCTGCGGCTGCTGCACAGTAACGTCTCAGGTCAGAGGGCGCGGTGACGTCTTTCCACCGCGCTCTCTCCTGAGCAGTCACAGCACAGAGCGGGAAGACGCTGGCGCGCGTGAGGAGTCCGGAGCAGTGGCAGCAGGTGAGAAGTGAGGTGAGTATTTGATTTTCATTTTTTTTATTGTACGGAGTCATGGGGCATGGGACATTATATGGTGGGGTAGGGTGGGGGAGTGTGACATCCTGCATGGGGAATTATAAGGGAGGAGGGGGTGTGACATCCTGCATGGGGCATTATAAGGGGGGGGGTGACATCCTGCATGGGGCATTATAGGGGGGGGGTGACATCCTGCATGGGGCATTATAAGGGGGGGGTGACATCCTGCATGGGGCATTATAAGGGAGGGAGGTGTGACATCCTGCATGGGGCATTATAAGGGGTGTGCGACATCCTGCATGGGGCATTATAAGGGAGGGGGGGGTGACATCCTGCATGGGGCATTATAAGGGGGGGTGTGTGTGACATCCTGCATGGGGCATTATAAGGGGGGGTGTGTGTGACATCCTGCATGGGGCATTATAAGGGAGGGGGGATGTGACATCCTGCATGGGGCATTATTAGCGAGGGGGGGTGACATCCTGCATGGGGCATTATAAGGGAGGGGGGGTGACATCCTGCATGGAGCATTATAAGGGAGGGGGGGTGTGACATCCTGCATGGGGCATTGTAAGGGGGGGAGTGACATCCTGCATGGGGCATTATATGGGGGGAACATCCTGCGTGGGGCATTATGTGGGGGAACAGCCTGCGTAGGGCATTATGTGGGGGGGGAACAGCCTGCATGAGTCATTATGTGGGGGGGAACAGCCTGCATGGAGCATTATGTGGGGGCACAGCCTGCATGGAGCGTTATATGGGGGCCAGTATTCTGTATGGAGCGTTATATGGGGGCCAGTATCATGTATGGAGCGTTATATGGGGGCCAGTATCCTGTATGGAGAGTTATATGGGGGCCAGTATACTGTGTGGAGCGATTCCCCGGTTTCTTAGCTATTGTAGAATTTACAATAGATATCACTCATGTAATGTAAGAAGTGAAATCTTTAGCATTGTACTAATATATCTATCTATCTATCTATCTATCTATCTATCTATCTATCTATCTATATATATATTTCACTGCGGTATCTGTGCATCATGAATCGTGGTATGTGTTAAAGGGGCCACTGAGACTCTTTCGCCCAGGGCCCAGAAAAACCTGGAGCCGACCCTGGTAGCACCACTCTAGCACCAGAAAAAAAAATACTGGAGTGGTGCTGTAAAGAGAAGTGACTATATCTAACTACAAGCTCATGTATAAGGCAGAGATTTCAGTGCACAGAACCTGTATGGCAGTGCAAGGAGGCTGCATACATGCTTAGAAGGGATTTTTACTTCCCGAAAACCTCTGTTCCTCACCTGCAGTTTGTTTAAAAAAAAACCAACTAAAAATTCTCATCTGATTTCAAAATGCAATTCCTTTCCTTGAAATAGTATTTAAAAGTAATTTGTCAGCAGGTTATTGTTAAGTAATCAGAGAGCATCATGCTGTAGGGGCTGAGACCATGATTCCAGCAATGGAATGCTTGCTGTAGTTTTAATAAAATCCCTGTTTTCTCGGCAGCAGATATAGTAGTTGTCTGAATGCGGAGCTCTGCATAACTCCGCCCACATCACTGATCAAAGCTATTAACAATATCTATACTATATTATTCCTTGGGTACAGTATCTATATCTGTGTGTGTATATATATATATATTGTAAGGCAGCGCTAGTCATCATCCTGGGGGATACTCGCTGCAGCGCATCAATTAAAGCACACCAGCCACGACTTTGCGGTGTTTCACAGTCCAACAGTTTATTACGCTTCATAAACTGCTGGTCACACAGTCCATCTTAGTGCTCACCGGCATATTACACATATAACATCCCGAAGCCTTTCAACTAGCAGACAGGCCCTCTTGGCTTCAGTTACATCCCCCCGGCTAGGCACCAACATCAATGTCCATATCAATGTCCACAATAAGCAGTGTTTTACCTTTCGCCGGGTTGTAGCTGCTTCAGTCCGCTTTGTTCCGCCACCACTGTGGCTCTAAGGCTTACCACACGTGGTCTCCAGCCCTTATCCCAGTCCAAGGCCACTGGCATCTCTCACACACACAGATCCAGGCTCTGCCCTCCAGGACGCTTATCCTCCAAAGCCTCTGGCCCTCCAAGGCTTACTGGCATCGCTTACACACACAAGGATCCAGGCTTCACCCTCCAGGAGTCCACCAAGCTTCGTCAGGCCTCATCAGGCCTCACACGGTGCCACACACACAGGGAACAGGCCTCACGCCTATCACACCCCTTGCGCCACTGCACACACCTGTCTCAAATCACCAGGGTTTTTATATCCTATAGAAACAGCCACAGGACCTGTGCTTATCTCACAGTCATGTGTCCATACCTTCTGTGAGCAAAAGGACCTGTGTGATGTCACAGTCATGTGACCAGTCAGCTGAGGGAGGTACATGGTCCGTCAAAACATACACTGAACCATTAAAGGGATGCCTGCTGCATCACAATATATATATATATATATATATATATATATATATATATATATATATATATATATATATATATAGGGAGCTAAGGTGTAACATTTCTCCTTGTGGAGAGTGACATGCCAAGCCTGGCATGTCAGAGTGAAGAGTCTTATATGCCATGCATGCTTCTCTGCAAAATTAAATATGCAAAATGCCTCTTCAGAGAGGAAGAGGACTAGAACTGTAATGTCACCTAAATTTAATTTCCCAGAGGAGCAGGCATGGCATATAAGTCTCCTCACTCTGACATGCCAGGCCTGGCTTGCCACTCTCCACAAGGAGAAACGTCACCCCTTTTACTAGTATATGTCATTAATACCTAAACACAGAAAGGGTAGTTGCTTTGCTGGGCATGGGATATTTTTATGAAGCCCCCTCCAATGTGTTTTTATATTCTTTAATGGAATAATTAATTAAAAAATGGCATCAGCATATCAACATTAAGATACTCGCGGGAGGAAAAGGATCAATATAGGATGGGTTACTACAAGAATTTTTCTGTGCTGCAGATAGCCTTTACTACCAGGTTAATGCTGATGTCAGTGAGTTTTATACTTTCAAAGCTTTCCATTTAGTAGAGTTGGAATATGATAACTTTCTGTTTCATCTTTAGTGCCACTAAACATAGGCGGATTATAATGAGGGCAATCTGGGCTACCGCCCGGGGGCCCCGAACCTCCAGGGGGCCTGGGGCTCCGGGGTGTCTATGGCCAGATTGCCCTCATTATATGTTCACATACCGGCAGACAGTGGCGGGGGGGGGCCCAGACCGCTCCCCCAGCAGCGGCGCACAGCCGGGCCAGCACTGCATCAGTTAACTTCCCTGTGCTGGCCCGGCCGCGTCACTGCTAGAAGACACGGCCCTGTGCGCGGCCATGTCTCCTAGCTGTGACGTCACGCAGTGCGCACCCGGCCTGCAGTGCTGCACCGGAAAAGAGCAGGAGGACTGGAGCCGAGCCGGGGGATGGTGAGTGTGTGTGTGCATGTGTGTGTGAGTGAGTGTGTGTGTGTGTGTGTGTGTGTGTGTGTGTGTGTGTGTGTGTGTGTGTGTGTGTGTGTATGTATGTGTGTGCGTGTGTGTAGGCAGATATCATTGTGTGATGTCTGTTTATATGTATTTTTGTGCTTCAAATGTGTTTATGCGTGTATATATATGTCTGTATATGTTTGTGTGTGTGCGTGACTGCGTGCGTGACTGTGTGCGTGACTGTGTGCGTGACTGTGTGCGTGACTGCGTGCGTGACTGCGTGTGGCCTCCTGCTGAGTATAGATGGCGCCGTGCGGCCTCCTGCTGTCTCTGGGGGGGGCGCCGTGCGGCCTCCCGCTGTGTATAGATGGCGCCGTGTGGCCTCCCGCTGTGTATAGATGGCATCGTGCGGCCCCCTGCTGTGTATAGATGGCATCGTGCGGCCTCCCGCTGTGTATAGATGGCGCCGTGCGCCCCCCTGCTGTGTATAGATGGCATTGTGCTGCCCCCTGCTGTGTATAGATGGCATCGTGCGCTGTGTATAGATGGCGCCATGCGCCCCCCTGCTGTGTATAGATGGCATCGTGCTGCCCCCTGCTGTGTATAGATGGCATCGTGCGGCCTCCCGCTGTGTATAGATGACATCGTGCGGCCTCCCGCTGTGTATAGATGGTGCCGTGCGGCCCCCTGCTGTGTATAGATGGCGCCGTGCGGCCTCCCGCTGTGTATAGATGGCGCCGTGTGGCCTCCTGCTGTGTACAGATGGCTACGTGCGGCCTCCTGCTGTGTACAGATGGCTACGTGCGGCCTCCTGCTGTGTATAGATGGCTACGTGCGGCCTCCTGCTGTGTATAATGGCTACGTGCGGCCTCCTGCTGTGTATAGATGGCTACGTGCGGACTCCTGCTGTGTATAGATGGCTACGTGCAGCCTCCTGCTGTGCATAGATGGCGCCGTGCAGCCCCCTGCTGTGTATAGATGGCGCCGTGCGGCCTCCTGCTGTGTAAAGATGGCGCCGTGCGGCCTCCTGCTGTGTACAGATGGCTACGTGCGGCCTCCTGCTGTGTATAGATGGCTACGTGCGGCCCCCTGCGGTGTACAGATGGCGCCATGCAGCCTCGCGCTGTGTATAGATGGCATCGTCCGGCCCCCTGCTGTGTATAGATGGCATCGTGCGGCCTCCCGCTGTGTATAGATGGCGCCGTGCGGCCTCCTGCTGTGTATAGATGGCGCCGTGCGGCCTCCTGCTGTGTACAGATGGCTACGTGCGGCCTCCTGCTGTGTATAGATGGCTGCGTGCGGCCTCCTGCTGTGTATAGATGGCTACGTGCGGCCTCCTGCTGTGTATAGATGGCTACGTGAGCTCAATATTGAGTCATACAATTAATGTAAGGCTATGTGCCCACGTTGCAGAAATGCAATGATTTTTTTGAGCGTTTCTGCATCTCCCTGGCAGAAAAAACGCATGCGGATTGTACATGCGGACTGTACATGCGGATTGTACATGCGTTTTTCCTGCCAGGGACATGCGGATGTGAAGCGTTCTTCACATGCATTTCCGCATGCAGGTTGACAAGCGCTTTCCAAGCGATTTTAGCATCACTTGGAAAGTGCTTGACAACTTGGTCACACTATATAAATCCATGCAACCGGCATGGATTTATATAGTGTGACTGTAAAAGAATGGTAAAAAATAAATATATAATTACCTTCTGATGGCCTGCCGACGTCAGCGGTCGCGTGACCCGTCACATGACTAAATGACGTCACGGCAGGTCCTTTTCAGACCATCGTTAGCTGCCGGCAAGCCAGGACGCATCGGATAACGACACCGGGGGCCATCAGAAGGTAAGTATAATATTTATTTTTTATTTTATTCTTTTTTTACAGGTTCTATGGCACCCGGGTCCGGAGGAGAGTCTCCTCTTCTCCAAACCCGGGTACCATCCGCACATTGAAACGCATGGATTCTGCATGTACAGATGCAGTGATGCGGATGTCATGCGGTCCAATGCAAGTCAATGGCGGCGAAAGAGCCGCGCTTCCGCAAAATAATTGGTAATGCTGCGGATTTTTCCGCAATGATAATCCGCAGCGGAAAATTCCGCAGCATGTGCACAGCACATGCGGATTATCATTGGGGAACATTGCTGCCTTTCTACAATGTGTTTTTTAAGCGTTTCTGCAGCGTAATTGCCACTGCGGAAACGCTTAAAAAACGTATAGTGGGCACACAGCCTTAAAATAATTATAATAATTAATATTTTGCCAAGTTAATTTCACGTGAACTATCACATAATCTATCACAGGGGATCATGTGACATGTCACGTGATACATCAGTTGTGTGTGTGTGGGGGGAGGGGCCTTGCTACTCTTAATCCACCCCTGCCACTAAAGTATTATTTGTACTGTCTTAATTATTATTTTCATCCATTATTTGCATTTCAATAGATTACCGATTATGCATTACTGAAATGAACGCAAATAGATGGGCAGAATTCAGCTAAATAATAAAAAAAAATGTATTGGGGCCAATTCATCATTTTGTGCCAGAAATTTGGCATAAAATTGTGTGAAATGTTGCAATTTTTTTGTGCAACTATGAGCAAAAAAAACCTGGTGTTATTATACCATCTCCACTATTTGAGCTTAGCAAAGGGGGGCTCGGCAAGTTCATCATAATTTCCGCACAAAAGTGGCATAAATTAAGACTGAAATATGCAGCAGTTCATGACAGGAGTACATTTCTGTTGTTGGTACAAGGCAGCTGAAGAATGTGTCAAATTCATTAAGAGCGTTGTCCAGGTTTGGCATGAAAGTCTGCAGTCACTCTATGTGGCTGCAGACTTGTGTATCCTCACAGCGCACACTGCACGCTGTCAGCATTCTCCAGTTTCGGTGCTGGTAGCAGGTTGTGATGTGACTGCAAGTATAAGATATTCATACTTCCTGCCGCATGCGCACTAGACTTGCGCGGAATCACTCAATTTCCTTGTGTTGACCGAGGCAGCGCATGTCTAGTAGGAATGTGGCTGGGAGTATGTATATTGTATACTTGAATACACATGACTGCCCACAAACAATGTTGCCACTGGAAAATCCTGACATTGCACAATGTGCGTGCTGTGTGGATTCACAAGTCTGCAGTCACTAAGTGACCTGTACAAGCCATTTAAGAGGCACTCTTAATGAATTTGGTGCACCTTACCCGAGTGTACCCTAAGTCAAGACTGGCAAGTAAAATATAATTCAGCCCTATAGTTCCTGGGTTTACAACCGAGGTGTATGGGGCAAGTATACGAGACAGTTCTGCTAACTAACATGGAACCATATCCCTTTATTAAAAAGTGAACCTTCATTCCAAGATAGAAACATCTGACATAATAGGTAATTTTGCAATGTCCTACTGATACTGAAGCTGCATCCGTACAGCGAAAACTAACATTCATAGAAATGTTTTTTTCCCTCAACTCTTGTAGCCTTCAAATAGATATTTTGAGGGTTAACTTTATGCAATCAATATCTGGCACTAAAATCTTATAGAATTTTAGGAGGCTGCCAGTTTTAATTTATTGAGATTGCTATTATCACTAATTAATGGTTATGGAAACCTCCAGTGGCATTTTTTTTTTCATTTAAAGGGGTTTTCCACAACTATTATATTAGGGACCTATGCAGAAGATCGGTCATCATTATCAGTTTGGTGGGTTTATTATCAGTTCGGTGGGTTTATTATCAGTTTGGTGGGTTCTGATACCTGATGGGTAATTAGAGTTTTTAATAATTGTGGATTTATTGTGTGAGATAATACCAAGGAGTAGCTCTGTGATATACCGCTCAATTATGATATGAAGCCAACATGTTCCACCAACAATCTTATAACTCTATGGCTAATATGTTTTTAAAGTAGATGAGACACCTGAATGCTCTTGCAGAAAACCCATAAGACAGGGAGAACGTACAAACCCCATACAAATGTCACTCTTGCTTACCACTAAGACACATCGCTGCACTAGACTAGAGACTGTATAAATATAAAAAATGGAAAAAAAATATTGGATGGTCAATGTTTTGTCCTTAAAAAGCTTTAATACGGTATTTAATATCATTTAATGTCACAGACAAATAATTAAACAATCATAAATATTTTAAAAGTAAGGATTCGTTTAATTTCTTATCGTATAGATGAAGTCCAAGTTTCTTATATTTGACTTAAAGAATAGCATCTGCTACACTATTCACAATTTCAGAATAAAAAAAGAAGGGCTGTTATAATATGAAGAATCTTCTTTACATACATTTCACGGTTTCTTATTTTTATTTGTTCATCTACAGCAGAAATGTATTTACAATAAGTGAGATGTGTAGTACTGGTTATTACCCACTAGGTGGTGATCATATAGCGCGCTGCTCTAGGTTTCGGCTGTGTGGAGCGGAGATGTTTAGTTATTGCTACTTGGCGAATAATAAAGTAGCGAATAATAAAGCTTAATGCAGCGTAGAAGAGTAAATAGGTTGCATGGGACTATTAGCATTGGCAATAAATAGATGCGATCATATAAGCACACACATATGTGTATATATAACAATGTATGTAACATATGAATTCAGTACCCCCAATGCATCATGCAGAGAAAGAAGCTACATGATCTAGCCATAGGGACCTGTGGCAGAATATAGATAATACATGACTAGTAGAAGTGGCAACTGCTTTCTCCCCCAGTTATGTAATAAGCACTCAACAGTAATGCCAGAAATTGGTGTCTTCTTACATTTTTTATGATCCATGGCTGCTGTAACAGCATAGGAAGCCCCCAGTGTCATTTATTAAGAGGCAGATCCATTATTTACAGCACTGCTCACAGCCCTCCAGGGCTCTATTAACCTCTATAGGGTTAAATCATTTGATAGTGATTGAAGACAATGTGTTATATCTAAGTTGTATTACTATGTATCATTTGCATTTTGCCAGGAAAACGTTTAGTTTCTAGAGTAAAATACATTACAGTAGGGAACCATTGCTTTAGGTTCTGCAGACAGAAGCTGAGATCACCAGTCCATGGTGCTGAAGTGCCCCTCACTAGGTGCTGCTGACCATGGTGTGCCCCTCACTAGGTGCTGCTGACCATGGTGTGCCCCTCACTAGGTGCTGCTGACCATGGTGTGCTCCTCACTAGGTGCTGCTGACCATGATGTTCTCACTAGGTGCTGCTGACCATGGTGTGCTCCTCACTAGGTGCTGCTGACCATGGTGTGCCCCTCACTAGGTGCTGCTGACCATGGTGTGCCCCTCACTAGGTGCTGCTGACCATGATGTTCTCACTAGGTGCTGCTGACCATGGTGTGCTCCTCACTAGGTGCTGCTGACCATGGTGTGCCCCTCACTAGGTGCTGCTGACCATGGTGTGCCCCTCACTAGGTGCTGCTGACCATGGTGTGCTCCTCACTAGGTGCTGCTGACCATGGTGTGCCCCTCACTAGGTGCTGCTGACCATGGTGTGCCCCTCACTAGGTGATGCTGACCATGGTGTGCCCCTCACTCTAATACTGCTGACCATGGTGTGCCCCTCACTAGGTGCTGCTGACCATGGTGTGCCCCTCACTAGGTGCTGCTGACCATGGTGTGCCCCTCACTAGGTGCTGCTGACCATGGTGTGCTCCTCACTAGGTGCTGCTGACCATGGTGTGCTCCTCAGTAGGTGCTGCTGACCATGGTGTGCTCCTCACTAGGTGCTGCTGACCATGGTGTGCCCCTCACTAGGTGCTGCTGACCATGGTGTGCCCCTCACTCTAATACTGCTGACCATGGTGTGCTCCTCACTCTAATACTGCTGACCATGGTGTGCTCCTCACTAGGTGCTGCTGACCATGGTGTGCCCCTCACTCTAATACTGCTGACCATGGTGAGCCCCTCACTCTAATACTGCTGACCATGGTGTGCTCCTCACTAGCTGCTGCTGACCATGGTGTGCCCCTCACTCTAATACTGCTGACCATGGTGTGCCCCTCACTCTAATACTGCTGACCATGGTGTGCCCCTCACTCTAATACTGCTGACCATGGTGTGCTCCTCACTAGGTGCTGCTGACCATGGTGTGCTCCTCACTAGGTGCTGCTGACCATGGTGTGCCCCTCACTCTAATACTGCTGACCATGGTGTGCCCCTCACTCTAATACTGCTGACCATGGTGTGCCCCTCACTCTAATACTGCTGACCATGGTGTGCTCCTCACTAGGTGCTGCTGACCATGGTGTGCTCCTCACTAGGTGCTGCTGACCATGGTGTGCTCCTCACTAGGTACTACTGACTATGGTGCGCCCTTCACTAGGTGCTGCTGACCATGGTGTGCTCCTCACTAGGTACTGCTGACCATGATGTTCTCACTAGGTACTGCTGACCATGATGTTCTCACTAGGTGCCGCTGACCATGATGTACATCTCACTAGGTACGGCTGACCGTGGTGTGCTCCTCACTGGGTTCTGCTGACAATGGTGTGCACCTCACTAGATGCTGCGGACCATGGTGCGCCCTTCACTAGGTGCTGCTGACCATGGTAGGCCCCTCACTAGCTGCTGCTGACTATGGTGTGCTCCTATGTTCTGTTGACCATGGTGCGCCCTTCACTAGGTGCTGCTGAACATCGTGTGCCCCTCACTAGGTACTACTGACCATGGTGCACCCTTCACTATGTGCTGCTGACTATGTGCTGCTGACCATGGTGTGCCCCTCACTAGCTGCTGCTGACCATGGTGTGCTCCTATGTTCTGTTGACCATGGTGTGCTCCTCACTAGATGCTGCTGACCATGGTGTGCTCCTCACTAGATTTTGCTGACCATGGTGTGCTCCTCACTAGATGCTGCTGACCATGGTGTGCTCCTCACTAGATGCTGCTGTCCATGGTGTGCTTCTCACTATGTGCTGCTGTCCATTGTGTGCGCCTCACTAGATGCTGCTGTCCATGATGTGCTCCTCACTTGATGCTGCTGTCCATGGTGTGCCCCTCACTTGATGCTGCTGTCCATGGTGTGCGTCTCACTTGATGCTGCTGTCCATGGTGTGCCCCTCACTTGATGCTGCTGTCCATGGTGTGCGTCTCACTTGATGCTGCTGTCCATGGTGTGCTCCTCACTAGATGCTGCTGTCCATGATGTGCTCCTCACTTGATGCTGCTGACCATGGTGTGCTCCTCACTAGATGCTGCTGACCATGGTGTGCTCCTCACTAGATGCTGCTGTCCATGATGTGCTCCTCACTTGATGCTGCTGACCATGGTGTGCTCCTCACTTGATGCTGCTGACCATGGTGTGCTCCTCACTAGATGCTGCTGACCATGGTGTGCTCCTCACTAGATGCTGCTGACCATGGTGTGCTCCTCACTAGATGCTGCTGTCCATGATGTGCTCCTCACTTGATGCTGCTGACCATGGTGTGCTCCTCACTAGATGCTGCTGACCATGGTGTGCTCCTCACTTTATGCTGCTGTCCATGGTGTGCGTCTCACTAGATGCTGCTGACCATGGTGTGCTCCTCACTAGATGCTGCTGTCCATGATGTGCTCCTCACTTGATGCTGCTGACCATGGTGTGCTCCTCACTAGATGCTGCTGACCATGGTGTGCTCCTCACTTTATGCTGCTGTCCATGGTGTGCTCCTCACTAGATGCTGCTGACCATGGTGTGCTCCTCACTAGATGCTGCTGTCCATGATGTGCTCCTCACTTGATGCTGCTGACCATGGTGTACTCCTCACTTGATGCTGCTGTCCATGATGTGCTCCTCACTTGATGCTGCTGACCATGGTGTGCTCCTCACTAGGTGCTGCTGTCCATGGTGTGCTCCTCACTATGTGCTGCTGTCCATGGTGTGCGTCTCACTAGATGCTGCTGTCCATGATCTGCTCCTCACTTGATGCTGCTGTCCATGGTGTGCTCCTCACTAGATGCTGCTGTCCATGGTGTGCTCCTCACTTGATGCTGCTGTCCATGGTGTGCGTCTCACTAGATGCTGCTGTCCATGATCTGCTCCTCACTTGATGCTGCTGTCCATGGTGTGCTCCTCACTAGATGCTGCTGTCCATGATCTGCTCCTCACTTGATGCTGCTGTCCATGGTGTGCGTCTCACTAGATGCTGCTGTCCATGATCTGCTCCTCACTTGATGCTGCTGTCCATGGTGTGCTCCTCACTAGATGCTGCTGTCCATGGTGTGCTCCTCACTTGATGCTGCTGTCCATGATGTGCTCCTCACTATGTGCTGCTGACCAAGATATGCTCCTCACTTGATGCTGCTATTCATGATTTGCTCCTCACTATGTGCTGCTGACTATAGTGCTGAAGTGCCGCTGCTTTGTGTGAGTCACTGTCCATCACAATTCCATCTACTCAACCATCATCAATCATCACCATCAACCATCACTTACCTTCTAAGGTGCCTACTAGGAGGCTCAGTAAGACCAAGACGGGCGTCATCTCCTTCCCACAATCCCCCGCCCCTTCCCTGGCTCTTTCAGTTGCAGATGCCGGTGTTCTCCCTCCTTATAAGCCACTTGTCAGCAGCTCTCCTCCTCCAGTGCTTTGCCCGAGCTCTAGCAGGCAGGATCCAGCGCTCGCAATAACAGCTGCTGCTGAGCTGGCCTCTATTTAAAGAGAAGGTGCAGGGTGGGAGGCTGGGCTATCATCCTGCATTTTAAGCAGCCAAGCAAGCTATCCCCTATTTCCTTCCAGGAATCTGCGTCACCAAGATCCCCAAAGAGTCTAATATGCTGAAATGTTCATCTGATGAATTATTGATACATTTCATGTTTTGTGCTGGAAATTTAGAAAGCTGTGAGGGCGAAAAATAAAAACCAATGCAGGAATAAAACTCTGCAATGTAGCAAAGGAGGTGATAATATTTTGTACATAAATCAATAATATTGTACAGATACATAGATTGATAAAGTCTGTAATTTGACTCAATCACATTAGAGACAAGATTAAGTGATTATAAGGATTGCGTGGAATACAAGAACTATTGCTGAATACGTTATTGGGGCATATTGAATTAATAAAAGAAGGTCACTGAATATGGGTATTCATCAATTTGCTGGAGCACAAAGTTACAGCGCGTCCTCCCCTGGATGATCAGCATTAGCTGCATTATATGGAGAAATCATTGATTTTTTTTATTTTCAATAGGCATCAGGTGCCAATTCCTTCTGCCTGTAGTGGTGCTGCTGGTATACATATACAGTACAGACCAAAAGTTTGGACACACCTTCTCATTTAAAGATTTTTCTGTATTTTCATGACTATGAAAATTGTACATTCACACTGAAGGCATCAAAACTATGAATTAACACATGTGGAATTATATACTTAACAAAAAAGTGTGAAACAACTGAAAATATGTCTTATATTCTAGGTTCTTCAAAGTAGCCACCTTTTGCTTTGATGACTGCTTTGCACACTCTTGGCATTCTCTTGATGAGCTTCAAGAGGTAGTCACCGGTAGAGATGAGCGGTGTTCGACTAGAACTGTTCGCCAATCTCAAATTCGAGCTGTTTTGGGCGGTGTTCGAGTTGTTCGACGAACCCGAACGATTTGCAAAAAATTCGGCTGTTCGAGGTTATGTTCGATAACTGTTCGTGCACCAAAAGCGTGTCCTGCATGTCTGGTGCTATTTAGAGCACCAATCATGCAGGGATTGTCTGCCACTCACTGTAATGCCACAGCCATGGTGGTTGTGGCATTAGAGTGATTGCCCAAATCGATGGGAACAGTGCCAACAGTGAAACATGAAAAGCCGGCAATTCAGCAGCGGCATACACCTGTACCCGACAATTTAGAACCGAAAGAATAGAGCTTCACACATAGATTAGATAGATAGAAACATGTCAGTCACATATATAAGAAGTACAGTGACAGTGTTGCTTACTGTACTTGTCATTTAGTGTAAAGGATTTATTTAAAAAAATAATAGTGTTTTCATGCACTGTCTCTTTAAAAAAGCCGGCCGGCAATTCAGCAGCGGTACCCGACAATTTAGAATGGAAGGAATAGAGCATCACACATAGATTAGATAGATAGAAACATGTCAGTCACATATATAATAAGTACAGTGATAGTGTTGATTACTGTACTTGTCATTTAGTGTTAAAATAAAGGATTTATTTTAAAAAAAATTGGCGTGGGGTTCCCCTTAATTTTAGGCTCTAGCGGAGGTTAAGCAGATGGCTGGGGCAGATGTTTCAAGCCTGGGAAGGGGGTAATACCCACGGAGCTTCCCAGGCTACTAATATCAGCCCCCAGCTGAATACCTAGCCTTTACTAGCTATTAAAATGGGGGACCCCCCAAAAAAATGACGTGGGGTCCCCCCTATTTTATTAGCTAGCAAAGGCTAGGCAGACAGCTGGGGGCTGATATTAATAGCCCAGGAAGGGTGCCATGAATATTGGCCCCCTCCCAGGCTAGAAACACCAGCCGTCAGCCGCCCCAGAAATGGCGCATCCATAGGATGCGCCAATTCTGGCACTTAGCCTCGCTCTTCCCTCTGCCCTGTAGCGGTGGCAGTGGGGTAATAGGGCTGGGGTTGATGTCAGCTTATAATGCCAGCTGACATCAAGCCCAGGTTAGTAATGAAGAGGCGTCTATAAGACACCCCCATTACTAACCCCATAGTCAAAGTTAAAAAAAAACACAAACACCCAGAATAAAGTCCTTTAATTGAAATAAACACACAATTCTTTATTGTTCTAAATTAAACCATACTTACAATCACGCCCATTCCAGCTGAAGCCAACGATCCCCTGCAATAAAAGAAAAATAATAAAGCAACATAATCCTTACCTTTCCATGGTTCCCACGACAGCTTCAGCTCTGCTACATCGAGATGACAGGCTGGACCACAGCAGAAAGCTGCCATCCAGCCTGTCATCCCGCAGACACTGAGAAGCGCAGGCTTGCTTGCGCTCCTCAGCGTCTCTCTGTGACGGCATCCAGATGAGCCGAGTTCATGTCCAATGAACTCGGCACACCTCATGCACGTCACTGACAGCGTGGGAAAATTCTCACGCTGAAGCGCTGAGTGCAGGAGAATTCTCCCACGCTGTCAGTGACGTGCATGAGGTGAGCTCATGTCCAATGAACTCAGTTCACCTCATGCACGTCACTGACAGCGTGGGAAAATTCTCCTGCACTCAGTGCTTCAGCGTGAGAATTCTCCCACGCTGAAGCGCTGAGTGCAGGAGAATTTTCCCACGCTGTCAGTGACATGCATGAGGTGAGCCGAGTTCATTGGATATGAACTCGGCTCATCTGGATGCCCTCACAGAGAGACACTGTGGAGCGCAAGCAAGCCTGCGCTTCTCAGTGTCTGTGGGATGACAGGCTGGATGGCAGCGTTCTGCTGCGGTCCAGCCAGTCATCTCGATGTAGCAGAGCTGAAGCTGTCATGGGAACCATGGAAAGGTAAGGATGATGTTGGTTTATTATTTTTCTTTTATTTCAGGAGATCGTTGGCTTCAGCTGGAATGGGCGTGACGGTAAGTATGGTTTAATTTAGAACAATAAAGAATTGTGTGTTTATTTCAATTAAAGGACTTTATTCTGTGTGTTGTGTTTTTTTTAAATACTTTACTAGAAATTCATGGTGGTCATGTCTAATATTGGCGTGACCCCATGAATTTCGGGCTTAGGGCCAGCTGATAATGCCAAGCTGGCCCTAACCCCTTTATTACCCAGTGAGCCACCGCACCAGGGCCCTGGATGAGTTGGGTACAGCGCCAGAAGATGGCGCTTCTATGAACGCGCCATTTTCCGGGGTGGCTGCGGACTGCAATTTGCAGCGGGGGTGGCCCAGAAAGCTTGGTTCTCCCTGCGCTGCGGATTCCAGCCCCCAGCTGCCTAGTTGTACCTGGCTGGACACAAAAACAGGGCGAAGCCCCACGTCAATTTTCTTTAAATTATTTCATGAAATAATTAAAAAAAAAAGGTCTTCCCTATATTGTTGTGTCCGGCCAGGTACAAATAGGCAGCCGGTAGTTGGGGGCAGCCCGTTCCTGGCTGCTGCACCTGACTGGACACAAGTATAGTGCGAAGCCCCACGTCAATTTTTTTTTAATTATTTCATGAATTTCCTGAAGTAATTTAAAAAAATTGAAGTGGGGCTTCGCACTATATTTGTGTCCAGCCAGGTACAGTAGGCAGGAATGGGCTGCCCCCATCCACCAGCTGCCTATTTGTACCTGGCCGGACACAACAATATAGGGAAGGCCTTTTTTTCTTAATTATTTCATGAATTTCCTTAAATAATTAAAAAAAATTGACGTGGGGCTTCGCACTATATTTGTGTCCAGCCAGGTACAGCAGGCAGGAACGGGCTGCCCCCAACCACCAGCTGCCTATTTGTACCTGGCCGGACACAACAATATAGGGAAGGCCTTTTTTTCTTAATTATTTCATGAATTTCCTTAAATAATTAAAAAAAAAATACGTGGGGCTTCGCCCTATTTTTGTGTCCAGCCAGGTACAACTAGGCAGCTGGGGGCTGGAATCTGCAGCGCAGGGAGGCCCAAGCTTTCTGGCCCCCCCCCCCGCTGAAAATTGCAGTCCGCAGCCACCCCGGAAAATGGCGCGTTCATAGAAGCGCCATCTTCTGGCGCTGTACCCAACTCATCCAGGGCCCTGGTGCGGTGGCTCACTGGGTAATAAAGGGGTTAGGGCCAGCTTGGTATTATCAGCTGGCCCTAAGCCCAAAATTCATGGGGTCACGCCAGTATTAGACATGACCGCCATGAATTTCTAGTAAAGTATTTAAAAAAAACACAACACCCAGAATAAAGTCCTTTAATTGAAATAAACACACAATTCTTTATTGTTCTAAATTAAACCATACTTACCATCACGCCCATTCCAGCTGAAGCCAACGATCTCCTGAAATAAAAGAAAAATAATAAACCAACATCATCCTTACCTTTCCATGGTTCCCATGACAGCTTCAGCTCTGCTACATCGAGATGACTGGCTGGACCGCAGCAGAACGCTGCCATCCAGCCTGTCATCCCGCAGACACTGAGAAGCGCAGGCTTGCTTGCGCTCCACAGTGTCTCTCTGTGAGGGCATCCAGATGAGCCGAGGTCATGTCCAATGAACTCGGCTCACCTCATGCACGTCACTGACAGCGTGGGAAAATTCTCCTGCACTCAGCGCTTCAGCGTGGGAGAATTCTCACTCTGAAGCGCTGAGTGCAGGAGAATTTTCCCACGCTGTAAGTGACGTGCATGAGGTGAGCTGAGATCATTGGACATGAACTCACCTCATGCACGTCACTGACAGCGTGGGAAAATTCTCACGCTGAAGCGCTGAGTGCAGGAGAATTTTCCCACGCTGTCAGTGACGTGCATGAGGTGTGCCGAGTTCATTGGACATGACCTCGGCTCATCTGGATGCCGTCACAGCGAGACACTGAGGAGCGAAGCAAGCCTGCTCTTCTCAGTGTCTGCGGGTTGACAGGCTGGATGGCAGCGTTCTGCTGCGGTCCAGCCTGTCATCTCGATGTAGTAGAGCTGGAGCTGTCCTGGGAACCATCGAAAGGTAAGGATGAGGTTGCTTTATTATTTTTCTTTTATTGCAGGAGATCGTTGGCTTCAGCTGGAATGGGCGTGATGGTAAGTATGGTTTAATTTAGAACAATAAAGAATTGTGTGTTTATTTCAATTAAAGGACTTTATTCTGGGTGTTGTGTTTTCTTTTAACTTTCACTATGGGGTTAGTAATGGGGGTGTCTTATAGACGCCTCTCCATTACTAACCTGGGCTTGATGTCAGCTGGCATTATAAGCTGACATCAACCCCAACCCTATTACCCCACTGCCACCGCTACAGGGCAGTGGGAAGAGCGAGGCTAAGTGCCAGAATTGGCGCATCCTATGGATGCGCCATTTCTGGGGCGGCTGACGGCTGGTGTTTCTAGCCTGGGAGGGGGCCAATATTCATGGCACCCTTCCTGGGCTATTAATATCAGCCCCCAGCTGTCTGCCTAGCCTTTGCTAGCTATTAAATTAGGGGGGACCCCACGTCATTTTTTTGGGGGGTCCCCCATTTTAATAGCTAGTAAAGGCTAGGTATTCAGCTGGGGGCTGATATTAGTAGCCTGGGAAGCTCCGTGGGTATTACCCCCTTCCCAGGCTTCAAACATCTGCCCCAGCCGTCTGCTTAACCTCCGCTAGAGACTAAAATTACGGGGAACCCCAAGCTAATTTTTTTTTTAATAAATCCTTTATTTTAACACTAAATGACAAGTACAGTAACCAACACTATCACTGTACTTATTATATATCTGACTGACATGTTTCTATCTATCTAATCTATGTATGATTCTCTATTCTTTCTGTTCTAAATTGTCGAGTACAGATGCTGAATTGCCGGCCGGCTTTTTTAAAGAGACAGTGCATGAAAACACTATTATTTTTTTAAATAAATCCTTTACACTAAATGACAAGTACAGTAAGCAACACTGTCACTGTACTTCATATATATGTGACTGACATGTTTCTATCTATCTAATCTATGTGTGAAGCTCTATTCTTTCTGTTCTAAATTGTCGGGTACCGCTGCTGAATTGCCGGCCGGCTTTTTTAAAGAGACAGTGCATGAAAACATTATTATTTTTTTAAATAAATCCTTTACTCTAAATGACAAGTACAGTAAGCAACACTGTCACTGTACTTATTATATATGTGACTGACATGTTTCTATCTATCTAATCTATGTGTGAAGCTCTATTCTTTCTGTTCTAAATTGTCGGGTACCGCTGCTGAATTGCCGGCCGGCTTTTTTAAAGAGACGGTGCATGAAAACACTAATATTTTTTTTAATAAATCCTTTACACTAAATGACAAGTGCAGTAACCAACACTGTCACTGTGCTTCTTATATGTGTGACTGACATGTTTCTATCTATCTAATCTATGTGTAATGCTCTATTCCTTCTTGTCTAAATTGTCGGGTACCGGTGTATGCCGCTGCTGAATTGCCGGCCGGCTTTTTTAAAGAGAGTGTCTTCTGAGCAGTTTGTCAGCTTTTGGACACCTTTGAAGGTGTTTTCTATGTGTTTTTGCTTGCCTGCCATTGGTTTTAACGGTGTTCGACGGTGTTCTAAGGTGTTCGACGAACAGTTCCTCGAACATCCCGGTGTTCGACGAACCGAACCGAACCCGAACACTATGGGGGTGGCTCAACACTAGTCACCGGAAATGGTCTTCCAACAATCTTGAAGGAGTTCCCAGAGATGCTTAGCACTTGTTGGCCCCTTTGCCTTCACTTCGGTCCAGCTCACCCCAAACCATCTCAATTGGGTTCAGGTCTGGTGACTATGGAGGCCAGGTCATCTGGCATAGCACCCCATCACTCTCCTTCTTGGTCAAATAGCCCTTACACAGCCTGGAGGTGTGTTTGGGGTCATTGTCCTGTTATGTAAGTAATGATGGCCCCTCATTTTTCTTTACTTAGAATTTGTATTATGGCAAGAAAAAAGCAGCTAACAGTCTATTCAGTAGGACTGTCAGCTGTGTATCCACCAGACTTCTGCACAACACAACTGATGGTCCCAACCCCATTTATAAGGCAAGAAATCCCACTTATTAAACCTGACAGGGCACACCTGTGAAGTGAAAATCATTTCTGGTGACTACCTCTTGAAGCTCACCAAGAGAATGCCAAGAGTGTGTAAATAAGTCATCAAAGCAAAAGGTGGCTACTTTGAAGAACCTAGAATATAAGACATATTTTCAGATGTTACACACTTTTTTGTTAAGTATATAATTCCACATGTGTTAATTCATAGTTTTGATGCCTTCAGTGTGAATGTACAATTTTCATAGTCATGAAAATACAGAAAAATCTTTAAATGAGAAGATGTGTCCAAACTTTTGGTCTGTACTGTATATGGACCTAACTGTATATATATACAGTTATATGAAAAAGTTTGGGCACCCCTATTAATCTTAAGCTTAATGTTTTCTTAAAATTGGTGTTTTTGCAACAGCTATTTCAGTTTGATATATGTAATAACTGTTGGACACAGTAATGTTTTTGCCTTGAAATGAGGTTTATTGTACTAACAGAAAATGTGCAATCTGCATTCAAACAAAATTTGACAGGTGCATAAATATGGGCACCCTTATCATTTTCTTGTTTTAAATACTCCTACCTACTTTTTACTGACTTACTAAAGCACTTTTTTTGGTTTTGGAACCTCATTGAGCTTTGAACTTCATAGCCAGGTGTATGCAATCATGGCTAAAGTGGCCACTTGCAAGTTGTTCTCCTGTTTGAATCTCCTCTGAAGAGTGGAATCATGGGCTCCTCAAAACCACTGTCAAATGATCTGAAAACAAAGATTATTCAACATAGTTGTTCAGGGGAAGGATACAAAAAGCTGTCAGTTTCCACTGTGAGGAACATAGTAAGAAAATGGAAGAACACAGTGACAGTTCTTGTTAAGGCCAGAAGCGGCAGGCCAAGAAAAACATCAGAAAGGCAGAGAAGAAGAATGGTGACATCAGTCAAGGACAATCCTCAGACCACCTCCAGAGAGCTGCAGCATCAACTTGCTGCAGATGGTGTCACTGTGCATCGGTCAACTATACAACGCACTTTGCACAAGGAGAAGCTGTATGGGAGAGTGATGCAACCACGCGACAAACAGAGTCGGCTGAGGTATGCAAAAGCACATTTGGAGACGCCAATTTCTTTTTGGAAGAAGGTCCTGTGGACTGATGAAACCAAGATTGAGTTGTTTGGTCATACAAAAAGGCGTTATGCATGGCGGCAAAAAAACACAGCATTCCAAGAAAAACACTTGCTACCCACAGTAAAATTTGGTGGAGGTTCCATCATGCTTTGGGGCTGTGTGGCCAATGCCGGCACCGGGAATCTTGTTAAAGTTGAGGGACGCATGGATTCCACTCAGTATCAGCAGATTAATGTTCAAGAATCAGTGATAAAGTTGAAGTTACGCAGGGGATGGATCTTTCAGCAAGACAATGATCCAAAACACTGCTCCAAATCTACTCAGGCATTCATGCAGAGGAACAATTACAATGTTCTGGAATGGCCATCCCAGTCCCCAGACCTGAATATCATTGAACATCTGTGGGATCATTTGAAGAGGGCTGTCCATGCTCGGCGACCATCAAACTTAACTGAACTGGAATTGTTTTGTAAAGAGGAATGGTCAAAAATACCTTCATCCAGGATCCAGGAACTAATTAAAAGCTACAGGAAGCGACTAGAGGCTGTTATTTTTGCAAAAGGAGGATCTACTAAATATTAATGTCACTTTTCTGGTGAGGTGCCCATACTTATGCACCTGTCAAATTTTGTTTGAATGCAGATTGCACATTTTCTGTTAGTACAATAAACCTCATTTCAAGGCAAAAACATTACTGTGTCCAACAGTTATTACATATATCAAACTGAAATAGCTGTTGCAAAAACACCAATTTTAAGAAAACATTAAGCTTAAGATTAATAGGGGTGCCCAAACTTTTTCATATAACTGTATATATATATATATATATATATATATATATATATATATATATATATATATATATATATATACACACACAGTACAGACCAAAAGTTTGGACACACCTTCTCATTTAAAGATTTTTCTGTATTTTCAGGACTATGAAAATTGTGCATTCACACTGAAGGCATCAAAACTATGAATTAACACATGTGGAATTATATGCTTAACAAAAAAGTGTGAAACAACTGAAGAACCTAGAATATAAGACATATTTTCAAAGTAGCCACCTTTTGCTTTGATGACTGCTTTGCACACTCTTGGCATTCTCTTAATGAGCTTCAAGAGGTAGTCACCGGAAATGGTCTTCCAACAATCTTGAAGGAGTTCCCAGAGATGCTTAGCACTTGTTGGCCCTTTTGCCTTCACTCTGCGGTCCAGCTCACCCTAAACCATCTCGATTGGGTTCAGGTCTGATGTCTGTGGAGGCCAGGTCATCTGGCGTAGCACCCCATCACTCCCCTTCTTGGTCAAATAGCCCTTACACAGCCTGGAGGTGTGTTTGGGGTCATTGTCCTGTTGAAAAATAAATGATGGTCCAAGTAAACGCAAACCGGATGGAATAGCATGCCGCTGCAAGATGCTGTGGTAGCCATGCTGGTTCAGTATGCCTTCAATTTTGAATAAATCCACAACAGTGTCACCAGCAAAGCACTCCCACACCATCACACCTCCTCCTCCATGCTTCACGGTGGGAACCAGGCATGTAGAGTCCATCTGTTCACCTTTTCTGCGTCGCACAAAGACACGGTGGTTGGAACCGAAGATCTCAAATTTGGACTCATCAGACCAAAGCACAGATTTCCACTGGTCTAATGTCCATTCCTTGTGTTCTTTAGCCCAAACAAGTCTCTTCTGCTTGTTGCCTGTCCTTAGCAGTGGTTTCCTAGCAGCTATTTTACCATGAAGGCCTGCTGCACAAAGTCTCCTCTTAACAGTTGTTGAAGAGATGTGTCTGCTGCTAGAACTCTGTGTAGCATTGACATGGTCTCTAATCTGAGCTGCTGTTAAACCTGTGATTTCTGAGGCTGGTGACTCGGATAAACTTATCCTCAGAAGCAGAGGTGACTCTTGGTCTTCCTTTCCTGGGGCGGTCCTCATGTGAGCCAGTTTCTTTGTAGTGCTTGATGGTTTTTGCAACTGCACTTGGGGACACTTTCAAAGTTTTCCCAATTTTTCGCTCTGACTGACCTTCATTTCTTAAAGTAATGATGGCCACTCGTTTTTCTTTACTTAGCTGCTTTTTTCTTGCCATAATACAAATTCTAACAGTCTATTCAGTAGGACTATCAGCTGTGTATCCACCAGACTTCTACACAACACAACTGATGGTCCCAACCCCATTTATAAGGCAAGAAATCCCACTTATTAAACCTGACACGGGCACACCTGTGAAGTGAAAACCATTTCCAGTGACTACCTCTTGAAGCTCATCAAGAGAATGCCAAGAGTGTGCAAAGCAGTCATCAAAGCAAAAGGTGGCTACTTTGAAGAACCTAGAATATAAGACATATTTTCAGTTGTTTCACACTTTTTTGTTAAGTATATAATTCCACATGTGTTAATTCATAGTTTTGATGCCTTCAGTGTGAATGTACAATTTTCATAGTCATGAAAATACAGAAAAATCTTTAAATGAGAAGATGTGTCCAAACTTTTGGTCTGTACTGTATATTTGGACAGAGACAACATTTTTCTAATTTTGGTTCTAGACATTACCACAATGAATTTTAAACAAAACAATTCAGATGCAGTTGAAGTTCAGACTTTCAGCTTTCATTTGAGGGTATCCACATTAAAATTGGATGAAGGGTTTAGGAGTTTCAGCTCCTTAACATGTGCCACCCTGTTTTTAAAGGGACCAAAAGTAATTGGACAATTGACTCCAAGGCTATTTCATGGACAGGTGGGGGCAATCCCTTCGTTATGTCATTCTCAATTAAGCAGAAAAAAGGCCTGGAGCTGATTTGAGGTGTGGTGCTTGCATTTGGAAGGTTTTGCTGTGAAGTAAACATGCGGTCAAAGGAGCTCTCCATGCAGAAGTATTCAGAGCCATACTGTGTGCTCAGATCCAGCCAAATGCAACCAAACTGATTGGCCGTCATTTCATACTAAAGATGGACAATGACCCAAAACATAAAGCCAAAGCAACCCAGGAGTTTATTAAAGAAAAGAAGTGGAATATTCTTGAATGGCCAAGTCAGTCACCTGATCTCAACCCAATTGAGCATGCATTTCACTTGTTAAAGACTAAACTTCAGACAGAAAGGCCCACAAACAAACAGCAACTGAAAACCACCACAGTGAAGGCCTGGCAGAGCATCAAAAAGGAGGAAACACAGCGTCTGGTGATGTCCATGAGTTCAAGACTTCAGGCAGTCATTGCCAGCAAAGGGTTTTCAACCAAGTACTAGAAATGAACATTTTATTTACAATTATTTAATCTGTCCAATTACTTTTGGTCCCTTTAAAAACAGGGTGGCACATGTTAAGGAGCTGAAACTCTTAAATCCTTCATCCAATTTTAATGTGGATACCCTCAAATGAAAGCTGAAAGTCTGAACTTCAACTGCATCTGAATTGTTTTGTTTAAAATTCATTGTGGTAATGTCTAGAACCGAAATTAGAAAAATGTTGTCTTGGTCCAAATATATATGGACCTAACTGTATATATACATATATATAAGTGATGGGCGAGCACTAAAATGCTCGGGTGCTCGATGCTCGGGTCGAGCAAATTGGAATACTTGGGTGCTCGACCCGAGCAACGAGCCCAATGTAAGTGTATGGGAAACTCGAGCATTTTTCAGGCGGTTCCCCCCAGCGGTCTGCAGAGGGCCTAAAAATTGCCCAAATCGATGGGAACAGTGCTCAAATGACATGGGAACAGCATGGGGAAGACCCCGGAAGCATTTCTGACTCCCAGGTCACTGCTATCAACAACGTTGTCAGAGTATTACACCACTTTTACGGACTCACAATAAAACATACAAAAACGAAACCAAAATGGATTTTCCTGGGAAATATGTTAAGGAACATCCTTTCTTGGGTAATGACTTGTATATAAGGCAAAATAAATAACCAAAACCAAAAATACTCTTCCACACCTTGGGCTATGTTCACACATAGCGTTTGTGATGCGTTTTTTGCACTTTTGCATTGCTTTCTTTCAACCAAGACTAAAGACATTCACTGGGAAATGTCATTTTAACTTTTTACAACCTTATCTGGCCATGTGGTGTGTGACACATCATATGACACGCCCCCTGGGCCGTGGGGTACTCGGTGCAGGGCCGGTCGTCGCTGGGGAAGATGTCACAGTGGCGGTGACCCGGTCCGTGACCCAGGGCGGTCATTCAATAGGGGAATATTTACAGGGGATTTATGTACAAAGTTTGTGACGCTACCTGTGGTATGCGGCTAAGGGAGACGCCGCTGCGGAGCAGTCCTCTGGAGCTGATGATGTTACTGCAGCAGGGATGGTGTGGCTCTCCATAGGTAGAGCTTAGCTCCAGGGCAGTGTAGATGTTATGGGCTATGCTGGGCGTTGTAGTGCAGGGGTTGATGGCGCAGAAATAATCACAGAGACAATGAAGTGCAGTCCTCAGGGTCTTTACTCATGGTTTTGCAGTTCAAGCTACAGGTACCACAGTAACTTCCCTCGTCGTGCTGCGCTTACTCAGGGAGGGGTTCAGTCCACCCTCAGATATCTCCGGAGTACTTAGCAGGACCCACTTCTGTGTCTTCTCTCTGGCCGTCTCCCTGCACCTCATACCAAGTGTCCCAATCCAGTACCTGCGGGCCTTGTCGGGCGACGTCTGTTCCGTCCCCTGGGTCCTCTATAGCTACCTTCTTGGTGAGACTGATATGGACTGTTGGCTGCAGGACTTGAAATACTGCAGCCTCCGGTTTCTAGTTGAGTCATAAAGTTCTCTGCTAGTTGAGGGACCGGTCCCCTTTGTGTGGCCTGACCCCTCCACCTCCTGGTAGATTCGGGTGTACGGGTGGCCTTCAGCACTCCCCGTAACCCTGGGGTCCCTTCTTCCGTTCCAGGAACCCTTCCTGCTCCCTCTCCTCTTTCTTCAGTCCTGGGTCTCTCCTCAGGCCCTCTGCCTGAGCAGAGCTCCTGCAGAGCCCTGCTCCACTCCTCTCACTGTAGACTGTTCTCTCTCTCTCCTCTGACTGAACTGGCTTTCTAAGATGGCTTCCCTATTTATACCTTCCTCTCATGTGCTCCCCTAAGCTACTTCCTCCACCCACACCCACTACATAGTTCCTGTCCCCCAGCTAGGGACCCGGGACTGTGCTCTCCCTTAGGAGCAATCTCCCCCTACCCCCACTGCGGGTATGTGTTGGATGCAGGTGTTAGGGTCCTGAGCAGTACTCTTTCCTTACCCGAGAGTGAGATACCACACCTCTGGGTGATATGCAGTACCTCTGTGGCGACCGAACCCTCAGGGGCGCCACACATACAGTGCTGAAAAGCTAAGGGAACAGCATGAGGAAGACCTCTGGAAGCATCTCTGACTCCCAGGTCACTGCCTAAAAGTGTGCCCATCATAAGTAATCCTTGGCGCATGCGAAGATGCCTCCCATCATGCACCTGTCGTTGCAGACTTGCAACAATCACCGTCCACGTCCTTGTCTTAGTGCAGCGTTCAGTTGTCCCTACCCCATTCCTTGGAAAACAAGCGCAAATATGCAGCCAGCTACCCATCCTCCCACAGGCTGCAATACTATACTGCCAAATTTTTGACAGTTGCTTGCACTTGAAATGTGGCTTTTTAGGCTCGTGGAGGTGGAAGCTGTCCACAATATTATGGCGGCGGTGACCGGGTATCCCTACTCGGTCCCCAGCCGCCACTATTTCTCCCGGTATTGTCTCCGCCTTCCACAAGCACGGGTCCTGCAACATTACCCGTGCCCTCCACAGTGCACTTACTGGGAAGGACCACCTAACCACAAATACGTGGACAGGTGATTGTGGCCAGGGACGTTATGGAGCCAGTCCACAGCTTTTATGTCACCACAGCCATATTCTTTAGCTCGGTGAAAGGACTGGGATAGAGGGAAACCGTATCTACTCTGGGTGTCATTTCTCCCAGGAAGTCGTCTAATGCAGCTTGTTGCAGAAGCAATGGCAGCCCGTCCAACATCAACTCGCACTTGTCGGTGGTGATTTGACACACAAACATCTTTCTTTGGACTTGGGAAACCATATCTACCCAGCTGTCATTTCTCCCAGGAAGTCCCCTAAGGCTGTGTGCCCACGATGCGTTTTTTTAAGCGTTTCCGCAGCATCAAAAACGCTGCAGAAACGCTTAAAAAACGCATGGTAGAAGGCCTGCCATGTCCCCCAATGATAATCCGCATGTGCTGTGCACATGCTGCGGACATTTCCACTGCGGATTATCATTGCGGAAAAAAAAACGCAGCACTACCAATTATTTTGCGGTAGTGCTGCGTTTTCACCGCCATTGACTTGCATTAGAATGTGCCAATTCCGCAAGACTGCATCTATACTTGCTTAATTGGCGCGTTCTAATGTGCGGATGGTACCCGGGTGTAGAGGAAAGGAGAGTCTCATCCACACCTAGGTACCATTATTAAGCTGTAAAAAAAAGAATAAAATAAAAAATAAATATATACTTACCTTCTGGCGGCCCGCGGCGCGCTCCTCCTTGCTTGGCAGCAGCTCACGATGGAATGAAGGACCTGCGCTGACGTCAGAGTCATGTGACGGGTCACGCGACGCTGACTTCGGCAGGTCCTTCACTCTACCGCTGCCGGGACGGAGGAAATCAAGACAGCGCGGGCCATCGGAGGGTAAGTATACATTTATTTTTTTATTTTTTGACATTCTCTCGGTCACACTATATAAATCCATGCCGTTTGCATGGATTTATATAGTGTGACCAAGTTGACAAGCACTTTCCAAGTGATGCTAAAATCGCTTGGAAAGCGCTTGTCAACTCGCATGCGGAAATGCAAGTGAAGAACGCTTCACTTCCGCATGTCCCTGGCAGGAAAACGCATGTACAATCCGCATGCGTTTTTTTCTGCCAGGGAGGTGCAGAAATGCTCAGGAAAAAATCCTGAGCATTTCTGCATCGTGGGCACATAGCCTAAAGCTGCTTTCAACTCGTGGAGGCGGAAGCTTTTCACAACCTCATGCCTCGTGTCCATACTCGGTCCCCAGCCATCACTATTTCTCCCGGTGTTGTCTTCGCCTTCTACAAGCGCGGGTCACTGAACATTACTGCTGGTACTTTTCTGTGGGAATTTGCTTTCCTCCTACGAGCCTGGAATATTTCCAGTAAACTATGGTACGACGCCATGGTATTAGCACTGCCCCCACTACCAGTAGCGAAGCCATCCCCAATTTCCTTCTCAGGAATTTTATTTAGTAGACTGAGTGGCTGCCCAAATACATTAGTTTCTCACAAAGGAGCTGAAGATAGAGTGGCAGTAGGTGCAAGTTTCTCCAGCCTGCTAGATATTAGAGGGTGAACGGCAGCACATTGGATCAGTGGTTAGCACTGAAGCCTTGCAGCGCTGGGATCCTGGGTTCAAATCCCAGCAAGGACAACATCTGCAAGGATTTTGTATGTTCTCCCCGTGTTTGCGTGGGTTTCCACCTCAGTAAAAGAGCAGCCATAGAGTGTGCGGGAACCTTCAAACACGCTTTTCTTAGCCAGGATTGCTTCTCGGCAGGGTTGGACGGTCCCACCAGAGAATCCTCTTGTGTGCCCTGGCTTCTACATCAGGAGAGTTCATGATAGCGCTAACTTTCCAGCTGCAATGGGGCTCTTGAGTGGGGGAGAAAGGTGAGCCCTGGTGGGCACAATGTTTTTCAATCTGAAACAGCTTCTCAGTGGGAGTTGTATTTCACCACAGCCATATTCTTTAGCTCGGTGAAAGGATTGGCATAGAGGGAAACCGTATCCACTCCGGCTGTCATTTCTCCGCCACCAGGTTCCACCCATTGTCACACACAACCATGCCTGGCTGTATGTTCAGCGGTGAGAGCCACAGATCAGGCTGCTGTGTTACAACTTTCAACAACTCTGTAGTGCTGGGCGGTTTGTCACCTAAGCATTAAGCATGTTATCTTCAGCACAGCCTGTTGCCACTTGGCCAAGGCAGTGCAGCTGTGCTTTTAGCTTGTGACTGATGTGGTCATTTCGGAGATGGAGAAGGAGGTGCAAGAGCTGAACTATGTGATTACATTGAGGTTACATTGGCGGCTCTGTTTTTTATACTAAAGAAAGATCCTACTGTTTTGGGGTTTTTTTACGTTATTTTTTAAGACAAATGCATTCACCGGGAAATGTCATTTTAACATTTTACAACCTTATCTGGCAATGTAGTGTGTGACACATCATCAGACACATCCTGTTTCATTTATGATGGAGGGACACTGAAAGTCACAAAGCCTATTTTATAGGGCCATCAGGCGGCCCTTACTATTTTTAAAAGGCCAGCAGTCGGCCCTCGCTATTGTTAGAGAGCCATCAGCCGGCTATGCTGGCATTATTAACGAGTGGGTCTCCTATACTGTTATTGCGCATGCAGTGACTGCAAGGGCTGCCAAAAATTCGGACGCAACCCAATACCCCTTTGAAGAGACATAGAGGAGAGTCTCAGTAAAAAAAAATGTTCCCATTATAATGGAGCGGGTTTCCTATAGCCCATGCTGTGACTGCAAGGGCTGCCAAAATTTGTGAAAAACCCCACTAAGAATTTAAAGAGACTTAGAGCAGGGCCACAGTAATAAGTACGACATGTTCCCATTAGAATGGAGAGAGTCTGCTATACAGTTATAAGGTATGCAGTGAGGCCAACGGCTGACCAAATTTAGGAAAAATCCCACTAAGAATTTAAAGACACATAGAGCAGGGCCACAGTAACGATAAATTCCCATTAGAAAGGAGAGAGTCTGCTATTCAGTTATAGGTTATGCAGTGAGTCCAACGGCTGACCAAATTTAGGAAAAAACCCACTAAGAAGTTAAAGACATATAGAGCAGGGCCACAGTAACAAGTACGACATGTTCTCATTAGAAAGGAGAGGGTCTGCCATACAGTTATAGGGTATGCAGTGAGTCCAACGGCTGACCAAATTTAGGAAAAACCCCACTAAGAATTTAAAGACACATAGAGCAGGGCCACAGTAACGACAAATTCCCATTAGAAAGGAGACGTCTCCCATAGTGTTGGCCTATGCAGTGAATGCAAGTGCTGGTAAAAATTGGGAGGCACTCCAATGCCCCTTGAAAGAGACTTAGAGGGCCTTATAAAAAAAATGTTCCCATTAGAAAGGAGCGGGTCTCCTATACTTGTAATGCCCATGCACTAAGTGTATGGGCTGACAAACATTTACCCCTGGGGGGTATACATGAACATACTGTATAAAAATTTTTTTTACGGGCATCATAAACACCCTTCAAAAAAATTATGTGGGTGTTGCATCATGGACCACGATCATCCTGGTGATATGGTGGTGGAGGATGAGGAGAAGGAGAAGGACAAGAGCAAATAGCCAATATCAGGAAGCGTACACCCATGTGTGGGTGTGAAGAGGTGCATGGGAATACACCTCCCAAAAAAAGACACTGGATTTGAGTTTATTTTACGCTGCTATCATTCAGTGGTGTTGAGAAGTCTGGCTCAATCCAGCCCTTGTTCATTTTTATAAGAGTCAGCTTGTCAGCATTTTCAGTTGACAGGCGGATGCGCTTATCAGTTATAATTCCACCAGCGGCACTAAAAACTCGCTCTGATAAAACACTAGCAGCAGGGCAGGCCAGGACCTCCAAGGCGTAGAGAGCCAGTTCATGCCACGTATCCAGCTTGGATACCCAATAATTATAAGGCACAGAGGAATCACGGAGGATGTTGATACGGTCGGCAAGGTACTCTCTCAGCATCTTCCCAAACTTTGCACTCCTTGTGAGAGTACCCCGCACTTCAGGGCCTGTGCGATGGGAGGGGCTGAGAAAATTTTCCCAGAACTTTGACAGTGTTCCCCTACCTCTGCTGGATTGAAGTTGTGTCTCTCTCGCCTGTACTCCTTGGTTGTCCAATGATCTGTGAGCTCTGCCGCCAGCGTTTTCAGATGGGAATTTTTTTAATAGTTCCGCAACAAGGGCCTTCTGGTACTGCCCCATTTTTGTAGACCTGTCCGCGTCAGGAATAAGAGATATAAAGTTCTCCTTGTAGAGTGAGTCTAGAAGTGTCACCAACCAGAAATGACTGTCACCCAAAATTTTGAGAACGCGAGGGTCATGGGAAAGGCAGCATAACATAAACTCAGCCATGCGTGCCAGACTGCTAACAGCCAAGACTTCCGTGTCCTCACCAAGAGGATGACTGACCATGCTCTCCTCCTCCTCTCGGTCCTCTGGCCATCCACGCTGAACAGACGGTATGACAGTTGTGCAGGTAGTACCGTCTATAGAACATGAAACTAGCTCCTGTTCTTCCTCCTCCTCCTCTTCCTCATTGTCACACAATCCACCTTGGGATGAGATGAGGCTGGGCTGTGTGTAATCACCCTGTATGGTTCCTTGCTCCATCTCATCGTGCTCCGCCTGCAATTCATCCTCTTTGATTGTGAGCAGAGAGCGTTTCAGAAGACAGAGAAGCGGGATGGTGACGCTAATTATGGAGTCATCACCGCTAACCATCTTGGTGGAGTCCTCAAAGTTTTGGAGGATGGTACATATGTCTGACATCCATGTCCACTCCTGAGGTCTTATGTGTGGAGTCTGAACTGAATACTGACGGCCTTGTTGATGCTGGTACTCAACAACTGCCCTCTTCTGCTCACAAATCCTTCCCAACATCTGCAGTGTAGAGTTCCAATGCGTGGGGAGATCACATAACAGTCTGTGAGCCGGAAGCTGCAAACGCTGCTGAAACACGGCAAGGGCGGCGGAAGCTGTAGGTGACTTTCTAAAATGGGCACACAGGCGGCGTACTTTAACAAGCAGATCCGGCAGCTCTGGGTAGGATTTGAGAAACCGCTGAACCACGAGGTTAAGCACATGGGCCAGGCATGGTACCTGTGTGAGCTCGCCTTGCCTCAGAGCCGCCACTAGGTTCCGGCCATTGTCACACACGACCATGCCTGGCTGTAGGTTCAGCGGTGTGAGCCACAGATCTGCCTGCTCTTTCAGAGCTGTCCACAACTCTTCAGCATTGTGCGGTTTGTCACCTTAGCATATTAGCTTCAGCACAGCCTGTTGCTGCTTGGCCGAGGCAGTGCTGCAATGCTTCCAGCTTGTGACTGATGTGGTCATTTCGGAGATGCAGGCTGAAGAGGAGGAGGAGGCTGAGGTGCAGGAGCTGTAGACTGTGGGGGCAACCCTGATTAACCTAGGGCCTGCAATCCTTGGTGTCGGGAGGACGTGTTCCGTCCCAAGGTCCGACTGGGTCCCGGCTTGCACTATGTTAACCCAGTGTGCCGTCAGCGAGATGTACCGTCCCTGCCCACAAGCACTTGTCCACGTGTCCCTGGTTAGGTGAACTTTCCCGGTAACTGCGTTGTTGAGGGCACGGCTAATGTTTTGGGACACGTGCTTGTGTAAGGCGGGGACGGCACACCAAGAGAAATAGTGGTGGCTGGGGACCGAGTATCGAGGAATGGCCGCCGCTATCAGGTTGCGGAATGCTTCCGTCTCCACGAGTCTAAAAGGCAACACTTCTAGCGCAAGCAGTCACGAAATGTGGGAATTTAGTAGTGTGGCCTCTGGGGCTTTGGCTCTGTATTTGCGCTTGCGTTCCAAGGACTGGGGTATGGATAACTGAACGCTGCACTGGGACAAGGACGTGGACGTGCTTCCTGATGCTGCTACTTGAGAGTGTGCAATGACAGGTGCAAAGCAGGAGGCATCTTCGCATGTACCATGGACAGAGGATTGGCTTGCATGCACAACAGCGGAAGAAGCAGTGGTGCCACCCGCAGACACTGTTCCTCGACCCTGGGGTTCAGTCCACAAAGTCAGGTGCTTTGCTGCCATGCGCCTGATCATGCTGGTGGTGGTCAGGCTGGTCGTTTTGCCACCCCTGCTGATGCTGGCCTGGCAGGTGGTACAAATGGCCTTTTTGGGGTTATCGGCAGAGTCTTTAAAAAACAACCAGACTCGGGAAGACCTAACAGTTGTACTGGCAACTTTCTTCGTGTTGGTGTTACGGGGAACGGTTGCCTGCCTTCTTTCGGCGGCTACCACACTACTTCTTCCTGCCTTTTGGGGTGCTCTTCCTCCCTCCCCCTGTATGCTGCTGTCCTCGCACTGCATGACCACCTGCCAGGTTGGGTCAGTTACTATATCATCCACCACCTCGTCTTCCACTTCCGCACTCTGGTCCTCCTCCTGAATTTCTGGCAATTGTGTCTCATCATCGTCCACCTCTTGTGGCACTTTCCCACTGTCACCTTCGTGTGACCGTGGCTGCTCAAATATTTGGGCATCGCCACAAGCGATCTCCTCTTGCCCTGCCCCAAATGGAGAAGGCGAGAGGCCCGAATCTATAAATGGAAAAAAGTGAACAGCTCTTCGGAGTGTCCAAGTGTGGGATCAGTTGTCTCTGGGCACTCGGCATGATGGGAGGAAGGAGGTTCAGGGTGAGGAATATGCGGTCCTGACTCACAGCTACTGAGACTTGACCGTGTGGAAGACAAAGTGGTGGTGGTGGCGGCTAAGTGACTGGAAGCATTATCTGCTATCCAACCAATAACCTTTTCACACTACTCTGTGTTCAATAGTGGTGTTCTGCGGTCCCCTATTAATTGGAACAGGAAGGTCGGGCAAGAAGATGTGGGTGTTTGTTGTGGCACAATTTCAGCTTGCCCACGGCCTCGGCCTCAGCATGCACCATCATCACCATCACGTCCAGTTCCCCGTCCCTTGCCATGTGCCTTGCCCATTTTAGATGGAGGACAATATCTTCCACGCTCACAACAAATGACTGAATTTGGAGCGGACTTATATGTGATCTGTGTGACGGACAAACCACAGTTTTAAATACCGGACCTGTAGGTAACTATTTTGAACAGCAAACTGGTGTCAATTGCTTCACTGACATACTGAAACAAATTTTTAATGGAGGTCAGAAATGGCAGTATTTTCTGAAAACGTATATGTGATCCGTGTGGCGGAGAAAACACAGTTTTAAATACCTGGCCTGTAGGTAACTATTTTGAACAGCAAACTGGTGTCAATTGCTTCACTGAAACACATTTTTAATGGAGGTCAGAAATGGCAGTATTTTCCTAAAACATATATGTGATCCATGTGGCGGAGAAAACACAGTTTTAAATACCTGGCCTGTAGGTAACTATTTTGAACAGCAAACTGGTGTCAATTGCTTCACTGACACACTGAAACAAATTTTTAATGGAGGCCAGAAATGGCAGTATTTAAATAGCTGGATTTTTAGCGCTGTAATATGGAAAGCACCTGGCTGTATTCTGCAGTGCAAACAAGCAAATGGCGCAGAAAAACTGTGTTCTCTGGATTGCTTTTTAAGCAAATAATGAGGATTAAGATCCCCCAAAAAATTATTCCTGACACCTGGGCCTATTTCTAGAAATATCTAACAGCAGCAGCAGCAGACAGAACTGTAATGGAGCCTCTTGTGCTATGTGCACTGCAGTCTGCTATATACCCTGCCTGCCTATATACACTGCCTGCCTGATATCTCTGCAGATGGATTAGTCCTCAGAAGGACTGTTTGTTGAGATGGATATGTGTCTCTAATATAGTTTAGCACACCTACACTAACTAGAAACAAGCAAATCTCTCCCTAGCTCAGCAGCAGCTCTCCCTACACTGTCTGATTCCGGAGTGACTGTGACGAGCATGGCGGTGCCAGGTCTGATATAGACCTGATGACGCTGTGCGGCCAGCCAATCACTGTAATGCCACAACCAACATGGCTACGACATTACAGTGAGTGGCAAGCAATCCTTGCATGTTCATTGGCGCTCTAAAGAGCGCCAAATATGCAGGGAGGGGACCCGAGCTCCCGCCAAGCAACCCCGGAAATACTCGGCGAGCGCCGAGCATCTCGAGCAGTGAGATGCTCAGGCGAGCACCGACCAGTAGCGAGCATGCTCGCTCATCACTAATATATGTATATTGACATGTATGCAGGCATCAAGTTCAAGTATGGATGATCTAAGTGTGTGTGTGTGCATATATATATATATATACATACACATACATATATTGTAGTGGTTCACTGTCTCGGGTAGCCGCTTGGAACCCGAAGACACAGTTTTTTTTTATCAAAACAGAAAGATGTTTATTTCCACTAGTTGCACAGTATCGAAATCAAAACCATAAACACAAAATCTCAAGCTCTAACTAATTCAACACAGACCCTCGCTATTCAGACACAGCTGATCTAGCCTTAGTTCGGTTACACAAAACAGCTATCATCCAGTGATACTTGCAGTTTGGTGCACACAGCCTGTGCAGTCTCTTTTCAGAGAGATTCTGGCTTGTTTCTCTCTAGCTCCAGCACAACCAACTCTGCTCAGCTTCTCTAGCTGACTGATCAGTGAACACAAGGCCTGGTTGTAGTCATAGCTAGCTAGGTGAAACCTAATCAGGACCTGTAGTGCTAGTGTTCTAACGCTAGCATTTTACCCTTTGGGACCTACATCATCAAGGCTAGCCACCTCGGTGACGCATATCTCCCATCCAGGACTTTACCTCCTGCTTTCTTACTATATATATATATATATATATATATATATATATATATATATATATATATATATATATATATATTAGTAAAGACCAAAAGTTTGGACACACCTTCTCATTTAAAGATTTTTCTGTATTTTCATGACTATGAAAATTGTACATTCACACTGAAGGCATCAAAACTATGAATTAACACATGTGGAATTATATACTTAACAAAAAAGTATGAAACAACTGAAAATATGTCTTATATTCTAGGTTCTTCAAAGTAGCCACCTTTTGCTTTGATAACTGCTTTGCACACTCCTGGCATTCTCTTGATGAGCTTCAAGAGGTAGTCACTGGAAATGGTCTTCCAACAATCTTGAAGGAGTTCCCAGAGATGCTTAGCACTTGTTGGCCCTTTTGCCTTGACTATGCGGTCCAGCTCACCCCAAACCATCTCGATTGGGTTCAGGTCTGGTGACTGTGGAGGCCAGGTCCTCTGGCGTAGCATCCCATCACTCTCCTTCTTGGTCAAATAGCCCTTACACAGCCTGGAGGTGTGTTTAGGGTCATTGTCCTGTTGAAAAATAAATGATGGTCCAACTAAACGCAAACCGGATGGAATAGCATGCCGCTGCAAAATGCTGTGGTAGCCATGCTGGTTCAGTATGCCTTCAATTTTGAATAAATCCCCAACAGTGTCACCAGCAAAGCACCAACAGTGTCACCAGCAATGGTAACAAAGTGGCTTAAGGATAACAAAGTCAAAGTTTTGGAGTGGCCATCACAAAGCCCTGATTTCAATCCTATTTATGGGCAAAGCTGAAAAGGCAGGTGTGAGCAAGGCGACCTACAAACCTGGATCATTTACACCAGTTTTATCAGGAGGCATGGGCCCAAATTCCGACCAACTATTGTGCGAAGCTTGTGGAAGGATATCCCAAACGTTTGACCCAAGTCATTTAGTTTAAGGGCAATGGTACCAAATACTAATGAATTGTATGTAAACTTTTGACTTTGCAGTAAGTAATAAAAATGCCTTAAAACAACCTCTCTCATTATTCTGGCATTTGGCAAATATTAAAAATTCTGTTAATCCTAATTGACCTAAAATGGAAAGGTTTATTCTGATTTCATGTCAGTTATTCAGAAAACATGCATGGGTGTCTTTTTATATAGTGTATGTAAACTTCTGGCTTCAACTGTACATCTTAGATCTGCTTCAGACCTGCCATTTTCTCCTTCATCCTATCTCCTGGTGCTGTGGCTTCTGGTGTGTCCTGCCTTGCTTGTTTGTTTGCCTGATTGTCCAGGTCATTGCTGTTCCACTGCCTCCAGTCTGCTGTGCCAAAGCCTTGGGTCCCTGTGTTCACCCAAACCTGCTGATTTTCACACTCTCTAACAAATCCTTTGTTTTTTTTGTTTTTCTTTCTTGTGTTATTCCTCCAACAACATTTATCACTTACTGGAAGGGGTCCTGTATACCCTATTTTAATTAAACAGTGCTACGCATGCATCACAATTACTCAGGAGTGAATTTTAGCCTTGAACAATGGATGCATGCTGCCACACTCCATTCACATTGAGAATATGGGACCCCAAATCTTGTCATTGGTACAACTTTTACAAAAGTCAAACATGGGACCCCTTTAAGCAACTTTGACAAAGGCAAAATTGTGATGACTGGGTTAGAACATGTCCAAAAGAGCAGGTATTGTGTGGTGCTCCTAGTATGTATTGGTAAGTACCTGCCAAAAGTGGTCCAAGGAAGGACAATTGGTGAACCAGCGATAGAGTCATGGACACTGATCACTTACTAAAGTCAAGCCAGCGGAGGTTGTGTGGAGCGCTGGGCAATGTTCTGCTGGGAAGCTTTTGGTCCTGACAAACGTGATTATAATTTAAACACTAGATCAGTTCTGGGCACTATTCTCACTTGCAACCAACCAAATGGATTCTTCCTCCGGCTTTGCTCACATCAGAACTACTCATGCCGCCAATGATGCAACTATAATAAAAGGAATAGGCGGCACTCACTTTTTTCTGCATTCACTTAAATCCATAAAAGCAATATAGAAATGTAGAGGGAGTTAGTGCTTCTCGCTAATTTCCTTTTGACTGTCTGTATCCCTTTTATGAATTTAAAGGGGTTGTCTACTGTCAGAAAACCTCAGTCCCTGGGAGCAGTTTGTTCTTTAAAAAAAAAAAAAAGCTTTACTCATCATCCCCGGATCCAGCATTGAGACTGCACCCTTTCTCCCGGTATCGGATATCGGCTGTAGAGTTCATGTGGCACCCCAGGGGTCTGGTTTCCACAGTAATAGCAATATTATGTCTGAGAGCAGGTGGGAGGTCTCTTGGTCAGGAATCCTATGCATGCCACACCTCCTGCCCAGTCCTGGGAGGGGAAGAACTTCCCCTATATAAAACTGGGGCTGAGGCAGGGTTAGAGAGTTGAGAAGGAGTAGAGAAAGAGAAGAAGAGGAGCAGCGATAGGAAAGAAAGATCAGGAGCTCAGTGGGAGCAGTGCTACAAGGAATCAGGGGCTGGCAGCTGTAGAGCTCGCCCTGATTGAAGAATTATCACCGGACCCGGAGTCCGAGGCTGTGGGGACGAATCCTTACCCAGCAGCAGAAACCGACCGGCAGGGGATTTCAGGTCCTCTGGCCAAGAAACCCGAAGGCACGGTCACACGTGTGGGACCAGCACCGCCGTCGTGGAGCGGAAGCTACCAGAAGGCCCCGAGTCACCGGCCATACGGGTGAGCACCACACGGTACACTCAGGGACGTGGGCTACTTTTACCCGCCTCTAGCAAGGTAGCCAGAAGAGTACAATTAGTTGGGGAGGCCTACAACTCCGCCTGGCCAGGGGAAATCCCATCTGCTCAAAGACTGACCAGGCCCCGATCGCTAGCCAGTACTCCGGGAGGGTCTATCTTTATCACCAGTAAAGACCCTGAACTACACTGCATCGTCTCTGAGTGGTTCCTGCTACCCCCATCATCCACGTCGGCTGCCCTGAGGCCATACCCCTCCCGTTGGGGGTTATACCATCTACGCTGCACAATCGTACCACCGGCCTCAGCGGTCTGCCCTGCAGCGGCGGCCTCATAGCCGCATTCAACGGGTGGCGTAGTCGAACACCGTGCCATCTACTGCTAAACTCTGCCACTCAGCTTGACTCCCTGGGCACGGACCGGGTCACCGCCACGAGACTACTACCCCTATCAGATCCGGCTCCGGGTAGGCTCCCGCGTGCGCAACGCTGCGCGACTCAGGCCCAGGGGCGCGTCATTCACATCACCTTGAGAGCGCAACAACCAATCAGTAAGCTCAGTGGCTCAGAGTGGGACATTCAGTCTACACAGGTGGAGCCGCTGAGCTCAGTGATTGGCCACAGCCCCATTATCAGTATTTGGTCCGTATTCGGTCAGTATTGTTTCTCAGTAGTGGGAGCAAAAACCAGGTGAGGAACAATCAGAGAAAAGGTATAATAGAAACAGGTCACCAATTCTGCATTTATCACCCACTCCTGGTTTTGGCTCCCACTCCTGAGACAAATACTGACCGAATACTGACCAAATACTGATAGTGGGGCCATGGCCATAGGCTGTCGCACTGTCGACCATGATGTCAGCGCTGCAGCCAATATCAAACATTGGAAGCAGCGGTGCACTCAGGAGCACTAGACCTGGGGGACAGTGAGTAAAGATTTATTTTTTTTTTTTACTAACAAACGGCACCCGAAACTGAGATTTTCTGACAGGTAACAACCCCTTTTAAGTGAATAAAGAAGAAAGTATGGCATGGGCTGAGTGCAGCTGATTCTTTCTATTAGGCCACGTTCACACGTTCAGTATTTGGTCAGTATTTTACATCAGTATTTCTAAGCCAAAACCAGTAGTGGGTGATAAATCCAGAAGTGGTGATGTGTTTCTATTATACTTTTCCTATGATTGTTCCAATCCCGATTTTGGCTTACAGATACTGAGGTAAAATACTGACCAAATATTGACAGTGTGAACGTGGCCTAACAGTTCATGTGGCTATAACTGTTACATGTACCACAGGGCAAAGATATTACTTAATTTTAGCGGCCTCTTTCAGCCACATAATGTGCCCTACCACACTGCAAACATTGTTCAGAGATGGTTTGAGGAACATAACAAACAGTCCAGAGTGTTGAGTTGGGCTCTAATTTCATCTGTGGGAAGATCATTGGAGAATTCACCTTGCCACTTACTGGACTTAAAGGGGTTGTCTATTAGTTTTTTTTAAACTTTTTGTATCTTAATTGAAATAATCAAACAATTGCCTACTGGATCCTCCACACTGTGGCCCATGTCCCTAGTCAGTCTCCCTGCTTAGTCTTCTGGATGGGATGTCACATGACAACTGCAGCCAATCAGCAGCCTTTGATTGGGTGCAGCGGTGATGCTCCACTTTTGGAAGAAGTGAGACCTAGGCGACTCTTTCTTCCAGCTCAGATTGAAATCACTGCTGTAGACAATCTATGATCATGTGATATCTCCTGCCAGAAGAAGCAGCAATAAGACCAGCAGGGGATATGGACAGCGGTGTGGAGGAACATCAGAAGTAAGGTAGATGAGTATCTTTCTATCTAGATAAAATAGGACCATTTTTTAAAGTCATTTAATGGATTTTCTTGTAACATCCTAGGTCCAGATATCACATTATTATTGATTTTCTGATTAAAAAAAATGTTAACTAAGGACCTCATTTATTTTATGTGTAAAGCAATAATGGAATTCATGTACTCATTAACTGCAGAGTGCATTGGCATAGTGCTGGAATAGAAACAACACATGCGCACTTGCACATTAAGTTAATACTTTTGGCGTGCTGGCCTTGTCGTATATTTTCTGTAAGGTACAGTACAGACCAAAAGTTTGGACACACCTTCTCATTTAAAGATTTTTCTGTATTTCATGACTATGAAAATTGTACATTCACATTGAAGGCATCAAAACTATGAATCAACACATGTGGAATTATATACTTAACAAAAAAGTGTGAAACAACTGAAAATATGTCTTATATTCTAGGTTCTTCAAAGTAGCCACCTTTTGCTTTGATGACTGCTTTGCACCCTCTTGGCATTCTCTTGATGAGCTTCAAGAGGTAGTCACCGGAAATGGTCTTCCAACAATCTTGAAGGAGTTCCCAGAGATGCTTCGCACTTGTTGGCCCTTTTGCCTTCACTCTGCGGTCCAGCTCACCCCAAACCATCTCGATTGGGTTCAGGTCTGGTGACTGTGGAGGCCAGGTCATCTGGCGTAGCACCCCATCACTCTCCTCCTTGGTCAAATAGCCCTTACACAGCCTGGAGGTGTGTTTGGGGTCATTGTCCTGTTGAAAAATAAATGGTCCAACTAAACGCAAACCGGATGGAATAGCATGCCGCTGCAAGATGCTGTGGTAGCCATGCTGGTTCAGTATGCCTTCAATTATGAATAAATCCCCAACAGTGTCATCAGCAAAGCACCCCCACACCACCTCCTCCATGCTTCACGGTGGGAACCAGGCATGTAGAGTCCATCCGTTCACCTTTTCTGCGTTGCACAAAAACATGGTGGTTGGAACCAAAGATCTCAAATTTGGACTCATCAGACCAAAGCACAGATTTCCACTGGTCTAATGTCCATTCCTTGTGTTCTTTAGTCCAAACAAGTCTCTTCTGCTTGTTGCCTGTCCTTAGCAGTGGTTTCCTAGCAGCTATTTTACCATGAAGGCCTGCTGCACAAAGTCTCCTCTTAACAGTTGTTGTAGAGATGTGTCTGCTGCTAGAACTCTGTGTGGCATTGACCTGGTCTCTAATCTGAGCTGCTGTTAACCTGCGATTTCTGAGGCTGGTGACTCGGATAAACTTATCCTCAGAAGCAGAGGTGACTCTTGGTCTTCCTTTCCTCGGGCGGTCCTCATGTGAGCCAGTTTCTTGGTAGCGCTTGATGGTTTTTGCAACTGCACTTGGGGACACTTTCAAAGTTTTCCTAATTTTTCGGAATGACTGACCTTCATTTCTTAAAGTAATGATGGCCACTCGTTTTTCTTTACTTAGCTGCTTTTTTCTTGCCATAATACAAATTCTAACAGTCTATTCAGTAGGACTATCAGCTGTGTATCCACCAGACTTCTGCACAACAGAACTGATGGTCCCAACCCCATTTATAAGGCAAGAAATCCCACTTATTAAACCTGACAGGGCACACCTGTGAAGTGAAAACCATTTCCAGTGACTACCTCTTGAAGCTCATGAGGAGAATGCCAAGAGTGTGCAAAGCAGTCATCAAAGCAAAAGGTGGCTACTTTTAAGAACCTAGAATAGAAGACATATTTTCAGTTGTTTCACACTTTTTTGTTAAGTATATAATTCTACATGTGTTAATTCATAGTTTTGATGCCTTCAGTGTGAAAGTACAATTTTCATAGTTATGAAAATACAGAAAAATCTTTAAATGAGAAGGTGTGTCCAAACTTTTGGTCTGTACTGTATATATTCTGTAAGTTATATGCTACATGTATTTCACCTGATGCTGCTTCCATTCATCTTGAATCACTATACATGACTTTATGAACATTTTGGTTCTGCACTTCTCAGTGTGTCGTAGGAAGAGATGAACCGAATGGTATCGTCCTCCCCCACCACTGATTTCTTAGGGTGGAGGAGGGAGATACGGGGGTCTTCCTAGCCCTATCATATCCCCTTCTGATACATCTCTGGCTATATCCACGTTGTGAAAACCGTTGTTTTAAGTCTTGTGCCTGGCGTTCAAAGCTTTGTTCCGTGGAGCAGATCCGCCTCATTCTCAGGAACTGTCCGACCGGGACAGCCCCAATAGTTGCCGGACTGTGGGCAACCTACAACCACGAGTGGCATAACATGAGAGTAATCCTTCAAAAACATTGGTACATCTTGATGACGGAACCTGCCCTGAGGGGACACCTCAGGGAGTTTCCATTAATGACACCTAGGAGATGCCGCAATCTTGGAGACATTCTAGTTAATAGTCATTATGTAGCACCGATACCGCGTTTATTTGGCTCAAGTGGTCCGACGGTGGGTAATTTCAGATGCGGACACTGTGTGGCATGCCCTAATGTCCTACGATCAGATGTAATATGTCTGTAAAGCAATATCAGATCTTAAAAATACTAACGAGGGGACCTGATAATACTTATATATTAGTAAGTGGGAGACAATCATGTCCTCAACACATTTGCTAAATATAAAGTGGCCAACCCATTTAACTACTGTATATCATGGGTACTACTATGTAGCTAGGACAACTGTATAGATAATCCTGTGAAGTCGATACAATGGCATGGACATGTGTCAATGGTGTAACTCTACTGTTTGGCCAACACACAATAATGTAAAGTATCTGCTTAGTTGCACCACAGTGTTGCGTTATATGTAAACCCAGTCTTCTGTGGGAACTGTAGTTTGGAACAAAACGGATGTGCCATTGTGACTCGAGTAGTGGTGAGGTAACCAGACTGAAGGCCAGAAACAGCAGTATGTCAGACACACTTGGGGCAAGCTGTCACACTAACGCACACCCTTGAGAGCCGGAGTACTCTTTACCCGCTCCCACTAAAGACAGCGGGACTTTTGCAGAGCCCTTCCCAGGTGCCAATAGAGGGTGGCTGGTGGCTGGACACACTGGCCACAGTTGGGTCAAACACACCAATAAATTATACCGGTACGGCAGAAATGAACCTAACAAACTTGGACAGTCAGCAAGCATAAAACAAGGACGTAGGAACCAGAGGCATCATACACCAGAGCCAGAAACAAAGCAAAAAAACACTCACCAAAGAACTACCAACTGAACCACTGAAGCGCCGCTGAATAATCAGCGGTGAGCAAGAGGATATGGCAGGTATAAACATCCCTCTAATGGATCACCTGACACTGCTGAGGTAACCCCCAATCTCCACCTCTGCCCAGAGAGACAGAGGAATGGGCGAGGAGGGCGGAGAGAAAGAAACCTCCCATCACATACCTGAACCAGAAGACAGAGTCCCATGCCTTCTGGCAACAGCTGACACTGGGGAACCTAGCATCCCGGGACCCCTGCATAGCGCCAGCAGTGGAAGCAACGGCGTCCCACCTCCCAACCACACCACACCCTGAGGCAGGTCCCCATGGACAAAGACAAATCAATATTATCTTAGGAGTACAACCAGGTTGGATTTGGTCAAGCTTATAGGGAAAAGAGCATGCTCCTCTCTTAAACCTTTATTGCAGGTCCCAAAAGTCAGTTAGCATGCCTCCTCTGTTATATCCAGTGGTTTGGGGTTATATTTCCCAATTGATTTCTTGAGCTTGTCTTGAGTTTTCTATCACGTGGAATTTTCAGCATAGTGCTTCTTCATTTCATTGAGTGACACCCCAACGGTCATCCCTTACAAAGCTGCCCTATGCGTAATGAAATTAGGGAAATCTTTGGCTAAATTATTCATTCTAGCGAATAGGGGTGCAACTTTCCAACTTCAGTCAACAGATGACAAAGTGGAAAAACCCCTTTCAGATGAATGCAACTAAAAACAATTAATATAGTGTGAGATGCAACATGGTTTACTTGTTACTTTCTAAATGTTATGCTAAATGTTAGCAAAATAAGATGAATGCAAATCAGCAATGTGAACCCATTTTGGATCTGGACATAAAGCGCAGATGTTAAAGATTACCTGGTTAATGGCTTTAATCTTTCATTTTGTGGCGTCAGTTTAAGCTTTGGAGAATAAAATGAGATTCGTATCACAGGTTTAACATGTCTGTTTTGGTGCAGACTGAAAAACAATTAACTATAACTGCATTATGGCTACCTGTTTTGAGCAGAAACTCGGATTGTAGCTGGGTAGCTGGTAACCACATTTGTGCCCTGAAGGAAGCATGTTTATTTGTAACTTAGTTTCTTGTGCAATTCAACAGAAAATTGAAGTACTCAGGATCAATTAGAGCCAATAGAACTTTCTGCAGGGAGAAAGTACATCGCTCTATTGCAACATAAATCCAGCAATTTCCTTTTTTTTTCAGGACTTATGCTAAAGTGAAATGAGCTGGAGCAATCGAACCAAGTAGATGACATCTACCTCTGAGCAACTTTGTTCTCCTCATGTGAAAATGTAGAATTGCTGATGAGATAAGATTATTCATATGGCGAGGACGAAGACTAAAAGCTGAAAGAGTGGCTTTTACCAAATTAGATTTCCCACTTTACAGAAACAGGCCACCATCACGCACTATTATTTATATATTAGGTAATTGAATAAACTGCGATTCCCCAATTTATATTGTGCTTATTAACTGAACTGGTTCATTTACAAGCAGAAAAGGTTTCATAATATTAGGATTGAAGAAAGGTATAACGTCATTTATCCTATACTGCAGTTTTGATACCTTTCTGACTTGTGATGAGCGCAAGTGCTCTTTACTCGAGTTTGTCTAGGGTGCTTGGGTATGCACCGAGTATCACAGGTGCTCGAGTAACATGTTCCCTGGCCGCATGTTTCGCGACTGTTAGACAGCCACAAAACATGAGGGGATTGCTAGACAAACACGGGCAATCCCCGCATGTTTTGTGGCTGTCTAAAAGCCGCAAAACATGCGACCGCAGGGACTCTAACATGTCACTCGAGCACCCAAGCACCCTAGACAAACTCGAGTAACAAGCACTTGCGCACATCACTACTCCCAACCATTTAACAAGATGGTTCCTGACACTCCAGACTAACCGAATGTCCACATCAGCAGGTGACGTGCACATGTCCTATTCCAATGAATGAGACAAGTGCATGATACTTGCTGATCATTCACATGTTCCAGCAGGTTTAAGTACAAGTGCTTCTCACTAAATTAGAATATCATTAAAAAGTTGATTTATTTCAGTTCTTCAATACAAAAAGTGAAACTCATATTATATAGAGTCATTACAAACAGAGTGATGTATTTCAAGTGTTTATTTCTGTTAATGTTGATGATTATGGCTTACAGCCAATGAAAACACAAAAATTCATTATCTCAGTAAATTGGAATAATTAACAAAAAACATCTGCAAAGGCTTCCAAAGCGTTTAAAAAGGTCCCTTAGTCTGTTTCAGTAGGCTCCACAATCATGGGGAAGACTGCTGACTTGACAGATGTCCAGAAGGCAGTCATTGATAAACTCCACAAGGATGGTAAGCCACAAAAGGTCATTGCTAAAGAAGCTGGATGTTCACAGAGTGCTGTATCCAAGCATATTAATGGAAAATTGAGTGGAAGGAAAAAGTGTGGTAGAAAAAGGTGCAAAAGCAACCGGGATAACCACAGCCTTGAAAGGATTGTTAAGAAAAGGCCATTCAAAAATTTGGGGGAGATTCACAAGGAGTGTGCGGTTGCTGGAGTCATTGCTTCAAGAGCCACCACACACAGACGTATCGAGGACATGGGCTACAAGTGTCACATTCCTTGTGTCAAGCCTCTCATGACCAATAGACAACACCAGAATCCAGGACATGGGCTACAAGTGTCACATTCCTTGTGTCAAGCCACTCATGACCAATAGACAACACCAGAATCTAGGACATGGGCTACAAGTGTCACATTCCTTGTGTCAAGCCACTCATGACCAATAGACAACACCAGAAGCGTCTTACCTGGGCCAAGGAGAAAAAGACCTGGACTATTGCTCAGTGGTCCATGGTGCTGTTTTCAGATGAAAGTAAATTTTGCATTTCATTTGGAAATCAAGGTCCCAGAATCGGGAGGAAGAGTGGAGACGCCACAATCCAAGGTCTAATGTGAAGTTTCCACAAACAGTGAGGGTTTGGGGAGCAATGTCATCTGCTGGTGTAGGTCCACTGTGTTTTATCAAGACCAAAGTCAGCGCAGCCGTCTACCAGGAAATTTTAGAGCACTTCATGCTTCCCTCTGCCGACAAGCTTTTTGGAGATGGAAATTTCATCCTCCAGCAGGACTTGGCACCGGTCCACACTGCCAAAAGTACCAATATCTGGTTTAAAAACAACAGTATCACTGTGCTTGATTGGCCAGCAAACTCGCCTGACCTTAACCCAATGGAGAATCTATGGGGTATTGTCAAGAGGAAGATGAGAGACACCAGACCCAACAATGCAGATGAGCTGAAGGCTGCTATCAAAGCAACCTGGGCTTCCATAACACCTCAGCAGTGCCACAGGCTGATCGCCTCCATGCCACGCCGCATTGATACAGTAATTGATGCAAAAGGAGCCCCGACCAAGTATTGAGTGCATTTACTGAACATACATTTCAGTAGGCCAACATTTCGGATTTTAGAAACATTTTTCAAGCTGGTGTTATAAAGTATTCTAATTTATTTTTGTGTTTTTCATTGGCTGTAAGCCATAATCATCAACATTAACATAAATAAACACTTGAAATAGATCACTCTGTTTGTAATGACTCTATATAATATGAGTTTCACTTTTTGTATTGAAGAACTGAAATAAATCAACTTTTTGATGATATTCTAATTTAGTGAGAAGCACTTGTAGATGTGACTGCACCGGCCACTCTTACCTCCCAATATAGCAGTGATCAGAGCTTGAATAACCCTTCAATTTCACAAATATTTTACTTTAGTACAAAAATATCAACATTCTTGGGTTACATTCAGGAGAATGATTTTTTCAATCCGTGTGCTGTCTATGTGGAAAACAGATAACACACAGGATAACATTGGATCTGCATGCTAACGCACATCCGTGAATTTTCACAGAGTCCTCGGATCCATGTAAAAAAAAATTGCAGGATGCTCTAGTCTGACCCAATTTATGATCCAAAGGCCGTATCTCACCTAAGACAATGATCTGAGCTGTCTATCAGGGAGCAGCATTTTGCAGCACCCCATGGGTGGGATTCTGCCAGTTCTCCGAAACAGTTGTTAAAGGGACTGTCAGCACAGAATAACTGAACAAACCAAGTACAGGCGCTCAGTGCACTGTGGCGTGGCTAAACATTTAAGTGCACCTTCCCACCTGCTTGTCTTCCATCTAACTTCTCACTTGTCTGGCTCTATGAAGCCAGAGCTGTCAAAGAAGGGGTGGAGGTTATGGAGATTGAGGGAAATAAGCCGGTGGGAAGAAGTGCTTAAATGTTTGGCCACGCCACAGTACACTGAGCACCTGTACTTGGTTTGAACAGTCAGCAATCGGCTTGGAGAACAGGTATTTCAGCAGCTCCCTGCTCTCTATATTAAATTCTTTCAGACTCAAATACAATTGAAGATATGAGTGGCTGGTTGGCACATCTGGGGTTGAGGCAACATGCAGCAGCGTGATGAGTTCACAAGATCATACTGCTGACATCATTTGTCCACGGCTGAGGCGGCAAGATGCAGGAAAGTTAAACACTTCATAGTGGAGCTGAAGAAACAAGGAACTTTTATTGTAGAAGTGGGAAGGGGAGGGGGCAGTGGGAGGGCAAATTATGGTGGGTACATTATGCAGAGTGGTGAGAAGTATGAGAGCGGATTCAGTATAAAGAGCAAACAGCATGAAAAAGGGGGACAGTATGGAGGAGAAGTGCAGTGTTTCAGGAACAATGTGGGGAGATAGTATGGAAAGGAGGCAGCATGGGGAAGTACATTGTGAAGGCTCAGTGTGAAGAAAGGCTAGTGTGGATATGGGACAGTAGGAGGGGATACAGTGGATAGTAGAAAATTTGAAATGGGAGGGGTAAGGAGGCCATAATTCATAAAGACAGTCAGTATAGTGGTTTTGGTTCATAAGGGAGGACAGTGTAGAGGTAATATACCATAAGTGTGCAGGGAGCTCACTGAGAAGCAATTATTTATTGTGGAGAACATTATGGGCAGGTAGTCTTATACAAGGGTCATTATAGTGACACTGCTATTTTTAAGGGCACTGTGTCAGGATGTATTGCAGAAAGTTGAAGAAAAGAGTAGTTTGCATAGATGGTTGTAAAAACACATCATGATAGCTAGACCAGGTGAAGATGTTCTGATTCTGTATTCCTGTACTAACTATGTTTCTGGTGCTGCATTCATGTACTCATGATGATTCTGTTGCAGTATTCATGTACTGATGTTGGTACTGGTAATGTATTCCTGTACTGACAGTGTTTTTTGTAATGTATTCATGTAGTGATGAAGGTTCTGGTGCTGTATTCCTGTACTGATGATTGTTCTGGTGCTATTTTCATTTGCTGACAATGGTCCTGGTGAAATATTCATGTACTAATGATAATTCTGGTGATGTATTCATGAACTGAGGATGATTCTGGTGCTATATTTCTGCACTGATGGTGGTTCTAAAGATGTACTATTAGTTACTTCTGATTGTGTACTGATATAGCAATCCATAACTTGTCAGATGACATACAGTGGGGAAAAAAGTATTTAGTCAGCCACCAATTGTGAAAGTTCTCCCACTTAAAAAGATGAGAGAGACCTGTAATTGACATCATAGGTAGACCTCAACTATGAGAGACAAAATGTGAAAACAAATCCTGATAATCACATTGTCTGATTTGGAAAGATATTTTTTTCAAATTTTGGTGGAAAATAAGTATTTGGTCAATTACAAACAAGCAAGATTTCTGTCTCTCACAGACCTGTAACTTCTTCTTAAAGAGGCTCCTCTGTCCTCATTACCTGTGGTACTTGCACCTGTTTGAACTTGTTATCAGTATAAAAGACACCTGTCCGCAAACTCAAACAGTTACACTCCAAACTCCACTATTGTGAAGACCAAAGAGCTGTCAAAGGACACCAGAAACAAAATTGTAGCCCTGCACCCGGCTGGGAAGACTGAATCTGCAATAGGCAAGCAATGGGAGCAATAATTAGAAAATGGAAGACATACAGGACCACTGATAATTTCCCTCAATCTGGGGCTCCACACAAGATCTCACCCCGTGGGGTCAAAATGATCTCAAGAACGATGAGCAAAAATCCCAGAACCACACGAGGGGACCTAGTGAATGACCTGCAGAGAGCTGGGACCAACGCTACACAGGCTACCATCAGTAACACACTACGCCACCAGGGACTCAGATCCTGCAGTGCCAGACGTGTCCCCCTGCTTAAGCCATTACATGTCCGGGTCCATCTGAAGTGTGCTAGAGAGCATTTGGATGATCCAGAAGAGTATTGGGAGAATGTCATATGGTCAGATGAAAACAAAGTAGAACTGTTTGGCAGAAACACAACTTGTCGTGTTTGGAGGAGAAAAAATGCTGAGTTGCATCCAAAGAACACCATACCTACTGTGAAGCATGGGGGTGGCAACATCATGCTTTGGGACTGTTTCTCTGACAAGGAACCAGGACGATTGATCTGTGTGCATAAAAGAATGAATGGGGCCATGTATCGTGAGATTTTGAGTGCAAACAAACCTCCTTCCATCAGCAAGGGCGTTGAATATGAAACGTGGCTGGGTCTTTCAACATGACAATGATCCCAAGCACACCGCCAGGGCAACGAAGGAGTGGCTTTGTAAGAAGCATTACAAGGTCCTGGAGTGGCCTAGCCAGTCTCCAGATCTAAACCCTATAGAAAACCTTTGGAGGGAGTTGAAAGTCCGTGTTGCCCAGCGACAGCCCCAAAACATCACTGCTCTAGAGGAGATCTGCATGGAGGAATGGGCCAACATACCAGCAACAGTGTGTGCCAAACTTGTGAAGACTTACAGAAAACATTTGACCTCTATCATTGCCAACAAAGGATATATAACAAAGTATTGAGATGAACTTTTGTAATTGACCAAATACTTATTTTCCACCAAAATGTGAAAAAAAATTCTTTCCAAATCAGACAATGTGATTTACAGGATTTGTTTTCTCCTGTTGTCTCTCATAGTTGAGGTCTACCTATGATGTCAATTAAAGGCCTCTCTCATCTTTTTAAGTGGGAGAACTTGCACAATTGGTGGCTGACTAAATACCTTTTTTTTCCTACTGTACTACATGGCCATGTTAATAAAGTATTGTGCGTCTGAAAAATGAAGAATTACTACATCTATATTTAGGTTAAAAACATTAAATCTTTGCATTTGAAGAGCAGACCCTATTATTGCCATTTTGGCTTTGCTGTGCCACAGGCTAAGCTTCACAGGACATTGCAATTTGCCTTATATACTTATTTGATTGTAGGTTCAAGCCCCCCATGAGGGCTAAAAAAAATAAAGTTTTTAAAAATAAAAAATAAAAATGTGAATTACCCCCCTTCTCCCTTGTTTAAAAAAAAAAAAAAAAAGAAAAATATAAAAATATTTCGTATAGCCGCATCCGTAAAAGTTTGGCCTGCCAAAATATAAAATAAATTAACCTGTTTGGCTAAAGAGAAAAAAATTGAAACCCCAGAATTATTTTTTTTGTCATTTACCTAAAAAGTGCAATAAAAAGCAGTCAAAATGTTGTATATGTGACAAATTGGTTTGAATGAAAACACAGTTCCATGAATGAAAAAATAAAGTGTTACAGGTTTATAAATAGGGCGACACAAAACAAATTATTATTTTTTTAATCTATGAAAGTTTGGCACCGACTTAATCATGCTCACCTGGAGAATCATGTCCTCAGGTCACTTTTGCCATGCCACGAATACCATAAAAGCAAAACCCAAAAAGCAATGACTATTACTTTTATTCACTGCAGGTTTATATTGCACTGTGGGATGAGGCACCATTTTAAATTTCAAAAGCTAGAATCGGCCCGATGTGAACCAGATCAGACTCCTGCACCCTTCAGCTATTCAGAGGGCCATACTGAGACAGTCACATAGGCAATTTACGGATGTCACTGGTTCAAGTTTTAAAACTCCCATGGCTTGTATTATGAGGACAGTTTCCTAGGTGCATATGACGCGCCCCCTGGGCCTGTGCTGTGCTGCTGTGCAGGGGGAATACCCGGAGCCGGATCGCTGGGGGTTGTAGTCTCCGTGTGGCGGTGACTCGGTCCGTGCCCAGGGTGGTCAAACCAGTGGCAGTCTATTTGTATTGTAATAAGTGTCCGACTACGCCACCCGTGGATTGCGGTCAGTGGGGACCGCCGCTGCGCTGCCGACCGCTGAGGCTGATGTTGGTTGCGCAGCTGAGTATGGGATAACTCCCCACAGGAGGAGTATTGCCTCAGGGCAGCTAATGTGGATGATGGTGGTGATGGTGTGAGCGTCCCAGTACTTATGGTGCTGGTGCGGCGAGGAATCACAGAGACGTGTGGTTGCAGTTTCCAAAGCTTTACTCACGGTTGTTATTCAGGTCAATGCTGCAGGCGATGACTGCCCAAGCCGTGCTGCGTCCACCAGGTGAGGGACTCGGTCAACTCCCAGGCAATTCCAGAGTGTGGTTCAGAGCTCCCCTCTCTTCCTTTCTACTGGCCGTCCCCACCAGTGACCCACCTTTGTCCAGCTTCCTCGGGCCTTCTGTTGGCGAAACCTCTCCCGGTTTCCCTGACCCTATGCGGTATGCCTTTCTGGTGGATGTAGTGAGGGGTCGCACCAAGATGTGGTCACAACCTCCGGTTTTGGCTGAGGATTAGTCGCCTCCACCAATTTGGGTTCCGGTACCCTATTCTGCCAACCCTTCACCCAGTATCTCCTCTGGGCATATGGGGTTCCTTCTGCCTTCGTGTCTCTGGGCCTTTCTTTGTGTTCCTTGCTTCCTTTCTCCTCTGTTCCAGTTCCTTTCTTACTTTCCTTTCTGTTCCTCCTCCTCTCTCTGCTGCTTCTGGCCTCCACTCCAGGCCTGCCTCTGGAGCTGGGCCCAGACTGAGCCACAGCTCCCTGTCAGCCCTCTCTGGCTGAGCTCCTCTCCTTTTCTCCTCCTGACTAGTGTTGAGCGATACCTTCCGATATCAGGAAATATCGTATCGGATTGGATCGGGCCGATACCCAAAAAGTATCGGATATCGCCGATTCCGATACCGGAAACCAATGCAAGTCAATGGGACACAAATATCGGAATGAAAATAAACCCTTTCTTTCCTTGTAGGTTAATTCTACATGAAGTAAAACAACTAAGAATAATGTAGAATGACATGAAAAGCCGGCAATTCATCAGCGGCATTCACCGGTACCCGACAATTTACAACAGAAAGAATAGAGCATCACACATAGATTAGGTAGATAGAACCATGTCAGTCACATATATATGAAGTACAGGGACAGTGTTGCTTACTGTACTTGTCATTTAGTGTAAAGGATTTATTTTAAAAAATATTAGTGTTTTCATGCACCGTCTCTTTAAAAAAGTCGGCCGGCAATTCAGCAGCGGTACCCGACAATTTATAACAGACAGAATAGAGCTTCACACATAGATTAGATAGATAGAAACATGTCAGTCACATATATATGAAGTACTGTGACAGTGTTGCTTACTGTACTTGTCATTTAGTGTAAAGGATTTATTTAAAAAAATATTAGTGTTTTCGTGCACCGTCTCTTTAAGAAAGCCGGCCGGCAATTCAGCATCTGTACCCGACAATTTAGAATAGAAAGAATAGAGAATCACACATAGATTAGATAGATAGAAACATGTCAGTCACATATATATGAAGTACAGTGACAGTGTTGATTACTGTACTTGTCATTTAGTGTTAAAATAAAGGATTTATTTAAAAAAAAATTGGCGTGGGGTTCCCCTTAATTTTAGGCTCTAGCGGAGGTTAAGCAGACGGCTGGGGCAGATGTTTGAAGCCTGGGAAGGGGGTAATACCCACGGAGCTTCCCAGGCAACTAATATCAGCCCCCAGCTGAATACCTAGCCTTTACTAGCTATTAAAATGGGGGAACCCCCCCAAAAAAATAACGTGGGGTCCCCCCTAATTTAATAGCTAGCAAAGGCTAGGCAGACAGCTGGGGGCTGATTTTAATAGCCCAGGAAGGGTGCCATGAATATTGGCCCCCTCCCAGGCTAGAAACACCAGCCGTCAGCCGCCCCAGAAATGGCGCATCCATAGGATGCGCCAATTCTGGCACTTAGCCTCGCTATTCCCACTGCCCTGTAGCAGTGGGGTAATAGGGCTGGGGTTGATGTCAGCTTATAATGCCAGCTGACATCAAGCCCAGGTTAGTAATGGATAGGCGTCTATAAGACACCCCCATTACTAACCCCATAGTCAAAGTTAAAGAAAAACACAAACACCCAGAATAAAGTCCTTTAATTGAAATAAACACACAATTCTTTATTGCTCTAAATTAAACCATACTTACCATCACGCCCATTCCAGCTGAAGCCAACGATCTCCTGCAATAAAAGTAAAATAATAAAGCAACATCATCCTTACCTTTCCATGGCTCCCACGACGGCTCCAGCTCTGCTACATCGAGATGACAGGCTGGACCGCAGCAGAAAGCTGCCATCCAGCCTGTCATCCCGCAGACACTGAGAAGCGCAGGCTTGCTTGCGCTCCTCAGTATCTCTCTGTGACGTCATCCAGATGAGCCGAGTTCATGCCCAATGAACTCAGCTCACCTCATGCACGTCACTGACAGCGTGGGAAAATTCTCACGCTGAAGTGCTGAGTGCAGGAGAATTTTCCCACGCTGTCAGTGACGTGCATGAGGTGAGCTGAGTTCATTGGACATGACCTCGGCTCATCTTTATGCCCTCACAGCCAGACACTGAGGAGTGGAAGTATGCCTGCGCTTCTCAGTGTCTGCGGGATGACAGGCTGGATGGCAGCGTTCTGCTGCGGTCCAGCCTGTCATCTCGATGTAGCAGAGCTGAAGCTGTCGTGGGAGCCATGGAAAGGTAAGGATGAGGTTGCTTTATTATTTTACTTTTATTGCAGGAGATCGTTGGCTTCAGCTGGAATGGGCGTGATGGTAAGTATGGTTTAATTTAGAACAATAAAGAATTGTGTCTTTATTTCAATTAAAGGACTTTATTCTGGGTGTTTGTGTTTTTTTAAATACTTTACTAGAAATTCATGGTGGTCATGTCTAATATTGGCGTGACCCCATGAATTTCGGGCTTAGGGCCAGCTGATAATGCCAAGCTGGCCTTAACCCCTTTATTACCCAGTGAGCCACCGCACCAGGGTCCTGGATGAGTTGGGTACAGCGCCAGAAGATGGCGCTTCTATGAACGCGCCATTTTCTGGGGCGGCTGCGGACTGCAATTTGCAGCGGGGGTGGCCCAGAAAGCTTGGATCTCCCTGCGCTGCGGATTCCAGCCCCCAGCTGCCTAGTTGTACCTGGCTGGGCACAAAAATAGGGCGAAGCCCCACGCATTTTTTTTTTTAATTATTTCATGAAATTCATGGAATAATTAAGAAAAAAAGGGCTTCCCTATATTGTTGTGTCCGGCCAGGTACAAATAGGCAGCTGGTGGTTGGGGGCAGCCTGTTCCTGCCTGCTGTACCTGGCTGGACACAAATATAGGGCGAAGCCCCACATCAATTTTTTTTAAAATAAATCCTTTATTTTAACACTAAATGACATTTGAGGAGTTAATAAAGATGCAGTCCCTAAATTATTATTTATTTTTTAATTAATTTTTCCCAAAACTTTTGACGTGGGCTTCGCCATATTTTTGTATGCCAGCCAGGTACAGCATCCAGCTTCTATGAACGCGTCATTTTCCGGGGTGGCTGTGGACTGCAATTTTCAGCGGGGGGGGGGCAGAAAGCTTGGGCCTCCCTGCGCTGCAGATTCCATCCCCCAGCTGCCTAGTTGTACCTGGCTGGACACAAAAATAGGGAGAAGCTTCACGTATTTTTTTTTTTTAATTATTTCAGGAAATTCATGAAATAATTAAGAAAAAAAGGGCTTCCCTATATTGTTGTGTCCAACCAGGTACAAATAGGCAGCTGGTGGTTGGGGGCAGCCCGTTCCTGCCTGCTGTACCTGGCTGGACACAAATATAGTGCGAAGCCCCACGTCAATTTTTTTAAAATCATTTCAGGAAATTCATGAAATAATTAAAAAAAATTGATGTGGGGCTTCGCCCTATATTTGTGTCCAGTCAGGTACAGCAGGCAGGAACGGGCTGCCCCCAACCACCAGCTGCCTATTTGTACCTAGCCGGACACAACAATATAGGGAAGCCTTTTTTTTCTTAATTATTCCATGAATTTCATGAATTTAAAAAAAAAATACGTGGAGCTTCGCCCTATATTTGTGTCCAGCCAGGTACAACTAGGCAGCTGGGGGCTGGAATCTGCAGCGCAGGGAGGCCCAAGCTTTCTGCCCCCCCGCTGAAAATTGCAGTCCGCAGCCGCCCCGGAAAATGGCGCGTTCATAGAAGCTGGATGCTGTACCTGGCTGGCATACAAAAATATGGCGAAGCCCACGTCAAAAGTTTTGGGAAAAATTAATTAAAAAATAAATAATAATTTAGGGACTGCATCTTTATTAACTCCTCAAATGTCATTTAGTGTTAAAATAAAGGATTTATTTAAAAAAAAATGGCGTGGGATCCCCCATAATTTTAGTCTCTAGCGGAGGTTAAGCAGACGGCTGGGGCAGATGTTTGAAGCCTGGGAAGGGGGTAAAACCCACGGAGCTTCCCAGGCTACTAATATCAGCCCCCAGCTGAATACCTAGCCTTTACTAGCTATTAAAATGGGGGACCCCCCCAAAAAAAATGACGTGGGGTCCCCCCTATTTTAATAGCTAGCAAAGGCTAGGCAGACAGCTGGGGGCTGATATTAATAGCCCAGGAAGGGTGCCATGAATAATGGCCCCCTCCCAGGCTAGAAACACCAGCCGTCAGCCGCCCCAGAAATGGCGCATCCATAGGATGCGCCAATTCTGGCACTTAGCCTCGCTCTTCCACGCTGCCCTGGTGCGGTGGCAGGGGGTAATAGTGGTGGGGTTCATGTCAGCGCCAGCTACCATGAAGCCCAGGTTAGTAATGATGGGCGTCTATAAGACACCCCCATTACTAACCTACAAAGTGTTAAAAAGAAAAAACACACTACACCAAGAAAAAAATAATTTATTTGAAATAAAACACACCATTTTATTTAATTCTTAGTTTACTAAAAATAATAGTTACCTGTCCACGTTCCTGCGCTGATCTCCCATGCACAGCTGTCACATCTGGAGATGGTGACAGCTGCGCATGGCTGCTGTAAGCTCACACTGCCGGGAACACGTCCGCTCCCGGCAGCGGGAGCCACTGACTGAGGTCACCGGAGTGCATTCAGGCAGCGCAGCTCCGGAGACCTCCTTTACCGCACTGCTGTACCGTGGGAATTTCTCACGATACAGCAGGGCCGTAAAGCAGCTAATCGGAGCAGTGCTGCCTGAACTCCGGTGAACCCGCTTATGCAGTGACGGGGCTGCTTTACGGCCCCGTCATTCTAGCGGCGGCAGCGGTTCAGAGCGGTCACATTCTATGTGGCTGCTCTGAACTGGAGATCTTCGTGGGACACTCGTGGACTACTCCGGAGGGGTAAGGATAAGGTTGTAGTTTATTATTTTATATTTTATTACAGGAGATCGATGGCTTCGGGGAATTAGGTGTCTAGGTGAGTATAGGTGTAGTTTTTTATTTTTTACTTTATTTTAGGTGGCGATCGGCGGGGACAGGTAATGTATGAACTAATTTATTTTAGGTAACCACTGGCCACCAATGACATGTATTTAACATTTATTGGGGAAACAGTAGGGCAATTTAAATAGCAGGATCAGGCTGATGGGAACTACTGCTCCCATCGAGCTGATCCTGCTGGCAGGAGTGGACGGGGGACAGACATAGGCCGATGGGAGTAGTAGTGTCACATCGGCCTATGTCTGCCTGCACGCACACACCCCCCAGACATCGCACACACACCCCGCACACACACCCCGCACACGCACACACACCCCGCACAAACATCGCACACACACCCCGCGCACACACACCCGCACACACACACCCGCACACACACCCCGCACAAACATCGCACAGACACCCCGTACACACACCCCGTACACACAAACATCGCACACAAACCCCGCACACACACCCTGCACACACACCCGCACACATCGCACACACACCCGCACACAAACATCGCACACAAACCCCGCACACACACTCCGCACACACACCCCGCACACACACCCGCACACACACTAATCATGACCGGTCTGATGGTCTGGGAGGTGAGGCTGACCTGTGCCGCCGTGGGAAAGTTCATGTGAGTTCATGCAGTGAAGCATGAACTCACATGAACCCTCAGAGGGCACCGCAGCGACTTCAAATGAACAGCTGATCGGCATCACCTGATACCTCAGCTGTTCATTTGAAATAACCGGCGGGAAAGCGCAGCACAGAACGGGAAAGCCGGCGGTGAAGTCTTTTCACTGCCGGCTTCCCCGCCCGGGTCCTTCGCTCCCCGCTCCTTGGTGCTGCGCTCCCCGCCCGGTCCTAACTTACGATCAGGATGGGGAGAGCGGAGGATCGGGGTGGGAGGCTGCGGGGAAGCAGTATGGGGCTGTGTGATTGTTTAAAAGCCGGCGGCTTTTTACCGCGCGCCGGCTTTTAAACAATCAGGAGAATTCTCCCCCGCTGGGATGGCATTCTGATGACAGGCTGGATCTCAGCGGAGCGCTGCCATCCAACTTGTCATCCTTCACAGACACTGCAGAGCGCAGGCATTATGGGAACTTCCGATTCCGGTATTCGATATTGTAAAAGTATAGGAATTAAGTATCGGAATTCCGATACCGCGAATATCGGCCGATACCCGATATTACAGTATCGGAATGCTCAACACTACTCCTGACTGAACTCGACCCTGTTCTAAGATGGTGCCCACCTTTTATACCTTCTTCTGACACCCGAGCCCAGGTGACTAGCAACCAATGGGCTCCTACCTATGCCCAGAGACCCACCCCTATCTGCTCCTACACCACTGGGTATTCCACCCCCTCCCCACTCCAGCCAGGAACAGATGCTGTCGTGCCTGCACTTCTGTCTAGTGGGAGCACCGTTGAGCTGTTCCTCGGAAATGGGGTGTGTGTGGTGCATGCAGCTTACTGAGCCCTAGTCCACACTCCATCCTTACCCGGGAGTGGAATATCACACCTCTGGACTGAGGTGCAATACCCCTGTAGCAGCCGAGCCCTCGGGGTGCTACATTCCCCCCTGGTAAATCACAGCACGTCCTCGGGCTGGAATAGAGCAAAGACAATTTAAACATACAAGTTTTTAGAATGCATTCGTATATAAGACAATAACTTTTCACTCATCCCTTTATGGGAGGTATTCTTCTCTTTTTAATGTTACTGGTACTCCTTTTCATAAAACATCTTGCTAATGCCACTGGAACTCTTTTAGCATATAAAACATCACATAAAACATTTGCATTATTATTCTAGCAGCATATAAAACTTTTCAATATAAAACTTTTTCAAGTAGAACATTCTTCAGCTCTGGCCGCTGTGCAACTTGCGACCAGGAAAAGGTGCAACAGTCCATTTAATCCTGAGGTAGACGTTGCGGTTTTTGTATAAAACCAGTAGGGGGCGCTTTAAGAAGCACAACTATTTACAAGGGATTGGCCGCTCTCAGTCCTCGGCCAGTGGGGATAAGGAATGGCTGCTCACAGTCCTCAGCCTGGTAATTTAGGAAGGGGCACACAAGTAACAGTTCTTGTACCCTGACGGGTAACTATATACAGTTCCATTTTACCGTTTACTGGTAACGGTGTCCTTCTCGCTCTTCCGGGTAATCTTCTGGTCCGTACGGATCCTCAGTGTATTCCGTGTCTGGGCGGTACTGCAGTTCCTCCTCTGTGAGCCGGTGAACGTGGAGGGCGTACAGTCCCTTTGCGCCCTTGTGCCGGGTGTAGGTGACTACGTCGTCGGGGTACAGGTCACATCCGTGATGTCCCTCTGGCAGGTGGCTTTCAACGTCCCTTCTAGTGACGAAGACGTCGGTGTCAGCCTCCGGGTCTCTGATGAAGCCCCAGCCATGCTCCAGCTGGAACTTGACTACGGTCCCGGTGGCTCTGGGTCCGCGGATGGCGTGGGTGTCTTGTCGAGCCCTCCTCTTTTGCTCCGCGCTCCTGGCCTGGAGTCGCTGCTCCCTGATGCGCCTCTGCCGCCGCTCTCTTTCATAGGTGGCTAGCTGCTGACGGCAACACTCCAGGCGCTGGGCTTCTTCCTCCCGGGTCTCCTGGGTGAAGCCCATGAGGTTCTCGCCAGTGGGGTCCCATGCAAACTGGGCATCCTCCGGCAGGGGTGGAGCGATGTTGGCGGGCTCCGGGGCCGGGATCAAAGGCTCACTCAGGGGTCGCTCTTTCCGGAGACGGGGGTTGGCGAACTCCGGCGGCCATTCAAAGGGTAGCCCATCCGGGCTGGTATATTGGGCATACAGGTCCGCGCCCAAGGGTGGCACTGTGGGCTTCGGACGGGTGGCAGCGCCCAGGGGCACTCGGCCTTGCGACCAGGCCGGTGGTCGCTTGTTGGTCGCGCCCGGGGTTGGCACCGCCAAGGTAGGGGGCGCTGGTGAGGCAGCGGCGCCCGGGTGTGCTGGGCCTTGCGTCCTGGCCTGTGATGTCTCACGCTGTACGGCGCCAGGGTTCAGAGGGCACAGCGCGGGGCGGGGCGTGACGACGGTGCTTGCTGCCTGAGGCCTAGCTGGTGGCGGTGGAGGCGTGGTGTCAGGTACGGTCCCCGGGGCTTCGGGTCCCGCAACGGAGGGTGAGGGCAGGCTGGTGTTCCCCGGGCTTGGGGTGGTGGCGTCCCCATTACCTGCCTCGGTCTCCGTGGCCTCCTCCGCGGCGTCATCTGCAGCTGCCGGTCTCTCTTCTCCGCGCTCAGTGGTAAGCGCGCTGCCCGGTTCCGGCGGGGTCCTCTGCTGGTCACCTCCGTGCTGCCGGGCCATCTCCTCTCTCCACCCGGCTAACACATCCCGCTGCGCCCGGACCATTCTTTTATTCAGATCTTCCAGCGCTGCGCGCGCACGGTCCGGGTCTCTAGGCAGTTTGGCCAGCAGTTCTGTCAGGCTGCAGGGTGGCTCCGCTTGCAGCAGGCTGCGGGCCAGGGTGCTGGTGGATTTTTCTGCACCCTCCATCTCCGGGTGCAGCAGGTCCAGACTGATCCAGGCCGCACCCAGCCCCTCAGTTTTCTTTCCTATCCGCCCCCATGGGGGTTGGTCTTGGGGGCATCTGCTGACAATCACCTTCAGGGGCAGCCCCCCCACGTTGATGGACATCTCCATTGCTGAATTCATGGCTGGTGGGGGCGGGCTCCTTCTTTGGCGCCACTCTGGGACCTGGGCCACGATGGGAGGTGGCTTCCTGCTGTCCTTTGGTGCGCACATAATGGCGTCCGCTCTGCCAGGGCGGGAAAAACGGATGAAGATGGCGGGAAACGGTCCAAAATGGCGTCTGATGGCGGGAACCGGCTCCGGATGGCGGGAAACGACTCCGGACAGCGGGAAACTTCTGGAAATGGTGGGAGACTTCTTTTTAAGGTACATGTGCAGTTTTCTTCAGGCACGCAATACCCGCTTGTGGCGGGTTGGTAATGATCCTGCCGACTACGCCAAAGTTGACGCGCCCCCTGGGCCTGTGCTGTGCTGCTGTGCAGGGGGAATACCCGGAGCCGGATCGCTGGGGGTTGTAGTCTCCGTGTGGCGGTGACTCGGTCCGTGCCCAGGGTGGTCAAACCAGTGGCAGTCTATTTGTATTGTAATAAGTGTCCGACTACGCCACCCGTGGATTGCGGTCAGTGGGGACCGCCGCTGCGCTGCCGACCGCTGAGGCTTATGTTGGTTGCGCAGCTGAGTATGGGATAACTCCCCACGGGAGGAGTATTGCCTCAGGGCAGCTAATGTGGATGATGGTGGTGATGGTGTGAGCGTCCCAGTACTTATGGTGCTGGTGCGGCGAGGAATCACAGAGACGTGTGGTTGCAGTTTCCAAAGCTTTACTCACGGTTGTTATTCAGGTCAATGCTGCAGGCGATGACTGCCCAAGCCGTGCTGCGTCCACCAGGTGAGGGACTCAGTCAACTCCCAGGCAATTCCAGAGTGTGGTTCAGAGCTCCCCTCTCTTCCTTTCTACTGGCCGTCCCCACCAGTGACCCACCTTTGTCCAGCTTCCTCGGGCCTTCTGTTGGCGAAACCTCTCCCGGTTTCCCTGACCCTATGCGGTATGCCTTTCTGGTGGATGTAGTGAGGGGTCGCACCAAGATGTGGTCACAACCTCCGGTTTTGGCTGAGGATTAGTCGCCTCCACCAATTTGGGTTCCGGTACCCTATTCTGCCAACCCTTCACCCAGTATCTCCTCTGGGCATATGGGGTTCCTTCTGCCTTCGTGTCTCTGGGCCTTTCTTTGTGTTCCTTGCTTCCTTTCTCCTCTGTTCCAGTTCCTTTCTTACTTTCCTTTCTGTTCCTCCTCCTCTCTCTGCTGCTTCTGGCCTCCACTCCAGGCCTGCCTCTGGAGCTGGGCCCAGACTGAGCCACAGCTCCCTGTCAGCCCTCTCTGGCTGAGCTCCTCTCCTTTTCTCCTCCTGACTGAACTGGCTGAACTCGACCCTGTTCTAAGATGGTGCCCACCTTTTATACCTTCTTCTGACACCCGAGCCCAGGTGACTAGCAACCAATGGGCTCCTACCTATGCCCAGAGACCCACCCCTATCTGCTCCTACACCACTGGGTATTCCACCCCCTCCCCACTCCAGCCAGGAACAGATGCTGTCGTGCCTGCACTTCTGTCTAGTGGGAGCACCGTTGAGCTGTTCCTCGGAAATGGGGTGTGTGTGGTGCATGCAGCTTACTGAGCCCTAGTCCACACTCCATCCTTACCCGGGAGTGGAATATCACACCTCTGGACTGAGGTGCAATACCCCTGTAGCAGCCGAGCCCTCGGGGTGCTACACATACACTTAAAATCAATGAACTGCAAAGACATGAGTGAAAAAATATATAATAATGACTATTAATTATATTGTTATTGTGCATGTGTTTACTGGCTTCAATTCATTTCCTCTCCATTGCTCCTAGATTTACACAGAAGGTATACAATGAAGGCCTCACTTTAGATAATTTTCCAAAAGGAGTATTCATATTCATGGGCATTATAGAAAACATGAAAGACAAATAATGAAAAATTAACAAAATTGCAGTCTTGAGGACCACGAGCCACATAGGAGAGGAGTCCAGTGGTGCAGCGGTTAGGGCTTTAAACGTTCCTCCCTCATTTGAGTCTCACACCTTTAGCTAAAGGGGGGTGGTCAGAGCAGGGTTAATTCTGGTGCAGCTCATTGTGGTGGCAACCAGGGGTGTCTTGCTCCTGATTGGTCCGGCCACCCAGTATCCCGGTATAGCCATTTGTGGGATTGTTACTGCTATATTCCACCCCCTTTTCCTCTTCAACTAATGTGGCACCATCCCATAATAAATTCCTCCATATTGGTCCCGTTCTGCCTCTTCCTTGGTACCTGCTGACTGAGCTGCCCTCACTCTCTCCCTTATGATGGTTGTTAATATGTTGGTTTTATCGATATTTAATTGACAAAGTCATGGGGAATTCTAAGCTGGCAGGAAAGTTATCGATTTGGAGAGGATGGAGCTGAAGACGAACTTCTTCGAGAGCTGATGGTGCATACCATTTCGGATCCCAGAAGTTACTCATGTTTTATGGTTTTAAAAGATTAGTTATGTTTAAGATTAAAAGGAATACAAGCTGTGGCCGACCCCATCCACCAAAGAGTTATGTGTCATGTGTCCTCTTGGGTTTATTATGGGAGGGAAGCATTCTGTTACCTCAAAAGGTGTTTCTTGTGGTCTCAGCAGTCTTCAATATCTGTCCTATAATGTGCTTCTGTTCACTTAGCATAACCAAGAAATGAATGCACCCAGTATTAGGATTACCATCACATACAGTAACTGTGATATATAAAGTTTGTGGAAAAAAAGTGTCAGACTGGGATTCCATGAGCCAAACTAAAGAACTTGCTTTTATTGTTTATTAAAACATTTTCAGGTCTTAGTACTGTGTCAAACTCTAGTCCTGGAGCCATAACAAAAAAAATGTTGCATACAGCTATGGCGATGGATGCCATATCTATGTATAAAGTGCGTAAATTGCTGTAGCCGTGTCCAGATTGTTTTATTCCCAAAGTGACAGGGCACAACTTGTAATTCATAGGAAATCAGCCTTTTTGTTGAAGGAACGTCTAAGAGTAACTAGTTAAGTTTCTCTGGAAATAACCGTTTTCCCTTACAACATGTTCAGTGCTATGTGAAAGCTGTGAATTATTAAATAGATTTTACTTAACCATTAAAACACTGAAAAAAAATCAGCTGACATGTACTGATTATACACTGCTCAAAAGTGAAGACTTAAACAACAGAATATAACTCCAAATAAATCAAACTTCTGTGAAATCAAACTGTCCACTTAGGAAGCAACACTGATTGACAATCAATTTCACATGCTGTTGTGCAAATGGAATAGACAATAGATGGATATTATTGGCAATTATCAAGACACCCTCAATAAAGGAGTGGTTCTGCAGGTGGGGACCACAGACCACATCTCAGTACCAATGCTTTCTGGCTGATGTTTTGGTCACTTTTGAATGTTGGTTGTGCTTTCACACTCGTGGTAGCATGAGACAGAGTCTACAACCCACAGAAGTTGCTCAGGTAGTGCAGCTCATCCAGGATGGCACATCAATGCGAGCTGTGGCAAGAAGGTTTGCTGTGTCTGTCAGCATAGTGTCCAGAGGCTGGAGGAGCTACCAGGAGACAGGCCAGTACAGCAGGAGACGTGGAGGGGGCTGTAGAAGGGCAACAACCCAGCAGCAGGACCGCTACCTCCGCCTTTGTGCAAGGAGGAACCGGAGGAGCACTGCCAAAGCCCTGCAAAATGACCTCCAGCAGGCCACAAATGTGCATGTGTCTGCACAAACGGTTAGAAACCGACTCCATGAGGGTGGTATGAGGCCCGACGTCCACAGATGGGGGTTGTGCTCACAGCCCAACACCGTGCAGGACGCTTGGCATTTGCCACAGAACACCAGGATTGGCAAAGTCACACTGGCGCCCTGTGCTCTTCACAGATGAAAGCAGGTTCACACTGAGCACATGTGACAGACGTGACAGAGTCTGGAGACGCTGTAGAGAGCGATCTGCTGCCTGCAACATCATTCAGCATGACCGGTTTGGCAGTGGGTCAGTACTGGTGTGGGGTGGCATTTCTTTGGAGGGCCGCACAGCCCTCCATGTGCTCGCCAGAGGTAGCCTGATTGCCATTAGGTACCGAGATGAGATCCTCAGACCTCTTGTGAGACCATATGCTGGTGCAGTTGGCCCTGGGTTGCTCCCAATGCAGGACAATGTCAGACCTCATGTGGCTGGAGTGTGTCAGTAGTTCCTGCAAGATGAAGGCATTGAAGCTATGGACTGGCCCGCCCGTTCCCCAGACCTGAATCAGATTGAGCACATCTGGGACATCATGTCTCGCTCCATCCACCAACGTCACGTTGCACCACAGACTGTCCAGGAGTTGGCGGATGCTTTAGTCCAGGTCTGGGAGGAGATCCCACAGGAGACCATCCGCAACCTCATCAGGAGCATGCCCAGGCGTTGTAGGGAGGTCATACAGGCACGTGGAGGCCACACACAATACTGAGCCTCATTTTGACTTGTTTTAAGGAAATTACATCAAAGTTGGATCAGCCTGTAGTGTGCTTTTCAACTTTAATTTTGGGGGTGACTCCAAATCCAGGCCTCCATTGGTTAATAAATTTGATTTCCACTGATGATTTTTGTGTGATTTTGTTGTCAGCACATTCAACTTTGTACAGAACAAAGTATTCAATGAGAATATTTCATTCATTCAGATCTGGGATGTGTTATTTGAGTGTTCCCTTTATTTTTTTGAGCAGTGTATATACATATATGCTGCACAACAATGTGGCAAAAAAAAGGAGCACATATTTGAACCTTGGAATGACGTCGCTGAACTGAAGGGGGTCCCACTAGTTAAGCATAGCCCCCTTCACTCAATGCTGTTGACTCTCTACTTAATCATCAAGCAGATCGCTTCTGAATCGTTGTATCTGATCATAAAGAACTGTGCAGCCATAGATTTACATCTGCACAGTTCTCCATCTCCTCCCTGCATTCATTTCTATGAACGCTGTAAAAGTGAGACAGGAGGTTACAGCTATACGTCCATTATCGACATCTCCCCGGTTGCTGTAGGTCAACAGCAGCTTCCACCGGAGAGATGGCAATGAATCAAAGAGGGGCGAGGTTGGAGTGCGTGACTGTTCCTGATCTGGACACTGCCCAGATGACTATTCCATGGTCATTTACATACAGAGTGTTCTAAAGTGGTTTCTGCAATTTGTATAGATTGGTTTAAAGGAATTGTTTGGCCTTCTGCTAAAAGTCTGCAGATACTCTATATGACTGCAGACTTCTGAATACGTACAGCGTGTGTGCTGCACGTTGTCAGTATTTTATAGTATTGCCAGCAAGGCCCGGGCAATTTGCATACTTCTCGCATGACATGCTTAGCCTCGCTGAATTCACTTATACTGAGCGAGACTGAACATATTTCGTCAGAATGCGGTCTGAAGTATGGAAATAGTTTGCTTACAGTCACTTGACTGTGCGCTCTCGCCAACAACACCAGAGAATCCTGACAGTATGCAGTGTGCACACTGTAAGGGTATGTGCACGTGATCCTTTCTGGCAGCGCTTTGAATGCAGCATACTCTATGCTGCGTCCAATGTGCTGCACGTAGGTGAATCCGCATGTGTTTATAGAACACATGCGGATTCACCGCATCCCATACATTGCACTGATAGAATTTCTCTTGCGGAGACGGTCTGTGAAGACGTGCCACATGTCTGTCTCCGCGTGTGATCCGCAGGAGTACGGAGACGCATAGTGGGCATGGGATTTCTTGAAATCCCATCTACTATGCTCTAACATCTGGCCGCTGCGGATTGCACGCAGCGCAAATGCGCTGCGTCCAATCCACAGCCATTCCTGACCGTGTGCACATACCCTTAGGATTCAGAAGACCGCACACTTATCAGAACACCTGACAACAACCCCTTTAACATTAAGTGACATATTTAGTGCTCACTGCCTTAGACCACCAGTGATCCTGGAATTCCAATATATGTATGGTACGCACGCTCCCCCTGCTGCTGCAGATTCCTTCACGTACTGTGCATGGGGACAAAGATGCTAATCTGCTGCATTGGTTGGGGCACATATCATGACCATAGCAGATTCTTCTGGTCCAGATACGATTTTGCATTGTGCAAGTTTAACCAAATATTCCCAAAAACATAACCCCACACCCCCTGTTAAAGACAGCCTGTCTGTCACTTCTGCATCTGCTCTTAGAGAAGGCAGCAAGAAAAAGCTGAGAGATTCCCTTTAAAGCAAATCATTGACATATATACATCTTAATTTCAGGACATAACGCTTTCTTAAAAAAGACCCTTAGGCATAACACTGTGTTTAGGTTTTGCCTTATGATAGGGCCTGAGAGCACAGTGCATGACAAATGGATTAAAAAAGAAAAGCAGACAGAATCCCTGTGTCTAGCACTGCATCCTCAGGCCCTGTCAATGGCACAATACAAAATCAGCTTAATGGGGAGTTTAAAGGGAATCTGTCCACAGGATTTCACACCCCAAACTATTTACATCCACAGACCTGCTTTATTGAAGGCTCCTTTGCCTGAAGTCACACAGCATAGAGGCTGTCAGTCAAGCAGGAGGCGGCTTCACTGGGCAGAGAATAGAGCTGGAGTGACAGAGGCTTCAGATCTACCACAGCCCTTCATCTGTATTTGCATATCAGCTCAAATACAAATTTGTACTCGTCATTGCTACACGCGCATAAAAGTAGTATTGGAGGTGATATCCTGCATACAGATTCCATTTAAAATGTTATTCCAAAAAAAAAGTTTATCCTCCATCTATAGGAAAGGTGATAATTAGATTATTGCTGGCTTTCTGACCACTGATTGGGGCTTTAAAATCTTGAGAATGGGGCTCTGCAGCTCTGTCTTGAATGGAGCAGAGGTGCACATGCGGCCTCCACTCCATTTATGAGACTGCCAAGGAGACTGCTTGGTTAGTCCCACAGACAGTGAATGGAGCAGAAGCCATGCAAGAGCACCCCAGCTCCATTCAGGACGGGGCTGCATAGAACCCTGAGAAAGGAACTACATTAAAATCTCAGGAATGCTGGGGGTCCCAGTGGTTGGACCCCCAGCAGTCAGCATTTTTTGAAATAACACTTTAATTGATTTGATACATTGTATATACAGTTTCGAAGAATGTGTTGTATACATTTAAGTATAAAAGAACATTTAAAGGGGTATTCCCATCTCCAAGATCCTATCCCAATATGTAGTAGGTGTAATAATAATAATAATATTAGCAAGTACTTCCAATTAGAAATGTAGTGTAGTTCTTCTGATTCGCTATGTCCCTTACCCCATGCTCAGGGCATTGCAGCAGCTTAGGTATCCATGGTTACGACCACTAGGAACTAATTAGCTGTCAATATATGAGTGGTCATAACCATGGGTACCTAAGCTACTGCAATGCCCTGCACATGGGGTAAGGGACATAGCGAATCAGAAGAACTACACTACATTTCTAATTGGAAGTACTTGCTAATATTATTATACCTACTACAAATGGAGATAGGATTTTGGAGATGGAAATACCCCTTTAAATGTCCTTTCATACATTTAAAGGGGTATTCAACACATTCTTCAAAACTGTAGATATAATGTATCAACTCAATTAAAGGGTTATTCCAAAACATTATCATCTAATTTGCATGTGCAGTTTCCAATGAATAATTAGAGACTGTATAAAAATCTGTATTCAGTTTGCACCCCCTAGTGGTAGCATTGTGCTTTCAAAAAGCAAATGTGCACATACAGAACCATAGAAACTATTAGAATATTATATTAATAATTAGGACAGGATTTAAGTAAATAATATGTAATAATAGCGACACTTTATTATTTGCTATATAGACAGCTATAGAAACCCTTATTACTATTCTATAATCATCTACATCATCACCGTGCGTGGGCACAATTATATAGCTTACTTGGCTAAGGAGAAATTGGATATTTGCTATAGACTCTGGGGAAATAATGCCTACAGGAAACCAATTACCCAGTCAGAAATGGTGGTGGATTTTCAGGACTTTATAAGAAAGGCTCCATCAGATCTCTAGGTATATTTGTATCAGTGTAGAAAGTTCTAAAATCCTCTATAATATATGAAACAAAGAGTTTTAAACACATTATATATATATATATATATATATATATATATATATATATATATATATATATATATATATATATACACACATACATACATATATATATATATATATATATATATATATATACACACACACATACATACATACATATATATATATATATATATACACACACAGTACAGACCAAACGTTTGGACACACCTCATTTAAAGATTTTTCTGTATTTTCATGACTATGAAAATTGTACATTCACACTGAAGGCATCAAAAATATGAATTAACACATGTGGAATTATATACTTAACAAAAAAGTGTGAAACAACTGAAAATATGTCTTATATTCTAGGTTCTTCAAAGTAGCCACCTTTTGCTTTGATGACTGCATTGCACACTCTTGGCATTCTCTTGATGAGCTTCAAGAGGTAGTCACCGGAAATGGTTTTCACTTCACAGGTGTGCCCTGTCAGGTTTAATAAGTGGGATTTCTTGCCTTATAAATGGGGTTGAGACCATCAGTTGTGTTGTGCAGAAGTCAGGTGGATACACAGCTGATAGTCCTACTGAATAGACTGTTAGAATTTGTATTATGGCAAGAAAAAGCAGCTAAGTAAAGAAAAACGAGTGGCCACCATTACTTTAAGAAATGAAGGTCAGTCAGTCCGAAAAATTGGGCAAACTTTGAATGTGTCCCCAAGTGCAGTTGCAAAAACCATCAAGCGCTACAAAGAAACTGGCTCACATGAGGACCACCCCAGGAAAGGAAGACCAAGAGTCACCTCTGCTTCTGAGGATAAGTTTATCTGAGTCACCAGCTTCAGAAATCACAGGTTAACAGCAGCTCAGATTAGAGACCAGGTCAATGCCACACAGAGTTCTAGCAGCAGACATATCTCTACAACAACTGTTAAGAGGAGACTTTGTGCAGCAGGCCTTCATGGTAAAATAGCTGCTAGGAAACCACTGCTAAGGACAGGCAACAAGCAGAAGAGTCTTGTTTGGGCTAAAGAACACAAGGAATGGACATTAGACCAGTGGAAATCTGTGCTTTGGTCTGATGAGTCCAAATTTGAGATCTTTGGTTCCAACCACCATGTCTTTGTGCAACGCAGAAAAGGTGAACGGATGGACTTTACATGCCTGGTTCCCACCGTGAAGCATTGAGGAGGAGGTGTGATGGTGTGGGGGTGCTTTGCTGGTGACACTGTTGGGGATTTATTCAAAATTGAAGGCATACTGAACCAGCATGCACAAAGTCTCCTATTAACAGTTGTTGTAGAGATGTGTCTGCTGCTAGAACTCTATGTGGCATTGACCTGGTCTCTAGTCTGAGCTGCTGTTAACCTGCGATTTCTGAGGCTGGTGACTTGGATAAACTTGTCCTCAGAAGCAGAGGTGACTCTTGGTCTTTCTTTCCTGGGGCGGTCCTCATGTGAGCCAGTTTCTTTGCAGCGCTTGATGGTTTTTGCAACTGCACTTGGGGACACTTTCAAAGTTTTCCCAATTTTTCGGACTGACTGACCTTCATTTCTTAAAGTAATGATGGCCACTCGTTTTTCTTTACTTAGAATTTGTATTATGGCAAGAAAAAAGCTGCTAACAGTCTATTCAGTAGGACTATCAGCTGTGTATCCACCTTACTTCTGCACAACACAACACTTTTTTGTTAAGTATATAATTCCAAATGTGTGAATTCATAGTTTTGATGCCTTCAGTGTGAATGTACAATTTTCAAAGTCATGAAAATACAAAAAAAATCTTTAAATAAGAAGGTGTGTGCAAACTTTTGGTCTGTACTGTATATATATGTATGTATATATATATATATATATATATATATATATATATATATATATATATATATATATATATATATATATATATATATATATATATATATATATATATATAGTTACAGGTCAGGGAGGTGGAACCTCTGTGTTTCGGTGCAAGGAGGGACCCAGAGGGGCGTAACCAAGTATCAACCCGGACCGACCATGGTCGTACGGCGGTTAACGACTCTGTGACCAGGGAGGGACCGAGCCGAGGGATCAGGTGCTACTCTGGGGACGACCTTGTAAGGGAGCAGGTGACTCCCATGATACAGATGGCAGGGACTGACCGGAATAGCAGGTAGGCACAGCAGGCAGGCTGGCGAGCAGGAGCCTCCAGGTAGGCTATCAGGTAGACACAGCAAGTGACAGCAGGAGTCTCTAGGTGGGCTGGCAGGTGGTCACGGCAAGTGACGGCAGGAGTCTCTAGGTGGTCACGGCAAGTGACGGCAGGAGTCTCTAGGTGGTCACAGCAAGTGACGGCAGGAGTCTCTAGGTGGTCACGGCAAGTGACGGCAGGAGTCTCTAGGTGGGCTAGCAGGTGGTCAAGGCAAGTGACGGCAGGAGCCTCCGGGTAGGCACGGCAGGTAACAAGCAGGTAACAGGCAGGTCACAGGCAAGTGCTCCCAGGTGAGCGGGCTGGCAGGCACGGCAGGTAACAGGCAGGCAACAGGCAAGTGCTCCCAGGTGAGCGGACTGGCAGGCACGCAGGTAACAGGCAGGCAACAGGCAAGTGCTCCCAGGTGAGCGGACTGGCAGGCACGCAGGTAACAGGCAGGCAACAGGCAAGTGCTCCCAGGTGAGCGGATTGGCAGGTAACAGGCTGACGGGCAAGACTGGTAGTCAGGCTAGCAGCGGGATCTGAGGGCTGAAGCAGAGGTCAGAAACACTGTGCAACAACTTTTGCTCGGGCACCTCCATTTTGGAGGAGGTGCCTTATATATGGGAAGACCCTCGGCTATTGGCCGGGGACTCCTTAGGACGGCGCGCGCGGCCCCTTTAAGAGGGAGGGAGCGCGCGCGCCCTAAGCACAGTGCCCGGGAAGCTGCGCGCGCCGGCAGCAGGAAGAGAAGCGCTGGTGAACGCAGAGCGGGGAGCGAGGAGGTGAGTGGGACGGCGTCTCTACCTGGCAGGGGGCAGAGACGCCGATGCTATATTATATTATATATATATATGGTGGAATAACTATACTAACAGGACGTTCAATGGACCTTCTTGCACTATATGCACTGCAGTCTGTCACATACCCTGCCTCCCTGCCTAACTTATGGTATCACCACTGAATATATGCAGCTGGATTAGTCCTCAGAAGGATTGTTAGTTCAGATGGATATATACACATTGCTCAAAAAAATAAAGGGAACACTCAAATAACTCATCCTAGATCTGAATGAATGAAATATTCTCATTGAATACTTTGTTCTGTACAAAGTTAAATGTGCTGACAACAAAATCACACAAAAATCATCAATGGAAATCAAATTTATTAACCAATGGAGGCCTGGATTTGGAGTCACCCCCAAAATTAAAGTGGAAAAACACACTACAGGCTGATCCAACTTTGATGTAATGTCCTTAAAACAAGTCAAAATGAGGCTCAGTATTGTGTGTGGCCTCCACGTGCCTGTATGACCTCCCTACAATGCCTGGGCATGCTCCTGATGAGGTTGCGGATCGTCTCCTGTGGGATCTCCTCCCAGACCTGGACTAAAGCATCCGCCAACTCCCGGACAGTCTGTGGTGCAATGTGACATGGTGGATGGAGCGAGACATGACGTCCCAGATGTGCTCAATCGGATTCAGGTCTGGGGAATGGGCGGGCCAGTCCATAGCTTCAAAGCCTTCATCTTGCAGGAACTGCTGACACACTCCAGCCACATGAGGTCTGGCATTGTCCTGCATTAGGAGCAACCCAGGGCCAACTGCACCAGCATATGGTCTCACAAGGGGTCTGAGGATCTCATCTCGGTACCTAATGGCAGTCAGGCTACCTCTGGCGAGCACATGGAGGGCTGTGCGGCCCTCCAAAGAAATGGCACCCCATACCATTACTGACCCACTGCCAAACCGGTCATGCTGAAGGATGTTGCAGGCAGCAGATCACTCTCCATGGCGTCTCCAGACTCTGTCACATCTGTCACATGTGCTCAGTGTGAACCTGCTTTTATCTGTTAAGAGCACAGGGCGCCAGTGGCGACTTTGCCAATCCTGGTGTTCTGTGGCAAATGCCAAGCATCCTGCACGGTGTTGGGCTGTGAGCACAACCTCCATATGTGGACGTCGGGCCCTCATAGAGTCGGTTTCTAACCGTTTGTGCAGACACCTGAACATTTGTGGCCTGCTGGAGGTCATTTTGCATGGCTCTGGCAGTGCTCCTCCTGTTCCTCCTTGCACAAAGGCAGAGGTAGCGGTCCTGCTGCTGGGTTGTTTCCCTCCTACGGCCCCCTCCACGTCTCCTGGTGTACTGGCCTGTCTCTTGGTAGCGCCTCCAGCCTCTGGACACTACGCTGACAGACACAGCAAACCTTCTTGCCACAGCTCGCATTGATGTGCCATCCTGGATGAGCTGCACTACCTGAGCAACTTCTGTGGGGTGCAGAGTCCGTCTCATGCTATTACGAGTGTGAAAGCACAACCAACATTCAAAAGTGACCAAAACATCAGCCAGAAAGCATTGGTACTGAGATGTGGTCTGTGGTCCCCACCGGCAGAACCACTCCTTTATTGAGTGTGTCTTGATAATTGCCAATAATTTCCATCTATTGTCTATTCCATTTGCACAACAGCATGTGAAATTGATTGTCAATCAGTGTTGCTTCCTAAGTGGACAGTTTGATTTCACAGAAGTTTGATTTACTTGGGAGTTATATTCTGTTGTTTAAGTGATCCCTTTATTTTTTTGAGCAGTGCATATGTTGTGGAATGTTGTAGTATACCTATACTAACTATAAACAAGTAAATCTCTCCCTGACTCAGTAGCACCTCTCCCTACTCTGCCTGATTCCGCGCAAGGACTTATATAGACCTGATGACACTGTGTGGCCAGCCAATCACTGTAATGCCACAACCAACATGGCTACGGCATTACAGTGCGTGGCAGGCAATCCCTACATGTACATTGGCTCTCTAAAGAGCGCCAAACATAAAGAGAGGGGACCCAAGTTCCCGCACGAGCAACCCGGAAATACTCGCCGAGTACCGAGCAGTGGAGAACACGTTCGCTCATCACTGCTGGTGACAGGTTCCCTTTAAAGGGAATCTGTCACCAAGTATATCCAGTATAAAAATACAGCCACCACCTTTAAGGCCCATTTTACAACACTCTAGTAAGCTGTATGTAAGTCCCAAGTCTCCTCTGAATAGTACAAAAAATGCCTTTCATTATACCCACAGATGGCGCTGTCCGGTCCGATGGGAGTCTTTGGTCTTGCTCCGGAGCCTCCTTTCTTATGATCGCAGTCTTCCTTGTTTGCTTCGTGTGGATGACGTGTCCTATGTCATCCACAAAGTGACCCCTAATCGTGCGCAGGAGCACTTCTCTCTGCCCTGCCATGGATAGAGCAAAGCACTGTAGTGTGCATGTGTCAGCTTTTCTTCCAAGTCATCGGCACTTTTTGCTTTCCCGGCGCATGCGCAGTACAGTACTTGGCTCAAACAGCATACTAGAATGCTGTAAAAGAAGCTTTAAAAGGTGGTGGCCGTACTTCATATTGGGAAAACCTGGTGACAGGTTCCCTTTATACAAAAGATGTATAAATGCATTTGCAGTTAGCTTCCCCTAGTGATGACTGTATGCTGCCAAAATTAAAGAGAACCTGTCAGCACGATTTTGTAATGACTGTAATAGACCTGCAAGGCTTCCTTCATACGTCAGTATTTTGCATCAGTGTTTTTATGCCAAAACCAGAAGTGGAATTTACAGAGAAAAACTTTTTAGATTTGAGAGTCCTTAGTGGTTGATACCTTTTAATGGCTAACTGAAAAGATAGTAACAAGTTGCAAGCTTTCGAGACTATTCAGGCCTCTTCATCAGGCATAGTATAACACAAAATCTGAAGAGTCATATATTTATATGACGCGCCCCCTGGGCCTGTGCTGCTGCTGCTGCTGTTGTGCGGGCTCCTTCTTTGGCGCCACTCTGGGACCTGGCCCACGATGGGAGGTGGCTTCCTGCTGTCCTTTGGTGCGCACATAATGGCGTCCGCTCTGCCAGGGCGGGAAAAACGGATGAAGATGGCGGGAAACGGTCCAAAATGGCGTCTGATGGCGGGAATCGGCTCCGGATGGCGGGAAACTTCTGGAAATGGCGGGAGACTTCTTTTTAAGGTACATGTGCAGTTTTCTTCAAGCACGCAATACCCGCTTGTGGCGAGTTGGTAATGATCCTGCTGACTACGCCAAAGTTGACGCGCCCCCTGGGCCTGTGCTGCTGCTGCTGCTGTGCAGGGGGAATACCCGGAGCCGGATCGCTGGGGGTTGTAGTTCTCCGTGGCAGTGACCCGGTCCGTGCCCAGGGTGGTCAAACCAGTGGCAGTCTATTTGTATTGTAATAAGTGTCCGACTACGCCACCCGTGGATTGCGGTCAGTGGGGACCGCCGCTGCGCTGCAGACCGCTGAGGCTGATGTTGTTTGCGCAGCTGAGTATGGGATGACTCCCCACGGGAGAAGTTTTGCCTCAGGGCAGCTAATGTGGATGATGGTGGTGATGGTGTGAGCGTCCCAGTACTTATGGTGCTGGTGCGGCGAGGAATCACAGAGACGTGCAGTTGCAGTTTTCAAAGCTTTACTCACGGTTGTTATTCTGGTCACTTGTGCACATGAGGGACCGCCTGAGCCGTGCTGCATTCACCAGGCAAGGGACTCGGTCAACTCCCAGGCAATTCCAGAGTGTGGTTCAGAGCTCCCCTCTCTTCCTTTCTACTGTCCGTCCCCACCAGGGACCCACCTTTGTCCAGCTTCCTCGGGCCTTCTGTTGGCGAAACCTCTCTCCGGTTTCCCTGACCCTATACGGTATGCCTTTCTGGTGGATGTAGTGAGGGGTCGCACCAAGATGTGGTCACAACCTCCGGTTTTGGCTGAGGATTAGTCGCCTCCACCAATTCGGGTTCCGGTACCCTGTTCTGCCAACCCTTCACCCTGTATCTCCTGGGCATATGGGGTTCCTTCTGCCTTCGTGTCTCTGGGCCTTTCTCTGTGTTCCTTGCTCGTAATCTTTCTCCTCTGTTCCAGTTCCTTTCCTACTTTCCTTTCTCTTCCTTCTTCTCTCTCTCTCTCTCTCTCAGGCTCCAGCCTCCTGACAAGGCCCGCCTGCAGAGCAGAGCCCATGCAGGGGCTCTGCTTCCTGTCTTCTCTTCAGACTGTCTCCACTGAACTGGCTAATGTCCTAAGATGGTGCCCACCTTATATACCTCCTTCTGACACCCGAGCCCAGGTGACTAGCAACCAATGGGCTCCTACCTATGCCCAGAGACCTACCCCTATCTGCTCCTACACCACTGGGTGTTCCACCCCCTCCCCACTCCAGCCAGGAACAGATGCTGTCGTGCCTGCACTTCTGTCTAGTGGGAGCACCGTTGAGCTGTTCCTCGGAAATGGGGTGTGTGTGGTGCATGCAGCTTACTGAGCCCTAGTCCACACTCCATCCTTACCCGGGAGTGGAATATCACACCTCTGGTTGGAGGTGCAATACCCCTGTAGCAGCCGAGCCCTCGGGGTGCTACATATACATAATAGGACACAGAAATAATGCAATAGATGAGACAGGTGACGTAAAGCAGAGATATTACTATGGGAGGGAGAGAAACAGTTCTGGCTGTAAATATTTTAGCAGTTCATAGGTAAGGAGTGCGAAAGTTTTATTGTCCTGTGACTGAGGTCTGGTCCAGGGTTGTGATGACCCCACAGTTCTGAGGACCACATTCCTTAGTTAATAGAAACCAAAGACAAGCAAAATACCCAAATAACTGGAAGTAAATGTATAAATCGCACAGTGCAAAAATAATGATAAATTATAAAGGGTATTTAGTTAACATAATTTTGATCAAAATAATGTAAAAGCCATCCCACCACGTCACGGTAACCCTTATGGGACAGTCCTAACTCTAATATTAAAACCTTACCATTTGTCAAGTGACATACATATGGATAAGGGCAGAGAGACTGAACCCCTAGTAGAAACATAGACCTGAAAGGCAGAATGAACCTTTCAGCTCAGACAAAGGGCGGCCACACCCTTTATATGCACTAAAGCACACTAAACTGCAAAGAAAAAACCTGGGAGTCTGAACTGAAATGTAAATTGATGTGCATGCAAAATGTAAATGCATGTTCACATAAGGCCACTAGACAGAGAAAAACCAAAGACAAGCAAAATACCCAAATAACTGGAAGTAAATGGATAAATCGCACAGTGCAAAAATATTGATAAATTATAAAGGGTATTTAGTTAACATAATTTTGTCTGGCGTTACTCCAGTATTTTTGCTGTGGATTTACATTCTGGACCTATGATAAGTTTGCTGTTGCTTTGATCTATTTAAACCTTATGGAGATTTGAGATGCATTTAGTAATGACTACTTTCCTTGTCGCACATGCGCTATACTAGGACACTGTAGTCCTCTTATAAGTATATCTCTTTTTTGCCTGGATTCTACCACATGAGGTGTGTTATCCTGTAAACATATTCATGTATTACATTTGCTAAGCAGTGGACCTTACAGTGTTTTCCATTCCCCCATTTTTTTGAGGTTTTCCCTTGTCTAATTTTAATGTATCTTTTGTTTTTATTTTTCACATCTTGTCAGAATCTCTTCTTGTCTGGCGGTTATGTGCCACGGCAGACCTCTTTTGTGTTATTACAGGTTTTTTCTTTGCAGTTTAGTGTGCTTTAGTGCATATAAAGGGTGTGGCTGCCCTTTGTCTGAGCTGAAAGGTTCATTCTGCCTTTCAGGTCTATGTTTCTACTAGGGGTTCAGTCTCTCTGCCCATAAGGGTTACCGTGACGTGGTGGGATGGCTTTTACATTATTTTGATCAAAATTATGTTAACTAAATACCCTTTATTATTTATCATTATTTTTGCACTGTGCGATTTATCCATTTACTTCCAGTTATTTGGGTATTTTGCTTGTCTTTGGTTTTTCTCTGTCTAGTGGCCTTATGTGAACATGCATTTACATTTTGCATGCACGTCAATTTATGTTTCAGTTCAGACTCCCAGGTTTTTTCATCCCTTAGTTGATGTAGAATGACATAAATCCATGCGACACATTCATTCCAGCTCTGAAGGTGTCAAAGGTCACCATGAGTTTATATTCCCAAACTTTTCTGTCTCTCTGAGATTTGAAATGACCCTTTAATACCAAAAATTTCATGTGTGATGCTGTGATCAAGTAAACAAAAATGCTTGGCCACAGGTAAATCTATTCTTTTTTCTTTTATTGTGTGGCGATGATGATTCATCCTTGGCCTAAGTTTTTGCCCAGTCTCCCCTACATACAGACCCCCAGCTGGACATTTGATACATATAATTAAGTACACTACATTAGATGTGATACAGCTGAAAGTACCTGGGATCTTGTAGTCCTGATGTGAATTGGGAATCTTTATCTTGTCTGTGGTCATTATAAACGGACAGGTTTTACATTTTTCTGGTGGCAGGGAAAGGTACCTGTAGCAGGTGGAGATGACAGGGAGCTTCTGACAATGATGCTTCTTAAATTTGGGGGCTGCCTGAAACACAGAAGTGGGGGATCTGGAAATATGGATTGTAATCGGGCATCTTTTTGTAGTAACGGTTGTAGTTTCCGTGCAGCTCTCCTTAGTGCCTCCAGATTACAAGAGCCACCAGAATATCAAGGAATCATCTACATTACAAAACTAAACAAGAAAGCAACCGGGTGCCTCTAGTGGTCACCTACAATCCAAATCCAACTTGTTACCTTTTAATGACTAATTGAAAAGATGGTATCAACCATTGAAGACTCTCAAATCGAAATATTTTTCTAGCTACTGGCTAACATGGTACAAAAACATATATTTTCCCTCTGTCAGAGAAAAACTATAATTGAAAGACTGACACCTATTTTGTGTTTTGGAGACATTCCTGGTTTGGGCATACAAATACAGATAAAGTACTGATATGTGAATATAGTCTAATACTGATTAAATTGAAATCTTTGGTGAAGAAATCTGCTTTTTTGGTTCTTCTTTAATCTCCATTTGAAGTTTTCTGCTGCTAATTAGATATCTGTGCACAGGGGCCGGCCTGTGCACTGGATCTTCTCCTCCCTGTCTGTGATTGCTCCCCTCCACCCACCAGCAACAAGCTTCTTAGTCATTTGAATGAGAAAATGTGTCTATAGGGCACGCTGCATTTTTTAAAGCGTGTTTAAAAAAAAAAACATGAAACAAACAATTGACACACTGCTTTTTCTGAGAATTTTGAAGCCGAAATGCTACCAAATGCCCATCAAAGAGTAATTAAAGTGTTGTTTTTTTTGTGGATTATAGAGCAAATTAATTTCAAATCAACAAAAAAAAACCTCACTGTACACAACCCAAATTGCAGCAAACAAATTGCTTTCTCCTTGGGTTTTATGCCAGAAATCTTACTCCAGCCAGAGACTGGAGCACAGGGATGCACGCCATTCAACAGATGCTCTAGATTCATTCAGAGGCGTGCACCACTTCATGAATCAGGAGTGCCTAACTGCACAAAGCCCCCTCATCACGATCGACAAGAAAATCGGTCTTAACAAATCAGGGCCTACGTGTATTTTAGAAATGTATTTTTCAGGCAGAAAAATCCACTTAAAAAAAAAAACACTCTGTGTGAACCCAGCCTATCTTGTTGAGTTTAGAAAACACAGTAAGCTTACCTTAAGTTCTACTGGAAAGCTTTTCTTATTTTATAGAAACCTGTGCCAATGGCAAAAGGAAAACCCTGTTCTGCCACTATGCATTTACAAAGTTAGAGGGGTTTTCCCACAAACAAAGTTAATTTTAATCAACATTTTAATCAATAGATCTTGGAATAATAATAATTTCCACAATTGGAAGTGTTAAAAAATGTTCCTGTGCTGAGATAATCTTATACATGTGCCCCTGCTGTGTACTGTGTAATGGCTGTGTCTGACTGCGCAGGAACATGGTCTGATCATACCACAGCACCTGGGCAGGGGAGGAAGCAAGAGAGAGGATACAGACAGGACAGCACAAGGTCACAAATTATTCTTTCTTTGGAGGTAAAACATTGTTTAAAAACAGGCAGGGAAATGTTTTGCCTCACAAAAAGAATCAGCTGTGATCCCCTCCTGTAACGTCTGTATATTCTCTTTTGCTTCCTCCCCTGCCCAGGAGATGTGGTATGATCAGACCATGTTCCTGTACGGTCAGACACAGCCATTACACAGGACACAGCAGGGGCACATTTATAAGATCATCTCATCACAGGAACATTTTATTTAATCACATCCAATTGTGAAATCTATTTTTATTCCAAGATCTATTAATTAAAATGTACTTTGTGTGAAAACCCCTTTAAGCTTCAGACGTCCATGTAGCACCGACGTGTTCTGTGTTTTTCATGGATAGAGCTATTAAAGTCTATACTGCAAGTCACATGTAAGTATTTTTTCAGCATCACGAATGAAAAGTGCTAATAGAAGTCTATGGGGGTCCATGAAAAACACGTACATGAGACGGATGACATCAGTGTTTTGTCCGTGCGCTGACCGTGATTAATATTGCAATGAATAGAGGAAGCTTTGCAATTAATATTATTATTCCATACGTGAAAAAACACTGACACTCAGATCTAAAACACTGAGGAGACTGGGACCAGTATTTTTGCATATGTGAAAAACACTGACATCTGAATGAGGCCTAAAGCGTCGAGGCAAGATGTTTGCCGTTCTAAAACAAGCTGCACTTTTACACAAAAGGTCCATAAACCACCTGGAAGGATTTACAGAAGAACAGATTTGCCAAATCATATAAAGCCGAGCACAAATGAAATACACAGGCTGCCTGCCAAGACCACTGTAAATCTGCCGGCTCCATCAGGCATTACAGTAATCCTTCTATATTGTTTGCAGAGCATTTCCCCTTGTGTTGTACAATGGTCTAGTGCGCTATTTTTATAAGGTGTCTGCGGAGATGTGATCAGGGGAGGGGTGCTATTCACACAGTCTAACAAATGAAAATTACTTTGATAAAATACATTTTCTCGACGGCAGGAGCAGGCCCATTAATCATTTAGGGAAACCTGTGTGTTTCCATCTGCTGTCAGTCAGCGGAGTCATACAGAGGTTCAGTCGTCCGCTGCAGACCGAGCCATTCCCGCTCCCTCAATCTGATGACAACACGTATTGGTCTTTTGTTTCCAGCGTGGATAAAATGACAGCAAAACGCAAATGGAAAGTCTATATGAATACAATACAAAGAGCATTGTAGGAGTAAGTAAAAAGAAAGGATGAGCAGAAAAGCTCGGTGTGCCGTACATCCGGGCAGCCGCGTAGAGTGCGGATTCTTGTAATTGGCAGCCTTACTCTACAGCTCGGTCTAAATACAGCGCAGAACATCACCAATCACTTAGTAACTAAAAATACAGTCATTTAACACGGTCCTAAATATACCGTGTAATAACGGAAGACATCTGGCTGATGTCGGATGGTTTCTAAAATAAGACACTTTGCATCTTAGCTAAAATCCAGTGGAAAGGAAAAATTTACACGTGAATTTGTTCCCAAATACATTAGGACAGGTAACTCCAATGTGTGAGTCTCACACTGAGAGTTGTGGCATCACGACAGCCGGAAAGTCTAAAGGCCCCTATACACATTAGACTAATGTCGACTGAACCCGCCAATATCAACAGGTTCGGCAACAGTCTAATGTGTATAAGGGCAGCGACCGACTGATGGTCGCGAAAAAATGCCGATTGCGCAAGTCCAATTTCGGACTGCCAATCACATTGTTCTCTCGTAGATAAGCCACCAGTCAATGGCTTACTCAGAGAACACCGGAGTGTCGTCTGAGATGGCAGTCGGCAGAAGTATAGTTTGGCCTACAGCCTAATGTATATGGCGATCGTAAGGTTGAAGATCATCAGACCATCTTGGACTGTGATACTCAAATGTCAAGAATTCAGGCCATGTACGGACTGCAAGGTCTGGACTGGCCGCAGCTCTTTTGGCCCAAACTCAACAGCATCATAGTCATATATGAGGCTGTTGCGTTCAGGACAAGAGTCCCGCAGCCGGTTCAGGTATCACGGTCTGCACTAAAAAATTTGAATTAAGCCTTATATAAAATACAAAGGGCCATACACTTATCTAAATTACACTCGATGGTGTTGGGTTTTGCCAACCAAGAAATGGAGGACCTGGCATTTCCATCTTACCATGATTGAAGGACACCATTTCTAGCCATCCAGTAGCAGAAGAAAGATGAACGATTAATTAGGACTGGGCTTCCGCTCCTCAATGTTCCCATAGAAGTTGCATGGTTTGCAATACAGGGTTGTAACTATGATAGGTGCAAAAATTGCAGTTGCAGCCAGGCCTTTAGCCCAGGGGAATGATAGGTCCCTTTGGCCCATATGAAATTCTATCAAAGAGTCTTGATAATTGGGGGTCCTGTTGCAGATATCGCATTGGGACCACCATCTTCAAGTTACACCACTGCTGTAAAGCCATGAAAGCAGCAGCAGCAGAAACCATTCTGACCAATAGATAGACTACAGGGAAATGTGGATAGTTAACTGGGGTAGCAGCCTTTTACTTGTACTTTATGAACCAGTGACTGGCACTTTAATCGAGAATGTGCACCACACAGGTCAGCACCATACAAGCAAGAAGAAATTACCCTTCAACCTCTGTCTGGTAGATTGTAAAAAAAATGTGTATAAAGTTGGCCTTGTGCTTTAACTAATTAAGATTCAGCCTTAATCAACAGCATTTGAATCCCCCAAAAACAGACTTCAGATGAGACCTCCTGGACCAAATTGAGGCAGGAGTTCTTAACTAGTTCTAGGATGGGCCATTTACTCCATTTCCTGACCAAGCACATTTTCGGGGATTTTTCGACATGCAGTTTAAAGCTATACATTTTTTGTTCAGATATCAAGTAATTTTTGTGTCGTGATAAGTGCGGCTTTATTTTTATAACATTCATATATATAATTTTTTTTCCTTGATATCTGCCAACATTAGTGGCAAAATAAGGGAAATTAAAGCACCACTCCAGCATTTTTTTTCTTGCAGCGCCAGAGTAGTGCTACTAAATTCTCAGCCCTTAGTCTTATACACTGCTCAAAAAAATAAAGGGAACACTTAAACAACAGAATATAACTCCAAGTAAATCAAACTTCTGCGAAATCAAACTGTGCACTTAGGAAGCAACACTGATTGACAATCAATTTCACATGCTGTTGTGCAAATGGAATAGACAATAGATGGAAATTATTAGCAATTATCAAGACACACTCAATAAAGGAGTGGTTCTGCAGGTGGGGACCACAGACCACATCTCTGTGCCAATGCTTTCTGGCTGATGTTTTGGTCACTTTTGAATATTGGTTGCGCTTTCACACTCGTGGTAGCTGTTATGATCTGCAACAAGTACTAAGGAAAGATAGGGGAAAGCTGTCCCTACAGTAAGACTAAGCTGAATACCTACGATGTAGCGGACTGCCTGTTCCTAATGAACAGACCCGCCTTTGTCCTCGGCTAGTCTGAACGAAGACCTATAGCATAAGGGGAGGGGTCCCTAAAAGAACTAAAGACTGGGACAAAAATGGGACACCTCCTAAACAGAGAAGTTGTTGCAGAACACAAAAAGACAAACTGACAAAAAGGTACTAGAGGTCCCAGAAGGACCAAGCGAACTGACAGAGAAAGGCACCGAAGCACCTGGCAAGAGAAACAGTTAAACACTGAAGTCCAGCACAGCCAAAAGGGCGGAGCTGGAAAATAAAGGCACAGATGGTCACGTGACCGCAAAACACAAGATGGAAAAAAACAAACAGGAGGGTTCTAACAGTACCCCCTCTTTTATGAGGATCCTCCAGGCCCAGGCCTATCCGGAAACCTCTTGTGGAAAGCTTTAACAAGCCTAGGAGGAGAGACATCATCCGTCCTTACCCAGGAGTGGTCTTCGGGACCGAAACCCTTCCAGGAGACAAGATACTGTAATCTCCCTCTATGCCATCTAGAATTCAAGATACGAGAAGTTTCATATTCGCCGTCTTCCACCAAAGGAGGAACTGTGACAGTGGCATCCCTATCAGATACATCAGCCTTTTTCAACAAGGAAACATGAAACACAGGATTAATCTTCCAGGAAGTAAGGACATCCAACCTAACAGCAGCTCCTTAAATGGACCCACAAACTTAGGACCCAGTTTTTTAGAGGGAATCTTCAACCGCAGGTTTTTTGAGGACAACCAAACCATGTCACCCACAGTAAACAAAACCTCCTTACGTTTCCTGTCAAAATACTTCTTGGACTTCTTGTTAGCGTCTTGAAGGTTGCAACGTACATTAGTCCAAACTCTCTCCAAATCAATGGAAAAATTCTCCTCCTACGGCACCGCCTACCCCAATTTGGAGAACGAACCAAAAGACTGATGTCTCCCAGTACAACAAAAAAAACGGAGAACACCCAGCAGAGGAGGATGTATGATTGTTAAGAGCAAATTCCGCGAGAGGCAGAAACTCAGACCACACCTCTTGATTGTCCGCCACATAACGCAAAAACTGTTCTACTTCCTGGTCTGTCCATTAGACTCAGGATGATACCCAGACGAAAATGACAAATGGACTCCCAACCTGTCACAAAAAGCACGCCAAAAGCGAGCCACAAACTGAGATCCTCTATCAGAAACAATATCCATGGGAACGCCATGAAGCTTGACAATCTCCTTAACAAACGCCTTAGCGAGTGTCTTGGCACAGGGTAACTTAATGAATGGAACCAAATGACACATCTTACTAAAACTGTCCACGACCACCCAGATGACAGTAAAACCCTCGGACACAGGAAGATCTGTAATAAAATCCATTGTGAGATGCGTCCAAGGCGCACTAGGAACCTCCAGAGGGCAAAGCAACCCCGCAGCAGGAGTATGTGAAGCCTTTGACCTAGCACACACAGTACACTGACGCACCTACTTGATGACTTCCTTCTGCCACCCAGGCCACCAAAAACTGCGACTGATAAGTCTCTTAGTCTCAGAAATTCCTGGATGACCTGCCAACCGAGACTCATGACACTCCACAAACAAATTTCTCCTAAAGGTTCTAGGCACGAACAACCTCCCATGGTGAGAGTGTTAGATGGGGCATCATCTTGAGCTTTCAGAATCCCATCCTCCAAAACGGAGTCCAAGGCCGCCACCACAACTCCTTTCTGTAAAATGCTCTCCTCCTCCTCGGCACCGACCGTAGGAGAGAAGCTGCGAGATAAAGCATCAGCTTTAACATGCTTAGTACCAGGGATATAGGTAACAGAAAAATTAAACCAAGAAAAAAAAAGTGCCCACCTAGCTTGACAGGCATTCAAGCGCTTGGCAGCATCCAGATAGATCAAATTCTTATGATCTGTGAAAACCTGAATAGGAAATCTAGCGCCTTCCAAAAAATGACGCTAATGTTCAAACGCGAGTTTAATAGCCAGCAACTCCCGATTTCCAACATCATAATTCAGTTAGTTTTCCAAACATTTTTTCGAAAAGAAGGCACAAAGATGTACTCCATCCCTGTTCTCCTGAGACAAAACTGCTCCGACTCCCACCGATGAAGAATCGACCTCGACCAAAATAGGCTTGGTCTCATCAGGCTGCATAAGGATAGGGGCAGAACTGAACCTCTCTTTGAGATACTCAAACGCTTCAATGGCCTCAGTAGTCCACGGGACCGTATTCACGCTTTTCCTGGTGAGATCGGTTAGAGGTTTAACAATTACAGAAAAATTCTTAATGAATTTCCTGTAATAATTGGCAAAACCCAAAAATCTCTGTATAGATTTCAAACCAGTAGGCCTAGGCCATTCCTGCACAGCCTGAACCTTCACCGGGTCCATCTCAAAGCGCCCGCTGGAGACAATGTAGCCCAAAAAACAAATTTTCTGCACAGCGAACTCACATTTCTCCAGCTTAGCAAAGAGTGAATTATCACTCAATAACTGCAAAACTTCACATACACTCTGCCAATGGGACTCAAGATCTGGTGAAAAAATCAAAATGTCATCCAAATACATAACCACATTCTTACCAATCAAAGGTCTCAGGATGTCATTAATAAGGTTCTGAAAAAATGCAGGTGCATTGGTAAGACCAAAAGGCATCACCAGATTCTCAAAATGACCTACCGGAGTGTTAAAAGCAGTTTTCCATTCATCACCCTCCTTCACTCTTAACAAATTGTATGCCCCCCCCGGAGATCAATTTTAGAGAACCACTTGGCCCCCACTAACTGGTTAAAACTGGTTAAACAAATCAGGAATTAACGGCAATGGGTAGGAATTGCGTACGGTAATCTTATTAATTTCACGAAAATCCAGACATGGACGTAAACCCCCGTCCTTTTTTTTAATCAAAGAAAAATCCAACTGCCACAGGCGACTTAGAAGGTCTAATGTGACCAGCAGCCAGGCTAGTCTGTATGTATTCCTTTCTTTCAGGGATAGTCAGATTAAACAAGCGACTCTTGGGAAGAGTAGCTCCCGGATCAAACTCAATGGCGCAATCATAATCCCTATGAGGAGGTAAAACTTGCGACTCCTCCTCCGAAAAAAACCTCCAAAAATCTTGAATAGGTACCGATAATTCCCCTTTTTCCTCAGCCGCAATGCGACCATTACAACATTTATCATAGCACTTCGGACTCCAAGACTTAATCACATTAGTAGACCAGTCCAGTAAAGGATTGTGCAGTTTTAACCAAGGCAATCCTAGAACAACTGGAGAGGGTAAATTATCTCATACAACCAAGTCCAAAATTTCTTGGTGAACTCCATTGATAGTGAGGGGAAATGCAGCAACCTTGTGAGTAATACATTTCAAGGGAGTGTTATCAATTGCAATCACAGAAATAGGTGCTGACAAAGGTTTGGATTTCAATTTAAGGTTTTCCAAAAACCCTTTATCAATCACATTAAGTGTTGAACCACAATCCACAAATACCTGAAATTCAGTCAAATCTCTCTGCAAAGTAGTACTCCCAGAAAGAAATACTCCTGCAGAGCGTAAACATGCTATACAGGCGTACTTGACCTTTTTTTTTGCTTTACTTAAACGAAGCTCACAATACTTAATTAAATGGTCAGCTTTACCACAATAAATACACAATCCCTCAGCGAACCTCGGGTCTCTTTCCTGAGAGCGGAGTGACATCGCCCCAACCTCTATCGGTTCTCTGCCGTCTGAGCAGATTTTCTGGGGACTAGGACCTGACATTACAGGAGTCTTTACCTGATTCAGCCTGAACCTCAGCCTCCTGTCTACATGAAAAGCTAATTGCATGGCATCCTGCAGAGTCTCAGGTGCAGGGAATGCAATTAGCAGATCCTTAACCCTTTCACTCAGACCAGCAAGAAAAAAACATTTAAGAGCAGGATCATTCCATAAGACTTCTGAAGCGTGTGCAATAATTTTCAACATCACCTGACCCCCGATTCAAACGCCTGAGTTCTGCCTCAGCAGATGAGATTCTATCAGGATCGTCATATAATAGACCCATAGCAGAAAAAAATTCTTCTACAGACCTTAAGCATGGATCATTAGGTTGGAGAGAAAAGGCCCACCCCTATGGTTCATTTCGCAAAAGTGACATAATAAAACCAATGCGCTGTGATTCATTCCCAGAGGACCTTGGTCACAAACGAAAATATAACAAACAAGCATTTTTAAAGGAAAAAAATCTTGCTGTTTACCATAAAAAACATCAGGCAGTCCTACCTTGGGTTCCACAAAATGCGCTCCAGAACAGCTACTCACGTGTTGCTGTAGCTCGGCCACCTCCAGAGACAATCCCTGCAAGCGTTGAGCCAAATCCTGGACGGAAACCATACTGATCCCCGAATTTCTTTCCTTTTAGTTTTTTTGGGCTGGACTTACTGTTATGATTTGCAACAAGTACTAAGGAAAGATAGGGGAAAGCTGTCCCTACAGTAAGACTAAGCTGAATACCTACGATGTAGCTGGCTGCCTGTTCCTAGCTGACAGACCCGCCTTTGTCCTCGGCTAGTCTGAACGAAAACCTATAGCATAAGAGGAGGGGTCCCTAAAAGAACTAAGGACTGGGACAAAAATGGGACACCTCCTAAACAGAGAAGTTGTTGCAGAACACAAAAAGACAAACTGACAAAAAGGTACTAGAGGTCCCAGAAGGACCAAGCGAACTGACAGAGAAAGGCACCGAAGCACCTGGCTAGAGAAACAGTCAAACACTGAAGTCCAGCACAGCCAAAAGGGCAGAGCTGGAAAAGAAAGGCAGATGGTCATGTGACCGCAAAACACAAGATGGAAAAAAACAAACAGGAGGGTTCTAACAGTAGCATGAAGACGGACTCTACAACCCACAGAAGTTGCTCAGGTAGTGCAGCTTATCCAGGATAGCACATCAATGCGAGCTGTGTCAGCGTAGTGTCCAGAGGCTGGAGGCGCTACCAGGAGACAGGCCAGTACACCAGGAGACATGGAGGGGGAAGTAGGAGGCCAACAACCTAGCAGCTGGACCGCTACCTCCGCCTTTGTGCAAGGAGGAACAGGAGGAGCACTGCCAGAGCCCTGCAAAATGACCTCCAGCAGGCCACAAATGTGCATGTGTCTGCACGAAACGGTTAGAAACCAACTCCATGAGGGTGGTATGAGGGCCCGACGTCCACAGATGGGGTTTGTGCTCACAGCCAAACACCGTGCAGGACGCTTGGCATTTGCCACAGAACACCAGGATAGGCAAAGTCACACTGGCGCCCTGTGCTTTTCACAGATGAAAGCAGGGTCACATGTGACAGACGTGACAGAGTCGGGAGACGCTGTGGAGAGCGATCTGCTGCCTGCAACATCCTCCAGCATGACCGGTTGGCAGTGGGTCAGTAATGGTGTGGGGTGGCATTTCTTTGGAGGACCGCACAGTCCTCCATGTGCTCACCAGAGGTAGCCGGACTGCCATTAGGTACCGAGATGAGATCCTCAGACCCCTTGTGAGACTATATGCTGCTGCAGTTGGCCCTGGGTTCCTCCTAATACATGACAATGCCAGACCTCATGTGGCTGGAGTGTGTCAGCAGTTCCTGCAAGATGAAGGCATTGAAGCTATGGACTGGCCCGCCCGTTCCCCAGACCTGAATCCGATTGAGCACATCTGGGACATCATGTCTCGCTCCATCCACCAGGCGTTGTAGGGAGGTCATACAGGCACGTGGAGGCCACACACAATACTGAGCCTCATTTTGACTTGTTTTAAGGACATTACATCAAAGTTGGATCAGCCTGTAGTGTGTTTTTCCACTTTAATTTTGGGGGTGACTCCAAATCCAGGCCTCCATTGGTTAATAAATTTGATTTCCATTGATGATTTTTGTGTGATTTTGTTGTCAGCACATTCAACTTTGTACAGAACAAAGTATTCAATGAGAATATTTCATTCATTCAGATCTAGGATGTGTTATTTGAGTGTTCCCTTTATTTTTTTGAGCAGTGTATTTACAAGGGGCAGGGAACTTAGATTACTAAGATTAGACTCCAGTGTTTTTTTTTTTTTTTTACCACACAGATCTACTAAAATACATCTAAAAATTTATTCCGTAAGAAACACTTTCAAATATTGGACATGTTGATGTATTTACTTATTTTAAGGGGGCGAGTCTAGTAACAGATTTGGATTGCCAATGGCTTCTTTATTTTTTTAATTTATTTTTTACCTGTTATTTTTAATTTTACACATTGTACCCCTATAAGGTCATAAAAATGTAAATATTGAAATCTATATTTATTTTTCATTTTCTTTCCCTTGCAACTGGGGCTGTCATATTAGCCCCAGTTACAAGGGAAATGCAGTCTGCTGGTTGCGTAGTAGAGCTGTCTGGTTCTCCTATTACAAAGCATCTCCTCCCTATGCACAGCGATCACATGATCACTGTGTATGGAGAAGGAGGCACTGTCAGCGCTTCCTAATCCAGCATACACCGAGCTTCTTTAGCGCTGTGTATACAGCAATGGAGAAGGCACAGGCAGTAATAAACCGTTTGTGCCTACTCTATAGGAAATCCAGCAGTCTCCAACCATCGTTTGTAGCTGCACACCTATGTAGTGACGTTTTAGTATGATCCCGCAGAGTCGGAGCCGGACCGCCCGGATGTTTAAAGTCTATTGGCCGAAGTGGTTAAACAAATACAGACACCAGAACTCCAAAATAAAGAAACCCAAAACAGACTCCAATAAACCACAAGCTAAACCCCTAAATAAATACATCCCCCACTTATAGAGGCAAAACAAGATGAGGTCTGTAGCTGCCCTTAGGAGTAAGAAGTACTGCAATAATGGGGATAAGAGTACATTTTAACCCTATGATCTATGATCTCCACCCTATTTTCGGTCTCAAGGACCAAGAATTTTTTTTATTTGGGTTTTTATATTTAACCGCTTTGGGGCCAGAGTATTTTCAGCCTTAAAGGGATATTTCTATAAGTGACAATTATTGCATATCCACAGAATATGTCATCAATGACGATCTTGTGCTATAGAATTAAATTGAGAGAGCAACATATGGGCAGTGACCATTCCATTCCCAGTGCAACAAGACGTGTCCCGATCTTGAGACAAGATCCCTGTCAGACATTTATGGCATATATAGTGGATAGGTCATAAGTATCCAAATGAAAATACTGCTTTATTGACCAGACATAGCTTATACACAAATAAAAAAAAAATATATAAAAACTGGAAAACTGAGCTCTGTTACATGGCAAATCATCCACACTCACTCCCCACTTTCTTCTTCTAAGCAGCAAAACAGACAACTTATGCTTGGAAAAAAAATACATGCTGTACCCGAAATGTCTATCCTGAATAGACAAATTGCCTCTTCAGAGAGGAAGATGACTAACACTCTATAGCGCCACCTGTTGGAAGGAGCGATCCTACAAGTCACTATCGACGCTTTAAGGAGCCTTGCAATATGACTTAGGATAAAAGCCAAATCAGAATCTCAATTTGCAGACCGTGTTCCGGGGTATTAGGCTGGGTGCCCACGTAGCGTTTTTCAAGCGTTTATGCTGCGGAATTTCCGCAGCGGAAACGCTTGTGAAACGCTAGGTAATCCGCACCCCATGGTCCCCAAGGGGATTCCGCATGTTCTATGCACATGCTGCGGATTTTTCCGCAGCGTTTATGCTGCGTACAAAAATCCGCAGCATGTCATTTAATTTTGCGGAAGCGCAGCGGAACTCCTGCCATTGACTTGCATTGAAACGCATAGAAACCGCGACTGTACATTTGTACAAGCGGCTTCTATGCGTTTCTATGTGCGGATGGTACCCAGTTCTGGAGGAGAGGAGACTCTCATCCAGACCTGGGTACCATTGTACCTGTACAAAAAGAATAAAATAACAAATAAAGTTATATTCACCTGTCCGGCGGCTTCTCTCTGAATGCCGGCATCGCTTGAGGACCTGCGGTGACTTCACAGTCATGTGACCGCAGGCCCTTCACCGCTCTGTCTCGCGATATGCCGGCAGCCGGGAACCAGACAGGAACGAGCGCTGCAGCCACGCCAGGGCCTCGGGGGTGAGTATAGCTTTATTTGTTTTAATTTTTACGGTCACACTGTATAAATCCATGCAGTTTGCATGGATTTATACAGTGTGACCTAGTTGTCAAGCACTTTCCAAGTGATGCTATCGCCTGGACAGCGCTTGTCAATCTGCATGCGGAAACGCATGTGAATCCGCATGTGGATCCGCATGTATTCTGCAGGAAAAACGCATGCACAATCTGCATGCGTTTTTTCTGCCAGGGAGATGCAGAAATGCTGCAGAAATTTTCTGCTTCATTTCTGCATCGTGGGCACATAGCCTTACCCCTCGTCAGTGCCAAGTATGAGATCTGATTTGGCTAGATGAGAGGTTCTGGACTGAGGTCTAAGGGGTAAGTTTTCTCTTTGTGGAGAGTGACATATCGGCCCTGGCATGCTAATGTAAAGAGGCTTATTCGCTGTGCAATGCTCCTATGGGAATTTAAATATGCAAATTGCTTCTTCAGAGAGGAAGAGGACTTGAACTCTATAGCGCCACCTTTGGAAGCAGCGATCCTACTAGTCTCTATCGACCCTTTAACGAGCCTTGCAATATGACTTTGGATGTCTGATTTGACCTTTATCCTAAGTTATATTGCAAGGCTCGTTAAAGGGTCTATAGTGGCTTGTAGGATCGCTGCTTTCAACAGGTGGCGCTATAGAGTTCTAGTGCTCTTCCTCTCTGAAGAGGCAATTAGCATATTTAATTTCCCAGAGGAGCATTGCACGGCGATTGAGCCTCCTTACATTGGCATGCCAGGGCCAGGATGTCACTCTACACAAGGAGAAAAGTTACCCTCTAGACCAGTGATGGCGAACCTTTTAGAGACAGAGTTCCCAAACTGCAACCCAAAACCCACTTATTAATTGCAAAGTGCCAACACGGCAATTTCACTTGAATACTAAGCTTTTAGTTAAGAACAAACAACATAGACAGAGAGCAGGCGGGGGCGACAGAGAGCAGACGGGGGCGACAGAGCGCAGCCACAGACAGGAGCAGGGGTACCAGACTGCAGATATAAAGAGCAGTAAAATGCAGGCAGCCGGCAGAGGAGAGACCGTGGTAAATTGCAGAATAGAGGTAGAGGTAGAGAGTGTCGAGAGGAAACAGAGAGCAGAGATAAAGAAGAGCAGAGGGGTAAGGCATAACCCAGTGCCAGGCAGGGAGAGGGGCCGTAGTGCGATCCCCAGTGCAGAACAGGTCAGGTTGCTGCCAGGCAGTGGTCTCCGTGCACGCTGCAGGATATATCTCCCCGGGCACCGGCTGCTCTTCTTGTCCTCAGTGGGCGCCTGCCCCATCCTCCTCAGAGGTCCTGTCCAACTGCCCACAGTGCACCCCGGAGCACCTGGCCGCCTGCCCCGCAGCTTCCTCCTGCCCCGCCTGTGTGGAGCTGGTGCAGGCTCCGGCTCCATGTGCGCCTGGGCTGGAGGGGAAATCGTGTGGAGTGTACACTGCACGCTGCACTGCCGAACTGCGTTGCTACCCCAACCCCGGCGCTGATGCGATGGCGTGTGTGCCCACAGGGAGGGTTCTGCGTGCCCCCCATGGCACGCGTGCTATAGGTTCGCCACCACTGCCCTAGACCTCTATCCTGAATAGATAGTTTTATGACCAATGAACAATTCACTAGTGTCTTAAATAAAACTCAGGCTTAATTCCCATGGATAACACCCGCACATCTGCATATACCAAACGCCATATGGTTAATCATACATAATATCCTTATCAATTCTTGATCCTTACTTTTCCTCCTTCCTCACATCCCCTCTCCCTCTTTTTGTTTTCCTTGTATGTTCATTATTATATGATGTGTTAACATATTGAAGTGAAATATTTGACTTATTTTTGTTCTATTTTTAAAACATAAAATTCAATAAATATATTTGAAAGAAAAACTGGAAACCCTTCGGCTATACTTTTCCTTACATAAAAGGCAAACCTATTTCTGAAGTAAGACATTTCTGTCTGTGATAAAAATTCTAGCCTATGATAGAAATTATAGACCTCATCTATACACCTCAATAAAGTTATAAAGAATGTAATAATATTAAAATGAAACATTTATTATACAATATAAAAAGGTCAGTTATGTGGGGGCTTTTTCGTCCATAATGAACTTGGCTACATCCTTAGATAGTCCAGGGACAGGGTCTATATGCTTGTTCTCTTCTCGAGAATAGTTCTGTAATACTTTCTCCCCCTCTTGATTTAACACAATCTTGCCCAACTGAAAGCTCCGTAAAGCATATAAATGCTGCTTCTCTCTGAAGTGTGACATTTTCTCTGAAAACCGGTGAGACAAAGAATCATTTTTCACTCTCCAAGAGCTTTGTTCATAAAATGCATCCAAGCTTGATCGAATCTGTACATCATTAAGGCCTTGTTTTGTCTCCAGATTGCGTAAGGAGTTCAAGGTAGCAGAACTTTGCTGTGTAACTATGAATGAGTCACTACTCTGCAGCATTAATTGAGATTTTTCATCTTCCAACTGCAGTTCTTCATTACCGTCACAAGAACTGTTTCTGGAACCTGCATTAAGGGAAAAAAATAACAGATTACAGGGACTGGTATAAATACTCAGACATTATGTATTAATGCTATTAGGAGTGTTGTCTCAGACGCTGGTCTAAACTGTCAATCAATTGGGAGTGCACCGCCCCTCCGGCAAGTAGGAAACTGTGGCAGAGTAGCGGTGAGCTCCTGAACAATGATCTTGAGACAAACCCTTACAGTAAAACTTGCAAGCTGTTGTCTTTCTTTCCCTCTTCTTCTTATCCTATATTTTTCTTCTACATAATGTAACAGATACTTTCTTTCTTGAATACCTTGTTGGCGTTCGCCATATGTTTACTGTTATTGTCTACCATGGTATGTTTGACTTCCTGTTATAAGTGCTATTCTCATTTTGAATACTAGATATTTTCTATGATTCTATATATTGTTATCATTTTTCATATAATATATTACTTGTTTGTAAAATGTTTAATAAAGCAGAGTGAACATAAACTTGCAAGCTGTGATCAGTACAATTGGAAACATGTGCAGTATTTCTCACAAGGTTGGGTTGGCCCACCAGAATATCAGATGATTGTCCAGACAGCGCAAGTTCTGACATAGTAATCCCAAACGAGCCTGTAGTAGACAACTAAACTTGGAAATTACTCTTAAGTAGTGATGAGCGCAAGTGCTTGTTACTAAATTTTGCTTAGGGTGCTCGGGTATGTATCGGGTATCCCAGGTGCGGCCGCATGTTTCGCGGCTGTTAGCCACAAAACATGCGGGGATTGCCTGTGTTTGTCAAGCAATCCCCACATGTTCTGTAGCGGTTTAACAGCCGCAAAACATGCGGCCGCGGGAACTCTAACATGTCACTCGAGCTCTGTACATACCCGAGCACCGTAAGCAAAATCGGGTAACTTGCACTCGCACTCATCACTACTCTTAAGCCAATCATTCGACAATGTGCAAAAAACATATTGCACTTTATTGAAATGTCTGTCTGCATCGTGTCAACAATAAAACTTATAATTCCATTAAAAATGGACCTGTGCATGTTCTGCGTCGGCGGGATGAAATCTGGCCCTTAATCATTTCCTCTGGTGAATGCAGAAAGGATAAACTTGCAATGAATCACGGTACAGATGTGTTCACTCATATTTTCTTGGATTAGGTAAATGACTCAAATTTTCAGAAAAGAAATTTAAAATAATATATTATCATCATGGCATGCTAATAAAACTCTTTACAGGTTGCAACTCCCATCATAACCAATGGTTGAACACCGATAGGCACATATAGCAAAAACATCTCCCGACAACTGGTAAACTTGTGTCACACAATAGGGCTTGGATGAGCCAAGAGAAAAGAGAGGACACACACTTTTGCTCTTCCCCTTGTTATCTAAAGTATTATCCATATTTGAGACCAATACTAGTGTAGTCATTTAAAGATTTTTCTGTCTAGGATTATGACCAGCCCAGGGGAATGGGGATGACTCGGTACCCGAGCCTTTAGCCTTAGGAATGTCGCGGTGGTCGGCTCCCGGGCCCGTACCCTGGGGTCACTCTTTAAAAGGGTGGCTATTTGTTAATTTTAAGAAAGAATTCGTGACGCCACCTGTGGCTTCTGGTGAGAATCACCAGCGCTGCGGCAGTCCACTGAGGCCGATGATAAGGCAGCTCGATGGTATAGCTCCCCACAGGTGGAGCTAGGCCTCAGGGCAGTGTATGAAGGGGAATGCAGGACAGGCGAGACCCAGCCGGGTCAGAGCAAGAACAGGGACAGACACGATAGTCACTTCAGTACCTTTTACTGATGGAAATTCAGGCACGTCCCGGAGCACTGTAGGGTGAAGTGTGCATGTCAGGATCCTCCCCAATGAGAAAATTTTGGGCCTCCTGTTTCTTGCCTCTGCGTAGTAAGTTTCTGACCTGCCTGGAGCTAGGCCTAACTTTGTCTCTGTCCTGCGCTGGCTGACCTTGTGATAGGGCCTTCTCTTGGAGTACACGCACCTTAGCTGCGGGCCTATGTGTCTCCCGGCTCTGTTACGTATCAGCACTTTAGCGATCCTGGAACTTGTAGTTCTCTAGGGATTCCGGTTATATCTTACTGGGTCATAGAGATTCAGGTAAACTTCGGACCCGGTGTCCGGTAACTGCTTCGGGTTGAGCTAGTTAAGCTCCTCTGTCCCCTATGTACTAACTCTCCACTCGCCTGCGGCCTACTCGGGCCCTCACTAGGCTACTCACACTAACGGCAGCTTGCTGCGCTTCACCGATCTTATGGCGCCGGCACACCTAAAGCCCACTTCTCTGAGCTACACTTGGTCTGGATAAGCTCCACTGCAGGATATCAATTGCAGGAGCTGGAACATGCTTTTGTCCTCTGAGGTAACTCTTCTCAGACTGTACTGGACTCACTGCTAAACCAGAATAGACTAACTGCTGCCTGGCTCCACCTTTCCTATTTATCTATCCCTAACGGGCTCCCTCTGGTGGTCTGAGGTGGAAGGTGGAGATGTGTGAATGGTTATGGGGGCCTCTTGTGGAGGAATCCATCAATACACCCTTCTAGGATCTGTGATAGCAAGCGCAGCTGGGCGTCACAATTAGGTTGTAGCTCAATAAAATTAATAACCAATAACAATTATATAAATATTACAATATATAATATTCTTATATATTATATAGAGGTCACAAAATGGGGAATGCAAAATTATATACAGTCTATGGAAAACTGGTAAGGCAACAAGGGGGCTTTTATTTACAGAACACTGTCCCATAATAAGTGGATAATAATGACATCGATACAGAACCCCACATTACACTACACGCTTTCATTTATTTCCACCGCCAGAATCATTACATACATGTAATCATCTGCTTCATTAGTGCTTGTTTATCACTACATTCAGTCGAAAAACCAAGGAGCCTTTAGTTTCTGCAAATTACAGAAAGCCGAAAAAGGATAAAACACATTACAGAGGATCATACAAAGTGTAGCTGCCAATTAAAGTGTTTTGGTTAAATCCATAACAAATATTCCCTTCAGCTTTAAAAAAATGCAACATCTCAAACTTTAAATAAGAGGACTATGAAAAAAAAGAAAAACTTCAGGTCTGTGAATTTTTCAACATCAAAAGCCCGTGCCAGTCCCAGACGCATTGTTTATCCTTTTGACGTCCAAATGGGTACAGCCATATTATTTAAAGTAGCAAAAAAATTGACAGAAATAAATAAAAGCAGAATCATTAGGATCAAAATGTAACATTGAAGTGATGAAAAAATGGAAGTGGCTTCTGAACAAGAATCAAAAAGAGGGGATCTGGGAGTTTTCAAATGGAAACAAAAGTAGAAATCACTACGAAATTATGTTTCACAGCACATTGGAAAGTTAGAAGGAGCCTTAGCCTTCAGCTACCTATAGAAACTAGCAGAACTGGAGCATCCAGACACAAGCAGAGGTCATTCTTTACAAAAGCTAATGGTTCACATTGCCCTCGCCTTTTCTGAAAAACACCCACATATATTAGAGAACCTGACGGCTGATACATGCTGCCCAATCCACTGGCAGCATGCATCAGGCACTGGCTGTATGATCTCAGCCAGCTAAGTTTGAGTCTAAAACGCAGCAGCGTTTCAGAGAAAAATATACTTTAAATGTCGCCGGGGACAGAGTCGTATGGGAGACTAGTCGGACAGGTGAGTTCCAGCTTAGTGGCCAGTGTGAACATACGCCTACACGTTGCATGAATACCAACTTATATTCCAGTTCATCTCTTTGAGTTTTTGCACTCTGTGTAAATAAGGACATGGCCTCACTTTTCTTTGAGCTGGACATTAAAGTTTATATAGCTCCCCCTCAGGGCATTTCTGCCCTTACTGGTGTATGGGGGCCCGGTGAGCAGAAACTTCTGGGTCCCAGAGGCAGGATTTGGCCGGTTCAGTAACTGAATGTGTGTCCTCGGGGCAGGGATGGGAGAATACACATGGGGTCCAGAATGGGGGGGGGGGCACATGGGGTCCAGAATGAGGGGGGGCACATGGGGCCCAGAATGGGGGGGGGGGGGCCGAAAACATGGGTTCCAGAACGGAGTCCATATGGACCAGGATGAGGGACGTTATTACAGGAAGGGGCCAGGATGTGGGACGTTATTACAGAAGGGGCCAGTATGTGGGACATTGTTACTGTAGGGGCTATTTAAGTGATATTATTACTGCTGTGATATATTTTATTTTTGTGGATATTGTTTCCAGTGGGTGGGGAAGATCCTATTACTGTGCAGGGTGACACTGTTGGTTTTTTTTCTTCATCTGGTGTAGTGTAGAAGTTGGGGAAAAATTGGGGAATGTGCTCTGGAAGTGGTGCTCTAGATAACTGTCTTATTTTCCACAGAGACGAGTCCTGGCTGGAAGAAGTGTTGGTGGCCTGCGCTAGATGAAGAAAAGCGAACATGAATATCTGCAACTACAGATGTCACTGGTAAGTCAGTGTGTTACCTGTACACTTATATTATATAGTATATACTGAGCTTCTGTGTATAAAGTCACTGGTGGGTCACTGTATTACCTGTACACTTACACTATACACTGTGTACTATGTACAGAGCTTTTGTGTATAATGGCACTTATGATTATATTAGTATTGTGGTTTTTTATTAATGATCAGTATTGTAATATTTGGTCACTATGTGGTGGTAATATGTGATCTGATCATGGTGTGGCGGTATTTATTCCTTGTATGTGGTATTATTTGGTCACTATGTGGTGATAATACGTGGTCTGGTCATGGTGTGACGGTATTTGTCCCTTGGATGTGGTATTATTGATCATTTTAAAAAATGTATTACACAATGACACATTCCCTTAAAAGAAAAATAAATATACCTAAAAAAAAAAAAGAGTATTGGATATTTTAAGAAATGTTTAATAGGTTAGAGTAGAGTAGGGCCTGGCCAAAAGAGTCTAGTGGTGGCGGCTTAAAAAATCTTTTGGCCAAAACAAAAGCTGATGGCTTTGAATGTGATATGGTGTTCGATGGGAACTGTTAATATGTGATTGGTGAGGACGTGGTACAGAAGTGGAGTTTTTCCAGGATTGGGCAGTGGGAATGTGGAAGGTTCGAGAGGTGGAGCCTGGGCGGAGTCCAAAGGGGGTCCAGAAATTTTGCCTGCATGGGGCCCTGAAATTCTTGGTGGCAGCCCTGGATGTACATTAGGGTGACAATGCGTTCTATAGAAAAAATAAAGATTTGTTTTATTCAAAGTCTCTCCCCCTAAAATTGTTACACATAATGATCTATAATATCCTTTAAACAATTGTTTTTCTTTTGGTTGTGTTTAAAAGGTGGCTCAATGTCAGCCCTTGAACACTTAATAGCCATTAATAGGATTTGTGTAGTTTTAATATAGAGCAGCAATAAGAGTCCCACCGCTCCTTGAAACTCTCTCCAATTTACTTATTTGTAACGAATATTTAATAATATTAATATTAGTTTATATTTCCTGTTTCAAAGTAAACTTGCCGGATTGCAGACAACATTCAGTATTATTCACTGTTTTAGATAAGTCTAATCTCTAAATATTTATGCAGCAGCCTACACCACTCCCATGTGTCTTTTACTGTTTAATCAAATTTTTGCCTGAAATTCACCATCGTTTTTAAGAATGATACATCTTGGTGGGTCTTTAAAATTATCTTTTGGGGCCGAGTTATTGACGAGGTCTTTATTATGTGGTCCGGAGACAACTACAAAGCTTTGTCTTAAGCCTAAACTCTAACATCATCGGCCTCAGAATTACCATGGAAATGAATGAGGCCTGCTTATCCTTTCTGGATAACCAAATCATAAAGGATCAGGACGGTAGGTTGCTTACTAGCACATATCATAAACCCACTGCTATTAAATGCTTGCTAAACTGGCAAAGTTATCACCCCAGAACCCTTAAAAAGCGATCACTAAGGGGCAATACTTGAGAATGAGGCGCAATTGCTCTAGAACTGAAGATTTCTATACCCAATAGAGGGATTTAAAAAAAAGTTTTCTGAATAAGGGATACCCAGCCCATGTCCTGACTACAGACTTCCACAATGCTTTAGATAGAGAAAGACATTGGCTTTTGAACCCTGTTAGAAAAGAACCTGAAGGAGGACCTATTCACATAATCGGCTCTTTCGACACACAGTCCAACACTGTCCGGCAGGCAATTAAACATTGGAACATCCTATTAGATGACCCTGATCTGGGATACGATGTTCCTCACACACCATTGATAACATATAAGAAAGGGAAATCCATTGGGGACTATTTGGTCAGCAGCCTATATGAAAGACCTAAAGGTATAAGAACATGGCTGGATCGAAGTACATGTAAGACTTTCCGATGTGGGGACTGTAATTTTTGCCCCTGGGCAAAGCCCTGTAAGTCCTTCTTTAGTGCTCATACTGGAAAATAATATTTCTGTAGGGATTTTGCAAACTGCAAAACAGAAGGGGTTGTCTACTTAGCCACATGCACCTGCTCCCATGATTATGTTGGCAAAACGAAATCAGAGTTCAGAAGACTGATTGGGGAACACCTGGGAGATATCCGACAAAAGAGGGATACACCGATAACCTGACCTATTAGAGAATATCATCAGGGGGAAGCCAAAAACATTTCGTTCCGGGTGGTTGAGGTGATAAGAAAACACAATCGGAAGAGGGATTGGGATAGACTAATCCTACAGGAGTGCCAGTGGACATATCGTTTATGTTCTCTGACTCTTAATGGTCTTAATGAACTACTTAATTTTGGATGTTTCATCTGAAAGAAATGGGGGATCACTGTTCACTACTTGGGTCTTTTGAATTTAGTACTATATCTAAGTGGTCTTAGTACATGCCTATTATTAGCCTGAAGATAAGGTAGCTTTTGAGTTATTATATAACCCTTATGGGGTTTCCTTCATACTATGCGTGTAGAAACTATTATGTTCTGTCAGAAAAATATTAAGAAAATATTAAGAATTTCTCCCTCCCAGACCCCTCTTCATCCCCCCTCCCCTATAGTATTTGGCAGAGGAGAGGAGCTGACACTCCACGCAGCTGTCCCCATGCAAATTAAGCCCACAAAGCAGAAGTAGCTGTAAGCAAATGCTAGCACAAAAGGAGCTACAAACCCAATTAGCATGCGAGTGTGTTTTCCACTGACACAGGCTTGCAACAATTTACAGCTAGATGAGGAAAATGTACTCCCGGGCTTCAAAGGGAATTCAACAGAAGTCTTTAGCCGGGCCGGCGCCGACACGGAATATGGAATATCTAAAGTTCTATACCTCCGATAATAATGGGACCCACATTTTTAGTCGCAGGGTCAGCTAAGGAACAATATGCTTATTTTCCCATAGCTGTAAGCCCCTCCGGGGTGCTGTGGAGCAAAAGTACCGGAATAACGGACAGCAGCAATGCCATGTGTAGGCTGTATGGAAAGGCAAATTCATAATAAAAAATATGGTATCACTTTCCGGCTTCTGCGATCAACCAGCGATAAGTTATCCCAGAAGTTAGAGATTCTAATAAAAATATGCAGGCTGGAGCCCAGCCCACATGATATCAGAACAAGGGGAGTGTGGGCCGGTCTCCCCATCAGGCATAAAAGACCCAGCCAAAGGTGGATCAGTAGTCATGTCGGAAGTACATATTGATGTGCAACACGGGTCACGTTCACTGAACGGTCCAATAGGAGTGCTTCCCTCCAACTATACTGAGTCGTCTCTGCGAACTTTATAGTAAGCTTCTTCTTTAATCCTGTTTATTTTGTGTAACTGTCTATTCTGTACTGTAAATGTACCCCTTTGTAAAACGTTTTGTATATTTTTCATAAACACTGCCTCTTTTGGATTAAATATAAAATGTAATAGTCCTGTTTCTTTTGTCCTGTAATCGCTCCTCTCCTGAAGCCATATACGCTACCAGAACGCAGGCGTCCGATCCTGGCCTGTATTATATTTCAAATTGGGTCGGTGGAGGCAGCGAATAATCATAAGTGGGCTATCGAGAAGATGGCAGTAACTGTACAGGGGCGTATAAACATATTCCATGAGTTGGAATCCGGAGGTGTATACGCCATACGCTTTCTGCTCGCTTGCCGATAGCGACGTAGTGAGTAATCGGGAACGTGTGTGCGCGAATCCCTGACAATCCTTACAGAGTGAGGGCAGTGGTGGGATATTGTGTGTCTCTGGGGGGGCGCCGCGCGGCCTCCCGCCGTGCATAGCTGGCGCCGCGCGGCCTCCCGCCGTGCATAGCTGGCGCCGCGCGGCCTCCCGCCGTGCATAGCTGGCGCCGCGCGGCCTCCCGCCGTGCATAGCTGGCGCCGCGCGGCCTCCCGCCGTGCATAGCTGGCGCCGCGCGGCCTCCCGCCGTGCATAGCTGGCGCCGCGCGGCCTCCCGCCGTGCATAGCTGGCGCCGCGCGGCCTCCCGCCGTGCATAGCTGGCGCCGCGCGGCCTCCCGCCGTGCATAGCTGGCACCGCGCGGCCTCCCGCCGTGCATAGCTGGCACCGCGCGGCCTCCCGCCGTGCATAGCTGGCACCGCGCGGCCTCCCGCCGTGCATAGCTGGCACCGCGCGGCCTCCCGCCGTGCATAGATGGCACCGCGCGGCCTCCCGCCGTGCATAGATGGCACCGCGCGGCCTCCCGCCGTGCATAGATGGCACCGTGCGGCCTCCCGCCGTGTATAGATGGCATCGTGCGGCCTCCCGCTGTGTATGGGAGGATTGTGGCAGCTCATATTGTGTGTAGGGTCTGTTATGCACACGCCCGGGCTAAGCGGCGTGTGCGTGTGATTGTAGTGATTCCACTGGACCGTGCCGGAGAGTGAATGCCTGGAGGGGCGTGACTAAGTATTCACCCGATCCGACCAGGGTCGCACGACGGCATACGACGCCAGTGCACCAAGGAGGAACCGAGCAGAGGGACCAGGTGCTACTCCAGGACAGACCCCGGACACGGCTGTTGACCCACACAGGGGAATACAGGAACAGGCTGGTAGGCTGGCACACAGACTGGTGGGTATAGGCAGGCACGACTGGTATGCAGGCAGGCGGGTATGCAGGCAGGGGGGTAAAGGCAAGCACAGCTAGAGTGCAGACAGGGAGGCACTAGCAGGTAGGAACACAGGCGGGATAGGACCCAGTACACACCGGGACTCAGGAACAATACAGGCAGAGGGTTACAGGCAAGCACTGCTAGAGTGCAGACAAGGCTGAGCAGGGAGGACAGGGCTCTGTTCACACGGAACAGACAGGAAGGGAAAGACAGAGCCAGATACTCACACAGTACTTGCAGAGAAAACAAGCAGGAGTTAGGTACGAGTTCAGACTCTGCAGAAAAAGGAAGGGAACGGACATAGAGGCAAAACAGGTAAAGGACAGGAGAGTGTTCAGACTGGAACTGAGTGTACGGAGGAGACCGACACTGCAGCGGGATACAGGAGCGGGTCTGGGAATACGGCCCCCAGAGAGGCGGAACGAACAGGCAAGGAGCGTGTTCAGACAGGACAGACCAGAAACAGGAGCGGGTCTAGGAAATCGGCCACTAGAAGGCGGAACGAACAGGCAAGGAGCGTGTTCAGACAGGACAGACAAGAGAACACAGAAAGGACTCAGTTCGGACACGGGAACTAATACCGCAAAGCAGGAGACATACAGGACTTAGTTCAGACACGGGAACTAATACCGCAAAGCAGGAGACATACAGGACTCAGTTCAACCACGGGAACTGATACAAAAAGCAGGAGACATACAGGACTCAGTTCAGACACGGAAACTGATACAAAAAGCAGGAGACATACAGGACTCAGTTCAGACACGGGAACTGATACAAAAAGCAGGAGACATACAGGACTCAGTTCAGACACGGGAACTAATACCGAAAAGCAGGAGACATACAGGACTTAGTTCAGACACGGGAACTAATACCGCAAAGCAGGAGACATACAGGACTAAGTTCAGACAGGCCTGGAAATACAGCCTCCAGGAAAGGCAGACAAGGAAACAAAGACGGGACCTGGCACCTTCAGAGTGCAAGCACACACTGAAGGAAAACACTATGCTCAGGCAGGGATAGAAGGGAGCTGCTGAGCTATATACCAAGTGTCAGACAGCAATAGGCTGAGGACGCACAAGGGGTGTGACCCACAGCAGGTACAAAAAGCAGGAAGTGATCGGGCGCCGCCCTTAAGCAGCAGAGACAGACACAAACAGACAGCATGGAGGGAAGCCAGAGAGACATTCCGGACAGGAGATCAAGTGCGCGCTCCTGCACAGTGGGAAATGGACCACTATGCAAGGACGCCGCCAGGTATGTTACAGTACCTCCCCCCTTACGCCCCCTCTTCTTCAGACCTGCCAGAATCTTCCGCAGGGAATTCGAGGACCAGTCGTTCACTGGGTTGGAGGGGGACAGAGACTTGAGGGTAATCTCTGCTTCGAGGTACATCTTGTCAAGCTCACAGGAAAAAATAGACGGGTTATCAGGTACATAATGAGGAAAAGTCACTGTCTCTTTGTTATCTGGTGGTACCCCGGAGGATTCAGGAAACAACTGGAGGTCCTCCGCCGGGTCAGAAGAGTGCAGAGGCTCAGAGAAAACAACTGCTTCAGAGTACACTAGGTCGGACTTACTGGAGGAAGCAGGCGAGGTATCGGGTACCGAGTATAGGAAAGTCTCTGTCCATTCACCACCAGGTGGCACCCCGAAGGGTTCTGAACACAACTGGAGGTCCTCCGCCTGGTCGGAGGGGTGTAGAGACACGGGAGTAACCTCTGCTTCGGAGTACACTAGGTTGGACTCACTGGAGGAAGCAGGCGAGGTATCGGGTACCGAGTATAAGAAAGTCTCTGTCCATTCACCACCAGGTGGCACCCCGAAGGGTTCTGAACACAACTGGAGGTCCTCCGCCTGGTCGGAGGGGTGTAGAGACTCGGGAGTAACTTCTGCTTCGGAGTACACTAGGTTGGACTCACTGGACGAAGCGAGCGAGGTATCAGGTACAGAGTATAGGAGAGTCTCTGTCCTTTCGTTACCAGGTAGCACCCCGAAGGGTTCAGGAGACAACTGGAGATCCTCCGCCTGGTCGGAGGGGTGTAGAGACTCGGAGGTAACTACCACTTTGGGGTACCCATTGTCAGGCTCACAGGACGAAGCGGACAAAGTATTGAGTACCGGGTGTAGAGAAGTCTCTCTCCATTTGTCATCGAGTGGTATCCCGGAGGGTTCAGGAGGCAACAGGGGATCCTCCGCCAGGTAGTAGAGGTGCACAGACTCTGAGGTAACCACAGCTTTGGAGCATCCTTGGACATGCACACCGGTTAAAGAGAAAGAAGCATCTGATGCCGGGTGCAGGAAGTTCTCCTGTGTGGAGTCTGGATGGGCAGAAGTCTCTTCGGCCAGGAGAACTGGTGCACTACCCACGCACATTACCCATTGGGGTTTCTCCGGGATACAGGGAGATGAAGCTTCAGTAGGGACTTCAAGGTTGGGGTCAGGAGGTCTCAGGGAGGACAGACCCTGGCGTGACGGCTTGCCTCTACGTCTAGAACGTCTGGACTGCCTCTTGAGGTTGAGAGAAGTATTCCGGAAAGCGTAGTCACCCTGTGAGGATTCTGGGTGGGCAGTAGTCTCATTGGGCTGGAGGACTATTGCGCTACCCACACACATTACCCGTCGGGGCTGCTCCGGGATATTGGGAAGTGAAGCTTCAGCAGGGGCTTCAGAGTTAGGGTCCTCGAAGACCATACGAAAGGCCACCAGGAAGGCCTGCAGGTCAAGGATGACAGGATCCCATGCTTCCCATAGGGGGGTGACCCATTTCAAGGCATCACCCGCTAGGTAGTCAATCATAAAGGCCACTTTAGCCCAATCGGAAGGAAAATAGAGAGGGTAGGCCTTAAAGTGTAGCATGCATTGCTCCACAAATGCACGACACTGTCTTGGATCCCCATAGTAACGTGGCGGATCCGCAGGAACGAGGGCTGATAGATCCATCTGGACGGGTGCGTAACTCGCCTGGAACTCAGCTAAAGGGGGAAAAAAATTTATTTATTTTATTTTAATGCATGTATTCGCTGGAAAAACTTCTCAAAGAGCGAAGGCCGTGGGGCTCAACGGGAACCATGGCCTGAGCATGCTGTTATGCACACGTCCGGGCTAAGCGGCGTGTGCGTGTGATTGTAGTGATTCCACTGGACCGTGCCGGAGAGTGAATGCCTGGAGGGGCGTGACTAAGTATTCACCCGATCCGACCAGGGTCGCACGACGGCATACGACGCCAGTGCACCAAGGAGGAACCGAGCAGAGGGACCAGGTGCTACTCCAGGACAGACCCCGGACACGGCTGTTGACCCACACAGGGGAATACAGGAACAGGCTGGTAGGCTGGCACACAGACTGGTGGGTATAGGCAGGCACGACTGGTATGCAGGCAGGCGGGTATGCAGGCAGGGGGGTAAAGGCAAGCACAGCTAGAGTGCAGACAGGGAGGCACTAGCAGGTAGGAACACAGGCGGGATAGGACCCAGTACACACCGGGACTCAGGAACAATACAGGCAGAGGGTTACAGGCAAGCACTGCTAGAGTGCAGACAAGGCTGAGCAGGGAGGACAGGGCTCTGTTCACACGGAACAGACAGGAAGGGAAAGACAGAGCCAGATACTCACACAGTACTTGCAGAGAAAACAAGCAGGAGTTAGGTACGAGTTCAGACTCTGCAGAAAAAGGAAGGGAACGGACATAGAGGCAAAACAGGTAAAGGACAGGAGAGTGTTCAGACTGGAACTGAGTGTACGGAGGAGACCGACACTGCAGCGGGATACAGGAGCGGGTCTGGGAATACGGCCCCCAGAGAGGCGGAACGAACAGGCAAGGAGCGTGTTCAGACAGGACAGACCAGAAACAGGAGCGGGTCTAGGAAATCGGCCACTAGAAGGCGGAACGAACAGGCAAGGAGCGTGTTCAGACAGGACAGACAAGAGAACACAGAAAGGACTCAGTTCGGACACGGGAACTAATACCGCAAAGCAGGAGACATACAGGACTTAGTTCAGACACGGGAACTAATACCGCAAAGCAGGAGACATACAGGACTCAGTTCAACCACGGGAACTGATACAAAAAGCAGGAGACATACAGGACTCAGTTCAGACACGGAAACTGATACAAAAAGCAGGAGACATACAGGACTCAGTTCAGACACGGGAACTGATACAAAAAGCAGGAGACATACAGGACTCAGTTCAGACACGGGAACTAATACCGCAAAGCAGGAGACATACAGGACTAAGTTCAGACAGGCCTGGAAATACAGCCTCCAGGAAAGGCAGACAAGGAAACAAAGACGGGACCTGGCACCTTCAGAGTGCAAGCACACACTGAAGGAAAACACTATGCTCAGGCAGGGATAGAAGGGAGCTGCTGAGCTATATACCAAGTGTCAGACAGCAATAGGCTGAGGACGCACAAGGGGTGTGACCCACAGCAGGTACAAAAAGCAGGAAGTGATCGGGCGCCGCCCTTAAGCAGCAGAGACAGACACAAACAGACAGCATGGAGGGAAGCCAGAGAGACATTCCGGACAGGAGATCAAGTGCGCGCTCCTGCACAGTGGGAAATGGACCACTATGCAAGGACGCCGCCAGGTATGTTACAGGATCTCATACTGTATATGGGGGATGTCAGCATACTTAATTGTGCTCAATATTAAGTCATACAATTAATGTAAAAAAAATTATAATATATTAATATTGTGCCAAATTAATTTCACGTGAACTATCACATGATCTATCACAGGGGATCATGTGACATGTCACGTGATATATCAGGTGTGTGTGTGTGTGTGTGTGTGTGTGTGTGTGTGTGTGTGTGTGTGTGTGTGTGTGTGTGTGTGTGTGTGTGTGTGTGTGTGTGTGTGGGGGGGGGGCCACGCCTTCTAAGCTGCCCGGGGCCCTTGCTACTCTTAATCCACCCCTGGTCTATGCACATATCCCTTATATATATTTCCAAATTTCTAGCTGGACTTATTTATCTTAAACTATCTGAATAGTTATAACTTGCAAACTTTTCTGTCACCAGTTCCCATTTTTGATATTCTGCCTAATTGAGGACTCCAGCAGTGCAACGGAGCTGTCCTCTGTCATTACCTCTCTCTGACCTCTATTGAGAAGAAGAGGTTTCTGCTGACCTATTTTGAGTCTACACGACAAAGCAGAAAAATGAACTACAGAGAATAGGAAATGTCCATTTTGAGAGTGGCTGGTGTGAAAACAAGAGTATAGAATATTCATCAATAGAAGTTAAAGGGGTTAGCCAGGAGTATATCATTTTTTACTACAAGACAAAAAAAACTACTTGCCTGTTCTTTCCAGCACTGGTTCAGAGAAGTCAGGGAATGTGCTGGTGAATCAGCTGCTCTGTGACAAAAGAGCAGCTCTTCTTCTGGGCTAATCTGTCGACGGGGCATGGCTGCTGACGTCATGCCGATTGACAGCTGGCTTCCCGCAGTTAGGCAGCGGGGAGCTGGCGGTCAATTATGACATCAGCAGTCACGCCCCATCAACAGAGAAGAGAAGCTGCTGCTCTGTTGACATGGCATCAGTGGCAGCCGCAGAATCACCGGCAGAAGAGGTCAGGAACCGCTCCGTGCCAGCAGAGCTCTGCGCTGGGCAGAACAGGCAGGTAGTTAACAACTACCTGCCTGTTAGTTCTTAGGCCCATAGTAAAAAAGTAATATAGTGCTCAGTAACCGCTTTAAAGTCAGCATGTCATACTACTTAGTTTTTGAGAACAAGTTTTGCATGTTTCTGGTTGCTATTTTATTAAAGTTGAAATAAGTCATCACTGACGAGCATAGTTTCTAAAAAAAGAAAAATGAAAGGATTGTAAAAAGGTGAACCAGAAAATTTAAAAAAAAACAAAAAAACAAAAACAAACTTTTCTAGCATAGTAACAGTGACATTGAAAACAATGATGAAAGAAGGAGCAGTCAGCTAACGCTTCCTCTCCCATCATTCCCCCTCTGCGTCGTCTCAGGGCAAAGTCACTACAGCGCGCCCTCTGAGCTGAGAAGTGCAGAGAGTCATTAGATGTGCTGCAGAGACCGGAGCAGCAGAGAACAGAGAGAGGTGAGTATTTATTTTTAATGCGGCCCCATAAGACCGTATGGAGGACTATGCGGGGCCCAAAAGACTGCATGGAGGACTATGCGGGGCCCAAAAGACTGCATGGAGGACTATGTGGGGCCATTATACTATATGGAGGACATATCTCCCCTTGAGAAAGCACTTCTGGTGTGTGCAAAAAGCGCGTTGGGGTGGCTTGTGGTGGTTTCCCAATATGGGTAAGTCTGATTGAGACATTAATCATGCTCAAATTTTTGGTCTAAATTGATACGGGCTTATTACCAGCTGCAGTGCTGGCAGCTATTACCCAATAAGAACATGACTTTAAATATTTTGATGCAATGAATGTATACTGACTGTTTTTCTACCACTGCCCTTAATTATTGGGATAATCCTCTTTGCACAAAACTGTTTGTTTGTGTGCCTTTGTGTACGTGTGTCACTTCATAGTTTTAACTGATTATGAATAAAATTGATTATTTTTTAATATTATAACCTTTCGTCAGCAGCTTTTTATGGATACTTTGTACCCAGATGTAAGTAGATATATACAGTACAGACCAAAAGTTTGGACACACCTTCTCATTTAAAGGTTTTTCTGTATTTTCATGACTATGAAAATTGTACATTCACACTGAAGGCATCAAAACTATGAATTAACACATGTGGAATTATATACTTAACAAAAAAGTGTGAAACAACTGAAAATATGTCTTATATTCTAGGTTCTTCAAAGTAGCCACCTTTTGCTTTGATGACTGCTTTGCACACTCTTGGCATTCTCTTGATGAGCTTCAAGAGGTAGTCACCGGAATTGGTTTTCACTTCACAGGTGTGCCCTGTCAGGTTTAATAAGTGGGATTTCTTGCCTTATAAATGGGGTTGGGACCATCAGTTGTGTTGTGCAGAAGTCTGGTGGATACACAGCTGATAGTCCTACTAAATAGACTGTTAGAATTTGTATTATGGCAAGAAAAAAGCAGCTAAGTAAAGAAAAACGAGTGGTCATCATTACTTTAGGAAATGAAGGTCAGTCAGTGCGAAAAATTGGGAAAACTTTGAAAGTGTCCTCAAGTGCAGTTAAAAACCATCAAGCGCTACAAAGAAACTGGCTCACATGAGGACCGCCCCAGGAAAGGAAGACCAAGAGTCACCTCTGCTTCTGAGGATAAAGTTTATCCGAGTCATCAGCCTCAGAAATCGCAGGTTAACAGTAGCTCAGATTGGAGACCAGGTCAATGCCACACACAGTTCTAGCAGCAGACACATCTCTACAACAACTGTTAAGAGGAGACTTTGTGCAGCAGGCCTTCATTGTAAAATAGCTGCCAGGAAACCACTGCTAAGGACAGGCAACAAGCAGAAGAGACTTGTTTGGGCTAAAGAACACAAGGAATGGACATTAGACCAGTGGAAATCTGTGCTTTGGTCTGATGAGTCCAAATTTGAGATCTTTGGTTCCAACCACCGTGTTTTTGTGCGACGCCGAAAAGGTGAACGGATGGACTCTACATGCCTGGTTCCCACCGTGAAGCATGGAGGAGGAGGTGTGATGGTGTGGGGGGGCTTTGCTGGTGACACTGTTGGGGATTTATTCAAAATTGAAGGCATACTGAACCAGCATGGCTACCACAGCATCTTGCAGCGGCATGCTATTCCATCCGGTTTGTGTTTAGATGGACCATCATTTATTTTTCAACAGGACAATGACCCCAAACACACCTCCAGGCTGTGTAAGGGCTATGTGACCAAGAAGGAGAGTGATGGGGTGCTACGCCAGATGACCTGGACTCCACAGTCACCAGACCTGAACCCAATTGAGATGGTTTGGGGTGAGTTGGACCGCAGAGTGAAGGCAAAAGGGCCAACAAGTGCTAAGCATCTCTGGGAACTCCTTCAAGATTGTTGGAAGACCATTTCCAGTGACAACCTCTTGAAGCTCATCAAGAGAATGCCAAGAGTGTGCAAAGCAGTCATCAAAGCAAAAGGTGGCTACTTTGAAGAACCTAGAATATAAGACATATTTTCAGTTGTTTCACACTTTTTTGTTAAGTATATAATTCATAGTTTTGATGCCTTCAGTGTGAATGTACAATTTTCATAGTGATGAAAATACAGAAAAATCTTTAAATGAGAAGGTGTGTCCAAACTTTTGGTCTGTACTGTATATATATATATATATATATATATATATATATATATATATATATATATATATATATATATATATATATATATATATATATATATATATATATATATATATATATATCACACACACACACACACTGTGCAGAATTGTTAGGCAAGTTGTATTTTAGAGGATTATTTTTATTATTGATCAACAACTATGTTCTCAATCAACCCAAAAAACTCATAAATATCCGAGCTTAATATTTTTGGAAGTTGGAGTGGGGTGTTTTTTTAGATTTGGCTATCTTAGGAGGATATCTGTTTGTGCAGGTAACTATTACTGTGCCGGATTATTAGGCAACTTAATAAAAACCAAATATAATCCCATCTCACTTGTTTATTTTCACCAGGTAAACCAATATCAGTGCACAAAATTTAGAAATAAACATTTTTGACTTGCAAAAACAAAAACCCCAAAAATTAGTGATCAATATAGCCACCTTTCTTTATGATGACACTCAACAGCCTTCCATCCATAGATTCTGTCAGTTGCTTGATCTGTTTTTGATCAACATTGCGTGTAGCTGCCACCACAGCCTCCCAGATACTGTTCCGAGAGGTGTACTGTTTTCCCTCCCTGTAGATCTCACATTTTATGATGGTTCTCTATGGGGTTCAGATCAGGTGAACAAGGGGGCCATGTCATTATTTTTTCTTCTTTTAGACCTTCACTGGCCAGCCACGCTGTGGAGTAGTTGGATGCATGTGATGGCGCATTGTCCTGCATGAAAATCATGTTTTTCTTGAACTATACTGACTTCTTCCTGTACCACTGCTTGAAGAAGTTGTCTTCCAGAAACTGGCAGTAGGTCTGGGAGTTGAGCTTCACTCCATCCTCAACCCGAAAAGGTGCCACAAGTTCATCTTTTGATGATACCAGCCCATACCAGTACCCCACCTCCACCTTGCTGGCGTCTGAGTCGGAGTGGAGCTCTCTGCCCTTTACTGATCCAGCCTCTGGCCCATCAAGAGTCACTCATTTCATCAGTCCATAAAACCTTTGAAAAATCAGTCTTAAGATATTTCTTGGCCCATTCTTGACGTTTTATCTTATGTTTCTTGTTCAAAGGTGGTCATTTTTCAGCCTTCCTTACCTTGGCCATGTCCCTGAGTATCGCACACCTTGTGCTTTTTGATACTCCAGTAACGTTGCAGCTCTGAAATATGGCAAAACTGGTGGCGAATGGTATCTTGGCCGCTTCACGCTTGATTTTCCTCAAGTCATGGGCAGTTATTTTGCGCCTTTTTTGGCCAACACACTTCTTGCGACCCTGTTGGCTATTTGCCATGAAATGCTTGATTGTTTGGTGATCACTCTTCAAAAGTTTGGAAATTTCAAGACTGCTGCATCCCTTTGTAAGACATCTCACAATTTTGGACTTTTCAGAGCCCGTCAAATCTCTCTTCTGACCCATTTTGCCAAAGGAAAGGAAGTTGCCTAATAATTAAGCACACCTTATATAGGGTGTTGATGTCATTAGTCAACACCCCTCCTCATTACAGAGATGCACATCACCAGATTTACTTAATTGGTCGTTAGCTCTCAAGCCTATGCAGCTTGGAGTAGGACAACATGTATAAAAAGTATCATGTGATCAAAATTCTCATTTGCCTAATAATTCTGCACACAGTGTAATATATATATATATATATATATATATATATATATATATATATATATATATATATATATATATATATATATATATATACACATACACACAGTACAGACCAAAAGTTTGGAAACACCTCCTCATTTAAAGATTTTTCTGTATTTTCATGACTATGAAAATTGTACATTCACACTGAAGGCTTCAAAACTATGAATTAACACATGTGGGATTATATACTTAACAAAAAAGTATGAAACAACTGAAAATATGTCTTATATTCTAGGTTCTTCAAAGTAGCCACCTTTTGCTTCGATGACTGCTTTGCACCCTCTTGGTGAGCATATATTATACTATAAATAAATATATATATATATATATATATATATATATATATATATATATATATATATATATATATATATATATATATATATATATATATATATATATATTTTTATTAACCCACTGCTAATTAATTTATGGGGAGACTGACTATGATTATAAATGGAGGACAATGTGGGATCCATTATACTGTTTGCAGCTCTATGTAGGGGGGCATTATACTGTTTGCAGGACTATGAAGGGAGCATTATACTGCTTACAGGACTATGTGGGGGCCATTATGCTGTTTGCAGGACTACATGGGGGTAGGGCATTATACTGTTTGGAGGGCTATGTGGGGCCCATTATACTGTATGCAAGCAATTATACAGTGTGAAGATTTTTGTGGGGACCATCATGCTGTGTAGAGGGCTGGATGGGGGCCATTATACTGTTTGGAGGGCTAATGAGGGCCATTATACAGTGTGGAGGGTTAAGTTGGGGCCATTATGCTGTATATGCTGTATAAAGGGCTGTGTGGCGATCACAGTTTGGGCATCATACTGTGTTGAGGTCACCATACTTTGCTGGGGGAGGGAGGTACAGTAGGGTCATCATACCGTGTGTGTAGAGTACTGTGGAAGAATTCACTGTGGGGGTATCATACTGTGTTTCGGGGGCGACACTATTGTTGGCATCATACATTATGGTGGCAATGAAAGGGCAATGTAGGGGCTTCAATAGGAGGAAAATGACTTTGAAGGGTTGCAGAGTTGTGAGATATGCTATTCTGTGACCTCGCCAAATTTAACTTTTTTTGGGGTGGTGAAGGGAGGCCCCAATTAGAACTCCAGCTTTGGGACCCTATGATTTCTATGTACACCCCTGTATAGTAACATTGTAAGAAGAAAAGTTCTCCTACTCCACTATGTTAGAGCTATTTTCCCACGTTAGCATAGTGTAATGCAGCGGCTTGCGGCATTGCTGTAATGGTCCAGGGTGTGTTTTGGCTGACCATGTACCTCCCCCTCAGGTGACTGATCACATGACTGTGACATCAGCACAGGTCCTGTGCACACAGAAGGTCTGATCACATGACTGACATCAGCACAGGTCCTGTGTGTGCACTGGAGGATATATAAACCCTGGTAGTTTTGAGACAGTGTGAAAGGCGTGAGGCCTGTTCCCTGTGTGGGACACCGTTAGAGTGTGAGGCCTAGTGAAGTCTGGTGAAGTCTGAAAGGCAGAGGCTGGATCCTTATGTGTAAGCGATGCCAGTAGCCTTGGAGGGCAAGAGGCTTGAAAGACAAGAGTCCTGAAAGGCAGAGGTTGGATCCTGTGTGTGCAAGAGATGCCAGTAGCCTTGGATGGTACGAGGGCTGGAGACCCCCATCTGGGAAGCCGTAAAGCCACAGCAGTGGCAGAACAAATCTGACTGAAGCAGCTAAAACCCGGCAAAGGTAAAACACTGCTTGATGCGGACATTTATATTGTTACCTTGCTGAAGGCAGTATCTGGAGCCAAGTGGACATATCTGTCACTGGAAAGGCTCTTGGACATTATATGTGTAATATGTCGGCGAGCCACTGAGATGGACTCTGTTATGAGCGGTTTATGATAAATAATAAACTGCTGGATTGTGAAATACCGGAAAGACGTTGCATGTGTGCTTTAATTGACCCGGTGAAGCGAGTGTCCCCCAGCATGATGACTAGCACTGCCTTACATGTGGTTGGAGAATGCGGGCAACTGCAGCCCGGTTGCTAGGGGCAACTGCAGCCCGGTTGCTAGGGGTAACGGCACAGGACGACGAGTGTGGATACAAGCATCTCGCTGTGGCTTGGCGGGGTCACGAAGATTAAAGCATCTTGCTGTAACTCGGCGGGGTTACGAAAATGGTCCTCGCACTCAAACCTGGTTTGCTGTGGCTCGGCGGGGCCACAAAAATTTTCCGGGGACAGCGGTGTGAAGTGTCTAGTGTGAATAGTGTACCGCGATGGCTGTGAACGGAGCAGCAAATGAAACTGAAGCTATTGAGCAATTAAAGTGCCGGTTAAAACCACAGCAGGTATTTGAGAAACGTCTACAGGACATGGTGCAGGAACGGCAGGAGCTGTGGGCACCGTATAGAATGGCAGCAGTGGACGATTCTGTGAACTCTCCGGAGGTGCCAGTATTATCCCAGAGTGCCGGGGGAGGTGTTAAGAGATGTTGTGAACTGGGTCCTAAAACTATTGTTGATTTTTTTTGTAAAATTCCCCCTACAGGTGTGGGTGTCCAAAAGGGGGCGGAGTCTCAAAAGGGGGCGGATTTTCAAAAGAGCATGGAGTATAGAAAACCAAAATTTGTTACTGGTTGTGGGTTGGTACCGCCTAAAAATGACAATTTGACAGCTGATAACGGGGTAGCTCCAGTAGAAGGGCTTGATGTCAAAGTGGGAGGTGACCTGTTAGTCCACAAAACCATGGGGAGTGACACAGACCCCATAGCTGATGGTGACACTACAAAAGTAGAAGGAGAGTTCAGTCAGGAGGAGCTAGACGAGGAGAGAAATTCCCCCTCTCGTCGTCGACGGCGCTAGGGCCACAAAAAGGTTGCTCCTGTAGTCTTTGCTGCAAGTGAAAATAAAGAAAATGGAGTACTGTGTGCCTTTGTTTCAAGTGTGGATCCTCCTTTAGAGGCAGAAGAGGAGGTGACGTTGCCAGTAGCAACCTCCGGTACAGTACTGAGACAGAAGGATCAGGATCTGACAGCCCTGAAAGAGGAGGTGGCCAGTCATGACCAAGAGCTGGAGCCTATCAGGTAGCAGTGTCAGAGTGACGTGCAGCAACTATGGGAAAACCTGGAGAATGTGTCCTCAGACCAGCGGAGCCTGTAGTCCGAACGGTAGAAAATATACCAGGTTGTGAGGAACTTACAGCGAGAACTGGAGGGAAGCAACGAGGAAATTAACCAATGGAAGGAAATGCTCCAGGAAATTAAGGAGGACCGCCGCAAAACCAAGGAGGAGGCTTTGCAGTTGAAGCTTGAGAAGGAGGCGCTGCAGGATGAAGTTTCTGGGCGTGAACAAAACCTAGAACGACTGTGCGAACAGTTCAACCGGGAGCTGTGTGAATCCAAGAAGGAATATGGTGAACGCAGTGGGGAACTGCAACAAATTAAGAGACTATGAGGATCTCCTCAGGGTTAAAGAAAAACTAGAGGATGATGAGGCTGATGCAGAGCACATGCGCCAAGTGGGACCACTCTGCAGGACACACGTGATGAAAATGATGATCTCCGCAGAAAGACCCTAGGTCTGGAAGCTCAGGTGAAGGAGCTGCAGACGTTCTGTGATGATCTCCAGAGGGCAGAGACGTGCCTTAAGGAAAGTTTCTGCAAGATGGGGGAGTCTATCGGAGAAGGGAGGTATGAAGCAAATGCCTCTTTGAATAATGCGAGCTTGGGTGATTTGGTGGATGTAAAAGCCGAGATCAAGGAGCTCAAGGAGTTGCTACAAGCCCATTTGAAGCAAGAGAAGCTTGAGAGACTGACTATTGAGAGCCGAGTGGGCGCATGGGAGAAAGAGATCTGAGAGAACTCTACTGTTAAAGGAGCAGTTGAAGCAGGAAGAGCTTCAGAGATGGGCTGCTGAGAGGCGAGTAGCTGAGCTAGAGGAAGAAGTTTTTGAGCTCAAAAGGTCACCTAGCAAAGTATCACTCAGTGAACGAGGCCTCCTTGGAGAAGGAAAAGGGCAAACAAGTTGCACTTACTCCTCTATACCATGAGAAGGTGGACCTGAGGAGAGCTAAGAGAGTGTTAACAGAAGATAAGTGCCTCATAGATGTACCCGAGGATTTGAGAGAAGAATGCACCAGCAAGTCCGTGCATGAAGAGTTTAAGAAGGCCGTGGGAGCTTGTAAGGTGTACTCAACCTCAGAAGCTAAACAGCTGCTGGTCCTGTCCACAACCGAAGTCACAGTGAACAGGGTGGCTATCCTAAGTGACATGCACTGGCGATTTATTCGCACGAAGCGGTTTCTCCTTTTGAATATGGAACAAGCCATTACACAACTGGAGCTTATGAGAAAAGCTCAAAGTCTGCATGAAGAGGTCATCCGGGAGCCTCATGCTCTGGTAAGAAAGCTCATTGGGAGAAATGGCCGAGCCATGCAGATGATGGTAAAGAAGTCTGGTGTGATGAAAGTAAGCAGTCCACGTGATCGACAGGACTGGATACCAGATGAAGACGGCATGGTGTCATTCTCCGCTGTAGGAACGGAAGAAAGTCTTGCATATATACGCATGCTGATGGAGTACTGAATGACCTACCTGCGAGAGGTAGAACAGTTGAATCTCGCTAGACTGCGAGTGGAAAGACAGAATCGTCTGAGCAGCAGAAGATGGCAGCAGTCTAGAAATTGTGAGACCAGACAGAGAAAGGGCCCTTCAAATAATAGGACGGCTACAGCAGAAGTTAGAGACTTTCCAAGACGTCCTGAGGATAGTGGGCGTGGGTTTAGAGGTAGTGAGACCTCCAGTAACTCAGGTCTGAGTGGCCCATACAAACGACCCAATAGAGTACGGGACAGTACGGAGTCGAACCGGACCTTAGAAACCAGGGCATGTGAGTCACACTGCTGTATTGACCGCTGGGAGTGGGGGAGGTCTGACAAGGTTACGACCCGGAAATGTGACTTGACGAAGTCAGTGACAATGACAAATGGTAGGTCCCTAAGGAATGGGCTAATGTCGATGACTAATGTTCCTGCTGAATAGACTGTTAGAATTTGTATTATGGCAAGAAAAAAGCAGCTAAGAAAAACGATTGGCCATCATTACTTTAAGAAATGAAGGTCAGTCAGTGCAAAAAATTGGGAAAACTTTGAGAGTGTCCCCAAGTGCATTTGCAAAACAATCAAGCGCTACAAAGAAACTGGCTCACATGAGGACTGCCCCAGGAAAGGAAGACCAAGAGTCACCTCTGCTTCTGAGGATAAGTTTATCAGAGTCACTAGCCTCAGAAATCACAGGTTTAACAGCAGCTCAGATTAGAGACCATGTCAATGCCACACAGAGTTCTAGCAGCAGACACATCTCTACAACAACTGTTAAGAGGAGACTTTGTGCAGCAGGCCTTCATGGTAAAATAGCTGCTAGGAAACCACTGCTAAGGACAGGCAACAAGCAGAAGAGACTTGTTTGGGCTAAAGAACACAAGGAATGGACGTTAGACCAGTGGAAATCTGTGCTTTGGTCTGATGAGTCCAAATTTGAGATCTTCGGTTCCAACCACCGTGTCTTTGTGCAACGCAGAAAAGGTGAACGGATGGACTCTACATGCCTGGTTCCCACCGTGAAGCATGGTGGAGGAGGTGTGATGGTGTGGGGGTGCTTTACTGGTGACAATGTTGGTGATTTATTCAAAATTGAAGGCATACTGAACCAGCATGGCTACCACAGCATCCTGCAGCGGCATGCTATTTCATCCGGTTTGCGTTTAGTTGGACCATCATTTATTTTTCAACAGTACAATTACCCCAAACACACCTCCAGGCTGTGTAAGGGCTATTTGACCAAGGAGGAGAGTGATGGGGTGCTACGCCAGATGACCTGGCCTCCACAGTCACCAGACCTGAACCCAATCGAGACGGTTTTGGGTAAGCTGGACCGCAGAGTGAAGGCAAAAGGGCCAACAAGTGCTAAGCATCTCTGGGAACTCCTTCAAGATTGTTGGAAGACCATTTCAGGTGACTACCTCTTGAAGCTCATCAAGAGAATGCCAAGAGTGTGCAAAGCAGTCATCAAAGCAAAAGGTGGCTACTTTGAAGAACCTAGAATATAAGACATATTTTCAGTTGTTTCACACTTTTTTGTTAAGTATGTAATCCCACATGTGTTAATTCATAGTTTTGATGCCTTCAGTGTGAATGTACAATTTTCAAAGTCATGAAAACACAGAAAAATCTTTAAATGAGAAGGTGTGTCCAAACTTTTGGTCTGTACTGTATATATATTAATGTACAATTCGCTTTGTTTTTGCCCTTATAAACATCAGCGTTCAGAGATTATTTGGTTAGGAAACACAGTCCTAATTAGACCTTTGATCCTAGCATGAAATGCATTGAATTATAGGGAGAATGCATATCCATCTTATTCAATGAGAAAATGTGAGCATCATACATAAATAAGGGCAAGCTCAGGTTTCTAACAAACGATTGCTATTTAATTAGAAACATTAACGTCTCAGACACCATCCCGAATGGTGCAAATGTCACGTTTAATTAAGGCGCATGTATTTGTTTTGCAGCTGGTGACCTATGCGAATATATTTCAGCACAATGAAAAAAAGAAAAAGCTTTGCAGATAAAATCCATTCATTCCACACGTCGCACTTTCACGCTGTCTTTTTAACAGAGCGCTTACAAGTGACAGGTTCCATGAAGATCTGATAACCTCTCCCCTGTGATTAATTTTTCGAGAATAAAGTAATGCTATGGGAAATGAAGACATCATTTATCTCCTAGCATGAACCTGCTGGAAACGTTCCTCCGACTGACGCACCACTAATGAATAACCCTACCACAATCCCACACATTGGACATTTCTAAGTCAACACTTCTCACTAATGCAAGATTCAAGAACAAAATCTAGTTTTATAGATGTGTAACCCCCTAGTGCTGCTGCCATTATTCATCTTTTCGCTTTAATTTTTTTTCTGCTAATATAACAGTATGAAGGTTTATTTGTGGTGAGACGAGATTTTTAAGTGTTACAATTTACTATATGAAATATTAGAAAATCCAAAATAAATATCTTTGTAGGGAAGGATGGAAAAAAAACAAACAGATTTTAGCATAGTTTTTTGGGTCTCGTTGTTACAGCTTTAACTGCACAATAAAAAGAACATGTTAACTTTAGTCTGAAAGTCTATACAAATTAGGCCAATGACAAATCTCTAATGCAAAAAAAAGTAAAAAAATTGGTTTGTGTTGTCATATTCTGAGACCAATAACATACCATTCATCCTTGAAGCTGTATGAGAGCTTGTTATTTGTATCCAGAGTCTTGTCTTATGTTTTACGGAATGGTACTAATCTTGGCACTTATGAAATTATGAATTTTGGACGTGAAATTACCATTTATGTATACTGTAACTATTTGAGGGACCTGTATAAGCCCCATCTTGTAGGGCTAACAATGCTCACAAAACCATTGTCAACTTACTTCATGACCGGTTTCATTGGAAAAACTCAAAAAAAAACACACAAAACCCCCAAGAGAACAGGATAGCTAGGGGGCATGACAAAGTATCTATTATTATCGTTAACTAATTTGAACTCCTTTCTTAAATAACCAGTCACCTAAAAGGGTTGTCCAGGAATTTTATCTTTCTTACAATGTGCCTAAAAACTAAGAGATAGCTACCTGGCTATTATACAGTTATATGAAAAAGTTTGGGCACCCCTATTAATCTTAAGCTTAATGTTTTATAAAAATTGGTGTTTTTGCAACAGCTATTTCAGTTTGATATATGTAATAACTGTTGGACACAGTAATGTTTCTGCCTTAAAATGAGGTTTATTGTACTAACAGAAAATGTGCAATCTGCATTCAAACAAAATTTGACAGGTGCATAAGTATGGGCACCCTTATTTTCTTTTTTTAAATACTCCTACCTACTTTTTACTGACTTACTAAAGCACTTTTTTTGGTTTTGTAACCTCATTGAGCTTTGAACTTCATAGCCAGGTGTATGCAATCATGAGAAAAGCTACTTAAAGTGGCCACTTGCAAGTTGTTCTCCTGTTTGAATCTCCTCTGAAGAGTGGCATCATGGGCTCCTCAAAACAACTGTCAAATGATCTGAAAACAAAGATTATTCAACATAGTTGTTCAGGGGAAGGATACAAAAAGCTGTCTCAGAGATTTAACCTGTCCGTTTCCACTGTGAGGAACATAGTAAGGAAATGGAAGAACACAGGGACAGTTCTTGTTAAGGCCAGAAGTGGCAGGCCAAGAAAAACATCAGAAAGGCAGAGAAGAAGAATGGTGAGATCAGTCAAGGACAATCCTCAGACCACCTCCAGAGAGCTGCAGCATCAACTTGCTGCAGATGGTGTCACTGTGCATCGGTCAACTATACAACGCACTTTGCACAAGGAGAAGCTGTATGGGAGAGTGATGCGAAAGAAGCCGTTTCTGCAAGCACGCCACAAACAGAGTCGGCTGAGGTATGCAAAAGCACATTTGGAGAAGCCAATTTCTTTCTGTGGACTGATGAAACCAAGATTGAGTTGTTTGATCATACAAAAAGGCGTTATGCATGGCGTCAAAAAGACACAGCATTCCAAGAAAAACACTTGCTACCCACAGTAAAATTTGGTGGAGGTTCCATCATGCTTAGGGGCTGTGTGGCCAATGCCGGCACCGGGAATCTTGTTAAAGTTGAGGGACGCATGGATTCCACTCAGTATCAGCAGATTCTTGACAATAATGTTCAAGAATCAGTGACAAAGTTGAAATTACGTAGGGGATGGATCTTTCAGCAAGACAATGATCCAAAACACCGCTCCAAATCTACTCAGGCATTCATGCAGTGGAACAATTACAATGTTCTGGAATGGCTATCCCAGTCCCCAGACCTGAATATCATTGAACATCTGTGGGATCATTTGAAGAGGGCTGTCCATGCTCGGTGACCATCAAACTTAACTGAACTGGAATTGTTTTGTAAAGAGGAATGGTCAGAAATACCTTCATCCAGGATCCATGAAATCATTAAAAGCTACAGGAAGCGACTAGAGGCTGTTATTTTTGCAAAAGGAGGATCTACTAAATATTAATGTCACTTTTCTGGTGAGGTGCCCATACTTATGCACCTGTCAAATTTTGTTTGAATGCAGATTGCACATTTTCTGTTAGTACAATAAACCTCATTTCAAGGCAGAAACACTACTGTGTCCAACAGTTATTACATATATCAAACTGAAATAGCTGTTGCAAAAACACCAATTTTTATAAAACATTAAGCTTAAGATTAATAGGGGTGCCCAAACTTTTTCATATAACTGTATCAAGTGCCAACTCCGTACGGTCACTGACCGCCCCGGGCAACGATTCAGCTGCTCGATGTGAAGAGAGGAGCTCTTCCTCCTCCGGGTTGCACTGCTGATGGGACGTGACTACTGGCGTCATGCTGATTGACAGTCGGTTTTCCTCAGTTAGGCAGCAAGAAGCCAGCTGTCAATCAGCATGACGTCGGCAGTCACGATGGAAAAGAACACACTGCTTTGTCCACTTGACATCAGCGGAAACCGCTGAATCACTGGCAGGAGCAGGAGCAGGGCATTACAGGCAGGTAGTGAGCAACTCTCTGCCTGTTCATGCTTAAGCACATTGTAAAAAAAAAGTCCTGGATAACCTCTTTAAATGGAATGTGTCATCACCTATACACTTGGCAAGGTCTCTGGTGGTCCTATGGGACCTAAAGGCACCACTTCATATGAAGGTTGCTAAACTCTCATGTTTAGTTAATGTTGGTCACTACTAAGATACCATAATTGGGTGAAAAGAAGTCAGGAAGGAATTTAAGCTTTCTTTCTCCAGTTCAATATGCATGTCCTTATTGTATCACCCAGAGTTCCCACGGAGTAACGATGCTGGATAGCAAGATAGAGGCATCATGATAGCTAAAGATCTGATGAATGCTAGTGAGAATAGATCGCTTTCTCCTACAGAGATAAAATATACATTCTTGCTCCTGAACAATAAATTTCTTATATATCTTTTGAGTGGACTCCTTTTGTAAGATCAGAGTACAAGATCTATGCCAGTAAGCAGACACACACACTAGATGAGAGGTCGGCCAAAATCCACATAGCGTTTCATTATCTACATTATAAAGTGGCCTGAAGAACTACCTTCTCAAAGTAGATCCAAAGGCACTGTGCAAATCCTGGGTGAGATGAATTGGAGATCAGGAGATTACAGAACATGCGGTATATTAGAAGGAAGGAACAAGGTCAGGAAATGCAGAATAAATGAACGTTGGAGGGAAGCCCATTTTGAATTAATGCAAAATACCCCCTATGGCTTTATCATACTACCCTACCCTATTTTGACTGACAGTATCACAGGGTGTCCGAAATGTAAGAGCCCTCTTACTAATTTCTGGCTTGGTCTTGGTGAGTGTCCATGCTCTCAAAGCTGTTGGTCCGGGGATACGTCCAGCTACTGGAGACTGCTTGTTCCTCTTACTCTTATTTTAATAAATTTCAAAGTGCACACACACCTGATGAGAACGAGATGCGAATGGAACGGGAGCGGGATCCCAGAATATAGTAGAGAGAATCCACTGCACACTCAATTCATGCAAGTAAAAGTTTATTCAGGGCTGTGCTCCTTGGCTGCGACCATCGTGACGTTTCGATTTCATAAAATCTCTTTCTCAAACTGTTGCTGGGTGGAGGGCACGGAGGTCCGGCACTAATCTTATACGGCATCCTCATCCACATGACAAGCCCTGTATAGCGCCATATAAGATACATGAATTGAGTGAGCAGTGGATTCTCTCTACTGTCCCTTTGACTCCGCTGGCAATTCTGTTCCACCAACTCAGACACCCTGGAGATGATGGGGAAGGCAAAAAGTCATTTCCTCAGATGATTCACATAATACTAGTGGTGGCCCTAAAATGTTTATTTCATTAGTGGCCAGGACAAGAGACTCCTGGAACAGCAGCTATCATTGTTCAGCTCAAACTGTTATTTGGTATAGACCGCCTTGAAAGAAAGAGCTACAGTCAAATTCTTTAAGTAATGGAAGAGGTTTACTGTTCCCCCTTTATAAAATAATACCAGCTATACTTACCTCCGGTGTGTGCGCCGTTCCAGCGGTGTCAGCGCCTGCTCTCCTGGGCTCGGAGGAAGAGAGAGCAGTCGCAGCTCTCACCGCCTCCAGATGTCTGATTTGTCAGTAAGGAGGGGACAGTGGAGCGGGCATAATGTCACGCGAGACCTGGGAGGGCCAGTGCCGACACTGCTAGTACGGCGCCCACACCGGAGGTAAATATAACTGCTATTATTTTATAAATGGGAAAATAGTGATTGACAAGGGGTTGTCCAAGTAGTGGTCAACTTATTTACTTTAAAATTCAGAAAAGAGGAGCTTGATGGGTGGAGAAAAGGGCATTTTTGTGAGGCAAGATAGATTACAAACTTTCTTACCTTACATTATCGATTTATAAAACAAAAACTGAAATGGCGCTTATTCATCAAAGAGAACTTGTCATTTCTCCAAATACTATTAACCTGGGGTATGGGGCTAATTTGCAGGTTAATAGAGTTCCAAAGCTGTGTGGTTGCCATACTGAAAGCCCGGCTGCTGGAAGGAAGTGAACTTTACTTTTCCAAGGAGCCGGCGGCTTTCAGTCAGAGGCGTGCCAGCGCAATTTCAGACTTCGCTCAGTACATAGTGAGCAGTAATTGTAAGCACGCCCTGGTCCATTGACAAACAGTCATTTTTGCAGTGTAGTAGCGCAAAGTCGGCTATCAGACAATGTGCCAGGGTGTACTTACAGCCGCTGCTCTCAGTGCAGTGACTGAAGCCACTCCTGTATGACTGAAAGCTGGAGGCTGCAGGGATGAATTAAGTTAATTTCCTCCCGGTAGCTGTATTTTCAGTACGTTGGCTGTAAAGGTTTGTAACGGTATTAACATGCAGATTAGTCCCATATTTCCAGGTTCATAGCATTTGGGGACATGACCGATTTAAGCATATAGACAATAAATAGGGTGTTTAATTTCATTCAAATAGTATAACAAGACCTGATAAATCCTTTTGTTTGCCTGATCAGGTCAACATTCTTGTTTTCGGTTGTGATTGTTTGCTATAATTGACTTATTAATCATTTTGCTACAAGGTTTGTGTGTATTTAAAGCTCTATACATTTACCTGTAGGGCACATTGAATATTAATGGTTTAATAACCTGTTCAATATTGTTTATATTATTGGGTAATTGGTCATTAAACATTATAGATTATAATTGTCACATCTATTTCCAGGTTTGGTTCATAAAAAGTTTCTAAATGATGTGAAAAAGTATTAGAGAAATGCTATTAATAGTAGGAACAACACTCACTGTCGTCATCATCATCATCCATGTAAATGTTCTAATAATTAATATCCCATGAGACGGCGGAAACAAAACATTGAGACAAATGGAAATCATGTCAGTGGTGGTCAGCAGCGAGCGGTGATGACTGGATGTCGTCAACAAGAGCAAACATTGGATTGTACACTCATAGACCATGTGTTGCTGTGCACATTACTTTAACTAGTGCAGTATAATAGTGAAATAATGTGTGCAAATGCAAATACTCACAAGCATTTCCCTAGAATACGTATATACAGTATGCTAGCATAGCACAATCCACTTCCACTCTGATGTTTTTACACTCCCGTTTATTGAATGCAGCCTTGCAGCGCTGGGGTCCTGGGTTCAATTCCCACCAAGGACGAGGAGTTTGTATGTTCTCCAAGTGTTTATGTGGGTTTTCCCCCACAATCTAAAGACCTATTGATAGGGAATTTATATTATGATTCCCAATGGAGAAAGGGATGACGTCTACAAAGCGCTGTGGAATTAATGGCGCTATATAAGCAAAGCAAAAAATAAATAAATAATGGGTCCTGCTGGCCCACGCACACACAGTAGACTTAGTAACAGAGCTGCCATCAATTAAAGAAGAGTGGGGGAATGACTTGGCCAATTTGCATAATAAGGACTCCTAAACTCATGGAAATATTTCAGAGGACTCCTAAGTGCTGCAGCTCTGAGACCAAGTTAAAGAGGTTTTCCCACAAACAGAAATTCATTTTAATCAATAGAACTTTGAATAATAATAAGTTCCATAATAGAATGTGTTTAAATAAAATGTTCCTGTGATGAGATAATCTTATGAATGTGCCCCTGCTGTGTACTGTGTAATGGCTGTGTCTGACTGTGCAGGAACATGGTCTGATCGTACCACATCTCCTGGGCAGGGGAGGAAGCAAGAGAGTATACAGACATTACAGCAGGGGATCACAGCTGATTCTTTCAAGTAAAACATTGTTTAAAAACAGGCAGTGAAATGTTTTGCCTCACAAAAAGAATCAGCTGTGATCCCCTGCTGTCATGTCTGTATACTCTCTTGCTTCCTCCCTTGCCCAGGAGATGTGGTATGATCAGACCATGTTCCTGCACGGTCAGACACAGCCATTACACAGGACACAGCAGGGGCACATTCATAACATTATCTCATCACAGGAACATTTTATTTAAACGCATCCAATTGTGGAACTTATTATTATTCCAAGATCTATTGGTTAAAATCAACTTTCATTCATGGGAAAACTCCTTTAAGGATAGCAACCACTCTCTGCAAGTCAGTATGAAGACATTTTCAGAAAGTGCGTCCTTGCACCTAACTAGCTGTTACATTATTTGTGCAGTAGGAACAGGCTTTCTTTAATTAAAATCTGTAAAAGGCACATAACATCATCCTGAATTCCATTTCTATTTCTCTGGCTCTGATGCAGAGGACGAGGACACTTAATATGATTCCCAGGTGCCAGCAATATCTCCTCTTGTCTGTAGCAACAATTAAAACAGCACCAGCCTCCCACACGAGCAGTGATCATGACTTTTACATCTTCTTCTGTTGTCACAGAAACACTATTTATATACAGCAGAAAGGCAGAAAATTGATAGAGAAGCTCAACACGAAGACCAAAGGTGGTGATCACCTAGTAGGCATAATTAAATTCTAAATTCAATGTATTCATAAGGTCACCGGATCATAGCAAATGTACGGTGTATTCCAGTTTCAGCAAATAACTTACTCTACCGAAACATAGTTTTCCAATATATTTTCTATACCAAATTATCCAGGATTTTCTAAATAGGAATCTTCACTGTTGGTTTCCGGTGGTTGCTGGGCTTAAAGGGAACCTGTCAGTCGATTCATGCTGCCCAAATCACAGGCAGCATGAATCATAGCCTGGCTTCATAATTGCAGCCAGTTATATTTTCCTCTTAAACATCGAAGTGTTTCAGTGAAAACCTATTTTAAAGATCCAGCCAGGGACCATAGGAGACTAGTCCGGCGCCACCCTCAGCCGGCTTCTCCCCTACCGCTCTAGGTGATAAACTGTTCCCTACTGTGTTTATATGCATCAGGACAGATCTGTCAATCAGCAAGAGCGGTGCTGTGAGAAGCCGGCCAATGACCACAAATGGAGACAAGGACAGTCCAGCATCTTTAAATTGTTTTCTCTAAAAAGCTTTTCAGAGAAAAACATACCTGACTGCAATTGTGCTGCCAGGCTCTGACACATGCTGCCCATGGTTTGGGCAGCATTAATTGAGTGACAGGTTACCTTTAATAGAAGTCACAAGCAGAGCACATATGTGATAACCACATGACCAAGACAGATTTTTATGAAGATTCCTACTGGATGACACAAGCCAGATATCTTAATGCTGAAGAAGTGATACAGAAGATATACTGGAAAATCATATAACATTTCACTATACATGTAATGTTTGATTTAGATAAAAAAAAAAATGTAAAGATCCTATTAGGACATTCTGAGCGTTACATCTCCTGCTACTAATATTGTCCTCTCCACCCTTCTTCCCCTTTGTCCAGATTTATCTGCCCTCATGAGTGTCAGGTTTCTGTGGCAACCTGACATACTTGTGTAATGTCATCCTGCCAGGTTACTCATCTTGGGTCAGGTGGAGGGACACAGCTTGAGTATTCAGGTACTTGGCACCTTGCCACTTGCTACTTAATGTTAGGAACCCCCTCCACATATTTCAGGGTTGGTTCCAGCTATATCTGCCACTGCTACAATTCTGATTATCACTCTGCAAGCTAATGGTATATTAGCCATCATTGTTCCAGCACTGTTACATCTGCCAAAACTGCTACAACGCTGCTATTGCTATCATCGTTGTACCAGCACTGCTACATCTGCCAGAGCTTTGCTATTTCGGTCACCGCTGAGCCAGCTCTGCTATAACCATTTGGCATTTCCTCTATAGCCCATTTACATCTCTGACATCACTTCACTCTGACTCTTCAACTATCCTTCTTGACTAGCACCACTTGTCTAGGTTGCTCAAGAATTGCTTACCCAGACCAAGGACTTCAAGGATCCACATCCCCAGGTAGATAATAAAGGGGGTCTTTGTTCAGGAACCCAATAATTTAGTAGAGAATAGATCACATAAAAAGGTTGACTCTCGAAGACCCAGAATTACACAGAAGACACCAGTGATTTCAGTTAGCAACATATTCCCCTGTGGTGAATCACTGGGGGTCCATAGGTGGGATTGCGCTGGTTACAGCTTAATATGGGGCAACTTGCTAACAAAAAGGGAGGTTTTTTTTGCAGGCCTTGTAGTTGACATGTTTCTGAAATAGGTGGTAATTTTGCAGAGAACACAGTGGTTAATAGGAGTCTTTCAACAAAGAGTGACTGTTCAAGCCATGTATAGGCGCTCGGTGCACCCTTGGCGTGGCCAAACAGTTCAGTGCACTTTCCTACCTGTTTGTTTCCTCCATCTCCACCACCCTCTTTGATTGACAACTTTGGCTTTATAGAGCTAGAGAGGGGTGGAGATAGATGGAAAACAAATATGTGGGAAGATGCACTAAAATATTTGGCCACACCAAGGGTGCACCGGGAGCTGGGTGCACCGGGAGCTGGGGCTTAATATGAACAGTCATTCTGTGCTGAAAGACTCCCTTTAATTTCCTCACCAACTCATTTATATTTGACTAAATACCTAAGGGGAGGGACTTATATGGGGTGCGGCTTAATCTTTGAGCCCTATTACAGGAAGAGGCTCATCCCAAAGCTAGCGGCCTTGTAGCCAGATAGAGTTGTTAGAATTAGCAAAAAAGTGGGAGTAATAACCCACCACTGGGGAGATATGTTCTCACTATACACTTGGAACTTGACAGCAAAAAATTGAGAAAGAATGGGTGAGAGCATTCCATTTTTTTCTGTTTAATCATGTGTGAACTGTGATATACTGTATATGTGAGGTCTGCATTCAGACTAAAATATTCCGTAAAAATTTCTCTCTCTCCCCTAATATTATAGATTTTTAGGTACCGAATAAACTAAAATTGGTCTATATAATAAATGTTGAAAAATAGAAATTTCTCATTTTCGGTTCATGTACTTGTCTAGAAAGGTCCATTTATTAGGGAATTATTGTTCGGTACAGGGTTGTTGTATTGATCCCTGCTTATTTACTCTCTCCTCGTTATAGACTATCCAGTAGCATAGCTACCGGGGGGGGGCAGAGGGGGAGGTGGCCCCGGGCCCCACGCTCTGAGGGGGCCCACCCGGAGCTACGCTGTGCAACTGTATCCGGCGTGTGCAGGACACCGATAGTTAGTCTCCCTGCTCTGCCCGGAATGTATGTCCCTGCACTGCCCGTCAGCCGATATGCGGCCCTTGAGCAGGAGGGGGGGGGGGGACCCAGTGCCAGCAACAGGCCCCCCTGCCCGCCACCGTCGCAAGTTCACTGATGAGAGAGGGAGCGTGATGCTCCCTCTCCCATCAGTACACTCTGAGTCTGATGTCAGTGACGTCATCACTTGGCACCTGGCCCACTGTGCTGAAGATGTGCGGGCCTGGGCGAGGCACTCAGAGTAGCGAGGGAACGAGGAGAGATGAGTATCGTGCTTATTAATTTTTTTGCCCGGGTGGGGGGGGCACATTATCCTACAGACTCTGCCTATGAGGGAGGGGGGGCACATTATACTACAGACTCTGCCTAAGGGAAGGGGGGAGCATTATACTACAGACTGTGCCTATAGGGGGGTAATTATACTACATACTCTGCCTATGGGAAGGGGGGGCATTATAGTACAGACTCTGCCTGTGGTGGGGGGGGGGATTATACAACAAACTCTGGCCATGGGGGGGATTATACTACAGACTATAGTGTGGGGGACATCATACAGCGTGGGAGATAATGTGGGGTCTTTGCACAGTATGGGGACCATCATACAGCGTGGGAGATAATATGGGGTCTTTGCACAGTGTGGGGACCATCATACAGTGTGGGAGATAATATGGGGTCTTTGCACAGTGTGGGGACCATCATACAGTGTGGGAGATAATATGGGGTCTTTGCACAGTGTGGGGACCATCATACAGTGTGGTAGATAATGTGGGGTCTTTGCACAGTGTGGGGACCATCATACAGTGTGGGAGATAATGTGGGGTCTTTGTATAATGTGGGGGCCATCATACAGTGTGGGAGATAATATGGGGTCTTTGCACAGTGTGGGAGATAATATGGGGTTCTTGCACAGCGTGGGGGCCATCATACAGTGTGGGAGATAATATGGGGTCTTTGCACAGTGTGGGGGCCATCATACAGTGTTGGAGCCAACAGTTTGGGGGCTACTAATGGGTCAGTATACTGTGTGGGGTATTACACAGTGAGGGGGAATTATACTGTGTATAAGAGAGCATCATACTGTGTAGAAGGGAGTTGTACATAGGGGGAGACTCAGGACATTATTAAATCTTAAGTGGGCACTTATTGTTATAGGGGAACTCAGGTTATTATGACTGTCAGAGGGGCACACAAAGGGCACCATTATTTTCTAGAGGGCAAAATGTGGTCAATGTTTTCTAGGACACTTGCACACGGCATTACTATATTCTAGAGGTTTGTTTTACCATTTAGAGGGCACACAGTAGGTGCAGCAATAGGAACACATACAGCAACAGAGGCTCAGTATTGGGGTATCAGCAGGATGAGGGGTTTGTGCAGGTTGGGAATAAATGGGGATGGGGCCTAAAATGTAAGGAGTCAAATGTGTCGTTGTGATCTCTGCAGACCTGAGACTCTGAGTCCTGGCTTGAGAAGTTGTCGTGTCGGTCTGGGCCAGATGGAAAAGACAGGAAAAGTGAACAATTTAAATCAGAAACAACATCAGCTATAAGTTACTATATATAACTGTGCTGTGATCTCTTATATGTTCTGCAGGACTGGTAGCTATCAATATATGGCACCATATGGCGGTAATATCAGTGCTGGTCTTTGTATAGAGATTATTTTCAGTAACAGCGCGGTCATCTGCTGAGGTTCTCCTATATCCACTATCTGGGTGCGCCACCATAGTTGTAATCAGGATTACCTGGTTAGGGGCCCACTCAGAAGTTTTGCCCCCCCTGAACCAAAACCCTAGCTATGCTTCTGACTCTATCCTTAAGCTTGGTCTTCAAGTTTTAATAATTTTCCTTATTCACATAGAGACGGTGTCTTAGCTATGCTACTGGTAATGATCATTCTGGTTTAGAGACTCGCCTCTTTTTATGGGCGGCATTTTTTGATTTTATATAATAACATTAAAAAGTTATGTTTTAAGATTCTCACATTTTTTGCTGTCAAGTGCCAGATAAAATTGTTAGCAGCAGAAGTGGAAGGTAGCCGATATCCTGGGACACATTGAGAAGATTTCATTGCAGATTTCTCAGCTTAAACTAATTATTTTCCGCATATCTTTTATGTTTAGTGTTGTGTTGATGTAGAAGGAGTGCTGTGACCGAAAAATGGACAATGGCTCCCCTCTTTCCCCTCTTTGCTTCAGGTCATTGTGTGAATGATCAGCTTGCCCCTTAGTTATTCAACATTCAGTGCTCATCGTCTCAGCTCTACTATACATCTCAAATATACATATCTAAAAGGAATATCAAATCACATAGCTTATCCACTTATTTAAAGTAATTGGTAAAAAAAAAAAAAAATTGCCAAGTAAATAAAAACACCCTAGAAAAATCAGTGCCAGAACTTCAGAATTTTATATGTAATGCATTAAAAAAAAAAAACACACAGAATAAGGTGAACAATAAGTCACATCTACCCAAAATGAGGAAATTAAATCTCATTGTTCTCAACCTATAAAAAAAATATACAGCTCTGTCAAAGGAAAAATAGAAATAGTTCTTTGAATGTTCCAGCTGAAAAATCACATTATTTTTTTAATGTAATGTTTTTAGTGTTCAAAAGTAAAACAAAGACAATATATATTTGGCATCATCACAAAAAGTGTTTAGCCAGGGAATACAGTGATCAAATTATTTATACTGCCTGATGAATGCCAAATAAATAAAACCCAAAATACAATGGCAGAATTTCTTTTCTTTTTTTTTTTTAAACGTTCCACGTCTCCCAAAATACAAACGTTACACAATAAATTATATTTACATCCGTACCATGTCATTATACAATATAACTCGACCTGCAAAAAAAACAAACCAACTTTCTAATACCACGGTTTAAACATTAACGTTAAGGATGTGACTCTGAAAATAATATAAAGAAATGCTTCGTCATTAAGGTGTTAAGAATTCTTAAAATTATATTTTCCCTCACTTAACCGCTTGCAAGAATAAATCAGATATAATATTTGCATTACAAGCAAATGGAGCATTATACCAAAGATTTGTTAGTTTAATTATTCAAAGCAAATGTGAGTTTTGTGCCTTCATAATTCATCCTCATGCACGTTCCTGCCATGCTCCTTTCTTATATAAATATGACTGCACAAAATGGTCAAATGCAATTTTTAATTAAATTACATAAACTGCCATTTCTACTGGAAATAAAGTAGTATTGGTTGCAGAAAAATTATGGAACACAGTAGAATGTATACAGGATTATATCCGCAATGTTTTATTTATTTTATTCTCTTTTATAGCACCATCATATTCCATAGCACCTTACATACATCATCACGGTCCCCATTGGGCTCACAATCTAAGTTAGCTATCAGTATGCCTCCGGAGTGAGAAATCAAAGTGGAGTACCTGAAGGACCCCCCGAAAACATAGGAAAAACATACCAACTCCTTGCAGATGTTGTCCTTGCTGGGATTTGAACTCAGGACTCCAGCGCTGCAAAGCAACCACTGAGCCAACGTGTTCAGGATTAGATATACAGATAGTAAAAAATATTAAAGTGAACGTATTTTATGTTTTGAGAGCGGAATAAATACTATTTATGCACCACAAAAATTGTCACTTTGACCAAAGTTTCAAAAATAGCAAAGAGTTTGGGGAAAGTTATCATATTTTTCTGACTTAAATATGCAGTTTTTAGCTATTAAAAATCTTGTTAAAAAAAGTGTGCTGGTCTTTAATCTGCGTGCCCATGATCAGTAATGCTAGCGTTCTGCATCCAAAACGCTGCATTGTATAGTACAAGCACAGTGGATGGGATTAATAGAGATCCCGTGCCCACTGCGCATTTTTACGCTGTCAATTTCTCTTGCGGGAACGCTCAGTCTTCTGTGCGGAATTTCCCCTTACACTTGAATTAGATGCGGTAAATCCACAGTTAAAAAAAAAGCCCACGCTTTGTAAGTGTGCTTAAGTAGGTGTTTTTAACCTGGTTTTAATAAATACATTTAAAAAAAATGGCCATTTCCTTTTTTTTTACTCCGTCGCGACGTAAAAATACTGACCTGCAGGAGCAGCGTTCCTGCAAAGCTAATTATATATACGGCACCGCTATTTACAGTCATTGCGCAATGACAGAGTCAAGATGGCTGCTGTCTCGGAGAGCAGACCATCCCTGCACGTCGTCCCGTACTGCCCCCCAAACGCGCGTCAGCGATCACTGTGATTGGCTGATCAATTCTGACCAGGCAATCACAGCAATGTCACAAAGTAAAAAAAAAAATCAATATCACATGCTGTGATTGGTGCTGTCTCAGTCCATAATCACAAAGTCACCTCGGCTGATTAACCCCCTTTGGCGATGATTGGTCAGTAACTATTGTTCAGCCAATCATCGCCAATGGGGTTAATCTAATAGTGATCACCACTGTGCACTCCATCTTTACCTCAGAGTTGGCGTGCAGAGCGGTTGTATATACCCCCCCGTGTTACCTGAGTGAAAGAATATTATTGGTGGCCAGTGCAATCCTCCTGCGATCTTCTGTGCTGTGTGACCGATCTCTGTTCGCAGCAGCAGCAGTTCCCCAATCCCTGTTCCAGTTCCCTCCCATCCCTCCACTCACAATCCTCCCCCTCCCAATTGTATTTTTTTGGTGCACTTTTTTTTTTGCACTTTTCTCGTGTGCGCAGCGTCCTGCACTGAGCATTCGAGCTCTTCCTGTGGCTGCAGCACTCTTATCAGTATCGCAGCTGATCAGAGTCTGCGCCAAGGGACTTTTTCTTTTTTTTAGCTACTTAGAGTAGTGTACGTAGCAGTGTAAGTGACGTCCGAATTTTTTTATTTATTTTTTAGAAAAAAAAAAAAAGATAATAGTTAGCACAGTGTAACTTTATAGGTAGGGAGGTAGTGCATTAGAGTAGCGGACATCGGAATGTTAGCGACATCCAATTTTCTTTTACAAAAAAGAAAAGAAAGAACAATAGTTAGTACAGAGTAGCTTTACAGGCAGGGAGGTAGCGTTTTTCTTATGTAAAAAAAAGGAATGGTTATCTCCGGGTAACTTCTTAGCTAGTGCACTACGGGAGCGTACATCGCAGTGTTAGGGACGTCTGTTTTTCTTTTGCAAATAAAAAAAAATGAATATTTAGCTCCGTGTAACTTTATAGGTAGGGCATTAGCGTAGTGAATGTCACTGCAAATTTTTTTTATTTTTATTTTTTACATCTCCTGATTTTTCTTTTCATTTTCTTCTTCTAAGTGTTTATTCAAAATTTTTAATTTTTCCTTTTTTTTTTTTTCTCTACTTTGCGCTTTCCTTGCCTCCGACACAGATTGAGGCAGTGAGGAAGATCCCACATTCCACTATTTCTCCTCCTCCTCATCTAGTGAGGAAGGACCCCTAGCAAAGCACCCTGGGCCCGAGGCAACCCCTTCAGCAATCGATCCCATAGGGACCCCACCCCCCGAAAATTATCAGCCTGTTATTCTGGATTTCATCGGCAGCTCAGGAATCCAATTTAACGTTACCAGTCTCACTGAAATTGACTTTTTCAAATTCTTTTTCAGCAAGGAAATAATAAATGTTATGGTGGCCCAGACAAATTTGTAGGCCCATCAATTTTTCACCCAAAATCCCACATCATCATATGCAACGGTGGAAGCCTGTAAATGCAGCAAAGATGATGACATTTTGGGGCATTGTGCTACATATGGGCATAGTCAGAAGATCAGAGCTTCATCAATACTGGAGTACTGATCTACTCTACAGCACACCGGTATTCCGGATGGCCATGACAAGGACACGATATGAAGCGAACCAAAAAATTTTGCATTATAGTGATAATGCGCAATGTCCTCCCCGAGACGATCGTCTATATAAAATTCGTCCAGTAGTTGACCACTACAGCAGAAAATTTGCTGAGGCTTACAACCCTCAAAAGGGACATCTCTATAGATAAATCTCTGGTTCATTTCAAAGGGATGCTAAAACTCCGACAATACCTGCCAGTAAGAGGGCCAAGTACAGAATTAAATTGTACAAGCTGTGAGAGGGTACCTCAGGGTACACCCACAGATTTAGGGCACCAAGATAGCCCCCCACTGAATGACCCCCTGTACTGTGGGTGTGTGTGAATATTGTGCGGGAATTGCTGCACCCTCTGGTGGATAAGGGTTATCACCTCTACGTAGATAACTTTTACACCAGCATCCCATTCTTCAAGACCGTCTCTGTCAGAGGTACAGTTGCATGCAGAGAGGCTCCCCTAAGCTGCTAATTGGGAAACTGCTGAGAAAGGGCGAAAGCAGAACCCAATGCAGTGACAACATGCTGGTGGTCAAGTATAAGGACAAGAGGGATGTCCTTATCTTGACCACCATACACTGTAACAGCAGCTTCCTTGTCACTGTCTGAGGTACCACAAAACAAGTCCCAAAGCCAGATTGCATCCTGCATTATAATAAGTACATGGGAGGTGTAGATCTCTCAGATGAGGTCCTCAAACCTATGGTACAAAAAATAGGCTGTGCACATTGTACAGATGGCACCGTACAAAGCTTTTGTGCTATTTTGATCTGCAGGCAGTACAGTGAACTTCCTTCAATTTCAGGAGGTAGTCATCAAGGCCCTAATGTTTGGCACTCTGGAAGGTAAGGATCCCAGTACTTCTGAAACTTCTCTTCCGAGCCCTACCGTGCGCCCAAACAGCAGGTTTCCACTACAAATGGGGTATTAGCATACTCAGTGGAAATTGCACAACAAATTTTGTGGTCAATTTTCCCCTGTTATTTATTTATGTCAAAATAAAAAAATTAAGGCTAAAAGAACATTTTTTGTGGGAAAAAAAAATTGATTTTTTTTTGCACGGTTCAACATTATAAATTTCTGTGAAGCACCCAGGGGTTCAAAGTGCTCACCACACATCTAGATAAGTTCTTTGAGGGCTCTAGTTTACAAAATGGGGTCACTTGTGGGGTGTTTCCACTTTTTAGGCACATCAGGGGCTCTCTAAACGCGACATGGCGTCCGCTCTCAATTCCAGCCAATTTTAACGTTCAAAAAGTCAAACGGTGCTCCTTCCCTTCTGAGCCCTGCCGTGCGCTCAAACAGTGGTTTTCCCCTCACATATGGGGCATCGACATGCTTAGGAGAAAATGGGGGAAAAAAGTTAAATGTTCATTTTTACCTTCCACATTGCTTCAGTTCCTGTGAAAAACCTGAAGGGTTAATAAAGGAGAGTGATGGGGTGCTACACCAGATGACCTGGCCTCCACTGTCACCAGACCTGAACCCAATCGAGATGGTTTGGGGTGAGCTGGACCGCAGAGTGAAGGCAAAAGGGCCAACAAGTGCTAAGCATCTCTGAGAACTCCTTCAAGATTGTTGGAAGACCATTTCAGGTGACTACCTCTTGAAGCTCATCAAGAGAATGCCAAGAGTGTGCAAAGCAGTCATCAAAGCAAAAGGTGGCTACTTTGAAGAACCTAGAATATAAGACATATTTTCAGTTGTTTCACACTTTTTTGTTAAGTATATAATTCCACATGTGTTAATTCATAGTTTTGATGGCTTCAGTGTGAATGTTCAATTTTCATAGTCCAAACTTTTGGTCTGTACTGTATGTCTCATCATGATATATGGTTAATTATCTGAGTTTTATGAAGGGTTAATAAGACTTGGAAGACTTACCAGGTTATTGGGCAGAAGTATGAGGCTTGGATATGGCTTTCCCGCAAATTCTGTCTCAGAGGATTAGAGGATGCCGCAGGAAGGCGGGTTGCTCTGGACTGTATTAAACCCACTGACGCTGGACCCTTGGCTCATTCCTAACATTAATTTTAAGGTTTTCCCATCCCACCCTCCCCTGGATAGGTCTATTATTGTTGGATTGCTTTGTTGAAGAGAGGTAACACCCAGCTAATTAGCTGCGGGTTTTATGAATGGACTGAATAATCGGCTCAAGTCAATTAACAACTGAGCCGCTATTGGATCTGATTTCTTTAATTTATTAATTATTTAATTAACAGTTAATTGATTAATTCAGTATATAACCTTAATAAAGCATTGCGGCCTTGTTTTATCCAATTTGGAGTGATGTTAAGAGAGTTATTAAAAGTACATATATTCCCATGGCTACTGTCCAGGATTTTTCCTCTGGCCTTTCTTAGCTGCTATAGTAAAAATTTTGTCTATATTGATATTGCATCTCAAGATTTTTCGCAAGGTTTGAAACATTACGTTACTGTGGACAGAACCTTTCCCGAAAGACCCCTGAATAACTATTTAGTCCACATTTAGCTCACAACTGTCATAGCTTTTACAAAATGCAAATATTTCAGATAATGCTATTCTGCACAATGTGTTCTCTGCCCGATCAGTTCTGTTCACTTAACCTTTCCCCACCTTGCATTTCACAGAATGAACGACACAAATAAAGATTTTACGACACATTAAACCGCACATGCAAAATTTTAAAATCATAGCTCATCGTTTCTTGTCTTCCTTGGCTGAGTTAGCGACATTTATTATGAGCTGACATTGCCTCTGCTTGAAGCCGTCAACTGTAATATATGAGTATTGCAACATGCTTATCTGCCACTTCAGAAGCTCATCAGATGCAGACAATGCACAGATTTCCAACAAGATCCACTAATTTTACATTCTTGTTTGTTCCTGACAATAATCCCAATTCTCTAAAGGAAATTCTGTTTCTGTCTAGAAAACGGACATCTGAAGATTTCACAAGCATTTGACATAAAGCTCAGAAATTACACAATTAGAGCAGCTAATTACCAGCGTGTGCTGAAATGGGAAATTGGTGGAGCCAAGGCTTTCAGTACCGTTCATATTCATTTATTGTATACCTGATAAATTATACTATCGAAGATCAAGTAAATACTTTATAGTATATTTTTTGTAATGCTCTTATGTAACTATAGGACTTTTTTGGGCTTTAAGGACTGTGTTGGACAATGGATGGTCCATTCTGGATTGCGATGGGGGTCTATGAAGTGCACTTTATGGGTGTTCTAGATGACAGTGGGGGAATTGTTACTAATATTTTATTGATGTCTTCGGTTAATTAGAATGGATTTTTAATATCTGAAGCCACTAAAAATTTCTGTGATCTGTTTTAAAAGCACATATGGTTGTGTTGTATTTTTGCATCTGTTTTCGCCTTTAGTGTGTACCAATGTTTTCCATAAATCAATTGACTATCGGAAAAAAAATTAACTTTTTAATCTTGGTAAGCATAAAATGTCTCCTTCTCCATCAATCAGACTGCTCTTTCCTTTTATACCAGCATATTTTACTGTCTGTAACTATCAAAAGCTCTGTACTCACTGAAGAAAATGCAAACCATCATTGGTCCATGGGATCAACATAGATCAATGGTGCAGAGAAACTGAGGGAGGGCTAGAGAGGTGCCCGTCTGTGCACACTTACACGGGTCTCATTGGAAGGGGAACCTATAGTATTATGGCAGTAAGTGATTTTCAGATAAGAAAATCTGTAAAAGCATGATTTCTCTGATAGTCCTTGAGAATGGCTGCAATACCAGTAGAGGGGCAGACCTGGATCCTGTTCGTGATATCACAGTATTAGCCACTGGAACATGGGATAGTGTTTTTGCCCTCCCTATTTAGGGGTAAGTCATTGACTCTTTAGGCCCTTGTGACTTAGCTGGGGTTTGGTTAGGTATTGTAGTTGGACAAAAGTCAGTGACTCAAGTATCGGACTGTAACATCTTCTCCTTCACTCCTCATTCTGAAGTTTCTTTTGTAAGTTAACAATTTTCATCAGTTTGTACCATTTGTGTTTCATCCGTTTTTCTCGTATATGGAGGAGGGGTGCCTGAACACGGATCTGTATGTAGCCCAAAAGTCCTTACCAGCCATGTGTAACATAATGGAAGGTCCTCTAACTAATTCGGAACTATGATCTTCTGTCCTGAAGTAGCTGTTCCGGGACCTGCCGCTTTCATGGGTCAAGGTAGGTCCCTTCAGCCTCCTTTCCCTCCACGTACTGATAGATTAGAGTGGGGCAGGTGGAGAGAGAGCTGCGCAGATATACAGTACTCTATGAGCACTCTGCTCTTACTTGGGAAGCTGCCTGCAGACCATAAGAGTACGTTACCACGATAAGCATTTACGCACCTAAATTTCCACATGAATCCTGCACCCAAGCGCAATTGCGTTTTTTTCCTTGCGTTTTTGTATGTGTTTTTGCATGCAATTTTGCCACAAGTGCTTTTGTCTCTCTTTGGTATGTTATTAGATGTGAAAAGATATAGATAGATAGACCGATAGCCGTGAGATATATAATAAGTGTCTTACTTGTGTAGTTTACCACACATGAATTAACCTAATAAATGGAAAAAAAATACTACGTGGGGTCCTTCCCTATTTTTGATAACCAGCCAAGGTAAAGCAGACAGCTGTGGGCTTATATTATCAGGCTGGGAAGGTCCCTGGTTATTGGGCCCTTCCCAGCCTAAAAATACAAGCCCACAGCCACCCTAGAATTGGCGCTTTGCCCGGCTTTTCTCGGTTGCCCTGGTGCGGTGGCAATCGGGGCAATGGTAGTTGGCTGGCAAATACTGAGGTAAAAAACTCACTAAATACTCAATGTGTGCACGTGGCCTTAGTTCTCTACAGGCAGAAAACAATTGGATGCTATAGAAGCTATTTTAATAGATTTTAAGGCATTATTTTACAGTATTTATCATTTTGTAGATGATCTGAATAACCAGTGAATATTATGTGCTACATGTTTAAACATTTCATACAAGATACAGTATATTATAAAGGAAAAATTGTGCACAATTGTAATAACCTCCGCAGCAGCGGCACTACAGGAAGAGTGCGGAGAAGAAAAGAACCATGATAAGAGCTTTATAAACAGAGACAACGTATGTGCATTCAGCTGCATGTAATAAAAAGATACTGCTTCAGGAAATGAAATATTTTCCCCAGCTTATTGGTAACTATGTTTAGAAAGAGCCTATAGCAGAGTTAAACAAGATCAAGAAAGGATCAGTTTTCTGAACGGATCAATGCTATTCATACAGTGCATGGTTGCCAAGTGGAAAAGCAATGATGTCATTTAAGACAATGAATCAGATGTCTGCGATGGCTAAATTTGTAGCACTCAATTACAACCTCAATGCCAAAAAAGTTGGAATGTGGTGTAAAATGTAAAGAAAACAGTAAGGCAATGCCCTGGAAATCTCTTCTAGCCATATTTTATTCACAACACAAGATATAACACAGATCAGAAGTGAAAAGTTTCCTTTCCACCGTTACACTAAGGGACAGTGCACATCTGCGATTATTTTATCATGCTCATTCGCTGCGAACTGCTGCGAGAATTGGATCACACGCACCCATACAAGTCTATGGGTGCGTGTCAAATATCGCACTGCACTCGTATGTCATCAGAGTGCAGTGCGATTCCCGCGGATTCCGGCAATGGAGGAGATAGAGGAATTTCTCAGTCTCCTCAACAGCTGTGCTGTGATTCTCTCATGCGAGAGGCTCGGAGCACAGACACTCGGCTCCCGCTCACAGCAGAGTTTGAGCCGAGTGTCATTAGTATGTCGCATCTGATGCTATACGCTAGTGTGACTCCAGCCTTATACTTGCTTTTGGGGGCTTTTTTTTTTTTTTTTACTCCTGAAGCAGTGCTGAGGTTTAGGAAGCATTTTGTGGGGGGTTTTCACACTGATTTTTTGACAAGTTTTGAGCGGATGACTTTTGGACTCCAACTTAAAAGAAATAACATTCCACTTCTTTTCCATGGTGGGATTTTAAAAACTTCGGAGGAAAAAAAAAAAAAAAAAAGTTCACAAACCTTTCTGGATAAACATTCATTATTAAACTGAATGAAAAGAGCATCTGGAGCATTTTTTTGAGGTGGATTTTAAAACGGATCCTCTTCAAACTCTTCCTCAAAAAGCTGTGTGAACCTGGCCCTGGAACGAGCTCTTCCCACAATAGTGGTCCAGTAGCACTGGTATTTTTTTAATGATTCCTTATCTTATTCTGACACAACATTATCATTTCTCCTACATTTTACAAACCCAGAAACGACCATGATCCACCAATTTTTATCTATCATATTAAAAGAATCACAGTGGTATATGACTCACCGTTATATATACCTGACCGCATCCACGGTAATACTATCATCTCTTTGTATTACACATATATCTACCTTTCCAATCTTTAATATTCTACAGAAAACTTTTATGAAAGGAAATTAAACTTCCAATGTGGATAGTGAAGGGACGGCTGACATATGCTGTATGCAGAGAAAACAGGATATTGATATTAAAAAGTTAATTAGATTCAGCACTTTCCCCTGGCTGAACAGAGTATGTCTGAAGACCTCAGACCTGAAAGTGAATGTGTGCAGATGGTCTTTGTAAAATGTGAAATGATAAAAATCTCTGGCTGTATCTCGCAGCCGTGTTGACGCTGCTGGTACATCTGCTGCACACTAATTGCCTTTTTTTTTTAATCCCACCTTTTTTCAAAGCAAAGCACCAATGTTTTCCCTTTACTATAATTGCACAAGTGGGTGATTAAGCGGTGACTGTAATGTGATTTATGGGGAGGTTTATCATCGCCAAAAGTCCTTTTCCAAGAGCCTGAGCTTGTAATAAAATTTATCTTTAGCTAATGTTACATTTCCAGCCGTTACCAGAAGCCTTACCTCAGGCTGGACACCGAAAAGATTAAAAAGGACCCACGTTTACACGTGGAAATGTCACAATGACTAACACATAGCACTTGTGCTAAAAACATCTGCAAGATTTAGAATTACATCTACATATTTATCCAAAAAGGTAACTTCATCCCAATCAATTCTAATTCACATGTCAAAAATGTATTTTTAATGAACATAGACACGTCTCAATTTGGCCAAGTTCACACGTTCAGTATTTAGTGAGGTTTTTTAACCTCAGTATTTATAAGCCAAAATCAAGAGAGGAACAACCAGAGGAAAAGTATAATAGAAACACGTCACCACTTCTGTATTTACACACGTGGTCAAAATTGTTGGCACTCCTCGTTTAATGAAAGAAAAACCCACAATGGTCACAGAAATAACTTGAAATCGGACAAAAGTAATAATAAATTAAAAATCTATGAAAATGAACAAATGAAAGTCAGACATTGCTTTTCTGCTTCCACAGAATTTAAAAAAAAAATGAAACTCATGAAATAGGCCTGGACAGAAATGATGGTTCTTCTTAACTTAATATTTTGTTGAACAACCTTTTGAGGCAATCACTGCAATCAAACGATTCCTGTAACTGTCAATGGGACTTCTGCACCTCTCGACAGGTATTTTGGCCACTTCTCATGAGCAAACTGCTCCAGTTGTCTCGTGTTTGAAGGTTGCCTTTTCCAGACGGCATGTTTCAGCTCTTTCCAAAGATGCTCAATAGGATTTAGGCCAGGGCTCATAGAAGGCCACTTCACAATAGTCCAATGTTTTTCTCTTAGCCATTCTTGGGTGTTTTTAGCTGTGTGTTTTGGGTCATTATCCTATTGCAAGACCCATGACTTGCGACCGAGACCAAGCTTTCTGAGACTGGGCAGCACATTTCTCTCTAGAATCCCTTGATAGTCTTGAAATTTCATTGTACCCTGCACAGATTCAAGACACCCTGTGCCAGATGCAGCAAAGCAGCCCCAGAACATAACAGAGCCTCCACCATGTTTCACAGTAGGGATAGTGTTCTTTTCTTGATACGCTTCATTTTTCCGTCTGTGAACATAGCGCTGATGTGCCTTGCCAAAAACTTCCTTTTTGTCTCATCTGTCCATAGGACATTCTCCCAGAAGCTTTGTGGCTTGTCAACATGTAGTTTGGAAAATTCCAGTCTGGCTTTTTTATGGGGTTTTTTCAACAATGGTGTTCTCCTTGGTCGTCTCCCACGAAGTCCACTTTGGATCAAACAACGACGGATGGTGCGATCTGACACTTTTGTTCCTTGAGCTTGAAGTTCACCTTTAATCTCTTTAGAAGTTTTCCTGGGCTCTTTTGTTACCATTCGTATTATCCGTCTCTTTGAGTTGTCATCAATTTTCCTCCTGCGGCCACATCCAGGGAGGTTGGCTACAGTCCCATGGTTCTTAAATTTCTGAATAATATGTGCAACTGTAGCCACAGGAACATCAAGCTGCTTGGAGATGGTCTTATAACCTTTACCTTTAAACTGCTTGTCTATAATTTTCTTTCTAATCTCCTGAGACAACGCTTTCCTTTGCTTCCTCTGGTCCATGTTGAGTGTTGTACACACCATGTCACCAAACAGCACAGTGAGTATCTGTAGCCCTATATACAGGCCCACTGACTGATTACAAGATTGTAGACACCTGTGATGCTAATTAGTAGATACAACTTGATTTAACATGTCCCTTTTGTCACACTATTTTTAGGGGTACCATCATTTCTGTCCAGGCCTATTTCATGAGTTTAATTTTTTTTAAAATTCTGTGGAAGCAGGGTTGAAAAGCAATGTCTGACTTTCATATGTTCATTTTCATAGATTTTTAATTTATTATTACTTTTGTCAGATTCAAGTTATTTCTGTGACCATTGTGGGTTTTTCTTTCATTAACCAATGGGTACCAACAATTTTGACCACGTGTGTATCACCCACTCCTGGTTTTGGTTTACAAATACTGAGGTAAAAAACTCCCCAAATACTCAGGTAAATAAACCCCAAAAAACTGCTGTCTGTTTTTCACTGACTGATTGGTAGAAGAAGCTTTGGAAAGTCCATCAGTTTTATTTTTAGAAAGAAAACCAGATGACAGACGAATGGTAACACCTTACAAAATGCCCAAAGGCAGATGAAAAATGGATCTAGAACACTGCTGAAAATGGGTTCTTTTTCCCATATGTGAAAAAACACTGGTGTGAATAAGGTCCAATGATGTAGTCACACAGTTTGGTTACTCCAATGTTTGACCGCACCGTGTGAATATCTCCCTATAATGGATTCACACACACACAGCATTTTATCCATGCTTTTGTTGGTTAATGATTGACAACCATCTGGACACTATTAAAGGGAGTCTGTCAGGATTAAATGATTGTTCTAATCAAGCCAGAGCTGTCAATCAAAGAAGAGGGAAGGTGAAGTTAGAGAGATGTCAAACCCAAATACACAGAGGGCCAAAATTAAAAACTTGGACAAAGTCGCTGGCCAGCCTTGATATTTATTACAATATATGGTTCCCCCCCATAGTCCTCCATACAGAATAATAGGCCCCACATAATCCTCCATACAGTATAATGGCCCCACATTAAAAAAATAAAATACTCACCTCTCCTCGTTCCCCCGCTGCTCCAGTCTCGGCAGCAAGCACTCAAACTCTTCACTGCTCCGCACAGTGGGCGCAAAAGAGTGATGTCATCAGGCCCGCTGCGCTGAGGCATCAGATGCACGGGGTAAATGATGGGGAGGGAGCAAACGGCTTTCCTCTTCTATTGTTGCTTTTAATTGTATCGATATCCAGCATGCTGATACTGTTGAAAAGTGTCGCGGGCCAAATATAATCACCCTGCGGGCCAGAGTTTGAAGAAATGCTTCCCCCAGCATCAATGAAATTGTGGCCAAAAAGCTCTCCCTAGCTACCTTATCCTTCAGCTGACCTTCTAGATAATCCAACAAAACCATCAGAGACCTAGTGGTACACGATGCTGAGATGGCTGGTTTCAGAGTCCCTGCAGAGGATTCCCAGGTACTTTTAAGAAAGCCATCTGCCTTTCTATCCAAGGGATCCTTAAGCATCCCCATATCTTCAAAAGGGCAGCGTGAACTTTTTAAATTGAGACAGCCACATATAACATTGGGGCTTTATCCCAAGATGATGCCGAGTCCTTATCAAAGTAGTGATATATCCTCTTAAATGATGAAGGAAATGAACCCCTCTTATCAGGTTTTGTCCATTCTCTCCTGATGAGCGCTTGGAATTTATCATTTACGAGGAAAGTCCGACGCTTCCTCTGTTCCAGGCCACCTACACATGATATCCTGGACAAATTTTTGGGCTTTAGGGTCAACAATGCACATAGTGGATCTGACTGCCTTAACTAATCTATACGTCTATTCTACAGGAAAGCACTGATGCCCCCCTGTACCGCCATCTGATGACGAGGTAGAAGAAGAGGATTCCGAAGACATGTATTCCCCTTCTGAGCTGCCGGAATCATCAGAATCTGGGGATAATCTCCTAGGCTTCTTAGCCTTCCTACACTTTTCCACCTCCCCATGACTTTAGGGATTTCAGGGAATTCTTGACCTCTTCCCTAATAATGGATCTCAACTCTGAGGCGAAGTTAGGGGATTCTTTACAAACGATCTGCTCAATACAGGAAAGACAAAGTCTCTTCTACTAAAAGCCAGGCAACCCTTCCTTACACAACGCACATTCACTGTGATTAGACTTCATTATACATTTCTAGACTTTTCCTGACAACAAAAGGACAAGAGAAGCCCTATTATACAGTTAACTTTAATGAACTTACCACTCAAAGGCTAGCAAGGGTACCGGATTCAGAGGTGGAATCATGTCACCAGACAGATCCCCACTGGAAGAGGTGGATTCATATCCATCCTGTCAAGATCCACCTTGTTGGAGCTGTGGCTTTACTGGCTAGTTCTACTATCGCTCCTGGTTCCACATTTCCCACCAGTTCGATTTCCACTGCTGCTGCCATAACGCTGATGCTGCTGCCGGCGGTCTAACCGGATTTTAAATGCGGGACCTGTCAGACACAGCATACCCCTCTGCTGATGCTTCTTCTGATCCCGCCTGGAAATGAAGAATCTCCCGCGGGTCTAATGTCACCGATGCAATCATCATTAGAGCGCGCGGTAGCCTGTCGACCACAGAAAATGGTGTTGCTACTTGAGCTCGTCAGTCAAACCCCCCTGAATCCGCTGCGGCGCTTCCAGGAACCCTGCACTGGCCACAGCAGGGACTGAGCCACTGCCAGAATTGACCGGCCATGCCTTGGTAAAAACTGCTCATCTTCGTTTGGTACCACCAACACATCCAGACGACGGTTCCACCGTCAAGGACAGGAAATCAACTGATGGGTGGGAGAGGTGCCGCCCTTCTATCTTGTAGGTTTCCGGTCCTTGAAGGGTGGATCCCCTCTCTCCATGGTGCCGTTATGAGTGAGAAAAATGTCAGCTTTTTTGTGTGAAATTTGCAAAAATTATCATTTGCTTTTTCACGGCATAGACAAAAAATTGCACAGATAATTTTACAGTTGTTTGTGAAGAATTGGAGAAACCCTACTCACCTTCACTAGAGGCAGATTTGATGCAGATTTCAGAGCAGAATCTGTTCTAAGTAGTGTTGAGCCATACCTTCCGATATCGGGAAATATCGGATCGGATTGGATCGATACCGAAAAAGTATCGGATATCGCCGATTCCGATACCGGAAAATAATGCAAGTCAATGGGACAGAAATATCGGAATGAAAATAAACCCTTTCTTTCCTTGTAGGTTAATTCTACATGAAAGAAAACAACTAAGAATAATGTAGAATGTATTGGGGGAGGTGGGGGAGACAATAAAGGCATAGAGGTTTAGCCCAATCAAATGGAATAGCAGGAATTACTATTTTTTTTAAGACGTTCTGAGTTACGGAAATATTGACTATGTTAAGTATTTTTATATTTTGTCAGATATTTATGTTTCACTACTTCCATGCTCTTCACCTTCTTTTTTACTTCTCCCACACTTTCTCCTTCATCATCCTCAGCATCTTTTTCATCCACTTCTTCACCTTCTTCATCTTCTTCTTCACCTTCTTCGTATTATTCTTTTTTTTTCATTCTTCATATTCTACTTCTTCATATTCTTCTTCTTCATCATATTCTTATTTGTGACAGGCATTCCTGTAGTTGTTATCTATAAAAGGTTGGACATTACACCTTTCGTTCTGCCCGTCACAAAAGATTTACAACAGGATTTGTCCGCGTTCAGTTTGGCCTGCAGCAGCAGGTCTTTTCCAGGGGCACCACGAGGAGGAACGGACTCACCCCCATACACTGCTTAGTCATCTTCTGCTTATAATTTAGATATTATCTTTTGCTCTGATTTTTAGTCTTATGCTTAATGTTCTTCCGCTTTTTGTTCTGCAGCTTCTTGTATTTCTGCTTCTTGGTTTTCTGTCTCTTGTTCTTCTGTATCTTGGTGCTTGTCTTCTCTTCTTTGTCCTCTTGGTCAACTTCTTCAGGGTCATCTTCTTGGTCTTCTTCGGGGTGGTCTTCAGGGTCGTCGTCTTCGGGGGTCCTCGTCTTCGGGTCCTCGTCTTCTTCGGGGTGGTCTTCAGGGTCCTCGTCAGGGAGATCCAGAGTGATTACCAAGAACCATTTCAAAAAGCTTGAACTTGGAAATGTAGCAGAAGGTACAAGAAAGCTGAGGAACTACCGAGGACCAGCTGACGGTACTGGAGCCCGGATGGGTAGCAGAAGGTACAAGAGCCAATAGAACTGCCGAAGACCAGCTGACGGTACTGGAACTCGGTTACTAAGCAGGAGGTACCTGTGCCAGAAAGCACTACCAAGGACCAGCGGACGTTGGTGGAACTTGGATACCGAGAAGGAGGCACCTAATCCAAAGGCACTGCCGAGAACCAGCTGACGGTACTGGAACCCAGGGTGAATACTAAAAACAGAGTGGAGCCAGAGGTGTAATTGGAGCAAGTTTTAAATCAGTAGCACAGTGGATGTGGACAGAGCAGGAGAAATTGCCGTCAGCACAGCAGGGGAACAGCTGACGTTACCGAACCCCAATGACACGGCAGCAAGTGTTGACTGTGCAGATGGCACTTCCGAGCGCCAACTGGCGGTGTTGGAGCTCAGGGATAATACTGAAAACAGAGGAGCCAGAGGTGTAATTGGAGGAGGTTTTAAATCAGTAGTACAGTGGATGTGGACAGAGCAGGAGAAATTGCCGTCCGCACAGCAGGGGAACAGCTGACGTTACTGAACCCCAATAACACGGCAGCAAGTGTTGACTGTGCAGACGGCACTTCCGAGCGCCAACTGGCGGTGTTGGAGCTCAGGGATTACAGTTCAGGTGGTAGAAACATGAACAGAACAGGAGACCTGGATACTGTTGCCAACCAATTATTTATTCTGGAAGAGGACTGGCAAATTCATGAGAGATCCAGGCCTTGTTCATTTTGAGAAAAGTAAGCCGGTCAACGTTATCGGAGGATAGTCGCATGCGACGGTCTGTTAGTACACCACCTGCGGCACTAAAGACGCGTTCCGATAATACACTAGCAGCAGGGTAAGCTAGCACCTCCAATGCATACTGACTAAGCTCTGGCCATGTATCCAGCTTACAGACCCAAAACTTGAAGGGAGAAGAGCCGTCTGGGAGTACACTAAGAGGGCAAGACATGTAGTCTGTCACCATCTGACGGAAACGTTGCCTCCTGCTGACTGGAGCCGTCTGTGATGGTGTAGACATTTGTGGCGGCGGGGGACACAAAACTTTGCCACATTTCGGCCATACTGGTCTTGCCTTGTGCTGAGGCGCTGCTTCTGCTCCCTCTTTGTGCAGAGCTTCCTCCACTGCCTCGACGCACTGAGCTGCTTTGTAAAGCACTAGCAGCACTGCTCTCGGTTGGAATGGAGAACATGATGGAATGCACCAGTGCGTCTTGGTACTCCCGCATTTTACGCTCCCGGTTCAACGGTGTTATGAGGCTTTGTAAGTTGTCCCGGTAGCGAGGATCTAGGAGGGTGGACACCCAATAATCAGCCGTGTTGAGAATGTGGGCGATGCGGCGGTCGTTTCTCAGGCACTGCAGCATGAAATCAACCATGTGCTGCAGACTGCCAACTGGCCAAGAAACGCTGTCCCCTGCTTGAGGCGTGATCTCTGCCTTCTCTGCATCACCCCACCCTCGCTCTAGATACTGACTACTAGAGCATGGTGTACCTCCCTCCTCTGGACAGATGTCTTCCTCATCCATTGACTCCTCCTCATCCTCCTCACAAAGTGTCCCCTGCCTAGGCCTTTGTGAGGAACCACGTTGCGCAGACTGTAGAGAAGCAGATGGCATTTGTGACTCCTCATTCTCCACCTCTTCCAAAACCTCGTCCCTTTGTGCTTGCAGTGTTTTTTCAAGCAGGCAGATAAGGGGGATAGTCATGTTGACTAGTGCATCATGTGCACTCGCCATCCGCGTGGAATAATCGAAGGCACGCAAAACGTGGCAAATGTCCTTCATAGAGGCCCACTCAGTGGTGGTGAAGTGTGAACGGCGCGCACTGCGACTTGTTTGCGCCTGCTGCAGCTGGTACTCCATTACTGCTGCCTGCTGCTCACACAACCTCTCCAACATATGTAACGTTGAATTCCACCTGGTGGGTAGGTCACATATGATGCGATGTTCCGGAAGACGTAATCGGCACTGCAGAGCATCAATGCGTGATCTTGCATTGCTGGAACGCCGCAAGTGAGCGCACTCTATGCGGACCTTGTGAAGCAGTGCATCAAGATCCGGATAGTCCCTCAAAACACTCTGCACGACCAAGTTGAGCACATGTGCCAGACATGGGATGTGAGTGAGGTTGCCTAGGCCCAGAGCTGCCACCAGATTTCGTCCATTGTCACACACTACCATGCCTGGCTGGAGATTCGCTGGCACAAACCACACGTCGCTCTGCTGCTTGATGGCATTCCAGAGCTCCTGCGCTGTGTGGCTTCGATTCCCCAAAGAAATTAATTTTAATACGGCCTGTTGACGTTTGGCCACGGCTGTGCTCATATTGGTCACCATAACAGGTAACCGTTCACGGGTCGATGTGGAGGTAGACCGTGACGGCTCCTGCAGCGCTGATTCAGAGGAACTGGAGTATGAGGAGGAGTCAATGTGTACAGACTGGATTCCTGCAATCCTTGGAGTTGGCAGAACACGTACAGCGCCACTCTCAAGATCTGTACCCGGCTCCACAACATTTACCCAATGGGCAGTGAGGGAAAGGTATCGTCCCTGTCCATGCTTACTGGTCCACGCATCGGTGGTCAGGTGGACCTTGCTACTGACGGCGTTTTGTAGCGCATGTTTAATTTTTCCCTCCACATGATGTTGCAGGGCAGGGACGGCTTGCCTGCTGAAATAAAAGCGGCAGGGCACGTTGTATTGTGGGACTGCCAATGCCATAAAGTTACGGAATGTGTCAGTCTCCACCAGACTGAATGATAGCATTTCAAGGGCCAGTAGTTTAGCAATGCCAGCATTCAGAGCCTGTGCTCGGGGGTGGTTTGCCGAGTATGGGCGCCTTTTCTCCCATGCCTGTGCTAACGATGGCTGTAGACTGGCATGGGAGTGTGAGGATGACTGGGAAAGTGGTGCTGTGGGTGGAATTACACTGTGTCTCTGTACAACAGTGCCAGAGATTCTTCCATGGCGATCCTGTGAGGAAGCCGAACCAGCTGTGTGTGAGCTGGAGGAAGAGGCTACAACACGAGCTGAAGAGGTGATAGGTGGCGCTGTAGGTTGGCCTAGGTCTTCAGTGTGTTTTTGTAACTCCACCACGTGCTTGGTCCGCACATGTTTCCACATATTTGTGGTATTGAGGTTGCTGACACTTTTCCCTCTTTTCACCTTCTGATTACACAGCTTGCATTTGACAAAGCAAATGTCATCTGCAACTGTGTGAAAAAAGGACCAGGCACTGCAAGTCTTGGGAGCGCCCGCTTTGGATTTTGGAAGAGCCATGCTCCTAATGGGTGCCGAAGTGGAGGCTACAGGCAACCAAGTCCCTCCCTCTCCCTCCTTTTTGGGCTGTTCGGGGAATCTCTTCCTCAGAGCTGCTCCCACCACCTTCCTGTCCCTCACGCCATGATGGGTCAAGGACCTCATCATCTACACCACCCTCTTCAAACAACTGCTTCTCCTGGGTAGTCTCGACAGCACAGTACGCACCAGAAAGTGGCACCTGAGTCTCATCATCAGATGCGTACTGAGGTGTGCTGCTGACCATAGGCACTGGCCCACCCGCCTCTTCAGATTCAGAGACAAAACGGTTGCGCATCACTGCATACTACCTCTTCTTCAAATTCTCGAATTCTGCTTGGCTGGCCCCCTCTTTCCAAGCCAAGAGATTCAGAGAACAGAAGTAGAGATGGCTCCTGTCCAGGGCTCTCTGACTGCCTGGGCAATTTGGCAGGTGGTGAAGAGACAGATGGATGCTCTTCAGTGCTCAGGACCTGAGAGGATCTGGAACTAATTGAAGTCGATGCGTTAGCTGCCATCCATCCGACAACGGCTTCAATTTGGTCCTCCCGCAGCAGTGGGGTTCGGCTAGCTCCTACAAAGCTGCGCATAAAGGACTGTTCCCTGGTAAAACTGGGGGATGCTGAGTCACTGGTGCCCGCAGCAGGCACAGAATCCCCACGTCCTCTCCCTGCAGGCACAGAATCCTCACGTCCTCTCCCTGCAGAAACTCCACGCCCACGCCCACGACCACATGCCTTACTCCCTGCCTTCTTCATCTTGGTAGGCTGATAAAGATAGGCAGAAAAGTACTAAGGGCTTAGTGTGCTTATTCCTGAACAGCTGCTAACAGGTATAAGAAACACTAATTTTATAAAGTGTGGACTAGACTTTAATATGAGCTAATGTGGCCTACACAACTGTAAAGTGGAGTGTTTGGTGAACTTTATTTAGGTTTTTTTTGTCACAAAAAGACACTGGATGTGCCTAAAGATGTAATAACGATAGTATCACAAACTTTTTGTAGCTATTACAATGTAGGAAGGTAACCTACAATGCAATAGATGAGGCTACAAAAAATAGGCTAATACTAATCTGGCTGGGGCTGCAGGGCCCAATGCTGCAGAAAGGCTCCTCTAACACTAATAGGAGAAATCAGGAAAAATTATGAATTGGCAAAAAAGGACAATGTATGAGGCAGTGACGCACGCTGAGCGCACTATAACCAGACGTGGCTGAAGCACACACTACAGGGTGAGCTGCACTCACACACACAGACCTTGCAGACAGCGGTGAACAGCACAGAAAACTGTGCACTAGCGCTGCAAGGCACAGCGATTTATAACGTAGCTTGGGTAAAGCAGAATAGACCAAATAGGTAGCTAAAACAGTCCCTCAGAACAACAGCGTCCTATCCCTAACTGAATTCACAGCAGAGTGAGCTCAAAATGGCGGCGGCGGCTTTTATAGTGCATCATGACATCATTTCAGCAGCCAATCACAGCCATGCCATTAGTTAAGATGCCTACATGCCTAACAGGATGTGCCCACACTTCTTAGGATCCTCATTGGCTGAATAAAATGAAAATGGCTCATTGCATTATGGGAACTTCCGATTCCGGTATACGATATTGCAAAAGTATCGGAATTAAGTATCGGAATTCCGATACCCGATATTTCAGTATCGGAATGCTCAACACTAGTTCTAAGTCAAATCCGGTACATGTAAATGGGGTCTAAATTAGGAATGTGAACATTTCACACACAGGTATTGGTCCCAGAAGTTACGGTAAAACGACCCTGTATCATTTTCTTTTCGACTTTATGGTTGTTACATAAATCTTTCCAAGGTATCCTCACTTTTAGACTAGGGCTAGGAGCAATTTGGTATCACAGAGAAGGCTTTTGATGCATGCTGACTTCCTAGCACAGTGGAGACACGGTGTCCCAGAGCTGGGGAGGAAAGCAGCAGATATGTAAATTCTCACAACATCAAACAGTTTGTCTGATTGCTTCATTCCTCGTACACACAGCGAATCTGCAGTCATCAGATTTCTGCAACTTTCAAGTTGTTTTTGTTATTTAGATTATAAACTAATGACATTTTTTATTTTTAATAAAACCTAATGTTCATCAGACTCGCCATCACTTTCCGTTTCTGTTTCTGTCTCTGATTGAAAAAAAAAAGTTTTAATTAAAGTCAAGCTAAAACTAGGATCAGGGGACACTCAAGTACCGCTATATTTAGCATCCTAATTAATCCTATTAAAGCATATCTAGCATGTCAACTTTTACTCCATGAATTAATAGCATATTAGAGATGACTTCATGATATACAGTACAGACCAAAAGTTTGGACACACCTTCTCATTTAAAGATTTTTCTGTATTTTCATGACTATGAAAATTGTACATTCACACTGAAGGCATCAAAACTATGAATTAACACATGTGGGATTATATACTTAACAAAAAAGTGTGAAACAACTGAAAATATGTCTTATATTCTAGGTTCTTCAAAGTAGCCACCTTTTGCTTTGATGACTGCTTTGCACACTCTTGGCATTCTCTTGATGAGCTTCAAGAGGTAGTCACCGGAAATGGTCTTCCAACAATCTTGAAGGAGTTCCCAGAGATGCTTAGCCCTTGTTGGCCCTTTTGCCTTCACTCTGCGGTCCAGCTCACCCCAAACCATCTCGATTGGGTTCAGGTCTGGTGACTGTGGAGGCCAGGTCATCTGGCGTAGCACCCCATCACTCTCTTTCTTGGTCAAATAGCCCTTACACAGCTTGGAGGTGTGTTTGGGGTCATTGTCCTGTTGAAAAATAAATGATGGTCCAACTAAACGCAAACTGGATGGAATAGCATGCCGCTGCAAGATGCTGTGGTAGCCATGCTGGTTCAGTATGCCTTCAATTTTGAATAAATCCCCAACAGTGTCACCAGTAAAGCACCCCCACACCATCACACCTCCTCCTCCATGCTTCACGGTGGGAACCAGGCATGTAGAGTCCATCCGTTCACCTTTTCTGCGTCGCACAAAGACACGGTGGTTGGAACCAAAGATCTCAAATTTGGACTCATCAGACCAAAGCACAGATTTCCACTGGTCTAATGTCAATTCCTTGTGTTCTTTAGCCCAAACAAGTCTCTTCTGCTTGTTGACTATCCTTAGCAGTGGCTTCCTAGCAGCTATTTTATTTATTTATTTATTTGTAGCGCTTGATGGTTTTTGCAACTGCACTTGGGGACACTTTCAAAGTTTGTCCAATTTTTCGCACTGACTGACCTTCATTTCTTAAAGTAATGATGGCCACTCGTTTTTCTTTACTTAGCTGCTATTTTCTTGCCATAATACAAATTCTAACAGTCTATTCAGTAGGACTATCAGCTGTGTATCCACCAGACTTCTGCACAACACAACTGATGGTCCCAACCCCATTTATAAGGCAAGAAATCCCACTTATTAAACCTGACAGGGCACACCTGTGAAGTGAAAACCATTTCCGGTGACTACCTCTTGAAGCTCATCAAGAGAATGGCAAGAGTGTGCAAAGCAGTCATCAAAGCAAAAGGTGGCTACTTTGAAGGACCTAGAATATAAGACATATTTTCAGTTGTTTCACACTTTTTTGTTAAGTATATAATTCCACATGTGTTAATTCATAGTTTTGATGCCTTCAGTGTGAATGTACAATTTTCAAAGTCATGAAAACACAGAAAAATCTTTAAATGAGAAGGTGTGTCCAAACTTTTGTTCTGTACTGTATCTTGTTAAAAGAAAAAAATATATATTTCCCACTATACTGAAAAACCGCATCATCTATAAGGCCATGTTCACACATCTTGATTTTTTTCAGCATATTTTGATTTTTTTTATGCAAATTTTCAGCTGTGTTTTACAGTACCAGCAAAGTATATGAGATTCCAGAAATCTCACGTATACATCATGTTTTTTTTTTTTTATCAGTATTTTGTGCTTTGCATGTTTTTTGGAAAATAGAGCATGTCACTTCTTTCATCATTACTTCATTCTAAGTAATGGGTAATGAAAAAAACGCACCAAAAAACAAGAAAAATCCTGAACAAACCTGGCAAGAGATCATGTTTTTCTGCAGAAAAAAAACGCAGCAAAAAAGCAATATGTGAACATAGCCTAACTGTTCAGAAACTCTGCACTAACTGAAAAAAATAAAGAAGCTATTTAGCATGTCTTGTTTTCAATCTCACTGAGGAATAATATTATACATACTGAATGGATCATGGTACTGGGGCTGGAAGAACTTGGTGGGGGGGGGGGGGGGTCTCTCCCAGGACATTGCTAAGGACCCTCTGCTAGTTCTTAGTTCATCAGGCAGGAACAGAATCGAGGTAAAAGATGCCGTGCTCCTAGGCATGGTATAATATCGTAGCAGCTAGAGCCAGCGCACTTAATGCCAATCCGTGGTGGGGGAGGGGTTACACAGATTAGCTGGACTGCCTGGCACGCAAAACCTAGTCCGGCAGCAATAATCTCTGGATCCTGATCATATTTTCTCCGGCATTGCCATAGACAATAAGCAAGGTAGAAGTGAACTATGGCACCTCTATTATATATGAAAATATCATAAGGAGTAGAAACACTGCAGTGAGTAGACAAATAATAACATGTAAAAAATATAGGGTACTTAGTTAAAAAATGTGATAAAAAAAAAGAATAAAAAGCCATCCCACAGCGGGAAGGTGTACCCAATCAAAATAGTCCCCAACTCTGGTTCCATTTTTTCTTTTTTTCACCTGTACTTTATTCAAGATGGGCTCTGTATTTTCTAGTGTGGGTTTCCAGTCTTTTACACACAGCGCTTTCCAAACACTGACAGAAGCAGCTGAGGCTCTGATCACACTGGCGTTTCTCATTTCAAAGTTCTATCCAATCATAACAGCAAAACAATGGAATTTACGGTAGTGACAGACCCCTTATATGTTGGTCAACGGAGCCCAAAAAATACCAAATATGTCTTTAAAGGCCCAATTTTTTACAAAAACAATTACAGCACAGGGCATAATCCTCAACACAAATGTCAACCAAGTAAGCTGGAGGCTGCAGCTGGATATCAAGCACCAAAACAAGGTTATACATGCAACCAATCTGAGACCCCTCCTCTCCCCGATACACATTAGATGAAAATTGGATGACGAACATCACAGACTACATCGGCCAATAATGGACTTTTTTGGTCAAAGTTGCAGCCAATGCTGAACATGGGCCGAAAAAATCCAGCACTTACAACTGGTGTTTTGAACGATTGCAAATGTTCGTCAAACAGTTGTTTGTCTAAACTAATGATGATTTGTTATAGTCGAAATTCACCATTTTAGTTTGACCCAGTGTGTATGGGCTCCCTTGTCGCTCTACAGTTCTGTTGCTCATTTTCAGGACACGTTTTGCAGCATTCAGCAAATCCAACATATATTTATGCTGCTTAATTCTTTTACCTTCCTGCAATTTACAACAGTTTTAATAATAAATACGATCAAATAAACTGTTGTTCAGACGTCATTATATTATTTGCCCATTGTAGGAAACGGTTATACTTAATCTGGTCATGTAGCTTCAGGATAAAGCTCCTCACCTATTGTAAATTTTCATGCATTTAAATGAGCAACTTTCCACCAAACGACGTTTCATTAAATAAATAAAAAATACATATATTGTCTCTGCATTCGTTCTCTGTAAACCTTCGCTTGTGGCTACTGCATCCCCCCTGACATATCCATATAAAACCAGTGCCAGAAAAAAGTACCGGTGTCATCAGTGTTTTGGATCAGAGTCACACTCTTCTGTGCTGCAGAAAAGTTATATTCACCAGACATATGGGACATTTCTACCCTAATAAGGGTCATTAAAAGGGAAAAAAAAATAAAACCATTCTCTTTTTTAACACGGCATGGTGCACTGATGTTATCAGGTTGAAAAAGACCTTTGTAGCTGCAGAGATGGAGAGATAAAAGGTGGTACACCGTGTATCACTGCATTTGTTTTACAGTGCGGGTACATTGCAGAGACCTTTCATTTATCACAGCCTGGATATATTAAGAAGCACAAACATTCTACAAATAATATTCCAAAAAGAAGCTTGGCGCAGTCAGAACTAAACATGAGTAGACATAGGGCAGATTCATCAAAGCTTTAATTGGCGTAAAAACTTTGTAAAGTCGTATAATTTTGGCTCAACTCAAGGCGGAGATGAAATTTTGCGACTTGTGGCGTTCTCACAAATTTTTGCCCAGCTCTGACAAAGTGGGTGGAACTAGATTGGGATGGGGACATGACTACTCCCAAATCCTACTCCAGTCCCCAATTGGAGAAAGATGAGTGGCGATGTGAATGCCACTTCTCCAACCATCCTGATTGATGAAGAGGCTGGCTTCATGAATCAAGAGGGTTTGACTCCAGCACACCTCCCCAACAAGCAGGGCTGTGGGATCGTGGAGTCAGTGTCCATTTTGGTGGAGTTGGAGTAGGTATGAAATGGACCGTCTCAGACTTCTAAAATTTAATAAATTGGGTTCATTAGTACAATGCAGGATGTGCTGTAAATGTTTTCATAAGAATTTGGGAAAGTTATGAAATGTCCTATAAATTCTGTTCCTGATCTAAGGATCTCGGCTTTTAGTTGAGATGAATCTGTGCTGCACTTTATGTACACGCTCAGTAGTGAGGTAAGGCTGTGGGGTCAGGGAAACTGAGGATTCGGAGGTTTGGCTTACTGAATCCACAGCCCTGTCATCAAGACTGATGAACAACACCGGTCTTAATGAATCAGGCCATAATGCCTTACTCCTGCAACGGTAATTGCCATCAAATTATCGTTTCACCTCAACTTACATATTTTATGCCCATTATCCTATCTGCAATTCGTGTCACCTACAAGACACAATGCAAAATTTGGATTCCTTAGGTAAAAATAAAAATTCATTTATCAGCATCACAATTGGGACGCTGAGTATTCTTCTATAGATTATGAAAAAGAAGTGGAAGCACCTAAAATACCAGGAGTTTTCTATTAAGTAAACTTTCCTTCACCTAGGTAAAGATTCAAATGGATCCATCAAAGGATCCATAATGTTATTTTTGGAGTAGTATGGCCTGGACTAGTTGTCATCGACCTGTGGCTTGTGACTGTCTGCCAGTTTGGGGGTTTAAAAGATCATTTAAGTATGGTAAACTGGACCCAGGATGATACTGCTCGAGGGGGTGCTTGAAGCTGGATGCAACAGTGTGGTGGAAGTGATTAATGCAAAAATACAGAATGGAAAACCACCTGGAATGAATAACGAATAATGAAGTAGAAAATTTACCCTTCACCCACAATGAGCATTTACAGTTTAAGATCTATACAAAGATCTATTAGTTGACCAGAGCATTGCGACCTCCTACTACTTTCGGCATCCCCGGCACCTCTACTAATTAGTGGGTTCCCTGACATCATTACGTTGATGAATGACGCACGTGTGATGTTGTGGAGCCTACTAATGAGAAGAGTTATTGGGTATTCCGAAGGCAATAGATTCGCAGGGCTCTAGTCCAGCAGCCAAGGACTACTGACGTGGCCACTGGAATATGGTACTGCAATAGAAATCTAATAGAATAGAAATCTGGTATTAATTTCCAGCAATGTAACTATTATATGGAGGCATTCTCTAAATCTAGAGGAAAGAAGGCTTCTATACCATCGTAGAAGTGAATTGAGATAGTATGGTAAATTCACTAAAAATTAAAAAAGGTGCCTGAATTACTTACAGTTACAGCTACTAGATTAATGAAGAGTTGTTGATCCAGATTTATTCCGATTACCACATCTAAAGTCAGAAAGAAAAAATGTTTCACCAAGCTAAGGATAATTGGCTATTGCCTTCTTCTGGATCAACACAGTAGGACATCAGGCTGAGCTGGGTGTCTTCTTTCAGCTTCACAATATATGATACTCTATATACTAACAACATCTATGCGAGGAAAATCTGTGCACTTTTCAAGAGTCGGTCCACATGTCATGTCACCCAGCCAACAGCACCTGCTCAGTACTGTTGAGGACCAACAACTTGAAAACAGAGCTGTCTACAGATGACCATCTCTTGTTCTTCAGCTAACCCAAGTCCTGCTTCTAAGGGCAAACAATGATAGCTTCAAATGGACTGATATTCAATTGCATTTGACAAATTAATGCACATTAGATTCATTATGGACCCAATTCATTAATACTGGCGTTTTTTGTGGCAATCTTTAAGAGGTTGTCCGAATCATCAATATCTGATTGTTGGAAGTGATCCCCCAACTCAGCATATCCGGTCACTGCCAGTACTGACAACAGCTGATCGGTGGGAGTGCCAGGTGTTGCACCCACACCGAACAGATATTGATGACCTATCATAAGGATACGCCATCAATATAAAGTCCAGGAAGTAGCAATCCTAGAAGTCAATAGTGACCCTTTAACGAGCCTTATCACATGACTTAGGATAAAAAGCCAAGACCAGAAACTCTATTTGCAGACACTGTGCTTCGGGGTACTGCTCCTCGTCAATGCAAAGTGGGAGTTCTGGTTTGGCTGGATGAGAGGCGTCAGACTGAGTCTCATCCAGCCCCGAAACAGTGTCTGCAAATTGAGTTTCTGGTCTTGGCTTTTTATCCTAAGTCATGTGATAAGGCTCATTAAAGGGTCACTATTGACTTTTAGGATTGCTATTTCCAGCAGGTGGCACTACAGTTTGAGTCCTCTTCCTCTCTGAAGAGACAATTTGCATATTTCCCAGAGGAGCATTGCGGCTTTAAAAGTCTCCTCACCTGACGTGCTTAACACGTCACTCTCCGCAAGGAGAAATATCATCATTGGTGAGCGCCTCTGTGTGCCTCGCCAAAAATGTTACTCCAGTCAGCGACATTTCTGGAGTAAGACATGCCGACACTATTCATGAACCTGATGGGTGGGTGTAACCATCCGCCATAAATTATCAGCTCTTCCCCAGTTTTGCCCATTTTTTCAGAGCTGCACAAAACTGGTGTGTAAATGCCAAAATTTGCTAAATTGTTGTGCAAAAAAAATTGCGACTTTTCAATGGGTTTTACGGAAACTCTTTAATAAATCAGCCCCTACGTTTCACCATCTCATACTTCATGGAGTTGTATAATTGACCTAATTATTTCCATTACTTTACCTTTAAAAAAGTTTTTCTAAACTTCAAAACATGGCTGCTTTCTTCCCAAATCACACTTTTCACTCTATACTAGTGAATAGGTTGCGTTTGGGGTTGCAGCTTGGCTCCATTGGCCAAATGTGTTGCTGTTAATAAGTAAAATATGGCTATTTTTTATATAGTACATTTTCATTGATTCTAGAAAAACAAAACTGAAGCTCCATCATGATTCCAAGATCCAGAGAATTCACTTTTTATCAGAACATTCATTGACTTTACTGAAAGACAAAGTCAATAGATGATTGCTATATTGCGAGACGATATGATTTTTTTTCGTTACACTACTCCTTACAGCATCCAGCTCATCTTTTCTCAACATCGTTCATGGACTTTGTACTTGGAGAAAAGAACAGAAGAATCTCCCAAGACATAACCTCATTCACCTGCCCACTGGAGCGGAAGAAAAGTAGATTCATTAATTTGGTTCTCCCACACACTGTGGAAAGGAGCATAACCTACCTGGAGTCAGCTTTCCTATCTGAAATCATTTTTACTGTAAAATGTATCTGGACGTAAAGAACATAAAAAAATGTGAGAAATACAACATCGGATGGCAAAGCGTTCATTAACGAAGCTGAAGAAGATGTGAAGACCCCGAGGTTACAATTATGGAATAACGCTTTGGAAAGGCAAATCTATTTTAGTTGCAGGCACTGTAATATATGCATCCGTATCTGTCCATCAGTACCGGATTTACACTTCAGGGGTCTCTATAGCCGGAAATATAACTGCCTACGCCGTGACACATCTACAATTCAGTATCATTTTTTCTCTACTGCCCTAGGTCAGGTTTGGAGCAATAAGGTGCAGGCTTCCAAATGGTCCACTTTGTGGAAAGTACGGAAATGTTTTTTTTTTATTTATTTATTTATTTTTTTATACAATTTCAATGCAGTTTCCAATGGTAAAAATCAATAATGACAGCAAAGATAGACCCCACAAATGTCATACTACAAGTTCCTAAGAATTGACCACTCTCCAATGACCACTACCGACACCCATTTTCCATGTGTCCCTCGCATGGACTTCCCTCTCTATTTGTATAACCGTAGTTCTAGCAAATTTGAACATTCTTATATTCTTTTCAGAAGGATAAGGATAAAAAGTTTTATAGGCCTAACCCTGATAAAAATGTATTCAATATATAATCTTAAAGGAAATCTGTCAGCAGATTTGATGTAGGAGCCGAGACCCGGATTCCAACGATGTATCACTTACTGGGCTTAGTGCAGTTCAGTTTTTTGCTATGGATTCTGAGAGCAAAAATGTAAATGCTGTTTTAAAAAAAATAAATGAAACTTTAAAAAAGTGTTTACTCATCGTTAGGATAGGTCATCAATATCTGATCGATGATGGTGCGACACCCAGCACCCCTGCAGATCAGTTGCTCCCGATGCAAGTGGCTCAATTGCGGAGCGGAACTACAAAGCTACATCAACAGCATAGTGGCCGCTGCCAAATACTGCACATGCACCCACTATTGATTCTAATAAGGGGAGAATGCGCAGTACCCAGCCATGACCACTATACAGTTGATGGAGCTGTGCAGCTCCACAATTCAGCACATTTGGCAGCTGGCAGCACCGGGAACAGCAGATCATCAGGGGTGCTGGTTGTCACACCATCATCGATTAGATATTGATAATCTATCCTACAGTGGTGGGAATAAGTATTTGATACACTGCCAATTTTGCACGTTTTCCCACCTACAAAGAATGGAGAGGTCTGTAACTGTGAGACAAAATATTAAAAAAAAAAAAAAAAAAACAGAAAACCCCATTATATGATTTCTACATAATTAATTAGCATTTTATTGCATGAACTAAGTATTTGATCACCTACCAACCAGCAAGAATTCTGGCTCTTACAGACCTGTTAGTTTTTCCTTTAACAAGCCCTCCTACTCTGCAACCATTACCTGTATTAATTGCACCGGTTAGAACTCGCTACCTGTATAAAAGACACCTGTCCACACACTCAATCACACTCCAACCTCTCCACCATGGCCAAGACCAAAGAGCTGTCTAAGGACACCAGGGACAAAAAACTGTAGACCTGCACTAGGCTGGAATGGGCTTACAGGACAATAGGCAAGAAGCTTGCTGAGAAGGCAACAACTGTTGGCACAATTAGGAAATGGAAGAAACACAAGATAGCTGTAAATCTTCCTCAGTCTGGGGCTCCATGCAAGATTTCGAGTTGTGGGGTAAGGATGATTCTGAGGAAGGTCTGGAATCAGCCCAAGACTACACGGGAGGACCTGGTCAATGACCTGAAGAGAGCTGGGACCACAGTCTCAAATATTACTATTAATTACCCCCAACGCCGCCATGGATTAAAATCCTGCAGGGCACGCAAGGTCACCTTGCTCATGCCAGTACATGCCCAGGCCCGTTTGAAGTTTGCCAATGACCATCTGGATGATCCAGAGGAGGCATGGGAGAAGGTCATGTGGTCAGATGAGACCAAAATAAAAATTTTTGGCGTCAACTTTACTCGCCATGTTTGGAGGAAGAATAGGATGAGTACAACCGCAAAAACACCGTCTCAACCATGAAGCATGGTGGGGGAAACATCATACTTTGCTGGTGCTTTTCTGCAAAGGGAACTGGATGACTGCACCATATTGAAGGGAGGATGGATGGGGTCATGCATTTCAAGATTTTGTCCAACAACCTCCTTCGATCAGTAAGAGCATTTCTTTTATTGGGGAGGGTGGGGGGCATATGAGAAAATCACTGATGAGACACTTATGGCAAAAACTAACACACAGCGCAAACGTTGATGAGAATCCAGTCCAAAATACTGATGAAAACCAATCTGTTTTTTAACGTACAGGAAAAATGACTGATGTACGAATGAGGCCTCATCCTGTATCAGAATGAATTCATTTTTAATTAATAAATAGGATCTGAACCCCAGCAGTGACTTTCCGCTTCATGCGGACAATCCTTAGTCTGCAGACCTAATCCTAGAGCTAAATGTACTTTTGTATCAGGGAATCTATCACCATTGTCATTTCCAATAATTTATTACAAGTTCGGGAGTTGCTCGGAGACTTCCTCCCATCGGCGCAGCCACGTTATAGCAATATATATTTAATGCTGCTGCATGGGAACAGATTACATTGATCATCACAGTTACTTTCATGTGCAGTCATTTCAGGCAACAGACACTGTGGCTGCACTTCCTCCTGAATGACGGCGTCGCGCTGTAAGATACCAGCTGCACAGACGAAAATAACACCGCTACATTAAATCGGAAAATGTGCATATGGCCATGCTTCTTTGTTCTTGTGAGTTTGACCGTCATCCCTGCACATGTGAGTGCAGATGGGGAAACAATTTACACAGTTACTATGGTTGAAAAAATAACATATGTCCATAAAGTTAAAAGGGAAGGTGTCATAATTTTTATTTTTGTATTAATAATTATTTATTACATAATACAAAATTAAAATGTATTACTTTAATAGTTTTTTTATTTATTCATTTTTACTTCAGCCACTGGGGGCTGCCATTTGCATTTGGGGGGCGTATAAGTGTCTGAGCACGACACTTACACACCTCAAATATGGCAGCCCCTGGGCATAAGAGACAGCGGTCGCTGTCCAACCGCATCTATTGTATTGAGGTTGCTCCTCTGCCTCTAGCTGTGACTTCGGCACGCCCCCTGGGCTGTCCAGGTCACAGCTGTGGGAGGAGATCATAGCCATCTTTGTGTAGCCCGAAGTGTATGCTGCGGGCTGCACTTTCTCCCTGTCTTCACCCACATGTCTCAGTGTGTGCGATGACAGGAGCTACCGGGGAGAGGAGGTGCTGGGGAAGGGAAATCCGGGGGAGGCGAGTATCGGCGACAGTGGGGAGCAGTGATCGCAGCCAGTCATCAGTATTACAGTACAGGCTGCAATCTCCGCTCACCACCGACGTGTTCAGAGCACAGCAAGGAAATCATAACGTTGCGGTACGCTGAACAAACTGACACAGAAGTGGACGCCGCACTGCATGGGAGCAGAGGAAGGTGAGTAGAAGAGTTTATTGTATTTTTCTATGCATTGAATATATAGGGGACATATACTGGGATGGGGGAACATATATCAAGATGGAAGGACATATACCTGGGAGCACTATAAGGGGCACATTATACTGTGGGGCTCCAAATCTTGCAAGAAGACTCTGCATCATTAAAAGGGTATTCTAATCTACAAAAATGATCACCTACCCAATGGGCCGACGGTAGCCAAGTACTGCATTTGGATATCTTTGTCACCGTCAAAGGCTTTGCAATGAGCGCAAGGGGGCATGTGCGGCCTGCAATTCAGATCAACTCCACCCAACTGGGGTCTTGCTGTTGGGAGAATGGTGACACATGTCCTCCTAATCAGGAGGTCTCAGAGATAGGATAGGAACCACACCAATATAACAATTATCAGCTATCCATAGGGACCTGCATCTATCTTGTGAACCAGACCATAATGCTTCATTGTCAGTGAAGAGGTGGTCAGTATTCCCATTCATTTGTATGGGAAGTCTGACCACCACTCCACTAAAGCTAGGTATACGAGATGGGATCTGCATTTAGTATATATTTATGGCATATTCTGTGGATATGGCAGAAATGTACAAAATGGGAATACCCCTTTAAGCCTCATAATACCCAAGACCCCACAAACAGTGTAAAACAAACCAGGAACAACAGATTAGAATTATAAACCAAGCAGCATTTTGGGGTCTTACTTTGGCAGAGACGTCATATAACATGGCATCCCTTACTTTTCTTACCAGCATGCCATGGATAAAAAACCCTGGGGGACTATAAGCAAATCTAATGGTTGAGCTAAATGATATCTTTCATTCTATCTGTGCAATGTTTAAACCTCATAATACAGTGGAATAATACTGACTGACTGTATTAGTTCCCACAACATCTTTAAAAGGAATCTGTCCCCAGGTTTTTGTTACCCCATCTGAGAGCAGCATGATGTAGGGGCAGAGACCCTGATTCTGGCGATGTGTCACTGATAAAACAGTAATCTTATCAAAACTACAACAAGCAGGCCAGTAACTGACGAGTCACTGGAATCAGGGTCTCTCTCTCTACATTATGCTGCTCTCAGTTTAGGTGGCAAAAGCCTGGTGACAGATTCCTTTTAATTATCAGTCATACTTTTATAAAACTTTCTTGCCGTCTCTACAACGGCTCGTCCATTTTTGTTTTTTTTCCCGAACGAGAAAAACGGTCCTAGTTTCATCAATAATTTTGTTCAAAGTTTCATTCGACTTTCATCTGCGTTAGGTACGCGTTTCATCAGCTTTTCTCAACTAAGAAAAAAAAAGTTCCTTTATCTTCGTCAATCTAGCAGTCCACGAAAAACAGCACGCAAAAAAAAAAACCAAACCCCACAAACATTGGGACATGTGAACAGCCCTATAGGCAACACAAGTTACGAGTTCTATATTCTATAGTGCCCGTATGCCAAAAGCGGACATCTGTATCAGCCATAACCTGTATGGATCTAGCAGATGCAAAGACTACTGTCCAGCCATGATAGAGACGAGCTTTGTTAGTTCTTTAGGATACGTCCAAAAAAAAATGTAAACTGCATCGGAATAATCAGGTGAAGATAATCAGGTGAAGCTTTGTCGCGGAATTTGCAGGGAAATCTGGTGCAGAATTCACGTCTTAAATATGCATTATGTCTCAAACATCAAACTTGTATGGAGCGAGGCTGCACCCACTGGGAGTATGCATAAAGCTTACGTACCCGCCAGTTCCGGGTCAGAAACCGGGGAATCCTCGCAGCGCACATTGCATGCACTGGGGGGGACTTATAAGTCTGCAGTCACATGGAGTGATCATTTTAAACTGGACAACCCCTTTAAGGGGAAAAAAAATTGCATGCAAATGCATGATGTAACTGATCACAGAAATCTATGCGCTATATAATTGATAGCGCTATGAGCCATTGTTTAGCTACCTGTATTCTTCAGTGAGGTCAGCGAGGAAGCAGAGGCTAAAGAGGAGCCGAAATCTTCCGATGATTTAGGTGAAGACTCTTGAAGCCGGATCTCCTGGGACAGATTATACGTGCAGGGGAGATCCACAACACTGCTGCAGCCAGAGGACTGGCTGGGTGCTCGGTCTGGTGAATTCACTCCTCTCTCCATTTTGCTGGCTCGCTTATCAGATATCTGTAAAATACAAGGTTTAATTATGGTATATGCGTTTTTAAACATCAGTGTTTTTTTTAAAAACTTAACTTGATGTATAGATCAAAATAACTATTTTTTCGATCATCATCTATTTTCTATATGTCAGTATCAGTTCTACTCTGCTATGACTAGGTGCATATTCATTTTTCTGAAATTTTCCACAAGTTCACTTCCTGTTTAATAAATCAACAAGGATTCTAGTGAATAAAATGGTGGGAAATTGAAGGGAATCTGTCAGCAGGTTTTTGCTACCACATCTGAGAGCAGCGTAATGTAGGAAAAGAGACCCTGATTCCAGCAATGTGTCACTTACTTTACTGGGTGCAGCAGTTGTGGTACAATCAGAGTTTTTAGCTGTAGTATGTAGAAGCTGAGAAAGCTAACCCCGTCCACACTACAGCTCTCTGTGTACATTCTCTATTGACAGTGAGCTGCCAATCAGAGGAAGGGCGTCCCTGAACCAGGATCTGTAGTCTGGGCAGTAATAATCTCCTGCTGATAAAACACTCATTGTACTGAAAACAGCACACAGGTTAATAAGTGACACATAGCTGAAATCAGTGTCTCAGTCCCTACTGTTCTCAGATTACATAGCAAAAACCTTCTGACAGAGTCCCTTTAATAGTGTGACATGCAGAAGTAGTGCTGTTGCTTTAAAAGCATTCAGCAACTATTAGAAGTAACACAAGCACATGAGATAGGAAGTATTGTGCTCCAGAAGCATCCAGCAACTAGAGAGGTTAACACAGTCACAGGAGAAGGGGAGTGTTTTAGCAGAGCCCCAGGGGAATTGTGGGGAAGTTGTTTACTGTCTGGCCAGAGCCAAAGAGAAAGGTGGCTTATGATCTGTATCTCACAGAAGACAAGGGAACATAATTCAGGTTAGGAGGGAAGCCAAACACAGGCCAGTCTGACTCCCTGAGCTAACAGTGTAGAGTATTGTCAGGCAGAAAGATAAGGACTGGAAGGAAGCCTGTCATAGAGATCACCTCCCTCAGCAAACCCTCCCCCCCCTCCGCCACCTCACTCTGCTGTAAAGAATGCTGTGTTCATTAATGTGCCTTTGCATTAGAACTGTGCTGTCTTCTACTACTGGGAGGACTGTGAACTGCTGTGCTGCTAAGGAAACTGTACTGTTTGTCACTGGAGCCTGTTGCTTATAAGACTTAACTTGCACTGGCTGTGCAGCTTCTTATTAAATGCTACTGTTCTACCGTTTATGAGGACTCTTGTCAAGTGTGTCTGGACAGCAAGTGAAACAACCTACGTGTCTGTGCCTGAGGGTTAATACCCCTGTGTGCCTGAAGGAAGCTGCAGCACATGGTCTATGGTCGCCCTGAGTAACAGTTCCCCCCGAATTCCAAAGAGTTCATGTAACCTGTCTCACCCCTATCTGAACCTAGCGGAGTGCGTGTAACAATAGGAAACAGATTACTATATTTTCCATCCATGCCATACAATACGTCATGTAAAAATGGTTTACAACCATCGATTTCTTTTTATAGCAGTCAAAAACAGGTTTAAAAAAAACAGAGGGAAAGCAAACAACTCAAAGTGCTTCTGATTCAAGTCTTTGAAGTTATGCTGCATTGCAAGCGTACAGGAGCACAGAGATCCAGAATGGTCATTCATGTACTGCCGCGACTGTAGATAGGCAAAGAGGCATGCTTATATAACAGCAACTCCAGGGGTGGACTGAGAATTACCTGGTCCCCTTGGCAAGAAGGGATATGAACCCCTTACCAAGTTAGTTTCTTTCTTTGTTTAAACTATTACTTTTTTAAATAAGAAAACACTCTTTCATGTTTTAAAATACAGCCCACAACCGGTAAAGGTATGGTGTGCCCCTTTAAAAAGTGTTGATACACTGGAGTTCTTGGGCAGAGTGGTTTCCCCACTCAGAAATAATACAGATGATTACATGCAACAGTTCAAGTAGAGTTAATTCGCCGGGAGGCAACAAGCTTGATTGTTACAAAGTCTCTTTAAGCGGTACTAGGCTTGAACAGGGGTTGAAGGTTGCTATATAAAAACAATGTAACACTGGTGACAATTTGATTATGCTTCCACTTTGAACAGTCTGCTGGCAAACAACTCAGCAGCACTTCCTTCATAAAGGCACAATATCTTTGTCGCATTCACAATGCAACACATATCCACAGATCTTCTAAGGCCTTTTCTAGTCTTTTTTACCTCAGCTATCTACAAGATTATCATTATTTCTGACATCAATACTTGCATCTGGAATACGGCATATCATACACAAATCTTTCCCACAAATGAAGATTAATACAATGTTGCTGATCATACATAACTAAAAGGAGTATAATACTAATTAGCAATAATACTTGCAGGGCAGTATGTGGCACTCATAAAATATAATAATTAAATCGCTAGGTTAGCCCTCTTAATCATCTAGGCCTTGGCTACAAAAGAGTCAAATCAAGGAACCTTTGAAAATAAAAGCATAATCAGTGAGTTTAGCTTGTCAGTTTATTGTGAAAAAATGTTTGCTACTGTTGGAGTATTTTATATCCCGATTACAGACAGAAGAGGACCAGAAGATCGCGGCATCTGATTTCACGAACTCCTGCATTGATTAGAAGTACTTCATCTTATTAAACAGTGCAGGTTTTTTTCCTTGCAGTGCAAGGATTAATATGTTCAGTTCAAGCGCCTGGAGCTTTCCTACCTGGATTAACTCAGCTGTTCAGTGTTGGCCATTCCACTCTGCTATACAGGTGCATCTCACTAAATTAGAATGTCATCAAAAAGTGAATTTATTTCAGTTCTTCAATACAAAAAGTGAAACTCATATTATATAGAGTCATTACAAACAGAGTGATCTATTTCAAGTGTTTATTTCTGTTAATGTTGATGATTATGGATTACAGCCAATGAAAAACACAAAAGTCATTATCTCATTAAATTAGAATACTTCATAACAACAGCTTGAAAAATGTTTTTAAAATGTGAAATAGATCACTCTGTTTGTAATGACTCTATATAATATGAGTTTCACTTTTTGTATTGAAGAACTGAAATAAATTCACTTTTTGATGATATTCTAATTTAGTGAGATGCACCTGTATATGCTCGCCTCTTGCACTTAGGGATTGCCAGTGTTAGTTCTTACTGCCTGGTTTGGAGTTTGTGGTTGGAGTAGTGTTTGGAGATTTGTTCAGGAGATTGTTGCTTGGAGTTTGTGTACACATACTCATCCTCTCCCATTTGGATTCTCCTTCTTATTACTCCCCAGTATTCCACTCTGTTTGGCGAGTGTATTTTGAATGATTGTTATTTTCATTTATACCGTTTCGTCTTCCCTTGTTTATCTTGTTCATGTTATCCTAAACACTTTAGCTTCCCACCTCCCTGAGTGAGGGAGGGGACAGATAAGGGTAGATATAGGCACATAGTAAGGAAAGTCTCCACCTTCAGAAGTAATCCGGGGGGACAGGAATAGACAAGGGTGTCCCTAGTTCTAGGGACCTGGTTAGCGCTCACAGTCCCAAGGCACCACACGACAGTATAATTTTTTGGCTACTGGACAAACTCTTAAAGCAATTTACCCATCTCATAAATTGATAGGAGATATAGCTAAGATTTGCCATAATTCTCTGAATATCAGGACTCCCCATTGATCCTTAGAATGAAGCTGTAGCACTGGTTTAGTTTTGTGACACCCCCCCCCCCCCCCTTTTTTTTTTTTCCTTCTTCATCTTCTTTACAGCCAAGTCCTGGTCACTGATGGTGCAGAAAACTGCAGCACTGCAACCGGGCCCCCACAGAAATGATGGCATCTTCGGGTGAATTTACACTGAATGATTATCGGGACCACTCAATTCTCGATAATAGGCAGGGTAACAGTCTGCCAATTAGCCCAACGAACAAGTAAAACACTTGTTTGTCAGGTGAAATTATTTTGCGCTTGCTTAAAAATAATCAGTGTGTAAAAAGTATAGTAAATATGCTTCTGAGAATTATGACCGTTACACGTACAGAACGATCTATTACTGTATGAATCACTAGCGCGATCGGACGATCTAAACAGGCTATTTAGGGTCTGCTGAAATAAGCTATTACGGGACTAACAAGCAGCCAATCGACGTTCGTTTTACAGCCGCAGGTTGCCTTATGTAAATGTACCCTTGAAATAGGTTAATAAAGACCCTTCAACAGCAAATGTAACAGTGTCTATAACAAAATTAGTTTAATGCATAAAACATTGTCTGACATTTTCAAGTATACAAATGGTTTGCAAATGCATAACAGCAAATCTACTGTAAGTGGGTTCATTATGCAACATAATACTCATTTGTAATGAGAAATTTACATGGTAAATGTCATCAATCTATTCATGTCACCAACCTGACACCCACACAAGCCCTAGGTGCTCCATCTGTGAAAGATCCTGAAATGATGACTTACCGGGATTCCCTAAGGCAGTGGCGCAGCTTTAAAATTGTGGGCCCCAACGAAAAATCTTTAGAGCTCCAATTATCACATCTTTAATATTATTAGTCTCACCATCTTCTCATAGCTCGCAACCCCTGCACCCACTATAGTTATGTCCTGTAGTGCAGCAGTATTCACCCAGGAAAGTTCAAAGTAAATGTCTTTCTTTTTCCAAAACTCACAAATTAAAGGCAAACGGTGTCCCCGGATCACAGCCGGGTCATCAAAACAGTTCGCTTCCAAACCCATTGCCGTGGGCGACGGAAACCGTATCTCTCCGTGGTGCACCAGTTACGTTGCCTTCACAGGCCTGTGTTATGCCTTCACACAGGCTTGTAGTGCACAGAGCCTCCTGCTCTGCAGCTAGCAAACCAAACACTGACACACCCAAACCTTTGCTGAGATTTAAACGTGAATCCAGGACAAGAGCCAGTTCTAAGACGCTCACTAGAGGCAGCGATCCACCCCACTACCATCCTGTAGATCACTCCAGAAATAAAAGCCCAGGTCAAAGTTTTCTTAAATTCAACTTGGTCAAATAGCTTGACCAAGTCTGAACTTTTTAGTTTATTTTTCACTGCAACCACAGCTGTGTCTGTGATTGCAATACACTCCAGTGGGTTCAATATTCCTCTATGCGCATTCTAGGGGATATGTACCGCCTCTCGCATACAATTCCCCTCACTGTCTCACAGTCCCTAATCTAAGGACTAGAAAACACTGGTTTAACCCCTTAATGACCGGTGCATTTTCCATTTTTGCGTTTTCATTTTTTGCTCCCCTTCTTTCCAGAGCCAGAACTTTTTTATTCTTTGTTCAATATGGCCTTGTGAGGGTTTATTTTTGGGAGGACAAGTTATACTTTTAAACGCCATCACTGGTTTTACCATATTGTGTACTGGAAAACGGGAAAAAAATTCAAAGTGTGGTGAAATTGCAAAAAAAAATGCAATTCCACAGTTTTTTTTTACCACGTTCACTGAATGCTAAAACTGACCTGCCATTCTTATTCTCCAGGTCATTACAAGTTCGTAGAAACCAAACATGTATAGGTTTAAGTGGCGAAAAAAAATTCCAAAGTTTGCTAAAAAAAAAAAAAAATGGTGCAATTTTCCGAGACCCGTGGCGTCTCCATTTTTCGGGATCTGGGGCCGGGTGAGGGCTTATTTTTTGCGCGCCGGGCTGCCGTTTTTTATTAATACCATTTTGGGGTAGATCTGATGTTTTGATCGCCCGTTATTGCATTTTATTGCAATGTTGCGGTGACCAAAAAAAAATTTATTCTGCCGTTTGGAATTATTTTTCTCGTTACGCCGTTTACCGATCGGATTAATTCTTTTTTCATATTGATAGATCGGGCGATTCTGAACGCGGCAATACCAAATATGTGTATGTGGGATTTATTTTTTATTATTTTATTTTGAATGGGGCAAAAGGGGGGTGATTTAAACTTTTTAAAAATATAAAACATTTTTTTTTACACTTTTTGCATGCTTCAAGTCTCCATAAAAGACTAGAAGCAGCAGCGGTGCGATCACCACTGCTACATAGAGGCGATGAGCAGATCGCATCTATGTTGTAGAAATGCTCACTTGCTACGAGCGACGCCCACTGGGTGGTGCTCATAGCAATGGAGACATGACAACCACAGGGGTCTGCAGACCCCGGGTTGTCATGCTAACCCATTGGTGACCCGCGATTACGTGATGGGGTCGCTGATGGGTGTGGCCTAGGACGCGCTTCCCAGAAAAGCAAGTTAAATGCCGCTGTCAAAGATCGACAGCGGCATTTAACTGGTTAACAGCCGCGGGTGGATCGCGATAACACCCACGGCTGTTGCGGGCACATGTCAGCTGTATAAATCAGGTGACATGTGCCCGGTTCAGCGGGGGCTCACCACCAGAGCCCCCGCTGAACCGGCCTTTCCGACGTGGTGCGTACTATTACTGACCACGTCGGAGAGGGGTTAAATACACAGCACACCCACATACTGCAAACAATGAGAGGTCACTCACAACTAAAATTTCAGCAATATTATATTATGAAGTGCCAGACAGGGGCGGACATATCATTGGTGTAACCACATAGGGGCCCAATATGTTTTCTACTATCAATTAGACTGCACATAAGGATATGAATTAATAAACTCCATAGTTCACAATTACTGGTAGATTGTTAGAGAGAAAATAATTAGGCGCTTCATGATGAGATATGGGATATGAGGAAGCCAACATACAGCTCTTGCAAAGGGGCCCTCTACTATCTGTGTCCGCCCCTGGTGTGAGTGCTACTGGTGCCAACCTAAATGAGCATAAAATCACGTGTCCATGGCACAACTATGTATGAAATCAAAGGAACACAGTCTGGACCCATAGATTTGTATGGCTGCAGGATTATGGCTCTATACAACTCTGATCTTGTACTACCTGACATATGACAGTATAGAATATGGACTAACATATACATGCACAATACGTCAGGAGGCTGTGACTTTTAGTTTTTGTTTTTTTGTGTAGTATACATTATGGACTGTCATGGCTTGCACAGCAGAGGATCGCAGCATGTATCTGCAGCTTCTTTATGACATTTCCAGGAGCGTGGACAGTCATAAAGAAGGTGTGCAGGCATAGATTCCAAGTGGAGAGCAAGCAGAGGCTAAATAGATTATGGCTGCTTGCCAGGGGCTGACCAGGCCCCCTGATTGCGGGCTGAATAGGACATATCAGGGGGCTGGCAGCTACTAGAAGGGAGCAGGCCACAACCCCTGATCTGAGATGTAATGTCCCAGAAGGGAGGAGGAGCACCAAGAAGCAGGTCCGGTGTCACTCTGGATTGCAGTTAGTATGAGGGTGAGAAACAGCGCTATTCATGCCATCTTTATAGCTTATGAAGGCATGGCCGTTAAAAAATTATCCCATCTCCCCGGAAAACCCCTTTCACATTTATGGTTTGGTTGTCCAAACCTAAAACTGTCACAAACCAACTACAAAAAAAAGCTGTCCAGAAAACGGTCATCTAAAGTCCCGAATATTGGGCCAACTTAGGCTGTAGTATGGTCTGAAATGCCAACACTAGTGAAATCATAGGACTGACGAAGTCCCGAAAAGTGTCATCAACTTACCTTTTCTGCATCTTACAAAGACAAGAAGGTTGGTACCGAAAATCTCAAATATTGACTTAGCAGACCGCAGTACAAATTTCCATGGATCTAATGTCTAGTCCTTGTGTTACTTGACCCAAAGAATTCGCTTCTTATTTGCAGGCCGCAGCAATGGCTTCTTTGCAGCAACTTGACCATACCGGACAGCTTCTCGCAAACTTTTCTGGAGAGATGATGTTGAGATGTGTCTGCTAATTGAAGTCTGCGTATAATTTATCCTCTTGAGTTAGTCTTCATAAGAGCCAGTTTCATTATAGAGGTTGATGGTTTTCATGATTGCACTTGAGGACACCTTCAATGTTGTAGTGCAAACACTTTCTGAAGGCTTTCGTCAAGAGTTCATTTGTGGAATCACCGGCCTTCAGAAAATGTTTGCGAAATAAGGTGTTTTGAGGAGGCGTTCAGAAGGCCGGTGATTCCACAAATGAACTCTTGACGAAGCATACCTGTTCATTGGAAGCCATCTGATGAAGGGGTGTAAGGCGGTCATCCGACTAAAAGGGTGGTACAGAGAAGAATCTAAAGTTTAATACATATTCTACTTTGTTTCACACATTTTTTTTTACTCCTTACTTCCATGTGTTCTTTTGTGGTTTTACTACCTTCAGGCTGAATCTACAATGTGCACATATCAGTAAGAACAAGGGAAACCATTGTATGAACAGGTGTGGCCAAATACTGTATATCGGTGCTTGATTTTTTTCCCAGTAACATTGATGACCATCTCCAGGGGAGGAGTCCTGAGGAGATAATTTGCATATTCCCACTGCATTTTGGGGTAAGTGAAGAGTCTCCGCGAGCTCAAAGAACACTGGATTTTGGCTGTTGGAGCTGAAAAGAGGACATCGGTAAACCGCGCGCCTACCGTCGCGCGCATTTTGAAGCTTTTTTTTAAGCTTTTTTCACTGTTTTCAGAACATTAACAATAAGAACATGGAAGAGTCCAGGAGCCATTTGGTGAGCTGCATATCCTGCTACATGTTCACAGACTTGCCAGTGGAAAAGCCAAACTTCACATGCCAGAAATGCAAGTTTGTGTCCCTGTTGGAGGAAAAGTTGCGAAATCTAGAAGAGAGGTTAACTACCTTGAAAATCATTAAGGAAGGTGAAGAGTTCTTAGACAGAGCAGAATTATCTCTTCATGATTCAGAAAGAGAAGAAATTCGAACTGCACCTGACGAAACAGAGGAATGGAAGTATGTGACCCACAGAAGCAGGAGGATCGAGAGGCAGTCAGCACCCATACTGCTCAGGAACCAGTACCAGGCTCTCACGCAGGAGAACCATGAAGAAATACAGCAAAATAAGACTTTGCCAGCAATGAATAACCTTGTAAGCCCTCAGAATCCTCCTGGATGGAGAAAGAAGAATGTTGTGAAGAAAAAACGGAGAGTGGTGGTCATGGGGGATTCCCTGTTAAGAGGAACAGAGGCTGCTATCTGCAGACCAGACATAACCTCAAGAGAAATGTGCTGTCTTCCAGGAGCAAAAATTAAAGATGTGTCTGACAGGATATCAAGACTCTTCAGACCTACAGATCACTACCCATTCCTGCTAATATATGTGGGGACAAATGACACCGCAAGAAAGGACCTGGAAACCATCTGCAGTGACTTTGAAGACTTAGGCAAGAAAGTGAAAGAATTGGGAGCGCAGGTGGTCTTCTCATCCATCCTCCCAGTGGATGGCCATGGAACAATGAGGTGGAATAAGATTCTACAGGTGAACAACTGGCTACGTCGATGGTGCCGTCAACAAGGATTTGGATTTCTGGATCACGGAATGAATTACCTATACGATGGACTACTTGCTAGAGATGGGGTGCACCTTACGAAGACTGGAAAATATGTATTTGGAAGTCGCCTTGCTACACTCATCAGAAGAGCTTTAAACTAGAACAATGTGGGAAGGGAAGCAAAAGGCCAGAAAAAGCAATACAGCTGACAAATACTATTGAGATCTCTGCTACTGGAAGTGGAAAGGAAGAACAAAGACAAAACAATTTAAATAATAAAAATATGGGAGGAAGAGAAACCAATCACAAACTAAAATGTTTTTATACAAATGCACAAAGCATGGGCAACAAACAAGGAGAATTGGAACTACTAATGCAGGAAAAGGAATATGATGTTATTGGAATCACTGAAACTTGGTGGGACGATACACATGATTGGAATAAAAGGCTAAAAGGATACAACTTATTTGCAAGAAACAGACTTGATAAACGAGGAGGAGGTGTTGCATTGTATGTTAGAAAAGCGTATTTCTGCACAGACATTGAAGCTTCAGAGACTGGGAGTTCTGTGGAAACTGTTTGGGTAAGAATACAAGGAGAGAACAACGGAAAGGACACCATTGTAGGCATTTACTACAGGCCACCTGGGCAAGCTGAAGATATGGATGAACTCTTTATGTATCAAATGACCAAGTTCTCCAAAAAATACGACGTAGTGGTCATGGGAGATTTCAACTATCCAGACATTTGTTGGGAATCTTTCTCAAATAAAACTAACAGGTCAAGCAAATTCTTATCCTCTCTTGCTGACAACTTTATCTTCCAAAAGGTAGGGGAGAAAACAAGGGGATCTGCTACTTTGGATCTAATCCTTATAAACAGGGAGGAAATGGTTGAGGAGGTAAAGGTGGCTGGGACCCTAGGAGGCAGCGATCATGCTATTATAGAATTTTGGATAACTAGAGGAGGAAGACATATGAAGACTCAAACTTCAAGGTTAGATTTTAGAAAGGCAGATTTTAAGAGACTCAGAAAGAGAATAGGAGGGATCCAATGGCTGGATGTCCTTAAGGACAAAAATGTCCAGGAAGGATGGGAAATTTTTAAAAATGAGATTCTCAAAGCACAATCGTTAACAATCCCGAAAAGTAGGAAGAATGGGAAGCATTTAAGGAAACCAGGATGGATGAACACAGAACTTAAACACATGCTAAAAAGAAAGAAAGAAATGTTTATTAAATGGAAAGAGGGAGGCATATCTAAAGAAGATTATAATGCAGTCTGCAGATCCTGCAGGGCACGTATCAGGTTAGCTAAAGCTGACAATGAATTAAGGCTTGCAAGAGATGTCAAAAGCAATAAAAAAGGATTTTGGGGGTATGTCAAAAGTAAAAGAAAAGTCAAAGATGCTATAGGATTTTTACAGGATGAAAATGGAGAAATGGTAAGAGAGGATGTTGAGAAGGCCGAACTTTTTAATTCCTATTTTGCATCTGTTTCCTCTCAGAAAGAAAATGTAACATCAACTGATCTTCACTGTCCTTTTAAAGGAATAGAGGAATCCAAGTTATCTGTAAACAGAAAGATTGTGAGGGAATATTTAGCGAACATAAATGAGTTCAAGTCTCCAGGTCCAGATGAATTACACCCCAGAGTACTGAAGGAGATCGTAGAAGAAATTTTAGAACCACTCTCCATAATCTTTGAAAATTCTTGGAGAACAGGAGAAGTCCCAGAAGACTGGAGAAGAGCAAATGTTGTTCCTATCTTCAAAAAGGGGAAGAAGGTGGACCCAGGGAACTATAGGCCGGTGAGTCTGACTTCTATACCAGGAAAGATCTTTGAACAAATTATTAAACAACATGTATGTAAGTACATGGATAAGAATGAAGTGATTAACCAGAGTCAGCATGGGTTTGTAACTAACAAGTCATGTCAGACTAACTTAATTTCCTTCTATGACAGAATCACTGACTGGGTGGATCAGGGAAATGCTGTAGATATAGTATATCTTGACTTCAGCAAAGCATTTGACAAAGTATCTCACACCATCCTTATTGAAAAAATGACCAAGTATGCAATGGACCAGGCAACTGTTAGGTGGATTCATAACTGGCTTAGTGATCGGACTCAAAGGGTGGTTGTAAATGGCTTCACATCCAGCTGGATGAATGTCTCAAGTGGGGTACCACAGGGCTCCGTCCTGGGACCTGTATTGTTCAACATCTTTATCAATGATTTAGATGAAGGAATTGAGGGTAAACTGATTAAATTTGCTGATGACACAAAGCTAGGAGGGATAGCTAATACTAGAGAAGAGAGAGAGAGGATTCAAAAAGACCTAAATAAACTGGAGCAGTGGGCAGCAACCAACAGAATGGTTTTTAACAGGGAAAAATGCAAAGTACTACATCTGGGCAATAAAAATGAAAAAAGCATATACAGAATGGGAGGAATAGAGCTAAGCAACAGTACATGTGAAAAAGACTTAGGTATACTAATAGATCATAGACTGAACATGAGTCAACAGTGTGATGCAGCAGCAAAAAAGGCAAATACAATTCTGGGATGTATTAACAGAAGCATACAGTCTAGATCACGTGAAGTCATTATCGGTCTTTACTCCTCTTTGGTCAGACCTCATCTGGAATACTGTGTACAGTTTTGGGCACCACATTTTAAAAAAGACATAGACAAACTAGAGCAAGTTCAGAGAAGAGCGACCAGAATGGTGACTGGTCTGCAAACCATGTCCTATGAGGAACGGTTGCAGGATTTGGGAATGTTTAGCTTACAAAAAAGAAGACTGAGAGCAGACTTAATAGCTGTCTACAAATATGTCAAGGGCTGTCACATTGTAGAAGGATCATCTTTATTCTCATTTGCACAAGGAAAGACTAGAAGCAATGGGATGAAACTAAATGGGAGGAGACACAGATTAGATATTAGAAAAAACTTTTTGACAGTTAGGGTGATTAATGAGTGGAACAGGCTGCCACGAGAGGTGGCGAGTTCCCCTTCAATGGACATCTTCAAACAGAGGCTGGACAGACATCTGTCTGAGATGATCTAGTGAATCCTGCTTTGAGCAGGGGGTTGTACCAGATGACCCAGGAGGTCCCTTCCAACTCTACCATTCTATGATTCTATGATTCTATGATTCTATGATTCTACTAAAAACCTCATTTGTAAAATAGGTCCCCAGCATTTTAATAGCAATATCATTATAGTTACTCCGGCTGGAAAAGTAAATTTGTCTACTCACTTTATTCATCTTGGAAGAAACAGAACATTAATAGTTTTATTGCTGCTAAGTGGAATTATATAACTAGAAAGCACTGTGCTGCACGCAGAGATGAGGTTAGGAGCGAGCCAATGCTTTGTAATCAATGATTAAATAAACCTCAATTCTGTCCAGACTGCAGTCTACTGAAATCAGCAAAAAAAAGTCTAAGAAGAAAGCGCCTAACAAGGAGTCTGTTCTGCCAGGTACCTCCTCCATCCATATATTCCAGGAAAAGCTGAATGCGCTCATCTGCCTTAACCAGATCGGATCAACTTTATTCATATTAACCAAAAGCATGTAAACAATAAAATAAACAGGTTATATTTCCTGATTGCAGATTCTCACAGACTATGCTCACGTCCCGTAGCCATTTCCCTTTTTGGATGATAAAGACAGAAATAAATGATCCAGTGCAGGAGGTATTCATTTGACTGGGGACAGAACAGTCCCTAATGTCTTGCATTTGACTTACACGCATGCCTCTTCAGAAAGGAGTTATCCAGGACTATTTAACTTTTTTTTACTACAGGCTCAAGAACTAACAGTCAAGTAGTTGCTTCCTACCTGCCTGTTGTGCTCCATGCCACAGACGGCTCCTGCCAGCGATTCAAAGGCTTCCACTGACGTCACTTCCATAAAGCAGCGGCTTCTCCAACTCTCCTCTATTGACGGGGCGTAACTGCTGATATCTGTAACATCCCTGGCTGCGTGCTTGCATAGTGCACCACCTACCACTATGCAAGACCGCAATCTTACCTGTCAGTCCAGCCTACAAACCTTGTTCCAGTTCATGCTGTGTGCATGTCTCTTCACTGACTGCTTAGGGCGGCGGCCCGATTACTTCCTGATTCTTATAGCTGCTGTGGGCGCACCCCTAATGCGTCTCCAGCCTATTGCTGTGAGTCACTGGATATTTAAACCCCCTCCACCCAGAAGGAGGGGCCTGAGCAACACCTTCACTCAGTTAGTCTTTGCTACTGAATTGCCAGGTCCTGTCCTGTTTCTAGTCTGTTTCCGCCACTCTGGGGGCTGTATACCCAGGCTCGTTCTTGTATCTCTTTGCAGTAGCAGTTCCTGTCTGAACTGTATCCTAGCCTGTTACCCGTTTGTCTCTATGTCCGTACCTTCCCTTTTCCTGCAGTATCTGAACCTGCACCTAACTCCAACTCATTGTCTCTGTACTTCTGTTTGTGAGTTTTGTGTCCACTGGCTACTTCATAGGAAATACCTTGTGTGTATCTGGTTCTGCTTGTCCCTTTTCCCTTCCTCCGTATCTTCCTCCTGTGTTCTAGCCATCTTCCTGTATTTTCCAGTCTGTTCCATGTGAACAGAGCCCTGTCTTCTCTGCCTTGCCCACCGCTCCGGCGGTTTCTCCCTGCTCTGACTTGCCCACCGCTCCGGCGGTTTCCGCTCCGCTCTGCTTGCTCACCGCACCTCTCTGCTCGGCCTTGTCCTCCGCTCCGGCGGTTTCGCTTTACTCTGCTTGTCTACCGCATCTGCGGCTCTGTACCTGTCTCCCAGTCTGTACTGGACCCTATCCAGCCTGCGCTCCAACCTGCTAGTTCCTCCCTGTCTGCACTCCAGCCGTGCTTGCCAGTATCTCCCTGTCTGCATACCAGCCGTGCTTGCCAGTGCCCACCTGTCTGCATACCAGCCGTGCTTGCCAGTGCCCACCTGTCTGCATACCAGCCGTACTTTCCAGTACACACCTGCCTGTATGCCAGTCTAACCTGCCTGTTCCTGCATTCCCCGGTGTGGGTTAACAACTGTGACCGGGGTCTGACCTGGAGTCGCACCTGGTCCCTCTGCTCGGTTCCTCCTTGGTCCACGGAGTCGACTAAGCCGCCGTGCGACCTTGGTCGGATCGGGTTGATACTTAGTTACGCCCCTCTAGGCACTCCTCGGGTCATGGTACAGTGGGATCACTAATCACGCTCACGCCAGTCAGTCCGGGCGCGAGCGTAACAATATCATGCTGACTGACAGCTGGCTCCCCTCAGCCTAACTGCAGTAAGCCAGCGGTCAATCAGTATGACGTCAGCAGTCACGCCCCATCCACAGAGCAGCGCTGAAGAAGAGCTGCAATGCTAACATGGAGCATCTGAACCGCCAGCAGGAGAGGTAGTGAAGACTAAGGGAAAGAAATCGTAATGGATGGTCATCCGTTATATCATAAAATACCGGATCTGTTTTTAACCCCTTCATGCTCCATCACACACTACTACATCATGAAAAAAGTGTCAGGGAATTTGGAGCAGGCTCAGAAGCAAAGACCGCTCCACATAGGACAGATGCCAGATATATTATATAGCCGACATCTGCCCCTAACAGCAGCAATCGGTGCACCTGAAAATCGCTGCTGTTAACATCTTAAATGTGCTGTTAAGCACTGACAGTGGCATTTAAGCACTGCGATCCACCCGAGACACCGAGACATTATGGGTTGGTAGTCAAGGATGTGCTGATCGCCCCCCAAAACCTGTCAAGTGATGTCCAGCTTGTGACTGTCATTTTTACTTGAACCTGCGATAATCTGAACGCTTGTACTATATACAGCAATGCCTCAGTATTGCTGTATATAGCAAAAATGACAGTCACAAGCTGGACATCACATGACAGGTTTTAGGGGGCGTTCAGCACGTCCTCGACTATATATTTAAAATTGCCCCCTTTTCTCCTGTTAACAATAAATAAAAATACACATATTTGGTATAATGCATTCAGAAAAGTCAGATTAGAATATTACATTAATTAAGCCGATTGGTAAAAGCTGTAAGAGACAAAAAAGAAAAAAAGCCACAATTACAGTTTTATTGAAAATTCAATAAGATAATCATGCGAAAAAATGGCTCCCATATAGCTCAATTGTTGGAAAACAAAACATTTTTTAACACAATTTTAAGCCAATAAAATAGTAAAAAATAACCTATACATAGTATCTTCATAAATCATACTGATCTGAAGAACCATGATTCCATTTTTACTGCAACATTAACGTCATAAAAATAAAACCCAAAAGAATGGCGTAATTGCGGGGGAGGGTTTCCACCATATCACCGCACTTGGATTTTTTTTTGCCATTTTCCACTTTAGGCCATGTTCACACGTTCAGTATTTGGTCAGTATTTCACATCAGTATGTGCAAGTCAAAACCAGGAGTGGAACAATCAGAGGAAAAGTATAATAGAAACACGTCACCACTTCTGGATTATCAACCACTACTGGTTTTGGATTACAAATAGTGATGTGAAATACTGACCAAATACTGAACGTGGCCTTGGTCTATGTAGGAAAGTGAATGTGAAACAAAACTACAACCCGTCGCACATAAAGAAAGCTCTTTTATGCCTATGTCTGTTCAAAAAAAAGAAAATTAATTAAGTCTATATGAAAAAGGAGAGGAAAAAAATGAAAATGAAAAAAAAAAAAATTGGCTTTGGAGGGAAGGGGTTAAAGCACTGGGTATGACCAAAACACTCGAGACGTTCAGAGACTCTGCGAGTAAGAACGGATTACTGGCAAAAACAGAGGCAAATTGGAAAGCAAAGCCTGAGTCCAAACGAGTGACAACAGGACATGTGAACAGATCCTTATTTTATAGTCTATACATGACGATAGGAGCATCCACCTTCCCTGGAGTAATGGGCACAGTTTTTAGCCCACCGATGCCACATGAATCTGGTACCATGGATTCACGATACGCCAGCCTGCACAATCCTCGCACAAATCATCATGATGGTAAGAAACATTGCCAATCATAAAATGTCACACAGTTATCCTGACATCTTGCTTTCCCTAGTAAGGCGAGTGCTATCAGTATATAATATTAGAAGGCCAGGTGGACCACTGCATTTTAGCTGGAATTCCTATAATGACCACTAGATGGCAGAATAACCATTCACGCTCCCATCACCTACCACCAGTCTGTGATTGTCTTTTTCATTTACTACAGACTGATGATTTTCCTACATTATCAACCATGCTGATAAGTGTCCCTGAGGCCACCCTAAAGGACCTGACTTTCTAGCAAAAGAACTTCCAGGTTGAAGGATCCCACAACCCTGTGCTGCCCTCCTCACAAGTTATCACAAAATCTCCGCTGCCCGGCACCCCCAACAACCTGCTGTTATTAGAACCACATTTTACGTAAGGAAGGCTGCCGGTCAAGAATCTGATGAGCGGAGGTTCTCGCACCCCTGTCCTACCCCAGCTCTGCCCACTGGGTCATGAAGCGAGACCACCAAAAGTCGCAAAAAAATTTTAGTGCACTTTCACACTTAACCAAAATTTTGTGACTTTTCAAAGCTTTTTACACCAGAATTCTGGCGGTAAAGCTTTAATAAATTGGGCCCATATAGTCAGCAATCAGCAGGGAAGTCATCAAGCTTCCTAGTCACACTGACTGTTTCACTATCCATTATAAGGCCTTATTCAGACATCAGTGATGGATCTCGTACACAAAAAAAAGTCTGATTTTTGTTTAGTGTCAGTTTTTAACATCAGTTTGATTTTAATTTTTGTACGAGAATTTTTTTTCAACATTTTTCTATCAAACGTGAAAGTCGGACAGTAGAGAGACAGCATCTGAGACTGAGTGAGGTCCAATTTTTTTTCATGGGCCCATAGAGTCGCTTTGATGAGTTTGAGCCATGACTTGAATCAAAATGGGACGTCTCAGTGTTTTGATAAAGGTCATTCGGTCCGCAAAAATACACGGACATGTGAACAGCCCTATACTATAATGGGTACGCGTTCCATCAGTGAAAACACAGAACTCGTACATGAGAAAGTGATTCAGGCCTTACTCTGATATCACAGATAAACCACATGCCTATTACAGTCTATGTTGCTGTTCAGGTCATTGTTTTTTTTTTTGTGGACTGTGTGAGTTTCGTCCATTTTTAACTCAACTTATGGATCAAAACTACCCACATTTAAGTCTATGAGTCCGTGAGAAACTTGGACAGTACACGATGGCATTCTCCTAACGTTGCAGTTTTTCACTGACTGTTAGTGAGAAGCTTGAAAAAATCAACATCAGTTTTTTTGCATACACGGTTGTTAAAAACAAGCAAATCGGACCAACACCGATTACTCAACTCTGCATGTACGCAAAAAAAAAAAAAAAACCACTTTCATAGATTTGCTATTCAGGAGTCTCAGAAAGCTGGGCGACAAATTCTATTGGAGCTGTCCTATAATCTTATCGATTGTCACACAGCTTTCCTGTAGCAAGATATAATGAAAAAATGGGTAACGAGTATGGGAACGACACTACTGGAAGACATTTAGCAGAGGTTTTTTTTAATCTTTTTTATTATTTATTATTTTTTTATTATCTTAATATCCTGAAGGGCAAAAATTCACATTAAAAGGGAACCTGTCATGTAAAATAACGCTAGTAACCTGCAGATAACTGTGCGGCCGCTGCACTGAGAGCCCCGCTGCCGGAAGGAAATTAACTGTATTTTCCCTCCCCAGCTGGCTCGCTCTTTTAATTATAGGGGTGGCACCGTAACGGTTTCAGTCACAGCTCTGTGTATAGTGAGCGATAGCTGTAACCGCACCCCCAGCACTGACTGACAGCCGGGTCTAATGCTGAGCAGGCTGTCAATCACTGCAGGGGGCGAGGTTACAGCTACCGCTCACTATACACAGAGCTGTGACTGAAACTGTGCTGGCACTGCCCTTATGACTGAAAGAGCGAGCTGACTGCGGGGTGGATATAAGGTTAATACCCTTCCGGCAGCGGGGCTCTCAGTGCAGCGGCTGCACAGTGTCAGAACGCGATTAACCTGCAGATTAAACTCCATATAGCGTTATTTCACATGACAGGTTCCCTTTAAAGTGAATTTACAGTTTTCATTTAAAGGAAAGCTGTCAATAGGATGAACCCTCCTAAGCAGTCTATATGGGCATATAGATCATCAGAAGCTAAATAAAATGATATCTGTGATCCAATGAATGGAAAAAAATCCACTTTCGTCTTGTATGCAAATAAGCTGAAAAGAAAAACGTGGATTTCTCGGGAACCTTTCATAGGATTGTAGATATCATTTGATTCAACTTTCTATGACCTACAAGTCCATATAGACGGCTTAAGATAGCTGATCCTACTGACAGTTGCCCCTTAATTAAAATATATATTCTAAATATTGACCACCTTATTTGTTGGCTTAAAGGAAGAATTTTGTTTTAAAGGGAATCGGTCACCCCCTTGGACGCTTTTAAGCTATTACTATGGGCATACAGGTAATAAAATGGTTAAACTAGTCTTACCTGTATGCCTCATAACTGGGGTTTAGTTGTAGAGAAATGCACTTTTTCTCTTTCATGTTAATGATTTCTTCCAGACTCCGGGGCATGCAGTGCCTGCAAGGAATCTCTGCCTCCTGTCTTCATTACCATACCACCCCTGCCCTGTGACGTGCAGCTATGGCTCCAGACACCCGCGCCTGCGCCCTGCACTATTATCTGTACCTTATCCGTCCTTCTATGGGCAGTGTCTTCATCCTTCTTCTGCGCAGTAGCAGAGACACACCGGCGCCTGCGCAGAAGAACGCACGCCCCGGAGCCTGGAAGAAATCATTAACATAAAAGATTAAAAGTGTATTTCTCAACAACTAGATGGCAGCTATGAGGCATACAGGTAAGACTAGTTTAACAATTCTATCACCAGTATGCCCATAGTAATATCTTAAAAGCGTCCCAGGGGGCGACAGATTCCCTTTAAGGAGGGAATGCACCATCCATAACTGCAGGGAAGTACATGAAAGAGCATAAATCTTAGTTACAAAAGTGTTAATTATCACACTGCCATGCAGTCATCATATTCATATGATACATATATTATTGCACACCCTTACATCATACATATACCAGCAATCCATAGCTTGCCACAACCTGATGTACGGAGGATTGCTGATACTACTGTGGAGATCCAGCGGAAGCGATCACTAGCTGCACATCATCACAATCACTCCCAGTGTGCCAAGTAACAGAGTCTCAGCAGCACAAGCCTCTCTCCTACCTGTCACCACAGCTCCATGTGAACGTGAAGGCAAAACACTCCAGGAAGTGCATCCCAAACACATTGCCCTCTTCAAACATGACTCCTACGGTGTCACAGCTGAGGCAAAAGACCTCACGAGAAGGAGCTTTGCTATTTTGTGAAAACCTGCTGCAGAGCTGGGTTAGCTGGAAAAGCATCATAAAAGGTCCCTCATATTAACAAACACATACAACCAATGTCTGTTCAAACTTGTCATTAAACTTTAATATTAATATCAAAGAATTATATAGTGTAATATTAATGAACCCTAAAAAAATAATAATTTCAGTAATCAGTGGGTATCTGAGTAATGCATAAACATTCTCTTACAAGAGCATTTACCATAGAGAGGTAAACCATACAGTTGCTTTGGGGCCCTTGGAAAGGGGGGCCGAGACCTAAATAATCCTTTGTTATTGGGCAGTAGGAACCTGTGCACCACCATGAGGGTCTATTTGTATCTTTGTTGTGCTGCCTCCATTTTTTTGCATATGACGCGCCCCTGGGCCTGTGTCGCGCTGCGTTGCGCACGCGGGAGCTTACCCGGAGCCGGATCTCTTGAGGGTTGTAGTCTCGTGGCGGTGACCCGGTCCGTGCCCAGGGAGTCAAACTGAGCGGCGATGTAACAGCGGTAGATGCAGGACGACTACGCCACCCGTTGAATGCAGCTATGGAGCTGCCGCTGCAGGACAGTCCGCTGAGGCCGGTGGATGGATGGTGCAGCGTAGATGGTATAACCCCCAACGGGAGGGGTATGGCCTCAGGGCAGCAGATGTGGATGATGGGGGTAGCAGGAACCACTCAGAGACGGTGCGGTGTAATTCAGGGTCTTTACTGGTAACAACGATAGACCCTCCCGGAGTACTTGCTAGTGAACGGGGCCTGGTCAGTCCTTGAGCAGATGGGATCTCCCCTGGCCAGGCGGAGTTGTAGGCCTCCCAAACTGACTGTACTCTTCTGGCTACCTTGCTAGAAGCGGATATAAGTAGCCCACGTCCCTGAGTGTACCGTGTGGTGCTCACCCGTATGGCCGGTGACTCGGGGCCTTCTAATGGCTTCCGCTCCACGATGGCGGTGCTGGTCCCACGCGTGTGACCGTGCCTTCGGGTTTCTGGGCCTGAGGACCTGAAATCCCCTGCCGGTCGGCTTCTGCTGCTGGGTAAGAGTTAGTCCCCACAGCCTCGGACGCCGGGTCCGGTAAGAAAGCTTCTCAGTCAGGGCGAGCTCTGCAGCTGCCAGCCCCTGACTCGTAGTAGTATTGCTTCTGCTGTTTCTTGTCTCTACTCTCCTTGACTGCTAACCCTGCTTCAGCCCCGGGTTTATATAGGGGAAGTTCTTCCCCTCCCAAGACTGGGCAGGAGGTGTGGCATGCACAGGATCCCTGACCAAAGGACCTCCCACCTGCTCTCAGACATAACATCTCTATCACTGTGGCAACCAGACCCCTGGGGTGTCACATTTATGTCTAAGAATATTTATAACAAGTCAGAATATACATTCACCATAAGGCCACGGCCCCACTATCAGTATTTCGTCAGTATTTTTTCTCAGGAGTGGGAGCTAAAACCAGGAGTGGGTGATAAATGCAGAATTGGTGACTTGTTTCTATTACAACCTTTTGGCTATGTGCCCACGATGCAGAAATGCTCAGGATTTTTTCCTGAGCGTTTCTGCATCTCCCTGGCAGAAAAAACACATGCGGATTGTACATGCAGATTGTACATGCGGATTGTACATGCGTTTTCCTGCCAGGGACATGCGGAAGTGAAGCGTTCTTCACATGCATTTCCGCATGCGGGTTGACAAGCGCTTTCCAAGCGATTTTAGCATCACTTGGAAAGTGCTTGACAACTTGGTCACACTATATAAATCCATGCAAACGGCATGGATTTATATACTGTGACCGAAAGAATGGTAAAAAATAAAAAAATAAATCTATACTTACCCTCCGATGGCCCGCGCTGGCTTGCTTCGCTCCGTCCTGGCTGCCAGCAGCAGTACACTGAAGGACCTGCCGACGTCAGCATCGCGTGACCCGTCACATGACTCTGACGTCAGCGCAGGTCCTTCATTCCATCGCGGAGTGCCGGTAAGCAAGGCGGAGAGCAGCGCGGGCCGCCAGAAGGTAAGTATACATTTATTTTTTATTTTATTCTTTTTTTACAGCTTTTTTAATGGTACCTGGGTGTGGAGGAGACTCTCCTCTCCTCTACACCCGGGTACCATCCGCACATTAGAACGCGCCAATTACGCAAGTACAGATGCAGTCTTGCTGAATTGGCGCGTTCTAATGCAAGTCAATGGCGGCGAAAACGCAGCACTTCCGCAAAATAATTGGTAGTGCTGCGTTTTTTTCTGCAATGATAATCCGCAGCGGAAATTTCCACAGCATGTGCACAGCACATGCGGATTATCATTGGGGGACATGGCAGGCCTTCTACCATGCGTTTTTTAAGCGTTTCTGCAGCGTTTTTGCCGCTGCGGAAACGCTTAAAAAACGCATCGTGGGCACACAGCCTTTCTCTGATTGTTCCTCACCTGTTTTTGTCTCCCACTCCTGAGAAAAAATACTGACCGAATACTGACCTAAGGCCGGTGTCCCACTAGCGTATGGCATGCTCGATGACGTCACTACATCGCGCCTGCTGTGCTGAAGCTTCAGGATTCACACTGTACAGACCGCAGCAGCACGCCGGGAGAACAGGGGAAGGGTGAGTAGTTTTTTTTTGTTTTTTTTTTAAATGTCAAATATTGTGGTGTCCAATCATATTGAATGGGGGGCTGGTGGGAGCCATCATACTGAGTGGGGGGCTGGTGGGGGCCATTATACTGAACAGGAGACTGTGTTAAGTAAAATACTCTGAGGGGCTACTCATATTGCATTGGGAAATATTGAGTTAGGGACTGTGGGAGTCCTCATTTTGTGTGGGGGGCTCTGAGCATCCTTATGCTGAGTGGTGGGCTGTGGGTGCCAATATACTCTGTAAGGGGTTTTGGGGACCATTATACTGAGTGGGGGGCTGTGGGGACCAACATAATGAGTGGGGGGCTGTGGGGGCCGTCATTTTGTGTGAAAAGCTGTGAAGGCCCTCATACTGTGTGAGGGGCTGTGGGGGTCTCATACTGAGTACAGGGCTGTGTGGGCCCTCATACTTAGTAGGGGTCCAAGGGGGCCCTCATACTGAGAAGGGGGCCGTGGGGTCCCTCATACTGAGTAGGGGGCCATGATACTGTGTGGGGGGGTGGTAATTATGGGGATATCATACTATAGGGGACACTTTACTGGCATCATGCTGTGGGGGGATTATACTGTATTGGTGGCACTGTGTAGTTGTCATGTTCTATACTGTAGTTGTCATGTTCTATACTGTATGTGTGGGTGGGATTTAATGTGGGGATACCATACTCAGTGTGTGGGTGGGTGGCGTCATTTTTGGAAGCATCATACTCTATAATGGACATAAATGTAGCCATGCAGGTCCGACATAGTCCAGTCAATCTGTCGAAGTCCTATGAATGCAATGTACAAAGCCTATGGAGACTCGTTCTGAGGCTCAATAGTCTTTGCAAATAGCCGCTTCTGGGAACCAGCTACTCTGAAGAGCGGTGCCATCAGTAACTCAGTGACGTCACCTTTCTTCAGAGTTGCTTGGTCTCGCACAACGCAACTTGACCCGGAAGTGACTGTTTGCAAAGCCTGTGGAGCGTCAAAACAAGGCTCCATAGGCTTTGTACGTCAGATTTGCTGGACTACGTCGGGCCTGCATGGGAACTTTGTTTTTAATAAAGTGGTGAAGGAGGGAAAGTGTCTGTTTTGTTTCTCTATGTTTTGTGTGTATGCTCTTTTCGGGTTTCCATTTGCTGGACTATGTCGGGCCTATATGGTATTTCTATGGTGGAGAACCATAGAAAGTGTGGGGGAGTGTTTATGTCAATAAAGTATTTTTGTGTGTATTTCCTTTTTACTACTGGGTTAGTAATGGGGGTGACTGATAGACACCTCTCTATTGCTAGGACCAAGGCAAAAATATATATATATATATATATATATATATATATATATATATATATATATATATATATATATATATATATATATATATATATATATATATATATATATATATATATATATATATATATATATATATATATATATATATATATATATATACACAGTACAGACCAAAAGTTTGGACACACCTTCTCATTTAAAGATTTTTCTGTATTTTCATGACTATGAAAATTGTACATTCACACCGAAGGCATCAAAGCTATGAATTAACACATGTGGAATTATATACTTAACAAAAAAGTGTGAAACCACTGAAAATACGTCTTATATTCTAGGTTCTTCAAAGTAGCCACCTTTTGCTTTGACTGCAAGAGGTAGTCACCGGAAATGGTTTTCACTTCACAGGTGTACCCTGTCAGGTTTAATAAGTGGGATTTCTTGCCTTATAAATGGGGTTGGGACCATCAGTTGTGTTGTGCAGAAGTCTGGTGGATACACAGCTGATAGTCCTACTGAATAGACTGTTAGAATTTGTATATACATATTGTCATGATGGTGTTGGGACTATGGGTGCTAACCAGGTCCCTAGAACTAAGGGCACCCTAGTCTATCTATGTCCCCCGGATTACTCTTAAAAGGTGGAGATGCCAGGTTCTCGTTCCTTGCTATGCTCCTATATCAACCCTTATCTGTCCCATCCCCCACGCAGGGTAGTGGGAAGCTGAAGTGTATAGGAACACATTAACCAGACAAACAAGGGAAGACGGACAGGGTTAAATGAAAATACCAACCATACAAAATATACACACCAAACAACAGAGTGGGACACAGGGGAGTTAAAGGAAGGAGAAACTAAATAGGAAAGGATGAGGATGTGCACACAAAAACTCCAAACAACAATCTCCTGACAAATCTCCAAAACGCTAACTCCAACCACGAACTACCCTCCAACTCCAGAACCAGGCAGCAAGACTTACACTGGCAATCCCTACTTGCCAGAGGCGAGCATATATAGCAGAGGGGAGTGGCCAACACTGAACATCTGAGTTAATTCAGGTAGGAAGTCTCCAAGAGCTTCAACTGAACAGATTAACACTTGCACTGCTAACAAGGAAAAAGCTGCACTGTTTAATAATAATATTTATTTTTATATAGCGCCAACATATTCCGCAGCGCTTTACATACATTATCATCGCTGTCTCCATTGGGCTCACAATCTAGATTCCCTATCAGTATGTCTTTGGAGTGTGGGAGGAAACCGGAGAACCTGGAGGAAACCCACACAAACATGGGGAGAACATACAAACTCCTTGCAGATGTTGTCCTTGGTTGGATTTGAACCCAGGACCCTAGTGCTGCAAGGCTGCAGTGCTAACCACTGAGCCACAGTGCTCCCAAGATGGTGCTGTACTTCTAACCAGTGCAGGAATTCGTGTAACCAGACACCGCGGTCTTCTGGCACCTCTCTGTCGCGGTATCCCCATGACACATCTATATATCTGATAGATATATAATTGCACAACCCCACGACATAATATAAAATTATATACAGTACATATATAAACACATCTTCAGCAGATATATAATTATATCTGTGTGTACAGAATGTTGGAGTTTCCTCTTCCTCTTGGTGACATTACATCCTTTTCCTTTTATTAACACCCTTGCATTTTTTGGAGCAAAAACGCTACAAACACGCAGCAAATTCGCAATAATGTTTATAGCGGTTTTGACTGACTTTATTGAAGTTAATGGGTGAAAAAACGCTGCAAAAATGCTGAAAGAATTGACATGCTGATGTGAATCTGCACCAAATCTGCAAGTTACAAATAAGCAACATGTGCAGGGGTGGGATTCAAATTTTTAACAACAGGTTCTGTGTTTGTGTGTAGGAAAACCACACCCATTTTTAAGCCACACCCATTTTTAAAGCCACACCGATTTACACACACCTTTTCCTCAAACATATACAAGTAGGGGCGCAGTCAGACAATTCCGAGCGCCCCTACTTATATATGTTTGAGGAAAAGGTGTGTGTAAATGGGTGTGGCTTTAAAATAATGGGACATAGTGATACACCTAAATGGCCCACAGCCCGAATATTCCGCACTTCTGCTATAGATGTTACACACCCTTTACCATGCCATTTTACCATATGAACTTCTTACCTGTTTTAGGGCCAGATAAGGCTTATGAGAGCCCAGCTGATGATGATACGCATAGAGCATTGTATCTAGTGCTGTCGCTTCTATATTTAATGACTTCGCTCTTCAAAAAGGAGTGAGCCGCAGAACACTGGTCAACAAGGGTCTTCATGCATTTTCCTGAAAGAGAAACAAAGTGAAAAGTACTAACGTCTTCAGGGCGTCCAAAATATAATCATTTCTACAGCAGAAAAATAGAACATATCAGAAACATTGCTGCCAACAAGACGAAAGTAGGTGACAGGTAAAAGGGAACGGACCGTGCACCGCACAGAATGCATTCCTGGAGATTGTAGTCAGCAGACCGTAAAATACAACATGGCAGGATACTCATCAGAACATTAGGGAATTGTCACATATGCAATTCCCCAGCACAGAGCTTATCACTAAACACGACCACACTGCAGCCATATTGCTGGGGCCTCTGCTAGTGACCGGTAGACACAAGGCAACCTGGCTTCTTCTATCAGGACTGTGCAGGTACGAAATTGTGACTCAGAAGTGGCTAGCGGTGTGACGAGACAACTTCCGGGGCACTATGAGCCTTGTAGCAGCACGCTGCTGTAGCCAGTGGATGTTTCTGTCCTGCAGTATGGCTGCGCTGTGCCCTGGAATCGGCTCCATATCCCCCGACCTGCCATTCAGTGTCAGCTCTCCTTGCCCCTTGGCCACAACCAGTGTCGGACTGGCGTGTCTGGGGCCCACAGGAGGAATTGATCCTCGGGGCCCACCCTACAGCTATATGTAGATATATATAAACAGGAGAAAAAACGAGCGTATTGGCATAAAAAAGCTTTATTAGTAACAGTATTAGTGACACGCCTCTCGAAAAAGCACCCGCGAAACGCGCGTCGAGGCTGCCCTCCACGACAGACACCTGCCCTCATGTGGTCCCCTTTCTACATGTAACAATATTGGGGTGAGTCACCATTGTCCTGTACATGATATGCACTATGGCAATTGATTAATGGCATTGGACTATGGTATACGTGATCCCCATATACTCAGTGGTATATTTAATTGTCCATGTATACCACCTCTTTTTGCCCCGGTCTATTTCTTTCTACTACCTCTACTGTTTTGTCATTATTATTTAATACTCATTACATTTCCTCCCTTTAGGAGGATGTGTGTGTAATACTTGGATGTTTTTTGATATTTATGTAATTTCTTGAATATATCTATATTACCCTTTCTTTTGGGCTATAGATTTAGTGGGGTTTTTTTGATCTGCATGTCTGCACTTTACATTATATATTTCTTATCATTTATTAATGGAATTTTATATGATTTACTAATAAAGCTTTTTTATGCCAATACGCTCGTTTTTTCTCTTGTTTATATGTATCTTCGAGTTGGCGACACGGATATGGGGTGTGAGTGGCATTTCCTCCACACCGCCTTTGTGTGAATCTCAACATGTGGGCTACTGTGTTTCTCAGCTATATGTAGATACCTGCTAGCCGTTATCCCTGTTATAGTGGAGCGTCGACTGTAAATCACAGGCGGCGCCTGCAAATCTACTGTGCGCCACCATAACTGTGATATACAATTATGGTAGTTTGCATTAAAGGGGTTCTTTGGTTAAAAACAAGTTATCACTGATCCATGGGCTTCACAAAATAGGGGTTAACATATTGATCGTTTGGGACCGAACATTGGAAAACGCATCTATCGGAAGAATGGGGAAGTTTAATCCCTGACTTGACACATTTATCCCCATTTTAAAATGCAGCGGCAGGTGGGATATCTGACCGCAGCTCCATTCATTCTCTTTGGGGCTTCCAGAAAAAAACAAGAACAGCCACTGAGGGAATGAATGGATCAGTGGTCAAGTCGTACATGAGCTCCAGTCTAATGGGGATAAATGCTCCACATTCTATCAATCGGTTCGGGTCCCAGCATTCAGACCCCCACTAATCAATAATTTATTACTTATCATGTAAAGAGGTGATTACTTGTTCTGCAAGGAGAACCCCTGTAAGTGCATCTTGTTCCACGTATTTAATCACTAATGGAAATAAAGAATCTTCTCCTAATTCATATCAGAGAGAACAAATGATCGCCATACACAACACAATCCACTATACCAACACCAATAGTACCACATAGAATGGAGAAATACCTCCACACCATGACCAGACCATATATTACCACCACATAATGACCGAATAATACCACATACAAGGGAGCAATACCGCCACACCATGACCAGACCAGATATTACCACCACATAGTGACCAAATAATACCGTATACAAGGAAGAAATACCACCACACTGTGACCAGACCAGATATTAACAGCATATAGCGTCCAAATAATTCCCCATCATTGCTGTCCACCATCCCCATCATTGCTCTCCCCCACCTCCTCTATCACCATTGCTCTCCCCCATCTCCCCTCACCTCCTCCATCCATCACCATTCCTATCCCCCATTTCCCCCCACCTCTTCCATCCATCACCATTCATCTCCCCCCACTTCCTCCATCATCATTGTCTCCCCCCACCTCCTCCATCTCCCCCTACCTCCTCCATCACCATTCCTCTCCTCTCTCATCACCATTCCTCTCCTCCATCTCCCCCCCACTTCCTCCATCACCATTGCTCTTCCCCATCGCCAGTGCATTAGTTAAAAAAAAAACAAAAAAAAAACCTTACCTCTCTCTGCTCGTTCCCCCGCCGACCGAAGCATCCTTGTTGCCGCCAACTTTCTCGTTGACACAAGCGTGCACTGCATGATGATGTCATTAAGCCACGCTCCTCTGTCAGGGAGGATTAAGTGCTGGGCAGGAAGCAGAGGACAGATCCCTCCGCTCCGCTGCCATTTTCCTCCTGTCAGCAGCGGAGCTGGAGGGATCGCTTCCTGCCCGCCGCACAGGATGAGGGCAATGTGACGTGTGCCTTTTTCAACTACAGGTGCGGCCGGATGCACATTAGTTGAAAAAGGCTGCCAGGGAGCCGGATCGCAGCGCCTTTTCTGGCCAGTTCGGGGAATCGGCAGCAATTTGAACAATCGGTTCTCCCAAACCGGACCAAACCGACCGAATCCCACCACTGAAAGTGTGCATGAAACTTCAAGATTCTAATTGACTTTGCTGGCATTCGGTTTCAGTCAAGAGGGCGGCGGCCCCAATGCAGAGCCAGTGTCAGTCAGGGCCAGGGGCGCGGTTACAGCTGCAGCTCTGTATTCTCAGAGTAATGACTGAACCAGTGCTGGTGCCGCCCCTGTGACTGACACCGAATGCCACCGGGGAGAATAAAGTTCATTTTCTCCCCACAGCGATCGGCTACGTGCAGGCGTCGGGCAGGTTATTAACGCTATTAACCTGCAGATTAACCCGATATCTGCAGGTTAATAGTGTTTTTTTCAGGTGACAGGTTACCTTTGATGGAATAGCTGGTTCACCAATTTGCCCGGTAGCAAATGTGAAAAATTGGTTCGAATTAGGACCTCCGCTGCAGGGCCCATTTGTATTGCATAAAAATTGCCTACCGGCAACGAAATTTCAGTTCAATGCCATACTAAAATATGCCTGACTGAATTAAAGATATATGATCACAAGATTTCATCACACTCCTCCAGGAAAGGTGCAGCTACTGAAGCATCTAGTCTAGGTCTGAAGGACGAAAAAAAATTATGAAATACAATGGGAGATTGGATTCTAATAGGTTTAAATTATATGTAATGCCAAAATTGTTGTTAAACAAATAATGTACATTTCCCAGGTCCAATTGTCATCTGGAGACTTGGACACTCCTTTGTTTATTGGACCCAGAAGAAGGCAGCAAGGAGAATCTACTCAGCAAGCAAGGAGGGCAGCAAGGAGAATCTCTCCTTTGATTCATCTAATTTACATGTGTTTTGGTATGGTATAAGGTAAGGTATATGGAAAGTATAAAACAAACACTTGTACTTACCTTCATTCTGATCCCATGCACCGCGGAATCCTACTCTGTCTGTTCAGAGCACACCACATGGATGATCTCACTGCTGTGCTCTGAACAGGTTGGTGGTGAGCGGTGATTGCAGCCTGTACTGTAATACTGATGACAGGCTGTGATTATCGCTTCCCGCCACCGCAGATAACCACCTCACCTGAGATCTCCGCTCCCCGCCACTTCCTCTCCCCCGCAGCTCCTGTCATCGCACGCACTGAGCACTGAGGAGTGTGTGTGATGACAGGGGCTAAATGGAGCCCGCAGCACACACTGCTGGCTTCACAAAGAGGTCTGCGTTCTCCTCCCACAGCTGTGACCTGGACAGCCCAGGGAGCGTTCCCAGGACACAGAGGCAGGAGAAGCAGCCTCAATGCAACAGATGCAGTCACCATCCGACCACAGGTTCTTATGCCCAGGGGCTGCCGTATTTGAGGTGTGTAAGTGTCGTACTCAGACACTTATACGTCCCCAAATGCAAATGGCAGCCCACAGTGGCTGAAATAAAAAATTAATAAAAAATCTCTGCAAGGAAATGGAAAAACTGTTGCATCTATTGCCTTCCCCAGATTTGGTCATTCTTCACGTCGAAGGTAATGATATTGGCAAAGCAAAGACTTTAGACCTGTTATGGCAGATGTGTAGGGACCTCGTTCTGCTAAAATGTCAGTTTCCTAGTTGCTTTGCATTTTCTGAGGTTATACCAAGGTTATAGCTTGGTTAGATTAAAATTTTATGAAAAAAAAAAAAAGAAAATGTTTGAACCGGGCAATGGAGAAATTTATGGGCATTGTAGGCGGTTTTTCATATAGGCACGCTGATCTGGAAGGCTTCACCCTGGTCTTTACAGGGGCAATTTTGCACACTTTTCTGATGTTGGGATGGACATTTTTAATTTAGATATGCAGAATGTGATTGAAAAATGGTTATGGTGTTTTGATCCGTGGCGTTTCGGATAATCACTCAGCATACGCTGTGTGGATTTGGTCTTTTAGTATGGGTTGACTATATTATCTATATATTGTTCTACATCTATTTATTTGGTCTCTTTAACTCAGTATTGCTTTATTTACTTATGTTAAACATCACGGCCTATCCACACTGGTGTCTGTGTGGCACCCCAGGGGTCCGGTTGCCAGAGTGGCATTGCCTCCCTCACAAGAGGTGATGCCATGCCTGGAAGCAAGGTTGGGGTCCCCTAAACAGGTATACCAGCATACAACACTTTCCTGGCTCCAGACCAGAAAGGGGAGCTCCTCCCCTTAGCAACTGGAATCTGGAGGTGGGGTTAGTAAGAGTTAGTTGAGAGGAGTTGAATTCAGGACAGTGACGAGGAAGGACCTGGGGAAGGGAGCTGTGTACAAGCTCGCCCCAGAGGACAGAAGAGCAGAAGAACCAGACACCGGAGTCCGAGGTTGTGGGGCACTGAAGGCCCAGCAGCAGAAATCGGAGGGCAGGAGACTGCAGGTCTCCTGGCCCCACCAGACGCCCGGAGGCTCAGCAGCACATAGGGCCCAGCACCGCCACGTGGGAGTGACACATGAAGAAGGCCCAAGCTGCCTGCCATACGGGTGAGGAAAAGACGTTTTACTCAGGGACGAGGGCCACAGCATAGCTACAAGCAGCAGGGCCAAAGAGATTAGGCCAGAGGGAAGGCCTACAACTCCACCTGGCGAGGTGGATCCCCAACTTGCTTCCAGGCCGCCCGGACCTCTACCACCAGCTAGTACCGTGCCCCGGTCTGCTCAACAAACCGCAAGTAAAGATAAGAGGAAACCGCTATTAAGCTGTGGACTGGTCATTATCTGCGCCATCACCTGCACTAAACCGCACCAACAACATCTACCTCATAGCATTACTATATCCTGCCCTGGAGCTAAGCTCTGCCTGTGGAGAGCTGAACCAACTCTGCTGCGTAACCATCAGCTCCAGAGGATCTGCACCGCAGCGGCGGCCCCATATACCCGCATACCACAGGTGGCGTCACGAACATTATCTCTAAAAACTTTATTCCCTTACCACTTTCCCTTTAATTGACCGCCCTGGGTCACGGACCGGGTCACTGCCACTGTGATATCCCCCAGTATCGACCGGCCCGGCTACTGAGTACCCCACGGCCCAGGGGACGCGTCATTTGTTTTTGTTTGTGTAATGGTTATTTCGGTATTGGGTCTTGTGCTACCATGAAAAAACGCAAGTAACTGAATTTACTTAATAGGTGCAGAAAATCTGCAACATCAAAAACTCAACAAAAGCTCATTGTGGGAACTTAGCCTGAGACGATGCTTTTTTTGGCAGCAAAAATATGCAGGGTCAAAAATTCATCACAGGAATTTATCCTCCTTGTTAGCTTTTACTATTCTCATGGTGTGAGGTGAAGATTACATGAACTTGAGTTACCTTCACTTCCAACAGTTTCGCTAAAATATTGATATAAGCATAAGACTTACTGATAAATGGTTATGTAACCATATGATCAAAAAGTCATTTTAGTCATATAAAAAAGAACCTGTTAATTCGATGTATGAGAAAGCTGAGAAGATCTGAGTATCAAAGTAGGAGAAAAATTCAAAATTGAAAACTATATGCACAAAAGTAGAAAAAAAATGCTACTGAGCTGGTCAATCAGCTGAAGGGTGTTACGGATCCGGGTGGTGGAACCTCTGTGCTGGGATGCAAGGAGGGACCAGAGGGGCGTAACTAAGTGCCAACTCGGACCGACCCTGGTCACATGGCGGCTTAGTCGACTCCGTGAACCAGGTGCCACTCTGGGACCGACCTTGTGCGAGAGCAGGCGACTCCCACGGATCAGATGGCTGAAGCTGACAGGTACAGCGGATGAGTACGGCAGGTAGCCTGACGGGAGATCCGGGTAGGCAAGCAGGCGGGCACGGCAGGTAGACAGGCTGGCGGGCACGGCAGGTAGACAGGCTGGCGGGCACGGCAGGTAGACAGGCTGGCGGGCGGGCACTGGAACCTGGGGGCTGAGGAGAGTGTTAGCACACAAACAACAACCTTGCACAGGCACCTCCATTTTGGAGGAGGTGCTTTAAATAGGAGTGGTCCTCCGGCCATTGGCCGGGGACTCTTTAGGACGGCACGCGCGGCCCCTTTAAGAGGGAGGGAGCGCGCGCCCTAAGTACAGTACCCAGGAAGCTGCGCACGGTGCGCGCTGCAGCAGCAGGGGAGCTGGAGGACGCCGGACCGGGAACGTTGCGGTGAGGGGGAACAGCGTTTCTGCCCGACAGGAGGCAGAGACGCTGATGCTACAAAGGGGATATTCTGTATGAGCTGATTTATTGTTCACTACTTTATGATTGATGACCTACTCCTAGGATGGGTCATCAATGTCTGATCGGTTGTGGTCCGACACACAGCACCCCCGCCGATCAGTTGCTCTTGGTGGGGCAGCGGCTGCCCCCGGCCTTCACTGTTCGTTTGCAGAGCCGCTCGGTCTTCTGACCGATCAGACATTGATGACCTATCCTAAGAATAGGTCATCAATGATAAACTAATGGACAACCGCTTTAAGCATTGTTCCCATCTTTGCCTTTCATGGCCTAGATGGGAATAACTTTTTTCTCAGGTGCAGGCCACCAGAGGCAGGAGTATGAAAACAACACAGCAGAGTGGCGATACACTGTTTTCATACCTCTCATAGAAATTAATTGAGAGTTACAGAAACAGCGTAGTGAAGCAAGCTACAGTGTTCCTGGGACTTAAACTTTGCTATACTGTTTATGTAACTCTTTTTATTTTTTTATGGCATGTATGCAAACAGTGTATTGCAGTGGTACTATGCTGTTTTTCATAGATTCTGATGGCCGGCAATTGGAAGTAATTATTCTTGCTTTGCCATGTAAGGCTGAAATGGTAAAAACCCTTTGAAGGGAACTCGTAACCAGGTTATTCTCCCCATCTGAGAGCAACATGATGTAGACACAGAGACCCTGATTCTAGCAATGTGTCACGTACTAGTAAAAATCACATTCATTTTATTTTATTTTTTGGGGGGTTGAAAAATGTAACTTGGGCTAGATTCCATTTATGGAATGTGTTCATGTGTTCCGTTATGAAAAACATACAATTGGGATAAATGTCCAAAATCGATCCGTTGCACAACGGATGCAAACAAAAGCAGGGGGATGGGGGCTGTCTGGATTTTACTATGTGTCCATTTTAAGAAAAAGGCGCACCATGCAGAACTTTTTTTTCTGTTCTAAAAACTGACACAAAATAGAACCCTGACAGACCCCATAATAATCAATGGGATCCGACTGCTTTCATTTGCATCAGTTATGCAATGGATACATTTTGGACATTAAAGAGGTGGTCTACTACAAAATATATATTGCCATATGTGACTGTGAGCGCCGCTATCGCAGCTCGCTCAGTCCGCATCACATGACCCCGGCTGCAGCCGCCGCTGACATCCGCTGATGTCATGTCAACTTACGGACTCCCTTGCAGGGTTTATGATCATTTTGTTTTTTGTAGGTTTTGTCTATTTAATGGCCAATGTGAACATGTGTTTATGTGCTGCATGTGTACCAACTCAAACCCAAGCTCAATTTTTTTATGTGTTTTTTCTTTGTATTTTTGCATTTTATGCAAGCCATGGTGTGGCCTCCCTTCCTTGAGCTGGATATTACATATAAGTAGCATCTCAAGGCCGGTTTCCACAGTTTGGGACCCGGTCCTTTGTCTGCCCTTATACACATTGAGGTCAACTCTGACACACGGTAAGGTTTTTAATATTAGACAGTGTAGGATCATACCGAACAGGGTCATCTTGCCAATGGTGGGATGGCTTTTATGCTTTTTTGATCAAAACAGTGTTTACTAACAACCCTATGTTAGGCTGTGTGCCTAACTCTCCTCCAGACCCAGGTACCATAGTACCTGTAAAAAAAAAAGAATTAAAATAAAAAAAATAAAATTATACTCACCTTCTGATGGCCCCCAGTCTCCTCAGCGATCCGTCCTTGCTCGCGATGTTCTAAAAGGACCTGCCATGACGTCATTTAGTCATGTGATGGGTCACGCGACCGCTGACGTCGGCGGTCGCTTGACCTGTCACATGACTAAATGACGTCATGGCAGGTCCTTTTACACAACCGCGAGACACCTTGGAGACCGGACACATTGGATAATGACTCTGGGGGCCATCAGAAGGTAAGTATAATATTTATTTTTTACCATTCTTTCGGTCACACTATATAAATCCATGCCGGTTGCATGGATTTATATAGTGTGACCAAGTTGTCAAGCACTTTCCAAGTGATGCTAAAATCGCTTGGAAAACGCTTGACAACCCGCATGCGGAAATGCATGTGAAAAATGCTTCACTTACGCTTGTCCCTTGTCCCTGGCAGGAAAAACGTATGTACAATCCGCATGTACAATCCGCATGTACAATCCGCATGTACAATCCGCATGCGTTTTTTTCTGCCAGGGAGATGCAGAAATGCTCAGGAAAAATCCAGAGCATTTCTGCATCATGGGCACATAGCCTTATTTAAATGCACTTTTGCTTTTTTACTTATTTAGTTACAACAGGGTTTATAATCATTTTGTTTCTTGTAGGTTTTGTCTATTTAATGGCCAATGTAAACATACGTTTATGTGCTGCATGTATGCCAATGAAAACCCAAGCTGAATTTTTTGTGTGTGTTTGTTCCTCAACATAGAACAAATAAATTAAGTATCCAAATGGAAATGTGAGGGTAGGATTACACAAACTGGCAGGTGAAACTCTGTGAGGAGCTGCCGAAATAAATGTTACAGAGGAGTTGGAATTTTGAGACTTCAGGTAAAGAGAGAACCATGTTCATGTCCAGTCATAATATTATACCATTATTTACCTTACAAAGTGTCAGCCTTTGACTCTGCTTTACTTTCCTGTAAGATCGCCTTTTATTTTTATGGCTCATGTCATACAGTAGCAAGTGTACGAAACATGATAATAGATTTTATGGGATTAATCAGTAATCCACCAATGATGTCACCTAACTAGTGATTGTTTTGTTCCAGCGGCATATTTCTAGGAATTACACTATGAATAACATTTGGACTTTAAGGCTGCGTGCACACGATGCGTTTTTCATGCGTTTCCGCAGCGGAAACGCATCAAAAACGCTTGGTAATCCGCACCCCATGGTCCCCAATGGCATTCCGCAATGTCAATGCACATGCTGCAGATTATTCCGCAGCGTTTCTGCGGCGCTCAAAAATCCGCAGCATGTCCATTAATTTTGCAGAAGCACGGCGTAATCGCCGCCATTGACTTGCATTGAGACGCACATAATCCGTGTCAGTACATTTGTACTCACAGATTATATGCGTTTCAATGTGTGGATGGTACCCAGTTCTGGAGGAGAGGAGACTCTCATCCAGACCTGGGTACCATTGTACCTGTGACAAAAAGAATAAAATAATAAATAAAGTTTATATTTACCTTCTCGCGGGCCGGCCGGCAGCGCTCATCTTCCAGGACCTGAGATGACGTCGCGGTCATGTGACCGCAGGCTGTCTCGCGATATGCCGGCAACCCGGAAGGAGCGCGACAACACACGCGGCAGCACACGCGGCGGGGGATCGGTAAGTATAGCTTTATTTTTTACGGTCACACTGTATAAATCCATGCTGTTTGCATGGATTTATATAGTGTGACCTAGTTGTCAAGCACTTTCCAAGTGATGCTATCGCCTGGAAAGTGCTTGTAGTCCGCATGCGTAAACGCATGCATAAACGCATGTGAATAAACATGTAAATACACGTGTATTCTGTAGGAAAAACGCATGCACAATCTGCATGCGTTTTTTCTGGCAAGGGAGATGCAGAAACGCTGCAGAAATTTTCTGCATCGTGGGCACATAGCCTAAACATTTTTTCTTTGAAACAATACTCACTTTATGGTCACTGATGTTATAAAGATGAAATTGCTAACAACTTAAAGGGGTGGGTGTCACGCAAGGTGTGGGAAAGACTTGGTGCAACACAGAGGGAAAAGGGAAAAGGAGCCCAGACACTAGGGAAAGGGGGGAGAGGAGACCTCCTAGTCTGGTCTAGTGTCACCCTGTCTCAACTACTGTCCCTGTATTGGCTCCTCGCCAATTGCCGCACGCGTGCCTCACCCTGACTTTCCCTGGCGTATGGCTAAGGCTAGGGAAGGAACAAGATGAGCACTAGTCGATCTCCACTAAACTCTATAGACAACAAGGGTAGACAAACGGGGGAATTGCTTAGCTTTAGACGACTCCAAACAAATGTGCACACAGCCTCAGGCTGTGTGCCCACGTAGCGTTTTCCAAGCGTTTATGCTGCGGAATTTCCGCAGCGGTAACGCTTGTAAAATGCTAGGTAATCCGCACCCCATGGTCCCCAAGGGGATTCCGCATGTTCTATGCACATGCTGCGGATTTTTCCGCAGCGTTTATGCTGCGTACAAAAATCCGCAGCAGGTCATTTAATTTTGCGGAAGTGCAGCGGAACTCCCGCCATTGACTTGCATTGAGACGCATAGAAACCGCGACTGTACATTTTTACAAGCGGCTTCTATGCGTCTCTATGTGCGGATGGTACCCAGTTCTGGAGGAGAGGAGACTCTCATCCAGACCTGGGTACCATTGTACCTGTAAAAAAAGAATAAAATAACAAATAAAGTTTATACTCACCTGTCCGGCGTCTTCTCTCTGAATGCCAGCAGCGCTGAAGGACCTTCGGTGACGTCACAGTCATGTGACCGCAGGCCTTTCACCGCTCTGTCTCGCGATATGCCGGCAGCCGGGAACCAGCCAGGAAGCAGCGCTGCAGCCACGCCGGGGCCTCGGGGGTGAGTATAGCTTTATTTGTTTTAATTTTTACGGTTCACACTGTATAAATCCATGCTGTTTGCATGGATTTATACAGTGTGACCTAGTTGTCAAGCACTTTCCAAGTGATGCTATCGCCTGGAAAGTGCTTGTCAATCTGCATGCGGAAACGCATGTGAACCCGCATGTATTCTGCAGGAAAAACGCATGCACAATCTGCATGCGTTTTTTTCTGCCAGGGAGATGCAGAAATGCTGCAGAAATTTTCTGCTTCATTTCTGCATCGTGGGCACATAGCCTCAAGCTCCAGAGAGGACGAAGTACCGCCGGCACCTCCCTTTCAGACACACCAGGTATTTATACACCCAGGCTAGGGAGCTAATTAGTCAGAGGGAGGTAGCCGCTGGGTCCTAGAGACAGACAGTCTCTAGGAAAATGTTTGTAATGCCAAACGTAGAGATCTCCTCCAACCAACTGCAGGGCATCTGTCTGTCACCTCTGTCACGCCCTTGACAGTGGGAGACTTTTGGGAACAATTTATTTATTTTTTATCTTAAATGCATTTTATTTTGGGCAAAAAGGATTAAAGGGAATTGGCCAGCAGGTTTTTTTGCTGTGTAATCTGAGAGCAGCATAATGTAGGGGCAGAGAGCCTGATTCCAGGGATGTGTCATTGCTCAGCAGCTTGCTGTAGTTTTAATACAATCAGTGTTTTATCAGCAAGAGATTATCACTGTAGGACTAGGTGCCACATGCCAGGCAGTCCAACTAATCTGTGCATCCCAGTCCCCACCAGGGATTGGCAGCTTCCTAACAATGCACAGTGTACGCAGAAAGCTGCCAATTGGTGGTGTGGGCGGGGTTATACAGGGCACAGCATTCTGAGCACTGCTACATCTACAGCAGAGAATATAGGTATTTTATCAAAACTACACCAAGTAGCTCAGTCAGTGATACGTGGCTGAATCAGGTTCTCTGCCTCTACATCATGCAGCTTTCAGATTCTGTAGCAAAAACTTGCTGACAGATTCCCTCCATCATTCATAGAAACATGAAGTGTCTTTCAAGATGTTTTTAGATGATTTTTGTGCCATTTTCTGGGGCAGGTCCATTCCAAAAAAACTCTGTGAACATAGCCTTAGGCTACGTTCCCATAATGAGCATTTGGTGCTTTTCGACACAGCGTTTCTTGCTGAATCAACTAAGCAGCATCTTACAGTTCCAACAAAGTGGATGGTGTTTATAGAAATCTCCTGCCCACTCTACTTTTACTTTATTCAGTGTAAATAGACCTCAAGTGCATTTTTCAAATTCGCAACATGTCAATTTCTCTTGCAGGTACGCTGAGTTTTCTGTGGGCATTTTCCCTATAGATTTGTATTAGATGTGGAAAATCCACAGGTAAAAAACACATTTTTAGTGCATTTCCACGAAGGAAACAAATAGAAAAAAATACATGTAATCAGCACCTAAGTATATTAATAAAGTTTGGTCAAAGCCAAATACCAGGAAGTATCAAAAACAAAGCAGCTCTATTTAAAGCATGACATATCAAGAAGAGACAAAAAAAAAACAAAACATGTAAAACAAACACACAAAAAGCAATGAAAACCTGCAAGTAACCTAATTTAAATAATAGGTGCAGAAATTCTGCAGCTTCAAAAACTCACCAAAAGCTCATCGTGGGAATGTAGCCTGCGACTCCACCACCCAAGTCAAGCCAGCGCCTAAATTGGTTGAGTTGGGCTTAGAGGATCCCTTCTCTGGTGAGAAGTATAACAATAGCATAAACTATAGCTCCTAAATTATTCACCAGCCCAGTTAGAACAAGAAGAAAATAGAGAATAACATTATATATATTTTTTTCAATTATTGAAGTTCCGTAATTGTGTGTCACACCAGAGCAAGGAAATGCTCGCAGTGCGGCGCACATGCGGATTATCATTGGGGAACATGGCAGGCCTTCTACCATCCGTTTTTTAAGCGTTTCTGAAGCATTTTTGCAGCTTAAAAAACGCATCGTGGGCACACAGCCTAACATTAATTATTGTGTTATTGTCAAAAACAGTCAGTGTAATAAGTACTTGAAATGCCTGAAGATTGAAGAATTTCTTGTCATCCTTCCAATGTAGCGCATTAATGCACAGCATGATTTTTACATAAATATGTGCTATATTTATTCTGGTCTACATGTGCTTATTTATTGGCATTAGTTTAGGACTATTATATAAATTTCAGATTATTTATTAAGTAGGCAACAACAGTGCAAAAATCTCCCACACAGAATAAGTATTTTAACTGTAACCTTTTTACTGTTGGAAAGGGCAAGAACGTGTTGGCAGGACGCTGCATCGCAGAGCTGGAATTACATAACACACAATAATGGTTCCCATCTGTACATTTAAGTTTCTGGTTATTTTAGAATGTGTGAAAATGCATTCTGGTTGTGGGCGCATTATTTGCAGAAATATATCAAAAAAGTCAGAGATGTAGTTAGGAGTTCAAGTCAGGGGGAGGGCAAAACATCTGACTGGGCGCCTACCTAAGTTACCATGTTTACAACTATATTGACGCACTGTAATCATGAGTATAGGAGAACTTCATCCTATGATCATGCTGTTACTGAAAATAAATCTCTATACAAAGACCAACACCGATATCGTCCCATGGTGACCAAATAGTGGTACATATCAGTCCTTCAGAATATATAAGATATTACAGTTCAGTTATAGATGGTGACTTACAGCTTATGTTCTTTCTGATGAAGATGTTCACTCTTCCACCTTTTCCATCAGGCCCAGACCACCATGACAACTTCTTCCAGCCACAACTTAGCTGCAGAGTTTAAAACAAAGACACATTTGACTTCTCACATTTCTTGCACTGTCCCCTTCTATTCCCAACCTGTAAAAACTCCCCATACTAGTGTCACCCCAATTCTGAGCATTTTGGTCCCGTAATTGTCAATGTTATTGACCAGCTTTGTGGCACAAAAACAGTGCTCCTCTTAGTGCCCCACATAATTAATGACAACCACTGTGCCCCTTACAAAGTATTATGCCTGCTTTGTGCCCTGTATATGATAAAATCGCCCCCCCTAAAAATAATAATGCCCTGTGCAAGTGCCCTAGAAAGCTGCCAACAGTTTGCCCTCCAGAAAGTAATAATGGTCCCTCTGCATACCTTTTGATGGTCATAATACTCTGGGTGTCCCTACAAAAGTAATGCTTCTTAAGTGGCTACTTAACATTTAATAATGTCCCAAGTCCCCGCTATTTACAGTAATAATGTCCCCTTTTTTATAGTAATAATGTCCCCATATACAGCTCCCCTATACACAGTGTGATGTCCCCACAGCTCCATATACAAAGTGTGATACCCCTACTACTCCCCTATACACAGTGTGATGGGCCCACAGCTCCCCTATACACAGTATGATGGGCCCACACCTCCCCTGTACATAGTATGATGGGCCCCCAGCTCCCTTATACACAGTATGATGGGCCCCCAGCTTCCCTATACACAGGATGATGGGCCCACAGCTTCCCTATACATAGGAGGATGGGCCCACAGCTTCCCTATACACAGGAGGATGGGCCCACAGCTTCCCTATACACAGGAGGATGGGCCCACAGCTTCCCTATACACAGGAGGATGGGCCCACAGCTTCCCTATACACAGGAGGATGGGCCCACAGCTTCCCTATACACAGGAGGATGGGCCCACAGCTTCCCTATACACAGGAGGATGGGCCCACAGCTTCCCTATACACAGGAGGATGGGCCCACAGCTTCCCTATACACAGGAGGATGGGCCCACAGCTTCCCTATACACAGGAGGATGGGCCCACAGCTTCCCTATACATAGGAGGATGGGCCCACAGCTTCCCTATACACAGGAGGATGGGCCCACAGCTTCCCTATACACAGGAGGATGGGCCCACAGCTTCCCTATACACAGGAGGATGGGCCCACAGCTTCCCTATACACAGGAGGATGGGCCCACAGCTTCCCTATACACAGAATAATGGGCCCACAGCTTTGCTTTACACAGTATGGTGGGCCCACAGCTTCCCTATACACAGTATGGTGGGCCCACAGCTTCCCTATACACAGTATGGTGGGCCCACAGCTTCCCTATACACAGGAGGATGGGCCCACAGCTTCCCCATACACAGGATGATGGGCCCACAGCTTCGCTTTACACAGTATGGTGGGCCCACAGCTTCCATATACACAGTATGGTGGGCCCACAGCTTCCCCATACACAGGATGATGGGCCCACAGCTTCGCTTTACACAGTATGGTGGGCCCACAGCTTCCATATACACAGTATGGTGGGCCCACAGTTTCCCTATACACAGTATGGTGGGCCCACAGCTTCCCTATACATAGGATGATGGGCCCACAGCTTCCCTATACACAGGATGATGGGCCCACAGCTTCGCTTTACACAGTATGATAGGGTCACAGGTCATGTTTAGGGGGCGTGGGTAGCAGAGGACCGGAGCAGCTGTGTTTCAAAGGAGCTGCTGCAATCCCTCTAAAAAAGCAACTCTAGACTTCAAAGTGGACTATTTCTGCCACAACTGATGGTGAACATTTACTGGACCATGGCTGGACCTAAAAATATTAGAATCCCACCTGGAAACAAGGTAAAACAGACTTTGACTGAAGTAAAGAACAAGCAGCCGAGTGGCGCGGTCTCCGCACCCTCTCCTGCAGCTGAGGTGACATCATGCAGGCAGAGGAGAAGATCCGGCTCCAGTATGAATGCCTGTCTTTCATTATTGACCTCCGGAGCCCGAGTAACAAGGACAAGAAATCTAACCAACGGAGCCTTGGACAAGGTCAGTCCAGTGGGGTGAAGATGGGCATGGAAGTCCTGAACTCTCTAAAAGAATGCGTTGGTAAGCAGCTGAACACCGCTATTAAAAGCCCTTCTGCCATGCTAATGGGGTATCTATGAAGCAGGGAAACTCTCCCTGCTGCGTGATGACAATTTCTCCAACCAAGAAAAGGATGCTGTCACAGGAGATAGGACACAAAAAACAAGCTTCAAGAATCAATAGAAGAGCTGTCACAGGAAATGTTACAGCCTTGACAGAGAAGCGCAGGAGAGAGAACGCGATCAGAATATCACCTGCTATAGCGCTGGGATCTCAATGCAAACAAGAGACTCACTCCTCCTCAAAAAATCACCTTGAATAATAATAATAATAATAATAATAATAATAGGTTATATCCTGAGGAAGAAGTTGGAAATAACTTTGAAACGCGTTGACTTGTAACTTTTTATTAAACTTCAGGCAAGAATACATAGTTTCCTGGAATTCCATAAGCAGCACAGGTTGTCCATTATCAGAGGAGCGCAGGTGAGAAAGCCTATTCTCTAAGTGCATCCACTGCCCACATGCACTGGTCCGTCCATCAGTGACTCCTCAGCGTGGCTCCCGGGACAAGGTAAGCCCTGTCAGGTGAAGAGTGAGGAGTTTTTATCCCCTGTCATAATGAGGAGTTCGGGACACTGGCAGAGACCGCGGCATCAGCGGGCTGGTGACTGACAGGTGAAGTGCTGGCAGCCGCGACTCTACTATATCAACACCGCCGGAGAGCTCCTCAGAAATAATATTGGGACAGAGGGCAAATGACATGCATGCCCATACATATGATGACAAGAAGAGGTTGATAAAAAATGATTCTGTTAACAATATGCATTCTTTGAAGTTTATTGATCAGTCCAGATTGCATATTTCCCCTGTCTTTGCACTCCCTGAGTCAGTAACTAATGAGAGACAGTTTAACAAATATTACATTGAGAATGCATCTATAAAGGAATAAATATCTGAGCAAACAATCTCCTTGTATTGGACTTGATCTATTTTTTCAGCAATTGGAGATGAATGATAAATATGGCATATTTAAGGGAATGGGGGACTTGTGGCATAAATATAATATAAGCAACATCACTCCTACTCTCCCTGAATCCTCTCCAAACGGAGGCATAGCAAATATAAATCATTATAACAGTAATGGCAACAATTACCACTCAGAACGTTCTGACACATCCTCTATTCAATGCTCAGACTTTGATGACTCTTCATAACAAAGTGACATAGAATATGAAGAATTGTGCCCAGATGAGTTTACTGATACATACATCTTGCAAATCATGATTCCGGTGGGGTGCCTGGGGATGAGTTTGATGGGGATCCTGGATCTATACATCAGGATAGATATATCGAATACCATACTACAAATGCAAATTTAAATGTGGAAACCTCTGCCAATTACAGGCTGGACTCTAATCAACAGCATCATAACACCAAAGATCAGGAATTATATCTAAATGAAATTTCAGAGGAAATATCAGCTCATCTGAGCTACTATTCAATAGCGAGTATAACGGCTCCTCAGACCAAGAACCATCCTATCATGAAACTCTTTTCAGGAATATACAGTGGGGAAAATAAGTATTTGATACACTGGTGATTTTGCAAGTTTTCACACCTACAAAGAATGGAGGGGTCTGTAATTTTTATCATAGGTTCAACTGTGAGAGACAGAATCTCAAAGTAAAAACCAGAAAATCACATTGTATGATTTTTAAACAATTAAATTGCTCTCACAGAACTGTTAGTTTTTCTTTAAGAAGCTCTCCTACTCTGCACTCATTACCTGTATTAATTGCACCAATTTTAACTTGTTAACTGTATAAAAGACAACTGTCCACACACTCACTCAATCACACTCCATCTCTCCACCATGGCCAAGACCAAAGAGCTGCCTAAGGACACCAGGGACAAAATTGTAGACTTGCACAAGGCTGGGATGGGCTACAGGACAATAGGCAAGCAGCTTGGTGAGAAGGCAACAACTGTTGGCGCAATTATTAGAAAATGGAAGAAACACAAAATGACTGTCAATATTCCTTGGTGTGGGGTACCATACAAAATCTCGCCTCGTGGGGTAAGAATGATTCTGAGGAAGGTCAGGAATCAGCCCAGAAATACACGGGAGGACCTGGTCAATGACCTGAAGAGAGCTGGGACCACAGTCTCAAACATTACTGTTAGTAACACACTACGCGTCATGAATAGTGTTGAGCGATACCTTCCGATATCGGGAAATATCGGATCGGATTGGATCGGACCGATACCGAAAAAGTATCGGATATCGCCGATTCCGATACCGGAAACCAATGCAAGTCAATGGGACAGAAATATCGGAATGAAAATAAACCCTTTCTTTGCTTGTAGGTTAATTCTACATGAAGGAAAACAACTAAGAATAATGTAGAATGTATTGGGGGAGGTGGGGGAGACAATAAAGGCATAGAGGTTTAGCCCAATCAAATGGAATAGCAGGAATTAATATTTTTTTTAAGACGTTCTGAGTTACGGAAATATTGACTATGTTAAGTATTTTTATATTTTGTCAGATATTTATGTTTCACTACTTCCATGCTCTTCACCTTCTTTTTTACTTCTCCCACACTTTCTCCTTCATCATCCTCAGCATCTTTTTCATCCACTTCTTCTTCACCTTCTTCATCTTCTTCACCTTCTTCGTATTATTCTTTTTTTTTCATTCTTCATATTCTACTTCTTCATCTTCTTCATATTCTTCTTCTTCATCATATTCTTATTTGTGACAGGCATTCCTGTAGTTGTTATCTATAAAAGGTTGGACATTACACCTTTCGTTCTGCCCGTCACAAAAGATTTACAACAGGATTTGTCCGCGTTCAGTTTGGCCTGCAGCAGCAGGTCTTTTCCAGGGGCACCACGAGGAGGAACGGACTCACCCCCATACACTGCTTAGTCATCTTCTGCTTATAATTTAGATATTATCTTTTGCTCTGATTTTTAGTCTTCTGCAGCTTCTTGTATTTCTGCTTCTTGGTTTTCTGTCTCTTGTTCTTCTGTATATTGGTGCTTGTCTTCTCTTCTTTGTCCTCTTGGTCAACTTCTTCAGGGTCATCTTCTTGGTCTTCTTCGGGGTGGTCTTCAGGGTCGTCGTCTTCGGGGGTCCTCGTCTTCGGGGTCCTCGTCTTCTTTGGGTTGGTCTTCTGGGTCCTCGTCTTCTTCGGGGTGGTCTTCAGGGTCCTCGTCTTCAGGGTCGTCGTCTTCAGGGTCCTCGTCTTCTTAGGGTTGGTCTTCAGGGTCCTCGTCAGGGAGATCCAGAGTGATTACCAAGAACCATTTCAAAAAGCTTGAACTTGGAAATGTAGCAGAAGGTACAAGAAAGCTGAGTAACTACCGAGGACCAGCTGACGGTACTGGAACCCGGATGGGTAGCAGAAGGTACAAGAGCCAATGGAACTGCCGAAGACCAGCTGACGGTACTGGAACTCGGTTACTAAGCAGGAGGTACCTGTGCCAGAAAGCACTACCAAGGACCAGCAGACGTTGGTGGAACTTGGATACCGAGAAGGAGGCACCTAATCCAAAGGCACTGCCGAGAACCAGCTGACGGTACTGGAACCCGGATGGGTAGCAGAAGGTACCCATGTAAAAAAAAGTTCAAGGCCGCGAGCCGGCCGCAGTTACCAAAACGCACAGTCCTACAGGGGGTGCTTGTCCTATTGGCACTATGGAACCAGCCTTCATTGCCAGATCCCGCAGCCCACATAGGAGTCACCTAAACTGCAGGCACCATAGAGTCGGCTAACCCGACCGCAACACGACAGGACAACGCATTGGAGGCAAAGTGACGTTGACACTACCCGGAAACAGCTGGCGTGCTGGAACCAGGCTGGGCAGGAGGGAGTACCCGTGACAAAGACACTGCCGAGAACCAGCTGACGGTACTGGAACCCGGATGGGTAGTAGAAGGTACAAGAGCAAATGGAACTACCGAGAACCAGCTGGCGGTGCTGGAACCCAGGGTAAATACTAAAAACAGAGTGGAGCCAGAGGTGTAATTGGAGCAAGTTTTAAATCAGTAGTACAGTGGATGTGGACAAAGCAGGAGAAATTGCCGTCCGCACAGCAGGGGAACAGCTGACGTTACTGAACCCCAATAACATGGCAGCAAGTGTTGACTGTGCAGACGGCACTTCCGAGCGCCAACTGGCGGTGTTGGAGCTCAGGGATTACAGTTCAGGTGGTAGAAACATGAACAGAACAGGAGACCTGGATACTGTTGCCAACCAATTATTTATTCTGGAAGAGGACTGGCAAATTCATGAGAGATCCAGGCCTTGTTCATTTTGAGAAAAGTAAGCCGGTCAACGTTATCGGAGGATAGTCGCATGCGACGGTCTGTTAGTACACCACCTGCGGCACTAAAGACGCGTTCCGATAATACACTAGCAGCTGGGCAAGCTAGCACCTCCAATGCATACTGACTAAGCTCTGGCCATGTATCCAGCTTACAGACCCAAAACTTGAATGGAGAAGAGCCGTCTGGGAGTACACTAAGAGGGAAAGACATGTAGTCTGTCACCATCTGACGGAAACGTTGCCTCCTGCTGACTGGAGCCGTCTGTGATGGTGTAGACATTTGTGGCGGCGGGGGACACAAAACTTTGCCACATTTCGGCCATACTGGTCTTGCCTTCTGCTGAGGCGCTGCTTCTGCTCCCTCTTTGTGCAGAGCTTCCTCCACTGCCTCGACGCACTGAGCTGCTTTGTAAAGCACTAGCAGCACTGCTCTCGGTTGGAATGGAGAACATGATGGAATGCACCAGTGCGTCTTGGTACTCCCGCATTTTACGCTCCCGGTTCAAAGGTGTTATGAGGCTTTGTAAGTTGTCCCGGTAGCGAGGATCTAGGAGGGTGGACACCCAGTAATCAGCCGTGTTGAGAATGTGGGCGATGCGGCGGTCGTTTCTCAGGCACTGCAGCATGAAATCAACCATGTGCTGCAGACTGCCAACTGGCCAAGAAACGCTGTCCCCTGCTTGAGGCGTGATCTCTGCCTGCTCTGCATCACCCCACCCTCTCTCTAGATACTGACTACTAGAGCATTGTGTACCTCCCTCCTCTGGACAGATGTCTTCCTCATCCATTGACTCCTCCTCATCCTCCTCACAAAGTGTCCCCTGCCTGGGCCTTTGTGAGGAACCACGTTGCGCAGACTGTAGAGAAGCAGATGGCATTTGTGACTCCTCATCCTCCACCTCTTCCAAAACCTCGTCCCTTAGTGCTTGCAGTGTTTTTTTCAAGCAGGCAGATAAGGGGGATAGTCATGCTGACTAGTGCATCATCTGCACTCACCATCCGCGTGGAATAATCGAAGGCACGCAAAACGTGGCAAATGTCCTTCATAGAGGCCCACTCAGTGGTGGTGAAGTGTGAACGGCGCGCACTGCGACTTGTTTGCGCCTGCTGCAGCTGGTACTCCATTACTGCTGCCTGCTGCTCACACAACCTCTCCAACATATGTAACGTTGAATTCCACCTGGTGGGTAGGTCACATATGATGCGATGTTCCGGAAGACGTAATCGGCGCTGCAGAGCTGCAATGCGTGATCTTGCATTGCTGGAACGCCGCAAGTGAGCGCACTCTATGCGGACCTTGTGAAGCAGTGCATCAAGATCCGGATAGTCCCTCAAAAAACTCTGCACGACCAAGTTGAGCACATGTGCCAGACATGGGATGTGAGTGAGGTTGCCTAGGCCCAGAGCTGCCACCAGATTTCGGCCATTGTCACACACTACCATGCCTGGCTGGAGATTCGCTGGCACAAACCACACGTCGCTCTGCTGCTTGATGGCATTCCAGAGCTCCTGCGCTGTGTGGCTTCGATTCCCCAAAGAAATTAATTTTAATACGGCCTGTTGACGTTTGGCCACGGCTGTGCTCATATCGGTCACCATAACAGGTAACCGTTCACGGGTCGATGTGGAGGTAGACCGTGACGGCTCCTGCAGCGCTGATTCAGAGGAACTGGAGTATGAGGAGGAGTCAATGTGTACAGACTGGATTCCTGCAATCCTTGGAGTTGGCAGAACACGTACAGCGCCACTCTCAAGATCTGTACCTGGCTCCACAACATTTACCCAATGGGCAGTGAGGGAAAGGTGTCGTCCCGGTCTATGCTTACTGGTCCACGCATCGGTGGTCAGGTGGACCTTGCTACTGACGGCGTTTTGTAGCGCATGTTTAATTTTTCCCTCCAAATGATGTTGCAGGGCAGGGACGGCTTGCCTGCTGAAATAAAAGCGGCTGGGCACGTTGTATTGTGGGACTGCCAATGCCATAAAGTTACGGAATGTGTCAGTCTCCACCAGCCTGAATGATAGCATTTCAAGGGCCAGTAGTTTAGCAATGCCAGCATTCAGAGCCTGTGCTCGGGGGTGGTTTGCCGAGTTTGGGCGCCTTTTCTCCCATGCCTGTGCTAACGATGGCTGTAGACTGGCATGGGAGTGTGAGGATGACTGGGAAAGTGGTGCTGTGGGTGGAATTACACTGTGTCTCTGTACAACAGTGCCAGAGATTCTTCCATGGCGATCCTGTGAGGAAGCCGAACCAGCTGTGTGTGAGCTGGAGGAAGAGGCTACAACACGAGCTGAAGAGGTGATAGGTGGCGCTGTAGGTTGGCCTAGGTCTTCAGTGTGTTTTTGTAACTCCACCACGTGCTTGGTCCGCACATGTTTCCACATATTTGTGGTATTGAGGTTGCTGACACTTTTCCCTCTTTTCACCTTCTGATTACACAGCTTGCATTTGACAAAGCAAATGTCATCTGCAACGGTGTCAAAAAAGGACCAGACACTGCAAGTCTTGGGAGCGCCCGCTTTGGATTTTGGAAGAGCCATGCTCCTAATGGGTGCCGAAGTGGAGGCTACAGGCAACCAAGTCTGCCCCCTCCCTCTCTCTCCTTTTTGGGCTGTTCGGGGAATCTCTTCCTCAGAGCTGCTCCCACCACCTTCCTGTCCCTCACGCCATGATGGGTCAAGGACCTCATCATCTACACCACCCTCTTCAAACAACTGCTTCTCCTGGGTAGTCTCGACAGCACAGTACGCACCAGAAAGTGGCACCTGAGTCTCATCATCAGATGCGTACTGAGGTGTGCTGCTGACCATAGGCACTGGCCCACCCGCCTCTTCAGATTCAGAGAGACAAAACGGTTGCGCATCACTGCATACTACCTCTTCTTCAAATTCTCGAATTCTGCTTGGCTGGCCCCCTCTTTCCAAGCCAAGAGATTCAGAGAACAGAAGTAGAGATGGCTCCTGTCCAGGGCTCTCTGACTGCCTGGGCAATGTGGCAGGTGGTGAAGAGACAGATGGGTGCTCTTCAGTGCTCAGGACCTGAGAGGATCTGGAACTAATTGAAGTCGATGCGTTAGCTGCCATCCATCCGACAACGGCTTCAATTTGGTCCTCCCGCAGCAGTGGGGTACGGCTAGCTCCTACAAAGCTGCGCATAAAGGACTATTCCCTGGTAAAACTGGGGGATGCTGAGTCACTGGTGCCCGCAGCAGGCACAGAATCCCCACGTCCTCTCCCTGCAGGCACAGAATCCTCACGTCCTCTCCCTGCAGAAACTCCACGCCCACGCCCACGACCACATGCCTTACTCCCTGCCTTCTTCATCTTGGTAGACTGATAAAGATAGGCAGAAAAGTACTAAGGGCTTAGTGTGCTTATTCCTGAACAGCTGCTTACAGGTATAAGAAACACTAATTTTATAAAGTGTGGACTAGACTTTAATATGAGCTAATGTGGCCTACACAACTGTAAAGTGGAGTGTTTGGTGAACTTTATTTAGGTTTTTTTTGTCACAAAAAGACACTGGATGTGCCTAAAGATGTAATAACGATAGTATCACAAACTTTTTGTAGCTATTACAATGTAGGAAGGTAACCTACAATGCAATAGATGAGGCTACAAAAAATAGGCTAATACTAATCTGGCTGGGGCTGCAGGGCCCAATGCTGCAGAAAGGCTCCTCTATCTACTCCTATATAGTGTGTTTGGAACCAATTTAGCTGAATACGGATGGAACCACCACACTAATAGGAGAAATCAGGAAAAATTATGAATTGGCAAAAAAGGACAATGTATGAGGCAGTGACACACACTGAGTGCACTACAACCAGACGTGGCTGAAGCACACACTACAGGGTGAGCTGCACTCACACACACAGACCTTGCAGACAGCGGTGAACAGTACAGATGCAGAGCACTGTGCACTAGCGCTGCAAGACCAAAAAAATGTCTCTATCTTCTCCTATATAGTGTGTTTGGAACCAATTTAGCTGAATACTGATGGAACCACCACACTAATAGGAGAAATCAGGAAAAATTATGAATTGGCAAAAAAGGACAATGTATGAGGCAGTGACACACACTGAGTGCACTACAACCAGACGTGGTTGAAGCACACACTACAGGGTGAGCTGCACTCACACACAGAGACCTTGCAGACAGCGGTGAACAGCACAGAGAACTGTGCACTAGCACTGCAAGGCACAGCGATTTATAAAGTAGCTTGGGTAAAGCAGAATAGACCAAATAGGTAGCTAAAACTGTCCCTCAGAACAACAGCATCCTATCCCTAACTGAATTCACAGCAGAGTGAGCTCAAAATGGCGGCGGCGGCTTTTATAGTGCATCATGACATAATTTCAGCAGCCAATCACAGCCATGCCATTAGTTAAGATGCCTACATGCCTAACAGGATGTGCCCACACTTCTTAGGATCCTCATTGGCTGAATAAAATGAAAATGGCTCATTGCATTATGGGAACTTCCGATTCCGGTATACGATATTGCAAAAGTATCGGAATTTAGTATCGGAATTCCGATACCGCGAATATCGGCCGATACCCGATATTTCAGTATCGGAATGCTCAACACTAGTCTTGAATTAAAATCCTGCAGAGCACACAAGGTCCACCAGCTCACACCAGCACATGTCCATGCCCATTTGAAATTTGTCAATGACCACCTGGATGATTCAGAGGAGGCATGGAAGAAGGTCATGTAGTTAGATGACACCAAAATACTTATTTCATGCAATAAAATGCAAGTTAATTATGTAAAAATCATTCAATGTGATTTTCTGGTCTTTATTTTTAGGTTCTGTCTCTCACAGTTGAGGTGTATCTATGATAAAAAATTACAGACCTCTGCATGCTTTGTAGGTGGGAAAACTTGCAAAATCGGCAGTGTATCAAATACTTATTTTCTCCACTGTAAATACATTAAACATAGAAACGAGAAACAGGAATTCAATGGATAATATCCATGCTACTGATGCTTCTCCCTTCAGAGAATTTATGCAAAACATCTATAATGCCTTTTTAGTCTCATTTGTGTCTTCTACTGCTATGCCTCAAAATAAGCATCAGACAAGCTCTAAAGGGGATACTGATAATAAGTAGATTGACACCTCTTCAAATTTACCTGATGAGTTCTCACTAAATAGGAATTTAGCTTCAGACATTATTTATTAAAAAACTCTTAATATTCCTACAGTTTTACCCAACACGAATAAAAAATCCCAAAAAATTGAAAACCTTATAGCCAACACACGCCAGTACCAATTTGAGATTAATAACTCTCTTAATTTGATACAAAAAGAAATCTCAGCATTTATTGGCATTCCAATTAGCCAGGTTTCAGGATGATAATAGGAAAAACAACTTAAAAAATAAGAGGTATTCCCGAAACATATCTGTCACGCAAGGTGAGGGAAACACTAAGTGCACAACGACGGAAAGAGGGGGAGGAAGCCCAAACACTAGGGAAAGGGGGAGTGGAGACCCCTAGGCAGATCTGACAACACCCTGACTCCCCTAAAGTCCCTAAAGAGGTTCCTCACCTATCGCCAAGCAGGAAACCTAATCCTTGACTGCCCTTAGCGATAGGCCTTAGATAGGGAGGGGACGGGGTGAGCACTAGTCAGCCCCCACTGCAACTAAAGACGAACAGGTAAACAGACAAGGGAAACACTTAGCTTGAGAAGACACCAGAGAGATCGCACCAACTATCCTCCAAGGGAACTCCAAGAATACACTAACCGACTACTAGTACTTCAAGCCTGGACACAGGAAAAAAGAGCTATCACCGGCGAATCTCTGGAGAGACTGAAGGCATTTAAACATCCAGCAAGGGTGTGTCAATTAGCAGCAGAAGGTAGAGGTAAATGCTAGGTCCTAGAGGGAGAAGGATATCACTACACTACAGAGATGAAAAGATCAAGAATGTGCCTGCAGAGCCAAGCGCAATGACTTTCCACAGCTCGATCCAGAATGACTGTCTGTTACACCAGACAACCGTGACAGTACCCCCCCTTCTACGAGTGGCCTCTTGACACTCAGGACCAGGTTTCACACCCATTGCCGAGCAGGAACCTAATCCATGAATGTCCCTAGAGCTTGGCCCTAGATAGGGAGGGGACGGGGTGAGCACTAGTAAGGCCCCACTACAAACTAAAGACAACAAGGTAAACAAACAAAGGGGATACACTTAGCTTGAGCAGACACCAGAGATATAATGCCAACAGTCCTCCAAGGGCACCAAAGAAGAAACTAGCCGACTACTAGTGCTCCAAACCTGTAGAGAGGTACATAGAACTATCACCCGTGACTCTCTGGGGAAACTTTATTTACATGCGCAAAGTGTCTCAGGAACTGTTTTTCAACATAACAGTACAAGGCTACATGTTGATTGTGCTACCTAGAGCAGCCTGCATGGCTTAAACTTGCTAACATGACCTGTAGCGCCTCCAGACTTGTCTCCCAATGAGCACATCTGGGATGTCATTTAACGATTGCAAAGTGAGCTGCCAGCAGTTGATCTTGATGATTTGCCCACATGCATTAATTGTGGCAGAAAATTCCTCAAACAACCATTAATAACTTAATTGATAGCAGTCAAGGCGTATAAGTGCGGCTATTTCTGCACTTGACGCTCATATTCAATATTGATTAAGATGTTTTGAAAAAAAAAATCTTGTCATTTTTTCATCATTTGCACATTATTAACATGTCTGTGGATCTTGCGATTTTCATAATTCCACGACTTTTCCTTATTGGCGTTGAAATTTTCTATGTTCAGGAATGTATATCTGACATGAATCAGGAGTTAAAGCTAATGGCGTTGCCACTATCATTTTGCTAGAATTGCTCTATGGGCCTCCAGCAGCTCTTGTCTCTTTTTTGTAGAAATTTTTTGAAAAATCACAGCGAACACTTCACTCATTGCGTAAAATCTGGTGCAAGTGTTTGCTGTGGTTTTGCAAAAATAGTGAAAGAAACAATACCTCAAAGAGGAGAACCTTAAGTAGCGGACACACATTTATGAAGTCGTTATGCCCAAATTGGCCACATGGACAGGGATTGTCCCATTAGTACCATCACATTTAACAACCAGTACTTGGAAAGTATGCAGCACCATCTGTAAGTGTTTAGCTTTTAAGTATTTTCAAGCATTGTACCTGCTGGTTTCCTTCATCCAGACTGCAAACACAATATTCTGACAGCCAATGTTTGGCAGGTATGCCAATATCATATCACGTGTGCCAGGCACCTGATGATGATGATCTTATTGACTGAGCTGGAAAGATGCCTGAGATGCTATAATAAACGATAAAACTGCATAACTCAGAAATGCTTCTATCTTTATGAACACTTATAAAAGAATTCAGTCTAACTTTGCTGTTCATCACATCTATACTATATGTATGATAGATTAATATTCATGTTATGTCATAACATTTTTCGTATTCACCACCTTATAATCAACCCCTTTACCCCCGAATGTTATTTGCACGTTAATGTTAATGACCAGGCTAATTTTTACAATTCTGACCACTGTCACTTTATGAGGTAATTACTCTGGAACGCTTCAACGTATCCCCCTGATTCTGAGATTGTTTTTTGTGTGACATACTGTATTGTACTTCATGATGGTGGTAACATTTATTTGATATGACTGGAGTTTATTTGTGAAAAAAAATCAGAAATTGGGGGCCTGGCCTGGCTATCGAGGAGTGAGGACGTGCAGCCGTCAGCTCCTGCCTGGGTGATGTCTGCAGACCCAATTAAGAAACCCTATTTACCCCCAAATGTCAGCTAAGAAGCATCCCAGTGTTGGCCAAGCAAATAGACGTCCTTCAGTGTTGCCTGCAATGGGCATTTCCCAATATCTGAGGAGTTCTGCAGGCCTCACACCAGAGCTAGCAAGCTCTCTGACTGGAAAGAAGATGGCGGATGGAGGACCAGCATTATCTACATCAGGGACCGTGAGCTGCATAAATAATACTGTAGGGACTTACATGATACAGGCCTCTAAAGATGATATTGTCACACGCAGGGGTGTATTAAGAGTAGCAAGGGCCCCGGGCAGTTTAGAAGGCGCGCCCCCCCCCACCTGATTTATCACGTGACATGTCACATGATCCCCTGTGATAGATCATGTGATAGTTCACGGGAAATTAATTTGGCACAATATTAATTGTGCTGCCTCATCTGAGAGGAGCACAATATTGGGGCAGATACCCTGATTCCAGCGATGTGTCACTTTTTCAGCTGCTTGTTGTCATTTTGAGAAAATCACCGTTTTATCTGCTGCAGATCTAGCAGCTCTCTGAATGCTGCGCTCTGTATAGCCCCACCCACACCACTGATTGGCAGCTTTCTGCCCATGCTCAGCGTACACAGAAATCTACTGATCAGTGATGGGGGTGGGTTCCTACAGAACTTACCAGTCATCTAGTGATAATTACCTTCCGACAAATCAATGATTTTATCAAAACAACACTAAGCAGCCCAGTAAGTGACACATTACTGGAATCAGTGCCTCTAACCCTACATTATGCTGCTCTCAGATTAGGTGGCAAAAACCTGATGACAGATTCCCTTTAAAGGAGCTGTAAACACAAAAAGGTTTGTATTAAAAAAAATACAAGCCATTTGTGAAATTAACTTTTTTTCATTGTTAATTCACATTAGACTGTATCTTCAACACTTTTGTCAGCAGGTCTTATTACAGACTCTGAATAGGGCAGCTCTCTCCCTCTCCCTCTCCCTCAGCAGAAAGTCACAGCATGGTTAAAAAACAGGATCTTTTATGATTTTCTCATAATAAATAAAAAAGGACACGCAAGTCCTCCAAACTATTTTCCGTTTCTCTATAGGGGAGGTACTAAATCTTTCTTGTTCTTTAGTTGATCACATGTCAAAAAGGCAAAGCATTTACTATGAACTTGCCTAAAAAAATATACACTTGGAGAGTAATATTATCATCTGCATGTAAATATTCCTTGACTCTAAGGGCTCGCTCACACTGTCGTATAACACGGCCGAATGCTATGTGATGTTTTATCGGATAGGACTCGGCCCTATGTTATACTATGGGACAGTGCTGATCTGCGATTATTGGCATGAGAAAATAATCTCATTCAATATTCGGACCATGTGCACCCATACAAGTCTATGGGTGCACGTAAAACATTACACTGCACTCGGATGTCATCCAAGTGCAGTCCGATGAACACTCACAGAGACTATGGAGAAGATGGAGAAAGTAAGTTCTCCATCTTCTCCATATCTGTGCTGCGAGAGAATCGGATCACACTCAGTTGAAGCTCTGACAGAGTTTGAGCCGAGTGTCATTAGCATAATTGGCCCTATTCTCTTGCATGAGAGAATATATGGCTTAGTGAGTGGACCCTAAAACTGAATAGTAGTGACGGACAGGCACCTCACAAGCGGGATCCATGTAGCTCTCAGATGTCATGTAGGTAGGGCTTCATTCCATGGGGTAGGGCTTAATTTCAAGGTATATAAAAAAATGGACTTCAAATAAAAATTAAATGAACACAAAAAGCACTAATTGAATTATTTTTTTCGTATTTATGTTTGCAGCCCCTTTAAAAACCCTTTGAGGACCAAGGCACATATATGTCCCATAGTTTTAAACTGGAAAAAAATTTGATTGAATAAAATTTAAGGTCCTCAAAGGTTTAAGTAGGTCATAAATTCATATGAATACTTGCTCATACAATTGCACATGCCAAAAGATGAAGAAGAACAGAATCAAAAATATGACATTAAGTGGAGCACTTACAGGTATTCAAGGTGAAAGAGACCAGCAAAGGCATCGTCTCGAATGACAGTAAATGAGTTAGAATTCAGCAAGCTGAAAATGAAGACAGCAGGTTAGAAGCGAACCAGACTTTATGGTGCTCAGAATTAGTCAAGCAGAATTTATTGACTGCTCTTGCAAAGCACTGAGACTTCCGCTGTGTATAGATGGCGCCGTGCGGCCTCCCGCTGTGTATAGATGGCTACGTGCGGCCTCCCGCTGTGTATAGATGGCTATGTGCGGCCTCCTGCTGAGTATACATGTATAGATGGCTACGTGCGGCCTCCTGCTGAGTATAGATGCCGCACAGCGCCCCCCCCCCAAAGACAGCAGGAGGCCGCACAGCACCATCTATACTCAGCGGGTGGCCGCACGTAGCCATCTATACACAG